>NC_134355.1:151411932-152045682 GCF_048569485.1 Anomaloglossus baeobatrachus | reverse complement strand
TATCAATTCCCGCAGAACCTGCTGCAGCTTTCCAGCCCAACCACCCACACATTGAGAAGTTCTGGCTGCCTATTTATGCTGTGCTAGACTTTGCGGTGGTGCAGCGTGCGTGTTGCCCCAAAAACCTGGACTAGCAGGGAAGGTCCAGGCCATATTTGAACCTCCTTCCCTTCTGCACACCAGTGTGAAAGGCACTTGCTGGGAGAAATATACCTTTCATCCAGCACAACACCCTTCACTGAGTTTCTCTATCTATCTGTCTGTCTGTCCGTCCGTCTATCTATCTCTCCATCTATCTATCTATCTCTCCATCCATCTATCTATCTATCTATCTATCTCTCCATCCATCTATCTATCTATCTATCTATCTATCATCTATCTATCTATCTATCTATCTATCCCTCTATGTATCTATCTATCCCTCTATCTATCTATCCCTCTATCTATCTATCTATCTATCCAGTGACGTAACTAGAGTTCGATGGGCCCCAATCCAAAATTTGGAACTGGTTTCACAGTTTTTTAGTGTATCCTAAAAATACATTTTATTAGGCAAGCATCCTGCCCACCTCCTTCCTTCCGCATAGCCGGTGGGAGCCGCGGGACGTAGGTAAGCTGTGTTCATCGTTCCCGGGGTGTCACACGGAGCGATGTGTGCTGCCCTGGGTACGATGAACAACCTGCGCAAAGAAAAAGAAACGATTTTTTAAAAATGAGCGACGTGTCAACGATACACGATTTGCAAATGTTCTGCGTCGCTCATAGGTGTCACACGGGACGACGACGTAAACGATGCTGGATGTGCGTCACGAAAACTGGGACCCCAACGACATATCGCACGATGGATCGTCTCGTGTGACGCCCGCATAAGAAAAGATGCTCCAGCTTTGTTATTTCATGAAGAATACAATTAATTAATAAAACAGAAATCTCCGGAGGTGACAGACCCTTTTTAAGTTGCAGACATTCCTGTGTGGCTTTTTATGGAAACTTTTCTTTTTAGAACCATAGTGTAAAGTGTGATCCTATTAAAGAGATCTTTGGAGGACAAGGTTACATATAAGTGTTATATTTTCCATACTCTTGCGAAATATCACTATTCTATTAAAACATCATTTTTAAAAGACAAGTTACTATTTTTAAATGGTCGCTGTCACATTTCAACAAACTGTTCATAAAGTTATAGTACAGGAGAATATAAGAAACTTTGGAATACATTTTATCAGCTAAATATGCTTCTTTCTTCACCTTCGAGTCACTTCTTCCATGTTCCGCGTCAACACCTATCTCCGCTCTTGAACTCACCATCCATGCCAAAATGATTTTTGGTCTACCCAGGTAACATCTCCTATTATAGAGGTGGGGAAGAGGAGTGCGGAGCAATAGGGATAAAACAAAAATTAAATCTGTCCTTTAGACATGGTGACAGGTCCACTTTAAGGGACTCCAAATATATTCTATTTATTTAAATATAGGGAAATAGTTATTTTTATTTTTCCGACCCTGGAAGTTATCCGCCTTTGTACACCAGTCAAAGGACACCTGTCTGGGGAAAGGTCATTAGCATACAGGTGACATATTCGATGTCCTGGACAAATTCCTATGAAAGAAATAGCAGCTGCTTAGTGCTAAAATGTAAAAAACAGGTATAAACAGCAAAAAATAGGAAACACTAAAGGGTGCTTTACACGCTGCGACATCGCTAACGATATATCGTCAGGGTCACGTCGTTAGTGACGCACATCCGGCGTCGTTTGCGATATCGCAGCGTGTGACACCAAGGAGCGACGATCAATGATCGCAAAAGCGTCAAAATCGTTGATCGTTGACACGTCACTCCTTTTCTAAATATCGGTGGTGCATGCCGCTGGTTGTTTGTCGTTCCTGCGTGTGACACCGCAGAAACAACGAACATATCCTTACTTGCGTCCATCGGCAATGAGGAAGGAAGGAGGTGGGCGGCATGTTCCGGCCGCTCATCTCCGCCCCTCCTCTGCTATTGGGCGGCCGCTTAGTGACGCCGCAGTAACGTCGCTATGATGCCGAACGCACCTCCGCCTTGAAAGAGGGATTGTTCCGCGATCACAGCGACGACGCTGACAAGGTATGTGCGTGTGACGCTACAGTAGCGATAATGTTCGTTATGGCAGCAATCACCAAATGTCGCACGACCGACGGGGGTGAGTGCTATCGCGCATGACATCTCTAGCTATAGCTAGCAATGTCGCAGCGTGTAAGCACCCTTAAGCCTTTACGGTGCAAGGATTATGGATGATTTCTAAGTGATAAACTCACTTTTCAACCTGTTTTCATACAACGCATTTCGCATTCATTGTTTTGAAACTGATTTTGAGAAAATGCAATAAAATTGTGCTTTTTAACCCTATTTTTGGAAAATCATGGCAAAAAAATATCAACAAGACATAATGGGCACATGTTCTTACTTTTTTTTAAACTGGGGTTTCCTTCTTGCCCCTATACTTTTAAGTAGCTTTTCAGGATAAGCTGTATATGTACACGAGGAATAATGCTTGTCATGATTCTCTTGTGGCTCTTCTCTCTGCAGAGCCCGTGGGTTCTGTGTGTTTTCTCATTGTCTGTATTGTCCGGGTCTGTGCCTGGTGGGAGGGCCCTATTCGGTGGTGATAGTTCCTGCTCTGCAGTGTATGTTTCTAGTTCCTGTGAGTTATTCTGATCTTGTCCCGTTACCTAGTTTCCCATTCGCTGTTCCTGTTCCTCTGCCTTGTCTATACTCTCTGTCTCCCTGACCTCTGGCTTGTTTTGTGACTCCGACTCTGCCTGCTCCTCTGTACTTATGTGTCCTCCCGGCTCCCGACCCCGGCTTATACTCTGACCACGGCTCTGCTCCTCATCTGTGCCTAATGCTACTTCCTGCCCTACCGACCACCGGCTTGTACGTGACCTCGGCTTCTCTTGCTCCTCTCTACTGATGTTACCTCCACGGCTTTTGACTCTCGGCTTGATCAACTACTCTGTAGACCGTCCCCGCTTGGGTACTGGTGACCCCTAGTGGGCTTGCGCCTCACTACACCTTAGTGCTTGACTTCTTTCTAGTGTACCTGTACCCACGGTGGTTAGTGTCACAAAGCTATATCTGGCCATTATATGACTTATAGCCTGCGGTCTCACCGGTTTTCCCCTCTGCAGGTTTAATTTCTTATTTGTAATAACAGGACAGGTGTGAATTTAGTTCTGTGAAGAGGTAAAAGATTTGTTTTCTCACCCTGCACCTCTCTCCTCCTCCTCCATTCCCACTCCAGAGTATTAAAGGAGCTATAACCTGACTCCTCACTGCTTGCCATCCATATTGACTTGAACAAAATAGAGTTTAGCATTTTTCTTTTTCAGAAATTGTGGTGAATCCAAGTAATAGGAAAGAAGCAGAATTCTTTGAGAGTTCTTTTATCAAATATATTACAAATTTTCTTATATTCAGTAGTATTATTGATTTATGCAAAGTTTGATGAAAGTACAGTTTCTATTTAAAGAGTTTTCCCACTCAAAAGAGCACATAATCAAAGTCCGTTCAAAACCAGAAACCAGGCCTTTCCTATAAAAGAGACTACAAACGTTGGGCTTATTCAGCTTGGAAAAGAGAATCTCCTTGAGGCCTGCGCCACACATCCGTGCCTCCGGCACGTGTTTGTCATTTTTTACACGTACCGGCGGCACGGAGACATGTACAGCAATGCTACCCTATGGTAGCAGGCACACACACGTAAAACCACACGGAACGTGTGTCCGTGTGCGTTTGTACGTGTGTGCGATTTTCAAAGCGCTGACATGTCAGTGTTTTCTCCGGCAGCACGGGTGTTACACGGCCCGCACCCGTACCACACGGGTGTAGTGTGGATGCGGTCCCGTGTGACACGCGCCGGAGTAAACACACATGTCAGGGAAAAAAATAAAAAACATTAACTCACCTTCTCCAGCCCTCCTGTCTCTGCCGCTGCTGCCTCTTGCTGCCGACCGCCGCTCATTATTCTCATTGAATATTCACTTCACTGCCTGGCAGCAGCAGCAGCGGGGAGACGGGAGGGCTGGAGACCGAGGATCAGCACCACGGACAGCAGCGCGGACATCAGGAAGGACCAGGTGAGTATAATAATTACCGGTTCTACGTGTGCTATCGCGGATAGCACACGTAGAACACACGTGTCACGCACGTACCAGAGACACGTACTTACCTGCACGCAACACGCAGGGGAAATACGTGTCTCTCGGCACGTGCGTGAAATTCACGTGAGTGTGGCAGAGGCCTAATATGTATAAATATATGTTTGGTCAATACAAAGGACTGGCGCAGTATTCCTTCCAAGGGACTAAGGGATATTCATTACATATGGAAATTGCGGAAGCTAAATAGGAAAGGGTTCTTTACAGTTAGCAGTGAGATTGTGGAATTGTGACTACAATACCTAATAAACAAGCTTTGAAAAAAAAAAGCTGGATGCTTTTCTCACAACATAAGACATTGTGGAGTATTAATAATCTAGTGATAGTGAATGTGGAAATTGTGGAGAAAGGTTGAACTTGATGGATCTCTGTCTTTGTTCAGCCTATGTAACTATGTAATTATATGTAGATACAGGGGTTGTATTTGTGCTCAGGCCCTGGAACTTAGCAGGGCGCAAAAGTTTCTTTTGGGCATTATGAGAAGGCTAATATTATTTAAAAAAGCATAATAATCTGGAGCACTGTTGGAGATATTTCATTGGAGCCCGAGAGCTTTAAGTCATTGCCCTGCAGAATGAGTGTGAAGAAAACATCCACTGGTGAGAGCAGCTGATTGTCAGGGGTTCCAGCAGTGGCGTACCATCAATTAAGGCAGGCCACGCCACTGCTATGGCTTCCAGCAATCAGACGTGCATGAACATTTTCCTTAGGAAACAAGGTCAACAACATACAGTACAGACCGAAAGTTTGGACACACCTTCTCATTCAAAGAGTTTTCTTTATTTTCATGACTCTGAAAATTGTAGATTCACATTGAAGGCATCAAAACTATGAATTAACACATGTGGAATGAAATACTTAACAAAAAAGTGTGAAACAACTGAAAATATGTCTTATATTCTAGGTTCTTCAAGGTAGCCACCTTCTGCTTTGCCCACTCTTGGCATTCTCTTGATGAGCTTCAAGAGGCAGTCACCGGAAATGGTCTTCAACAGTCTTGAAGGAGTTCTTAGAGATGCTTAGCACTTGTTGGCCCTTTTGCCTTCACTCTGCAGTCCAGCTCACCCCAAACCATCTTGATTGGGTTCAGGTCTGGCACAGATTTCCACTGGTCTAATGTCCATTCCTTGTGTTCTTTAGCCCAAACAAGTCTCTTCTGCTTGTTGCCTGTCCTTAGCAGTGGTTTCCTAGCATCTATTTTACCATAAAGGCCTGCTGCACAAAGTCTCCTCTTAACAGTTGTTCTAGAGATGTGTCTGCTGCTAGAACTCTGTGTGGCATTGACCTGGTCTCTAATCTGAGCTGCTGTTAACCTGCGATTTCTAAGGCTGGTGACTCAGATAAACTTGTCCTCTGCAGCAGAGGTGACTCTTGGTCTTCCTTTCCTGAGGCGGTCCTCATGTGAGCCAGTTTGTTTGTAGCATTTGATGGTTTTTGCCACTGCACTTGGGGACACTTTCAAAGTTTTCCCAATTTTTCGGACTGACCGACCTCCATTTCTTAAAATAATGATGGCCACTCGTTTTTCTTTACTTAGCTGCTTTTTTTCTTGCCATAATACAAATGCTAACAGTCTATTCCGTAGGACTATCAGCTGTGTATCCACCAGACTTCTGCACAACACAACTGATGGTCCCAACCCCATTTATAAGGCAAGAAATCCCACTTATTTTTTTTTATTTATTCTCTATCTACATGTGTTTGCAGGGCAATTGCCTTCATTTTGCGTCTTTCTGCATCCCCTAGCACTAACTACAACCAGTTTACAGCCATTTTGTAGCACATAAGTTTAGGTTTCTATTGACTTATATGGGGCTTGGGGTACGGAGTCAAGTTTTGGCTCCCAAACAAAACTTTTAACTAAAGTCAAACCCAGTGAACCTGAACTTCCATGACTCCGCTCATCTCTTAAGGCCCCGTCACACACAACGAGATCGCTAAATCGTTGCTGAGTCACCTACCAGCGATCAGGCCCCTGCTGTGAGATCGCTAGTCGTTGCCGAATGGTCTGGACCATTTTCTTCAAAGGCGATGTCTTGCTGGGCAGGACGCATCGCTGTGTTTGACACTGTGTGACAGGGTCCCAATGACTGGCGAGATCGTTATACAGGTCGCTACTGCGTCGTTGGTAAGGTCTTACTGTGTAACATCTCATCAGCGACCTCCCAGCGACTTACCAGCGATCCTTATCAGGCCGTATCATTGTCTGGATCGCTGGTAAGTCGTTGTGTGTGATTGGGCCTTAACACTAGAACTACTGAGGTAGTCATTTTGACTACTTTTCACTATGTATTTCTATATAGGTGTCACAAGTCCAGTAGTTCTAGTGTTAAAGGTGATTTGTTTATCTTTTTGGTTATTTGACTAAGATTAGACAAAAAAGAGTCTGTTTTTCTTTCCAGAAATAGCCCCACTTTTGTAAATAGGCTGTGACTGGTATTGCATCTTATTGAATGGGGATTAGCTGTAACCCAAGGCATGGAAAGGTGAGGACCTGTGTTTTTATTTTCTGTAATTTAATAGGAGTAAAGTACCTTACATCATCCTTGAACTGTCTTTGGTTTCCTATTTCTTCACCATACAGCCTATACATGTAATACAATAGGGTATAGAAAAATGGTGCCTGCATTAGTTTACATATACAGGCAATGACGATAATGAGAAGGATTGGAGGAGACCATAATATAGCAAAGCGTAAAGCAAGGGTGAAGTGTTTTATACTACTAAGGTTGAGGAATAATATATAATAAAGGTAATGGTATATTAATATTTCACTTTTCAGAGTGTATTTTTCATCAGGGAATCCAATCGTCCCCTCCCTGATTTTCCTTCTGATGATATCAGATTATTTAATGGCCTGCTGCAATCCAAGGTACTTCTGCTGGCTCAGGCTTGTGACTTGGCATAGCGATAGCTTTTCTTTTCTCAGCGTGCTCGTAGAGGATGCTGAATAAGTGTTTCGAGGGACAGCAAGGTTCTGCAGAACGTCGCTAAACCTTCACGGATCCCGCACTGCCCCCTCTCCAAGGACAACCATCCATTAGCAGATATGACAATACGCATGAGAAAGAACAAGAGTACGAAGAATTCAAGGAGTGGCAGACTGGAAAAAATAGGACCTTACTGCAGCCGGTGAAAGGGTTTATTCAGATCTTGTATAGAATTTCAGGATGGATATGTGATACTGTTCTGTGCTTTAACAACACACCTTTTTACTGCAGTATCATTACAATGTTGTTTATACAATCCTTACTCGTCATGCGGGTTCAAAAAGTTATTGCCTTTTTAGAGTTATAATAAAAATGGAAACAAAGACGATTTCTTGTATTGAGAACCTGTGTGAATGGAGTACACATGGGAAGATTACATTGTAGGCAAAATTTAGACTAATTTTAACGAGAGACCATCTACACTGATATATTCAAATGGTGACCATTAAAAACATCATATAGAAGGATATACATAGCAACCACCTTTAAAGTGAACCTGTCAGATGCAATATGTACCCAGAACCATGAGTAGCTCTAGGTGCATATTGCTAATACCTGCCTACCAGTCCCAGGATAGATTAAGGGATCTTTAGAAAAAGTATTTCTAAAGATCCCATATGATAGGGACTAGCTGCAAGGGCGTTATTTCCCTTGGCTAGTTGGCCCCCTTAGCCCCTGTGGGAGTGCTAACATGCTAATGAATGCACAGCGTCAGGCATGGTCACGCTCTCCTCTCCGCTGCTATCACTTCTGACTCCTGGACTTCGGCTCAGTGCACATGATCCCAGACGTTCGGTCATGCGCAGTATGAAGCAGGGTGTACGAGTCCTGACTTCAAACTCATGTAGTGTGCATGACCAGAAGTCTGGGATCATGCGCACTGAGCCGAAATCCAGTGTCGGATAAGATGGCGGCGGAGAGGTGAATGCGACCATCCTCTGCTGCGCATTCATTAGCATGATAGCACACCCACAGGGGATTACTAATATGCTAAGAGAGCTGACTAGTCAGGGGAAGTAACACCCTAGTCCCTGGCCTCGTTAGCATATCATATGGAATCTTTAGAAATACTTTTTTCTAAAGATCTCTTTATCTATGCTAGTGTATACAGGGACTGTTAGGCAGGGATTAGCAATATGCACCCAGAACTGCTCGTGGTTCTAGGTGCTTATTGCATCTGACAGATTCCCTTTAACGCTAACTCATTTTGTTATATTTTAGGAGATATTGTTTATGGAACGTTTCCTTAAATTTAAATCCTTCACATTTACTTATCTAATCCAGAGTTATTTCAGAAATCTGGATTTACACAAGAGTTCAGCAGTAAATCATTATTGCAGAAAAGTAGTAACCCTATATATAAACTGAGATGTTACAATTACTCAGAAGAAAGTTATGGTAATTCTGTCCCAGAACTGATGGGACTGTTTGTTACTTTTTCCCATTCTGTACATTCTGTTTGTGCACATGTGTATTGATTCAATTTGACACAATAGATGCTGATCCATGGAAAATCATGTGTTTCTCAATATTTTCCATGAAAAAAACTGTTTTGTACAACACCATGGACATAGATTTACCACATCTACTCAAGTTGGCTCAAATATGTCTTGATCAAAACATTTTTAAATTGAACCTGTCATGTACAAAAATGCTATTAACCTGCAGATATGGGGTTAATCTGCAAGTAAGTAAGTAATTATTTGAAGCCGTGTGGCCGCCACTTTGAGATCCCTACTGCTGGGAGGAAATAAACGTTATTCTTCCCAGCAGCCTCCAGCTTTCAGTGATAGAGGTGATGGTTAAATCGCTTCAATCACCACTCAGTACATAGTGAGCAATAGCTGTAACCATTTACCAGCAATGATACACTGATGAGCCAGCTGTCAGTCAGCCCCCTGGTGTAGTTACAACCACTCCCTATGCACTGAGTGGTGACTCTATGACTGAAAGCTGGAGGCTGATGGGAAGAATAAAGGACATTTCCTACCAGTAAATAGGGTCCCAGTGCAGCAGCCTCACGGCGTCAGAATGCTAATGACCTGCAGAATTACACTATATCAGCAGGTTAATAGCATTTTTTCATATGACTGGGATTCTTTAATATTAGATTATTCAAGTATTAGAGGTTATTATTTAGTTAATTCTACATATGATTTAATTTTGTATGCATTGAGTATGGATTATGGAGTATGAATCTATGAATTAAAATATATTATTTATTGGTGTTTTATTATTCAAGCACTTTTAATTGTATACAGAAAGGGTCACAAAGGTCTATTAACTGCTTAAAGGGAATCTGTCAGCTATGTAAGCTGAAGCCATCATGCTGCAACGGTTAACACAGAAAGTTCAGAATGCCTGTTTTGTCACAGTCTATCTTTTGTTTATTTGCTATGTTTGTTTAAACAGCAGGACTCTTATCATTACAGGACTAAAAAGTCATGTGCAGCTAAGATCAACACACCCCCTGCTGTGATCGACAGCTTACTGTCGATGTACAATCTCTATAGAGAGCCTGGTGTGGGTGGGGACAGCTCCCTGGGCTCAGCTACATGACTAAGGGGTGCTTCACACACAGCGAGCTCGCTGCCGAGATCGCTGCTGAGTCACGCTTTTTGTGACGCAGCAGTGACCTCATTAGCGATCTCGCTGTGTGTGACACTGAGCAGCGATCTGGCCCCTGCTGCGAGATCGCTGCTCGTTACACACGGCCCTGGTTCGTTTTCTTCAAAGGCGCTCTCCCGCTGTGACACACAGATCGCTGTGTGTGACAGCGAGAGAGCGACAAATGAAGCGAGCAGGGAGCAGGAGCCGGCGTCTGGCAGCTGCGGAGGCTGGTAACTAAGATAAACATCGGGTAACCAAGGTGGTTACCCGATATTTACCTTAGATACCAGCCTCCGCAGCTCTCACGCTGCCTGTGCTGCCGGCTCCGGCTCTCTGCACATGTAGCTGCTGTACACATCGGGTTAATTAACCCGATGTGTACTGTAGCTAGGAGAGCAAGGAGCCAGCGCTCAGTGTGCGCGGCTCCCTGCTCCCTGCACACACAGCTAAGCAGTGTGCGCTGGTAACTAATGTAAACATCGGGTAACCATACCCGATGTTTACCTTAGTTACCAGTGTCCGCAGCTTCCAGACGCCGGCTCCGTGCAAGCGCAGCGTCGCTTGCACGTCGCTGCTGGCTGGGGGCTGTTCACTGGTCACTCGTGAGATCTGCCTGTTTGACAGCTCACCAGCGACCATGTAGCGATGCAGCAGCGATCCTGACCAGGTCAGATCGCTGGTCGGATCGCTGCTGCATCGCTAAAGTGTGAAGGTACCCTAAACCTAAAAATAAAGATTGTGTCAGAATAGCTGCACCTAGTAATCTAAGTGATATGTCATTGGATTCGGGATCTATTTGCCTACATCATGCTGCTCTCAGATAAAGTAGCAAAAACCTGCTGATAAATTTCCTTTAAGGCTTCATGATGTACTATCACATCATGGAGTGTAGGAGGGTTTTTGGAATGGGCTCAGGAGTAGAACTTGTTCCAAACAGGGAAGATGTCGGCTATATTATATCTGACCTCCTTCCGAATGCTACTGTTAGCCTCTTATGATGCTGTAAATTTGTGACAGCGGAATATTCAGTGCCAAGATCCGGCTGCCAACTGTCTCCCCACCTCCCTCCACGATGCAATAGTGGGGAGCCTATGGGATGCTATGACAGTTAAAGTTATAGTGCTTGTCATGTGATTTCTCCTGTCATGTACAGCCATAAGCTGGGTGTAACAGAAGGCGCTGATTATTACTATGTACAGTAATACTAAAAAAAAAAAAGTAAATGACCTTAATGGAATTTTCCACTACTAAAAAAAACGTTTACATCGCTGTGCTTAAAAAAATACACATACCTATCACACCCCACCTTTCCCCTCGGCCAGTAGGCGAGAAGCTGCTGTTTGGCTGCAGCAGTCACATTATGTCCATCTGCCAGGAAAGCAGGCTATACTGGCAGGAAGCAGGGTGACAGTCCATAGGTGGTTATGCATTATTCTTTAGTTTGCACCCTTGGTCTATTTTTTTAAGTGATTTAGTATTGGACATCTTCTTTTAGACTGGAGATGGAATACGCACACTTTTGCTTGTGTTTTTCCCCATTTGTTTGAAAGGATGAAAAACGCTGCAAAAACACAGAAAGAATTGACATACAGCAGATTTGATAAAAAAAAATATTTTAATGGCTCAAATCTGCAAGGAAAAAAATAAGCAGCATGTGTATAAGAGACTCTCATCTAACGCACTCTTTGACACTCTACATCCGGCTTCCTTCCCCACCACTGCACCGAAACTGCCCTCACCAAAATAACAAACGGCAATTTTCGATTCTCTTCCTTCTGGACCTGTCCTCTGCCTTCAAAAAAGGTAGACTACTCCCTTCTACTATAGTTCCTCTCAATTAGCCCTCTCCTGGATCTCCTCATATCTTTCTAAATGCAGTTTTAGCATTTCCCACTCCACTGTTACCTCCTCAGCTCACCCTCTCTCTGTCTGAGTCCCTCAGAGCTCTGTCTTGGCACCCCTTTTTTTCTCTATCTATACCTTTGGCCTGGGACAACTTATAGTCTCATGGCTTCCAATACCATCTATACGCTGATGACAATCAATTCTACCTCTCTGGTCCTGATGTCACCTCTCTACTGTTCAAAATCCCAGAGTATATCAGCCATATCTTCTTTCTTGTCATCATGTTTCCTAAAGCTCAATGTTGACAAAACTGAGCTCATCATCATCTTTCCTCCATCTCACCTAAATCCCGCTCCCAATTTATTTCTATCACAATATATGATGCTTAATCGTGCTTTTCCCTATACAGGAAATCCACTGCCTTGGAGTAACCCTTCACTCTGCCTTGTCCTTCAAACTGCACATCCAAGATCTTGCAATATCCTGCAGCCTCCAACCCAAAATATTTCCAGAATCTGTCCTTTCCTCAACCCTCAATCTACTAAATTGTTAATGCATGCCTTCATCATCTCCTGCATCGAATACTGCAATATTCTCCTCTTTGGCCTTTTTGCTACACACTTACACGTCTCCAATTCATCTTTAAATCTGCTAAGCAACTAATCCTCCTCTCTCCTCGTTACTCCTCCATTTCTCCCTTCTCCTACTTCTCCCTAAATCTCTTCATTGGCTCTTAATTGCCCAAGGATTCCAATTCAAACTGCTAACAATGGCCTACAATGCTGTCCATAATCTGTGTCCTCCGTATATCTCCGAACTATTCTCCCGATATACACATATATGGTATCTATGGTGGTCCCAAGACATATTCTCTCCTTCACACTTGTATATTTTTAAAATTATCGCCTCTAAGATTTCTCTCGAGTATCCGACGAACTCTGGAACTCTTTGCCCCAAAGTGTCTGATTATCCACCACACTCTGAACTATCAGATACAACTTGAAAACACATCTCTTCAAGAAAGCTTAAAGCCGGCAATAACTCATCTCGCAATCCCACAACCTACTGTTTCCTTCCCTATACCCTGTAGAAGGTAATCCCGCATGGGCAGGGCCCTCTTTTGTCTATACTATTGTCAGTGGTGAATATGATGCTATAAAAATAAATAATAATAAGATGACCATGAACACAGGAAACTGCTTGCGCTACAGTATTCCTCTCATAAATGCATACTGCTATACACAGATGTAGTCCACGCAGATAGCTATGCTGTAATAATCAGTAGTGCTCTGTCATTCCACAAAAGTCACTGAAAGTCCTAAGTATTAAAGTGAAGATGACGGAACTCATCACATTATGGAAAAATCTTTATTGTCTCATAGAAAGCAATAAAAATCACGAGGGGAGAGTACAGGCAAACGACCGTTGGCTACTGCCGCTTTATGTCTACCAACACTTCTACTGGCCTGAAGAAGTGTCAGTAGACACAAAACGCTCGTAGACTGCTGCTGTTCATATTTACTACTTGGGAGCATGTGCATAAGATTTCAGGAATGTTTTCTTTATTATCCTTATTTCTTCACTTTTAGCTGTTACCTTATGATGTGTCCTGTGACTTTACAGTGTTTATTATTATTACCCACGTTCAGTGACATCACTGTGTGCATCCTCCTGTGCTGTTATTCCTCTTTGGTAATTAATCCATGTGCTGAGACATCAATGGTGTTATTATCCCTATTCATCACTCTCCATTATTCCCATACAGTTACTTCACTATGCTTATTTTCTCTCTGGTGGAGTATTACACATGATGGATATGATGTCACATCCATTTGTGCATTTTTAAGAGTTTACGTATATGAGTTGTTGTTGCACCTGGAAACTGGTACCGGAGGTGACCACAGAAGGAAGGTGAGGAGCTATTCCAGATCTTGCTCTGGGGCTTCTAATCATATAATTCCCTTTATAACTCTATGAGTAGTAATATACAGCATGTGGACAGCACACGCACGTGTCCAAGACAAATGCAATGACAATAAAACGTATTTGTCTGCTTAAATAGAAGCTTTTTGCTCACTCAGTAAAATCTCAGCAAATTCCTGCCTGTAGCATCTGGTATTTCAGTTTTTTTAAGTATGCAACATTTGGTCGCAATTCCAGGAGGAGCTCAGCATAGTAATCTTGTCTAGTCAGTTTCTGTAGCTCATCCATTTTACATCGTATCTACAACTCACTAAACTAACTGTCACCCACGTACAGAATGTGGCTTCATCTTCAATAATATTTTAGCACCGAGAGTCTAATTGTGAAGTGTTGTTCTACGGAATGATTGCCCTAAAAGGAGGCACCAGATAGGGGGAAGGACGTCGAAACCCATAAAGTAGAGGAATGTTTACTGTGAATAATTCTGGAGAAATATTTCAGTGCCTCATGCAGTGTACGGGAGGCACCCAGGGGGAAAGGAATCAAGATACAAGGAAACACTAATCTTATTTTGCTTCAGGGTGTTCCATTTCAGATATCCCTGCTAAGGCCCATTGCTGGACTTGGAATCCTTATAGATTACACTTGTAATTTAAAAAATAGTTCATGATCTTGGATATTAAATTTTAGAAAACTACTATCTTTGATAAAGTTATACTATTCATTAACAAAATGTGCCTCTTCAGATAAATAAATGGCTTTATGTCATATAGTACCTGACAACGTTTGACGGCAAACATCCAGAATACGTATCAATTTGTAGTGTGCATGGCACATTTTGACCGTAATTACACCCCTTTTATGTAGCACCACTTACACACCCATTCTGTGCTTCTTTGTACCCCATTTCCTGCCTCTCCATAGAGTAGCCACCAAGTCGGACTATACCAAAGTGACTGTTGGCTCACAGCCTGTCCTATTGTGCCAATATGGGCTTCAAACAGGGTATTCTTTAGCATAACCTGTCCCTGATATGTGCCAGGTTTTGGATTGTTCCACTTTGTGGGAGTTTATCTGTACCTTCATTTGTTTTTGTGGCCACTCACTGCTACCATTCATGGATCCAAAGCTCCCTTAGCGCAAGTATACAATGTACACATTGCAGTATCCATTATTATTTGCAACACTGGGAGAACAGCTCCTAAGACAAACAGAGAAAAATTCCGTTCCAGTTCAAGTCTTGTATAATTGGTTACCTTGACTTTTAAAGGAATACTGTGATAACTGTCACAAGGTGGCACAAGACACTACTAGTATGCAGTAAATGGAGAGGTAGTCAGATGGGCTGAGATCATCAACCAGGAGGGCATGACAGTATACGGGGGCAGACAGGGATGAGGTTTAGATACAAGCCGAAGGTCAGGGTTCCAGGAGAGTACATACAAAATACAGGGAGCAGTGGAGGATGCAGTCAAGAGGAAGTCTGAGGTCAGAAGCCGGGAAGTCACAAACAGGGGAGGACAGGCCGTGATGGGTAAACAGCAGTCCATAGTAAAGAGACCAAGATCTGAACACTGAGGATCACAGGAGCCAACAGCACAACTGTAAACAGGAAGTACGACTGGCGGCATCCTGCGCTAATACACTCCCTAAAGCAGCAAAGCAATCACCAGGAACAAGAAGGATCTGTTAGAGCCCCTCCCAGGACAGCGTGTAACCCAGTGCTGTGAAACAAACCACAGAGCATTCATCCTGCAAAAAGCTCTGCAACATAGACAACATATACCAGCTCTGCAGGAGAGCATAGCAGAACAATACAGAATGTTCTGCACAATGGAATCAGGACAAATGCTAAATATAACTTCAGCTATAATAATTCAATAACTTTAAATAACAAGGTGATAAATACTTGCAGAACACAAAGTTAACTCATGTACACGTCACTCCCCTACTCAGAAAGAGGAAATATATTCCTAAAATTGACCCCTTTGGACCACCAATCCACTCCATATGTAGAGTTGGAAATAGTCCTTGTCGTTAGTCATTGGGTTCTTTGTTCAGTCTTGACAGGTATACTCCCCGCCTGCACTGAGCATCCAAGACTCTAGGTGTCCTTCTACCTCTTTGTAGTTTATGATAAGAAGAAAAAAAAAGGTTATAGGCTATGTGCGCACTTACCGGATTTTTCGCGGATTTTGCCGCGGATTTGCTGCATGTTTCGCTGCAGAAAATGTTCATAACATCTCTGCAGTGAATCACCAGCAAATCCTATGGAGAAAAAAAATCCTGTGCGCACTGGGCGGAATTTGACAGCTGCATGTTTTGCTGCGGGAATCCCGCAGCAAAAACAAGTGCATGTCACTTCTTTTCCGCACATCGCTGCGGGATTTTACTCCATTGACTGAATGTTAATCAAGAAATCCCGCAGGGAATAACGCAGGCAGCAAATTCTGTGCGGTTCACTGCGTTTTCCTGCGTTATTCCCTGCGGTATTTTGCGGTTTACCTCCGGTAATGTGCATCACTTGCTTGCGGTTTTGCAGGGAAGTGATGTCATTACAGGAAGAGGAAGCCGTGCAGAGTAAACACACACACAGATCACAGACACAGACATCACAGACACATAGAACACATAGACACAGACACATAGAACACACATAGAAAGAAAACGGAAATATAGGAAAAAAAGAACGTGGGCTCCGCTGCATATTTACCTTCCAGCCGAGGTAAGCACACAGCGGCGGCCCGGTATTCTCAGGCTGGGGAGGGAGAGGGGCAGGGTTAATGTCCCCCGCCTCACTCCCCCTCCGGCAGCCGAGAATATCAGCCGCAGCTGCCCCGGGACTGTCGCATGCAATATGCGACAATACCGGCGTGTCCTCGGCTCTTCTTGCCACCGTGTAGCAGTGGTGACAAGGTAATACAAGGGGTTAATGGTGATGGGGGACCACCGCCATTAACCCCAGGCTTGATCATGGCAGCGTCTATGTGACAGCTGACATGATCAACCTGTAAGTAAAGTGAAAAAAAACACAGACACCGAAAAATCCTTTATTTTAAATAAAACAAACAAGCCTCGTTCACCATTTTATTAACCCCTCCCGCACCAAAGCTCCGGCGTAATCCAGGTCCGACGTCCAGCGCTGCTTCCATCCAGCCGCGACTGTCACAGACACAGGCTGAATGCAGCAGAGGTAATTACCGGTCATTTCCCACGGCCGGTAATGTGAACTCACTGCCGACCGTGGGAAATGCAGCGATCTGTCATCTATCTCTCTATCTATCTATCCCTCTGTCTATCTATCTATCCCTCTATCTATTCTTCTGTCTATCTACTCTCAGAATTAAATGACTTTTTTTTTTTTTTTTTCTTCAATGTGCTTTATTGCATTGAATGCAATAAAGCACATCCCAACCCGCACGCGGCAAAACCGCGGCAATACCGCGAATAATACCGTGGTAAAACCGCAGCAAACCGCGGCAAACCGCATGCGGTTTTCGGGTGCGGTTTCCCGCGGTTTTTTACCGCGGGTGCGGTAATCTTTGAGGGCATGCGGAATTTTCTCAAGAAAATTCCACTTCCCAGTGCGCACAGAGCCATAAGGAGAGTTTATCTGCTCATGATGTGAGCTATGTATGCGCATAGAATCAAGCTGTGGGCGTGCTGCCGTCTCGTCCGTCACCAATCATTCAAATGGATCTTTAGTGCAATCGTATATACACAAGCAATAGAAGGATCTATTAGGGCTTCCTAATTTGATTTTTTTTTTTTAAATCAAAGCTTAGGGATTTTTTTCCTAAAGTTTATTTGGTTTAAAAGTATTCAGACTCTATATTGTATAGCAAACACATTTTGTTCCCACCTCCAGTGTCATGAGAGAGCTTCAATCAGCTGATTAGATCGGGTGCTGGGTGTTGGAAGTCTAGCAATTTGATATTTCTGACATATCGGTAATATAATATAATTACCTTATCATATCAATAACATATAATGATAATATAATAGATCATCAATAAAAACATTCTTGACAACCCCTCTAAAAAATGAGTTGCCCAGGTGGACATTACCCGTAGGAAAGATTAATGTTAAAAGTCTGCTAGTAAATTTGGTGGGAAATGTAGTTGTCAAAAAAAAGCATCTTTAATATATTTAATATTTATCAGTCAATTAGATTCTGGAACAGATTGACAATTTATCTCTAGAAGACTATCATGATCACCTGTTTTGTTGGCCCCATATATACTGATTGTGTCAGGTAGAACAGTAAATATTCTGTAGATAATATTACATGCCAGTAGTACAGGTGCAAATCACAGCCTTATCAGTGGCCTTTGCATCAGGTAATCGTGACAGATCTCTGCCTTAGGTGCGCTCATAACTTATGAACATTATGTAACGTGTTGCAAATCAGGCCTTCTGGCTGTTTCCCAAGAAGCTCTAAAAAAAGGAGCCTTTGGTTTATAAATCTGGAATTTGGAAGAATATCTGTATTATCACTTCAGTTATTATTTTTTCAGTTAAGAAAGTTTAGAAAAATCCCCTTTATTTACTGGGATCCAATATCCATATGCTGTCTGCTATTTGTATTGTGTGCTTCTTTGGGCGTCTATCCAGGTGTAATGTCAGATCAGGCAAGATAACCGGCAGGTCTATCAACATAAAGGTGGACAGAATTCTTCAGTTCTTGATATTTGTTAGGTGTTATTACTGGACGAGCTTTAGAGATTTCTAATGGCAATTTTCTGAATTAGTCGTCATTTGTAGCGGGTCTGTGAAGGTTGTCGTCTTCGATGACAGTCCCGTAAATTGAACAGTTAGTCAAAACAACAGACAAATCCCTTCTATGATCTGTTTGAGATTCTATTCAAATGGTACAAGTCCTAGTAAAAAAGGAATTAAAAGATGCAATGTTGCAGATCAGCTTCTCTACAGATAATTGTCACAGCTTAGCATTTTCCATACTCCGTCGTGTCAAGAATAGGTGCTGATGATTGGTGCAAAATAACCTAAAATGGCCTTGAGGGATGTCCAAAATGTCAAGTGTACAGTCACCTTAAAAATGCACTCCTATTAACTTTTTTTTCTAAGCCTGTGTGAATAGTATTGTAATGTAATGTCAGTGTGGTAATATACATACTGATCACCACCTTCCCCGGTTTCGAGCACCATTTTGCTCATCTCTTGAATCATATGAGATTCATACTTTCCAGATCACACTTCGCTCTATTGTTCAACTCATCAAAGTCATTCAGATTTCTGGTGTAAATAGCTCCGGAAAGTTGCACAATTTTGGCACTCTTCAAGTTGCACAAAAATGTTGCAGCCATGGCATTTTCATGCCAGTTTCTGTCAGCTATGCCAAAATGTGCAGAGCTGGGGCATGATGGGAACTCGGCAGGGGTGTGATATTGGGGTTCATCTAATTCATGATGAAGCTGTGGCATTCTCTACAGCAAAACCCTTACTCTAGACAGGGACTGGTGTAAAATTTATGACATGACGCTTGGTGATCCATGCCACTTATCAGATGTTCCAGATTCATTCAGAAGCATGCACCTTTTCATGAATCAGGAATGTTTGACTCCTCTACATCCCCTCATCCAGGCCGGAGGAAATAATCGTTGGTCTGTAAAGGGAACCCGTCAGGTCCCTTATGCCCTCCAACTCTAATGCTGTCACGCTCCCCGGGTCCTCGGCTCCCCTTCCCGGGTCCTCACCCCCGCTCCCCGGCTCACCTGCCACGCCCCCCGCTCTCCAGCCTACGGTGTCCGTCCTTCCTAGGCCCCCTGGTCCCCGATCCCGGCGCCCGACGGCTTCCCAGGACCTGGCCGGCCCCCCTGCGTCCTCCTCTCAGCCTCCTTCCCTGGCTTCTGGCACCCGGGCGGCGCGCATGCGCATTAGGGCGCGAGCGTGGTCACTGACCCTTTCTTAAAGGGCCAGCGTCCATTAACAGGATATGAGGCTAATCAGGTACAGGGTATAAAGGGGTTTATTGTCCAAGGGGGCGGGGCCTGATCTTCGTGTTTTCCAAGCTAGGAGTCAGGTCTCCTTGTGTCTTCGTGCCATACTCACGTATCTCTCTTCTAGAGCTGATCCTGCCTCGCCATCCGGTTCTGCTGAATCCCGAACCCCGCACGCTGTCCGTCTGCCATCTGACAGTCCGTACCATCTCTGATCCCTGCGGTGACCTGTCATCTCGCTCCACAAGGTTCCGGACCCTGCCTGACATCATCTCGGCTTCCGAACCTGAGCTACGTCACCCGGACTACCATCTGTGACTCCGTGGTCCCAGGGACTTCTCCGTTACCTTCACGTGCACGGACTGTTCTGCTATCCATAGTGCTTCAGCTACCGGACTCCTACCACCATCTTAGAGTTCGGCCCAGTGGATCCACCTCCTGGGTCTGCCCGACCGCCTGGCCCTGACAGTAAGATCAGGCCATGGATCCCGCTGCAGCACTAGCGGCCTTGCAAGAGGAACTCCAACGCCAGCGTGAAGTCCAGACCCGCATGCTGAACTTTATGTCTTCCGTGGACGCCCGCCTGAATACGTTACAAGCGGCAGTTACGCCTTCAGCATCCCGGGCCTCCACTAGTCAATCCACGGCTCCCGCACCCGTGGCCGCCTCTTCGGATGCTTCCCGACTCCGTTTGGCTTCACCACCTCGTTATGCCGGAGATCCCAAGACCTGCAGGGGCTTCATAAACCAATGTTCCCTTCATTTCACGCAGCTGCCACATTTGTTCACCTCCGACCAAGCCAAGGTCGCCTTCATAATGTCCCACCTAGAGGGCGAGGCACTGGCGTGGATGAACCCCTTGTGGGAGAAGGAGGACCCTATGACCAAGGATCTTCAAGAGTTCCTGCAGGCCTTCCGCAGCACCTTTGACGAGCCGGGTCGCGCCTCTGCATCTGCTTCATCCCTTCTCCGCTTACGTCAAGGAACACTGACGGTGGGCCAATACGCCATCCGTTTCCGCACGTTGGCTTCAGAACTCGGGTGGAATAATGAGGCCCTAACAGCCGCCTTCTGGGAAGGACTCTCGAGTCGCATCAAAGATGAGTTGGCGGGTCGTGACGTGCCCTCCACCCTAGATGCCCTGATTGCCCTAGCAACTCGAGTGGACATTCGTTTTCAGGAGCGCTCCAAGGAGCTGTCTCGTGAGAGACGTCCGGTACGGCATTCTTCTCCTCCACAGAAACCCTCCACACCTCAGTCATCATCAGCTGGGATTCCCGTCCACGAGCCCATGCAGATCGACCGAGTACGGCAGTCTGAACAACGTCGAGCAGAGCGACTCGCCAAGGGTCTCTGCTTTTACTGCGGAGAGGGCACTCACCTCCTACGCTCCTGTCCGGAAAGGCCGGGAAACTCCAAAGCCTAGGGTTGGTAGGAGAGGCCACCCTAGGTGCTGGGACTCTCTCAGACCCGGTTACGTGGACTGTGCAAGTAACAACGGGAGAGACGCGTTTCACGGCTGAGGCATACCTCGATTCCGGGGCAGCAGGCAACTTCATCCAGCAAGCCACGGTGGACAAGTACCAGCTGCCTGTTACTCCACTTGACAAACCCCTCGTGATAGCCTCTGTGGATGGGAGACCCCTCTCTGATACCATCTCCTGGGTCACCAGGCCGGTCAAACTGCGTATCGGTGCCCTTCACACCGAGAACATCGCGCTCTACGTCCTCCCACACATGTCCCATCAAATCCTGCTGGGACTTCCCTGGTTGCGGACACACGAACCATCAGTCAGCTGGGGCACTGGCGAAATCACCCGATGGGGCTCTGCCTGTCATGAGAAGTGTCTGAAGTCCATACAACCCATCCGACGACCTCCGGTTCCAGAGAACCTACCGGAACTGCCCTCGGCCTATTGGTCCTTCGCAGACGTTTTTGACAAAAAGGAGTCTGAAGTACTTCCGCCACACCGTCCCTACGATTGCGCCATCGACCTGCTCCCCGGAACAACACCACCTCGAGGACGGATATATCCGTTGTCTCCAGCCGAAACCAGAGCCATGTCTACCTACATCACAGAGAGCCTGGCAAGGGGATTCATCCGGAGATCCTCCTCTCCTGCGGGAGCAGGCTTCTTCTTCGTTAAGAAGAAAGAGGGTGACCTACGCCCATGCATTGACTACCGGGGTTTGAATCAGATCACCGTAAAAAACAAGTACCCTCTGCCGCTCATCCCCGAATTGTTCGACCGGCTCAGAGGAGCCCGTGTGTTCACCAAACTGGATCTTCGGGGTGCCTACAACCTAGTTCGTATTCGCTCTGGGGACGAATGGAAGACTGCGTTTAATACTCGCGATGGGCACTATGAATACTGCGTGATGCCCTTCGGCCTGTGTAACGCTCCTGCCGTCTTCCAAGAATTGGTGAACGACATTTTCCGGGACCTCCTCTACGTCTGTGTAGTAGTTTATCTGGATGACATCCTTGTCTTCTCTCCGGACCTCCAGACCCACAGAGAGAACGTACAGCTGGTTCTACAAAGACTGAGAGAGAATCGTCTCTACGCCAAATATGAGAAGTGTGTCTTTGAGCAGTCTTCTCTCCCCTTTCTGGGGTACATCATCTCTGACACTGGACTGCAGATGGATCCCAAGAAGGTCTCCGCCATTCTCAACTGGCCTCCTCCTTCTGGACTGAAGGCAATCCAACGCTTCCTGGGATTCGCCAACTACTACCGCCAGTTTATCCCTCACTTCTCTGCCCTGACTGCTCCTCTCTCCGCTTTGACCAAAAAGGAGGCTAATCCAAAGGACTGGTCACCTGCGGCCGACGCCGCGTTTTGCTCTCTGAAGCGAGCATTTGCCTCCTCTCCTGTACTCCACCGACCGGAATTAAACCGCCAGTTCACCTTGGAGGTGGATGCCTCCTCCTCGGGAGCCGGAGCAGTGCTCATGCAGAAGTCCTCCTCCGGTAAGATGGTGACTTGCGGCTTCTTCTCCAAGAGCTTCTCAGCGCCTGAACGTAATTACACCATCGGTGACCGAGAACTATTGGCGGTCAAACTGGCTCTGGAGGAGTGGCGCTACCTCCTGGAAGGAGCAGTATACCCCGTGATTATCTACACGGACCATAAGAACCTGGAATACCTGCGGTCCGCTCAGCGACTGAACCCACGGCAAGCCAGGTGGTCCTTATTCTTTGCCAGATTTGATTTCCAGCTCCATTTCAGACCCGCGGACAAGAATGTACGCGCTGATGCCTTGTCTAGGTCTCTCATGCCCATGGAGCAGGAGGAAGAGACTACCCAACCTATCATCTCTCCTAGCAAGATTATTCCGGTGGCTCCTGTCACCCTGGCCCAGATACCGCCCGGGAAGACCTATGTCTCTGAGACTGACAGGCAAAAAGTGTTACACTGGGGTCATGCCTCAAAAACAGCCGGTCATGCAGGCCAGAAGAGAACATGGGGTGCGATTGTACGTCACTACTGGTGGCCATCCCTTCGCACGGACGTCGCTGCTTTTGTCTCTGCCTGCCCCTCATGTGCCAGGAACAAGACGCCCAAACACCTGCCCTATGGCCGTCTTCTGCCTCTGCCGATACCCTCAGTTCCGTGGCAACACATAGCGATGGACTTCATTACGGACTTGCCATTATCCTCCGGGCACACAGTCATATGGGTCGTGGTGGATCGGTTCTCCAAAATGGCTCACTTCGTCCCTATGGCCGGACTGCCCTCTGCTCAGGAACTCGCGGAAGCCTATATACATCACATCTTCCGCTTGCATGGCTTTCCATCCCACATCGTATCCGACAGAGGAACTCAGTTCACCTCCCGCTTCTGGAGGGCGCTCTGCAAACATCTGGGAGTGACTCTGGACTTTTCTTCTGCTTACCATCCTCAGTCTAATGGCCAAGTGGAGAGGGTCAATCAAATCTTGACCTCCTTCTTACGTCACTATGTCAACGCCCATCACGACGACTGGTCCACGCTTCTTCCTTGGGCTGAATTCTCCCATAACCACCACATCAGTGAGTCGTCCTCCAAATCTCCTTTCCATGTCGTTTACGGACTTCAGCCCTCCGTCCCATTGCCTATATCCCCTTCTTCGGATGTCCCTGCTGCTGATACTGTAGCCCGTGACTTCGCTACCATTTGGGACTCTGTCAAGGCGTCCCTTGGGCGCGCTTCCCAGCGGATGAAGAAACACGCTGACAAGAGGCGTCTGGACCCTCCGTGTTTCTCTCCTGGTGACCTGGTCTGGCTTGCTTCCCAGTACATCCGATTGAAGATACCTTCCTACAAGCTGGGTCCTCGCTACATCGGGCCGTTTAAGGTCCTCACCAAAATCAACGAGGTCTCCTACAAGTTACAGCTCCCGGCCACGATGAGGATACCCAACTCATTCCACGTCTCCCTGCTCAAGCCGGTGGTCCTTGGTCCATTCTCCGCTGCTGCCAGTCCGGCTCCTCCACCTATTGCCGATGACGACATCTATGCGGTAAGGGATATCGTGGCCATGAAGACCGTTCGAGGCCAGCAGTTCTTCCTGGTGGACTGGGAAGGGTATGGTCCTGAGGATAGGTCCTGGGAGCCCAGGGAGAACGTGGGCACTCCTCTGATCCGTGCCTTCATGTCCCGGTTGCGGGGAGGGGGGCGTGGGGGGGGGGTACTGTCACGCTCCCCGGGTCCTCGGCTCCCCTTCCCGGGTCCTCACCCCCGCTCCCCGGCTCACCTGCCACGCCCCCCGCTCTCCAGCCTCCGGTGTCCGTCCTTCCTAGGCCCCCTGGTCCCCGATCCCGGCGCCCGACGGCTTCCCAGGACCTGGCCGGCCCCCCTGCGTCCTCCTCTCAGCCTCCTTCCCTGGCTTCTGGCACCCGGGCGGCGCGCATGCGCATTAGGGCGCGAGCGCGGTCACTGACCCTTTCTTAAAGGGCCAGCGTCCATTAACAGGATATGAGGCTAATCAGGTACAGGGTATAAAGGGGTTTATTGTCCAAGGGGGCGGGGCCTGATCTTCGTGTTTTCCAAGCTAGGAGTCAGGTCTCCTTGTGTCTTCGTGCCATACTCACGTATCTCTCTTCTAGAGCTGATCCTGCCTCGCCATCCGGTTCTGCTGAATCCCGAACCCCGCACGCTGTCCGTCTGCCATCTGACAGTCCGTACCATCTCGGATCCCTGCGGTGACCTGTCATCTCGCTCCACAAGGTTCCGGACCCTGCCTGACATCATCTCGGCTTCCGAACCTGAGCTACGTCACCCGGACTACCATCTGTGACTCCGTGGTCCCAGGGACTTCTCCGTTACCTTCACGTGCACGGACTGTTCTGCTATCCATAGTGCTTCAGCTACCGGACTCCTACCACCATCTTAGAGTTCGGCCCAGTGGATCCACCTCCTGGGTCTGCCCGACCGCCTGGCCCTGACAAATGCTATGTACTAAAATCAATGTTTAAAAAAAATCAATTATAAACTGTGCTGTTCCTATGATAATTAGACCTTTGACTAGTCGAAGAGGTGTTGTTTCTGCTGACTAGTCAGCCCTCTCTACATGCTATTACTCTGCTGTGGCATGATCACATGATTTCCATGAGTTAGTGTCCCTGGCAGTTCCTGGAGATCTTGCGCATGCACGCAGCTCATTTTAGCAGTGTCAGTGTGCCTGAGAAGATGGATGTACGCTTCTTGGCTTCAGAGAGGTGTACTGAGCATGATTGGAAGTGCAGAAGCTGTTTTTCCGATCATACGCAGTGCGCCTCTCTGAAGCCTGGACGTGTCTACTTAGCTTCTGAGGCACAATGACAGTGCCAAAATGATCCGCACTCCAGAAACTTTGTTGTGAATACATTTGGACTAGGTTCCAGTTTGGGGCTCCCTCTTGTAATCAGTGCTGGTAGTGAAGTTTACTTGCTGAATAGAAACCAGACAGCTGGGGATGATTGGCAATCAGTTTGTTCTGACTGGGCCTATATAACTGAGTTTTGTTTTCTTGTTCCTGGTCAGTGCTCAATGTTGTTTCCTGTGTGCTAAGGACATTCTGAAGCCAGTCCTTCCTTCTGTGTCTACCAGAACTCCTTTCAGATAAGTTTGGTCTTTGTACCTCTGCTGGTGGTTTCCACCTTCTTGTTGTTTTTTGGTTTAGGTACTAAGGCTTATTTCCTATTTTGCCTGTGTGGAGTTCTGAATGGAGTTGGATCATTCCCTGCTGGGAATGTCTGTGTACCTTGCTCCATATTCTGGTATGTATTTTGCTTTGTCATGCTTGGTGCTAATTTCAGTCCCTGCACTATATTAGTGTTTTGTTTGGATTCCAGTAACACCAGAGTACTGATATAGTGGGGGAGAGTCCATGTTGCCTCAGTATTTTGTCATACACATGTGACTACTGTTGGGTTGGAGGGCACAGGGGACCTGACAGGTTCCCTTCAAAGAATTGAGGCCTATGTATGAGCTGGAAGTCTTTTTTACAATGAAAGCCTATGGAGTCTTGATCTGGCTCTCCATAGACTTTTACTGTAAAAAACAGTTCCAGAAAGTGTATATCACTTCATGTGACTCAGAAGAAGACCAGAATAGCGCAGGATACAGGAGAAGATGGTGATCAGTGAATATATTATCACACTGACACTTCACTAACATTTTCACAGCTTAGGAATAAACATGTGTAACCATCTGACGTCTGCATCTAATTTTAAGTGTAACCATCTGATGGATCTTCCAATTTACTTTATTATCCAAAAGAGAACCAACCCAAAGTACTTGCAAACTAACATACACTTACAAATTAACATTTAATAATTAATTTCATATTTTAAAAACTCAATAAGTATTTATTCATTGAACTCTCAGGGTACGTGCACACAGCTATAGTATTGTCCAGTACAGTACAGGTTATCCAGTTTCTTACCACGCTTCAATCATGTACAGATAGGTAATTTAGATTATGAGTCCCAATGGGGACAGTGATGATAATCTCTGTAAAGCGCTGTGGAACCTCTTGGTGCTATAAACAATGCATTATAAAAATAAATACAATATTCTGCAGAGCTGTAATGGGCTTTATTTTAATATATGCAGCATATACTATACCTTTGCATGATTTTTTTGGCCAGATTCTGTACATTTTAGACAAAACAAAATAATGAAGTAGGGGCTCAAATTCCTTATTTGCTATTTTTCTTATCCTGTGATAATCATTGTCAGTTTGTGTGCCAAAGAGTTCAAAATGGCACACGAGGATTGATGAGTTTTACGTATAATGAAAGATGGTCATTTTTCTAGTCTTTTCCCTTTTCTCTGCTTCTTTAAAGCAAAAAGTCGCATGATCCTTTAAATTGTTATACCTAAAGCGGGCTTTACAGGCTGCGACATTTCTAGCCGATGCTAGCGATGGCGAGCGTGATAGCAGCCGCCCCTATCGTTATGCCGATATTTGGTGATCGCTGCCGCAGCGAACATTATCGCTACGGCAGCGTCACACGCACTTACCTGGTCGGCGTCATCGCTGTGACTGCCGAACAATCCCTCCCTTAAGGGGGAGGGATGTTCGGCATCACAGTGACGTCACCGCGACGTCACTAAGCGGCCGGCCAATCAAAGCGGAGGGGTGGAGATGAGCGGGACGAACATCCCGCCCACCTCCTTCCTTCCTCATTGCTGGCATGTGGCAGGTAAGGAGAGGTTCCTTGTTCCTGCGGCATCACACGTAGCGATGTGTGCTGCTGCAGGGACGAGGATCAACTTCGCCCACGCGACAGCAGCGATATTTGAGAATGGACCCCCATGTAAACGAGGAGCGATTTTGGATGTTTTTGCAACGATCCAAAATCGCTCCTAGGAGTCACACACAATGAGTTCGCTACAGCGGCCGGATGTGCGTCACAAAATCCGTGACCCCAACGAGATCGCTGTAGCGATTTCGTAGCGTGTAAAGCCCGCTTTAGTCTTCAATTGTGCAAAAGTAAATGTAGATTTTGTACTCTAGAATCGGAGAACAATTACGGAAACATTTTGTGACTTTTCAAAAAGTTGTAAATAATAAAGTAGGCTAAAAACAAAAGAATAAGTAAAATAACACCAGTAATGCCGAACAATAAAAAAAAAACATCGAAACCAATCAAGCTTAAAAAAGGGGCAAATTAAATAGCAAAAAACCTAAGTCACTATGAAAACCAATTTGACTCCATATAAAAGGCACAAATACAATGATGACCTGAGGCCCCCATCTGTCGGAGGCTGCATATCAGTGAATAGAGGCGGTGACTCTCTTACTAAGTGGTCGTACAGGTTATAGGTGCGGTCAGCTGCATAGACTGCTCCGGTCCTACATGAGCTCTTATTCATATTCTAATGAACTGATTTTGGCTAAGATAAATGAGGTACATAGCTCACATACCGGAGGCGCCTCACACCTGTTTGTGTATTCACTGCCAACATTTTAGCCATAATTCATTAATTCTTCATAGAAAATACTTTTCAAAAGCTTTTCTTACTGAATTTATTATCCCAGTCAATTGGATAAATAACACTTGCTTGAAACGCAAATACAATTTTCATGGCTTTCCTACCAAAATAAATTCTACCTGTCAACACTGCATATTTGACCTTTTTATTAGATGTTAACATCAGTTTCTTGCTTATTTCTAGGAGCGTATTCTTATTGTAGAAGGTGGAGGGAGTGGATTTTTAGCTCAAACAGTATTAGCATGGTAACAAAAGAGTAACCAGGACTGGGTGTTTACAAATCACAGAACATTTTTATTACTGATGTACTCATATGTGGCAGAGGTGCCATGTTCCCACCGGACAAGCTACACAAGACTTCTATTCTATAGCAAGTTTTACTAGCAACCCTTGAATCATCTCAATAGGGTATCATCTGAACTCCAATAACTCATACTAGTCAGACTTTGCTTGAATATACAACACAAAGCATGGCTATAGCACTAATCAGTAAAATATTAAAGTATTGAAGAGGACGCCACTGTAACAGGTATGGTGACACATATGGCGAAATCTTGAACTTGTGCCCAGACCAAAGACTTAACTATAGAAGGTGCCATAGGTTTGGTTTCTTGGCAGTAATGGGGGCCTTCAGTCATCTCCCTAGCTCGCTCCGTACCCCAGTACACTCAAACCTGTCATACAATGCACATGTATGGCATTTGTTGGGAAGAGATTGATGTACCAACATACACTGTAGACCATCATCCCTAACCAATGCCCAGCTAACTTGGTATGCATAAGGGACCATTGCCCAATGCTGTTTACCTGAATAATAGGGTTCCTGTATGTACAAATGTGTTCTTCAGAGTAATCTTCCAGTTACTGACCTATCTTGTACCCTGACATTGATTCTTGTCTGCCTCCTGTACTGACCTTTGGCTACATTTCTATATTGTCTGTCTTCTCTGACAGCATTTCATGGACCTAATTTTGGTGGTAGATCTTGGATTCCTGCATCTGTCAGCTGTTCTTAATGGCAACTTTCTGAAGTTGTGTAATTTAAACCCTGCATTGAAGTCCAGATTTCTGTACGTGGGTTTAAGTGTGAATAACAGGGGGTCCAAGGGTTATAAACTCCACAGTTTAGCCCCTGCCAAGTGTGTCACAACCTTAAGGATCCACTCCGTGGCGTATCTAGTGGTTCAGCTCAGGGGGGGGCGAAACATCTGAATGGGCCCCTAACCTGGTAACAACTATAATATCATGCCTTAATAATGGGTATAGAGAAACCTCAGCAGATGACCGCGCTGTTACTGAAAATAAATCTACACAAAGGCCAACACTGATATTACCGCCATATGGTGACCATATAGTGGTAGATATCAGTCCTGCAGTACATGTGAGAGATTATAGTACAGTTATAGGTGGTGACTTACTGCTAATGTTCTTTCTGATTTACTTTTCTCGTCTTTTTTTTCTGGCCCAACCCGACATGAGGACTTCTCCAGCCAGGGCTCGTCTGCAGAAATTACAACACAGACTCATCTGACTTCTCACATATCCAGCCCCGACTCCATCTATTCCCGACCTGCACAATCCCCTCATCCTCCTAATACCCCAATACTGAGCCACTGCTGCCATATGTGCCCCTATTACTGCACCAGCTGTGTGGTACAATAACAGTGCTCCTCTTACCACCCCACATACTAATGCCACCGGTGTACCCCCACATGGTAATCATGCCTCATTTGTGCTCTCGAGATGGTAAAATTGGCCCCTCAAAATCATTTTTGCCCTTGGAAAGTGCCCTAGAAAAGTGTCCACATTTTGCCCCTAGAATGTAATAATGCCCCCAGTGTGCCTGTGATGGTCACAATACCCTGAATGCCCCTATAACAATAATGCTTCTTAAGTGTCCACTACTTAACATTTAAAAATGTCTCCTGAGTCTCCAGGTACACATAGCTCTCTATACAAAGTATGATGTCCCCACAGCTCTCTATACAGAATATGATGAGCCCACAGCTCCCTATAAAGTATAATGGGCCAATAACTCCCTATACACAGTATGATGGGCCCATAACTCCCTATACACAGTATGATGAGCCCACAGCTCCCTATACACATTGTAATGAACCCATAACTCTCCTATACACAGTATAATGGGCCCACAACTCCCCTATACACAATAAAGTGGGCCCACAGCTCCCCTATACACAGTATAATGGGCCCACTGCTCCCCTATACACAGTAAGATGGGCCCACACCTCCCCTATACAAATTATAATGGGTGCATAGCTCTCCTATACAAAGTATGATGGGCCCACTGCCCCCCTATACACAGTATGATAAGCCCACACTACATGTTATCAGGCCCTTATAATATATAGCCCCCCCACACCCATCCCCTCATTACATACATGTTGTCAGGCCCTTATAATATACAGCTCCCCTCCCCTCCACTCATATCACCTCATTACATACATGTTATCAGGCTCCCACACTGCACAATGTAATAGCCCCCTCCCCCACACACATCACCTCATTACATACATGGTATCGGGCCCCCACATTGCAGTGTAATAGTCCCCTCCCCCACACACATCACCTCATTGTATACATGGTATCGGGCCCAAACACTGCACAGTATTGAACACTCTGCGACCTGTCATCACAGTAACTTATGTCCCTTCCTCACTGCACACAATCTTATAACCCCTCTGCGTCTTACCATCAGCCCAGAGCGCTGTGTTCAGCAGAGGAAGAGGGAGGCAGAACCGGCACGGGTCCTGGAAGAACAGCAGGGAATCCTCTGCACACAGTGCGCTGCTGTATGATAGGACCTAAACCTCGTGACGCGGCCAAGCCGAGATATTTAAAGGTGCAGTGTCACTGATATAGTTAGCTGTATTGTAGCTCCGAGTGGCCCCCCTCTGAGCACGGGGCCCGGGGCGACTGCACCCTCTGTTCCCCCGCTAGCTACGCTACTGGATCCACTCCTTTAACCCTCCCCCTGGGTGATTTTCCATTTTTTGTTTTCGTTTTTTTTCTTCCCTTATTCCAAGAGCCATAACATTTCTATTTTTCCACCAATATTGCCATATGAGCGCTTGGTTTTTACAGGATGAGTTGTACTTTTGAATTACACCATTCATTCTGCCTCCAATTTTACTGGAAAACAGGAGACAAATTCCAAGTGCAGTGAAATGTCAAAAAAAAGTGCAGATACATAATTTTTTTTTTAAATTTTATTTACCATGTTAATTATATGTTAAAATTGACTTATTAAAATGATTCCCCAGCTCTGTTTTCGTTTGTAGATACCAAACATGTATAGTTTACTTTTATCTAAGTAGTGACAAAAATTCAGAAGTTTGTAAAAAAAAGAATTGCGCTTTTGTCGCTGTTTTCCAGAACACGTAGCGTTCTCATTTTTCAGCATCTGGGGCTCAGTGATAGCTTATTTTTTGCATCTTGAGCTGACATTTTTAATTATACCATTTGTGAGTAGATGCGATGGTTTGATCACCTGTTAATGCATTTTAATGCAATGTTGCATCAACCAAAAAAACATAATTCTGGCATTTTGATTTTCTTCGCGCTACACCCTTTCACAAAGAGATTGATTGATTTTATATTTTTATAGATCGGGCATTTCTGAAAGCAGTGATACCAAATATGTGTATTTTTTTATTTTATTTTTAATGGGGCAAAAGGGGTGTTATTAAAACTTTTAGGTTTTGGGGTTTTTTTCATATTTTTTTCATATTTTTTTACATTTCTAATTGATTTTACTAGTCTCCCTAGGGGACTTTATCCCTGCACTGTCTGATTGCTTCTGCTGACTAGAGCGATGCTTCAGCATCCCTCTGATCAGGAGAAATGCTGATCTCCTGTGAATGTCATTGCTCTGTCGGCATTCACAGGAAGTGAGTCATGACAGTGACAGGTATCGTCATCTGACCCCACATTCTCTTAACAACCCATTGGTGCCCCGTGAGCGAGTCACGGGGCTGCCGATGGCAACGGGGAACAGCGCAATCCCCGCTGCCGCATGTTAGATCATGCTGTCAGAGTCTGACAGCGTGATCTTAGGGGATAGAGATCTGTTAGCTGCACATCTGCTGATCAGATTAGCACACATGTGTGGGGAATAATGCGGGCTCACGTGGTGAACCCGCATTAAAGGGACAGACACAGCCAAAGACGTACTGTATATATACGTCCTTGGTCGTGATGGGGTTAAGGTAGGCTTTATGACAAGTATGTTCTAAGTCATGGTGTTTCAAGAATATCAGTGTAATTTCTCAGGATACCACTATACTTTAGAACTATTTTTTGTTAGTATGAAATAATACTAGCTATGACTAGGCTGGTTAATAAATAATCCATTACGTCAGGTTATTACGGGGTCTAGATCAATGTCCTCTTGATGACATGGTGATCTTCTATGGCATGCCTTGCAGCCATGATCTCACAAAAACAACAGTAATTTTACTATGTCCACCATGCTGTGTCATAAAGGTAGTCGTAAACTCATAGAGATATTTGGCAAGACTCTCAAGGTCCAGGTGAACATGCTGCCGCTTCTCTGGGTTATTGTATTTTACAGTGAAGCTTGAACAATGCTGGCTCTCTTCATCAAAGAATTTTATTTGTGCCTCTTTTTTCCAAGAATGTCATACTTAATTTTTTTAGGTACAGAATACAGTAATAATTTACATGTGACAATGGCAGTGATCAATGTAAATATAACATTCTTACACAGTGATGCAACCGTCTACCATCTACTGTTACAAACAATGAAAGCTCCACAAGGGTACTACATCGAGAGAAATTCAGAAAGCCATCATGTTTCTCTTAAGTGTATAAAATCCTTAAATGGTTTGTCCACGGCTAGAACATTCCACGTTTGTCCCATTAAAATTAGAAAGCTTATATACATCTCCTGTACCAGTGCTGTTCCAGCGGTGTTGGCAATCGCATTCTTGGGGCTCACGTAAGGTTGTGAGATCACCCGAGACCCAAGCCCAATCACCGCTGACTTCCTTATCTCCATCATCGGATGTATAAGTAATCAACATTAAGGGAGATTCCAGCCACAGATCTCCCTTCCTATTGATCACTCATACGTCTGAAGGTGGGAGAGGCAAGTTGGCAAGTCAGTAGTGATTGGATGCAGAGCTTGGGTCATGTCACAACCTGACGTGAGCCTCGGGAATGCTAGTGCCAGCACCGCTGGTATGGCGTCAGCCCCGGAGGTGAGTATAATCTTATTTATTTTGATGAGGCCAAACATGGGGCATGAGAAGAGATTTTTCAAGTAGTGGATAACCCCTTTAAAAGTAGTCAACTTTCTCATACTCTACCCCTAGAGACAGTAACAGTAAAAGCAGTATCATAATTTAGTGTTAGAGTCCTGGGTTCAAATCTCACTAAGGACAACATCTATTAGTAGTTTGTACGTTCTCCCTGTGTTTGCATGGGTTTTCTATGAATGCTTCAGTTTCCTCTCTTTCTCCAAAGATATACTGATAGGGAATTTAGATTGTGAACCCTAATTGAGACAGTGATGATGATATCTGTAAAGCGCTCTAGAAAATAATGGCGCTATATATGTAAAATAAATTATTCAAAAACTGAGAAGGCAATTATATTATGATTAATGAATTTGAGATGTATAATTGGAGGGAGATATGGAGTTACATTGGTCCAAGGATATTAACCCCTTCACGACATATGACATATTTACGTTATAGATCGTGTCTTTGCCTTTCATACGAGCTTGCACGCCAAGACCGCATATTTAACTGCACATGACGGCTGATTTAATCAGCCAGCATTTGCCTCTAGGAGCCGTGGGTGGATCGGAGACCGCCAGTGGCTGTTAACCAGTGGAATCCCGCTGTCAATCTCTGACAGCAGGATTTAACACTTGTCCAGCAGGGGGGCATGCAATTTCCTGCTCCCAGTAGCGCTCCTGTAACATAATTGGGGGCGCCAATGGGTTGTCATGACAGCCAGGGGTGAACTTATTACCCCTATGTCTGTTACGATGATCTTCCTGTGAACCCCGTCTGCGAGCCGGCATTCATAGCAAGTCATCTTTCCTTTTGTTCACAACAGTGCTGATGCACTGCTCTGTACTGCACAAGCGTTCGGATGATCAAAGCTTCAAGTCTCCTAATGGGATAAGTAAAAAAAAGAAAACAATTATTAAAAAATACACTTAATTGGTATCACGGCATTTAGATATGTCTGATCTATCAAAATATTAAATAAATTAATCTCATGGTAAACAGCATAATGCAAAAAAATGCCAGAATTACAGTTTTTCCGCAATTAAATACAATAAGAGGTGATCAAAACACATCGTATCTACCCAACATGGAATCAAGTAAAAATGTCAGCTCAGGCAGCAAAAAACAGTCAATCACACAGGGCCAGATCCCAAAAAATAAAAACTTTATGGATCTCGGAAAATGGCACCAAAAGTGATATTTTTTTTTCTATTTTTTTTTTACAAATTTCTGAATTTTTTTCACTATTTTAAGAAAAAAAACGATGCATGTTTGGTATTCACATACACATATTGACCTGGAACATTATACTGTCAGGTCATTTTTATCATATAGTGAACATGGTAAATAAAATAAACAAAAAACAATTGTGAAATTGCACTTTTTTTTTGCAATTTTACTGCACTTGGAATTTTTTTCCTCTTGTTATTCACGACATTATATGGTGAAATGAATGGTGTCATTAAAAAATGCAACTTGTTTCGCAAATAAGCAAGCTCTTAAATAGCTATTCTGACGGAAAAATTAAAAAGTTATGTCTCTTGGAAGAAGGGGAGGGAAAAATGAAAACGCAAAAACGGAAAATGGCGGAGTTCCACTACATACAGTCATGGCCAAAAGTTTTGAGAATGCTACAAATATTAATTTTTACAAAGTCTACTGCTTCATTTTTTCTAATGGCAATTTGCATATACTCCAGAATGTCATAAAGAGTTATCAGCTTAACAGCAATTACTTGCAAAGTCAATATTGGCTAAGAAAATTAACTTTAACCCCCAAAACACATTTCAACATCATTGCATTCCTGCCTTAAAAGGAGCAGCTAACATTGTTTTAGTGATTGTTCCATTAACACAGGTGTGGGTGTTGATGAGGACAGGGCTGGCGATCAATCAGTCATGATTAAGTAAGAATAACACCACTGGACACTTTAAAAGGAGGCTGGTGCTTGGTATCATTGTTTCTCTTCAGTTAACCATAGTTATCTCTAAAGAAACACGTGCAGCCATCATTGCTCTGCACAAAAATGGCCCAACAGGGAAGAGTATCGCAGCTACAAGAATTGCACCTCAGTCAACAATCTATCGCATCATCAAGAACTTCAAGGAGAGAGCTTCCATTATTGCCAAAAAGGCTCCAGGGCGCCCAAGAAGGACCAGCAAATGCCAGGACCGTATCTTAAAACTGTTTCAGCTGCGGGATCGGATTACCAGCAGTGCCGAGCTAGCTCAGCAATGGCAGCAGGCTGGTGTGAGTGCTTCTGCACGCACTGTGAGGCGGAGACTCTTTGAGCAAGGCCTGTTTTCAAGGAGGGCAGCCAAGAAGCCACTTCTTTCCAGAAAAAACATCAGGGACCGACTGATATTCTGCAAAAGGTACATGGAGTGGACTGCTGAGGACTGGGGTAAAGTCATTTTCTCAGATGAATCCCCTTTCCGATTGTTTGGGGCATCTGGAAAACAGCTTATTAGGAGAAGAAGAGGTGAGCGCTACCACCAGTCTTGTCTCATGCCAACTGTTAAGCATCCTGAAACGATTCATGTGTGGGGTTGCTTCTCAGCCAAGGGAATCGGCTCACTCACAGTCTTGCCTAAAAACACAGCCATGAATAAAGAATGGTACCTGAATGTCCTCCAAGAGCAACTTCTCCCAACCGTCCAAGAGCAGTTTGGCACCCAACAATGCCTTTTCCAGCATGATGGAGCACCTTGCCATAAAGCAAAGGTGATCACTAAATGGCTCATGGAACAAAACATTGAGATTTTGGGTCCATGGCCTGGAAACTCCCCAGATCTTAATCCCATTGAGAACTTGTGGGCAATCATCAAGAGACGGGTGGACAAACAAAAAACAACAAATTCTGTCAAAATGCAAGCATTGCTTATGCAAGAATGGACAGCTATCAGTCAGGATTTGGTCCAGACGTTGATTGAGAGCATGCCAGGGAGAATTGCAGAGGTCCTGAAGAAGAAGGGTCAACACTGCAAATATTGTCTTGCTGCATTAACTCATTCTAACTGTCAATATAACCTTTTGTCATAATATGATTGCAATTATATTTCTGTATGTGATGTAAACATCAGACAAACACAATTAAAAACCAGAGGGCAACAGATCATGTGAAAATATAATTTTGGTGTCATTCTCAAAACGTTTGGCCATGACTGTATGATGGGGCAAATTGGGCACAATTATCCTGGAAGTTTATTGACTTGTATCAGTTGGTAGGTCTGAAAAAAGTTGAAATTGATAGAATTATTTAATTTTTTTTATGTAACTATGTATCAAATCTTTTTGAAATGATTCAAAGCTGAGCTGATTAAACAATAAGTGTATCTGGACATTTGATCCTTGCATTCTGCAGTGATAAATACAGGCTACTTTATATTTTAAGCCATTTCCTATGTCACTGAAATGCAGTTGTTTAAACAGCAGACGTCCATCAGTGGCAGCTGGTATTTGCCAAGCACTTTTATGGCAATCGGCGCTGTCTGGGACAACATGCCTCAAATATTTACAGTTGACATAGCACCTGCAATAGATTTGTCCAGGTTACAGACTGGTTTGGTTGTCAAGTTAAAGAGCAAATGATGTAATGTTTGGATAGTTGAGCTCAGACTTAAAGGTAGAAGCTGCCGATATTACTGATCAGTTCCGGACTGACTAGTATAGATCTTCTGAAGGTTTTCCACCAGCCCATATTGTTGTTTTTTTTGTAATCCGGTAAGTGACTAAAGCTGGGTTCACACATAGCGACAGCGACAACGACGTCGCTGTTATGTCACCATTTTCTGTGATGCAACAGCGACCTAGTAAGTCGCTGTTATGATCGCTGCTTAGCTGTCAAACACAGCAGACGCAGCAGCGATCATAGTGACACGCATCGCTGTGGAAGCCATGCTGCACTTGGTAACTAAGGTAAATATCGGGTAACCATTACCCGATATTTACCTTGGTTACCAGTGCACACGCTTAGCGCTGGCTCCCTGCTCTCCTAGCCAGGGTACACATCGGGTTAATTACCCGATCTGTACTCCGGCTCCAGCTACGTGTGCAGGGAGCCAGCGCTAAGTGGTGTGCTCTCACGGTGCCAGTGCCGGCTCCCTGCTCCCTGCACACGTAGCTGGAGGACACATTGGGTTAATTACCCGATGTGTACTCCAGCTACGTGAGCAGGGAGCCGGCACAGGCAGCGTGAGAGCACACCACTTAGCGCTGGCTCCCTGCACACGTAGCCGGAGCCGGAGTACACATCGGGTAATTAACCCGATGTGTACCCTGGCTAGGAGAGCAGGGAGCCAGCGGCACTGGCAGCATGAGAGCGCGGTGCTAGTAACTAATGTAAATATCGGGTAACCAAGGAAAGGGCTTCTTGGTTACCCGATGTTTACCGTGGATACAGCTTACCGCAGGCTGCCAGACGCCGGCTCCTGCTCCCTGCTCGCTTCAGTTCGTCACTCTCTCGCTGTCACACACAGCGATGTGTGCTTCACAGCGGGAGAGCGACAAGCAAAAAATGAACCAGGACATTCAGCAACGAGCGGTGACCTCACAGCAGGGGCCAGGTCGTTGCTGGATGTCACACACAGTGACAGCGACGGGACGTTGCTGCTACGTCACAGAAAATGGTGACGTAGCAGCGACGTCGTTGTCGCCGTCGCTGTGTGTGACACCACCTTAAACCTCTTTAAAGAGATTCTGTTAGCAGGTTTTGCAATGTAATCTGAGGACAGCATGATGTAAGGGTTAAAACACTGAATAAAGGGATGTGTCACTTATTAGGCTATGAGCTGTTCTTTACTTTCATTTAAAGTTTTATCATCAGGTGATTATCACTACCTGGACTACAAGACTCCTGAGCAGTTCTCTGATAATGCCCACTCCTCTAATGAGGAGCACATTGTCACAGAAAGCTGCAGTGGGGTGGGGATACCTATCTGATCTCCGCCACATGCCACATCTAAGACCTCCGATTGTGTCACAACAGGTGCACACTGTAAACCAGGCGTCCACAACTCCAGTCCTCAAGGGCCATCAACAGTCCATGTTTTCAGGATTTCTTTCAGGATTTCTTTGGATTGCACAGGTGATAATTCCAACACCTGTGCAATAACTAAGGAAATCCTGGAAACATTGACTGTTGGTGGCCCTTAAGGACTGGAGTTGGGGACCCCTGCTTAAACTAATAGATAAATTGTTGGAATTAGGGTCCCTTTACCCTCATTAATGCTGCTCTCAGATGAGGTAGGGGTTAAAACATTGAATTCAGCGATGTGTCACTTATTAGGCTATGTGCTCTTGTTTACATTCAATGAAAGTTTTATCATCAGGTGATTATCACTACTCGGACTACAGGGCTCATGAGCAGTTGTCCGACCACACCTCCTCTAATAAGTAGCTTATTGTCACAGAAAACTGGTGGGAGCAGGGTTAGCTATCTGAATACTGCTACATGCTACATCTAAGACCTCTGATTATGTCACAACAGGTGCACCCTCTAAACTAAGAGATACATCTTTGGAATCAGGGTTCCTTTACCCTCATTATGCTGCTCTCAAACGCTGTATTTTTTATAAAGTCTGTGTTCGGTACGAGCACTGAGATCGAACCTCAAGTTCGCTCATCTCTCTAATTTCTGAAAATAATCAAATGTTTCAATTAGAGAAGAGCGAACCCAATGTTCAGTGTTCATTGTTCATACCAAACACAGACTTTAAAAAACAAACAAACCAGAGTTTTCGCATGGAGACTGGATGTTTTACGTATGCAAACCACTCAAGCGAGCATCATTGTCCTTGGGTACGCTTGGTCCTCAGTCCAGTATGAGCTGTTTGCAGTGTTTGAATGGTAATCAGATGTAGTGTACACAAAACAAAATCCCACTTACCCCTCCCCGGAAAGTGATCGGTGTATGGCTGACCGCATGTAGGCGGAGACCTGAACTGCCCAACTAGTGACTTCAGTTGGGGTCAGGTCAAGTCCAGGTCCCAAACCAAAATTTATCTAAAGTCTGGCTGAACCAACCGAACTAAACTTCGCTCATATCTAATTATTTTCATTTTTGTGGTACCCAATTTGGAGTTCAATACCTTAATATACTCATTCTGTTCAGGTTATTCTTTTGGATAATAACCTCTATTTCTGTTTGTGCATATAATTATTCTCCAAAATTGTTTATTTTCATTGTGGATCATCTAATGCATCATTGTATGTTGGAGGAGGGGTGTGATTCCCAATAGAAGCACATTTGTTAGAATTTTGTACAACTTTAAATGAACCTGTCAGGTCGTTTATGCACCCAGAACCACGAGCAGTTCTGGATGTACATTTCCATTCCCTGCCTATCTGTCCCAGCATCTAGTAACATACATAAAGAGATCATTAGAAAAAATATTTCTAAAGATCCTCTATGATATGCTAATGAGCGCCGGGACTTGTCGCATGAGCGTTATTTCCCCCGAATGGTCTGCGCTCTTAGCATGGCAGCACACCCACAGGCACATGCTAACATGCTATTCAATGCCAAGTTTTATCGGCATGGACACGCATATGTAGCGCCCCTGAGCCACTCAGGGCACTACTGGGTACTGCATCCCCACAAGGATGCATGGCCTACCCTCTGGGACCTGGAACACTAGTGCCAGTAACACCTGCACTCACCAAAATCCGAGTTCCCACACAACACCAGGTGCATTCACTAGTCAGATGCTGGGGAATGGCCACCTAGAGGGTGGAGTCAGACCAGGGGACTAGACAGTCTGGTGGGAGTGGACAAGTCAATTACCTTGAACCTGTGCAGTCTTCCCTGATTCCATGTCCGGTTTCATGTCTTTTTAATCACTCTGTCAGTGTCCATTTACTAGAGACAGACTAAGAACTACGCTGTTCGAAATGCGTCCTCTCACCTGTATTCCCTATGAATTCATGATGGAAATTTTTTTAACTTGAACATGAAATAAAGAAAGAATAAATTTTTAACCTATTTTGGACCTGATTGCTGGATTCCTACCCTACCTATGGGAGTGGACAAGTCAGTCTGTGAGAATGTAGTGAAGGGAGCAGACGTGCCTCGAGCTGGGTCTGTGCAGCGGTGACCCGGGGGCACAGGAGTAGGTTGCCAGAATAGGATCAAACAAGTACCTCTGGAACAGAGAGAAATTGCCAGGGATGGTACGAGGGAGCACCACTGGAACCAGCATGCACGGGGCACAGGGCCCTAGGTCAGGCGACAGTTTCACATGGCCTGGCAAATTCCTGCACGGTGAGGTCTCTCCAAGTTCCTCACTGACCTACAGATCCGGGTGCATCAGCAGTAAAGCAAGGATCGGGGTTCGGACACATACCTCTTCACAGGGTCCACACTGTCAGCAGTATGGATAGACTTCTGTACCACAGCTGGGGGACCCCCAAAGTTCCAGGCTTCGGGGTCCTAACTACACTGAGTGCTGGGGACAGAGCAACCAGGTCACTACCTGGCACTGGAATACAGGGACCTGAACCAGTCGTCCACAGGTTAAAGTGAGTAGAGACTGTTCATTACAACCCCGTTGTGGTCTCCTTCATTATAAAGTGCAAAAGCTCCCATCTCGCAAATCCCCGGGCTGAGTCCTGCCTGCGGAGGGCCTACCCCCATAGCTGTCATCACCATCAGCCCAGGGGTAATTCCACTAAGCAGCGGCGGTTCCATCCTATTAACCGCAACCCGCAGGTGGCGTCACATAAATGACTTTCATCTCCCATGTAAATAAGCCCTTTTCAAAAAGGCCCCAGGGCACAGGACCGGGCAATGGCCACCACCAAAATGACATTCCTTAGTAGTAAACTGTCCAGGACCGAGTACCCCATTCCCTGGGCGACACACATACCTTTGTCCATTGTCACCACCTTACATGCTTTGTTTAGGCTCAGCGCGCATGATCAGCAGTCCCGGCACTTCCGATCATGTGCACTAGACCTCACTGAAGCAAGTGAAGCCATGAACCAAGGGCCCTCCAGTATGTAGAGCAAGTCACAGGATCAGACGGATTGACGGATAGACCAGGGAGAATGTTTATTTACAGGGAATTACAAACGCTAGCTGTCGATCACCGGGAGGGGGGCAAAAGGAGTAAAGACAGGTAAACAACCCACAGTACAAAAATATACTCTTTAGCTGAAGCAACTGCTAGGTCACTACAACTAGAACAACATACAGTATAGTTTTAACAGCAGTACAGCGATATGCATATATTCAAAGTTAAACAATCCTACGCTGTCCTCTATCCTAATTGGTCTTCTCTAAAAGGACCGCACGGATACCGCACTCTGACTACAGAGGCCTAATATGGTCCCCTAACCATTACTCCCAGGTGTACATGTCGCGGGCGGGGAGGAGGGTGTCAGCACACCACGCTCACCCCCTTCTGCTCGGGTCCGGCGGCTGCTGCTCAGTGGTGGCTCGAGCGGTGGGCCGGATCCCGGGGGTTTCTCGAGCGGCACTCCTCGCCCGTGAGTGAAAGGGAGTTGTTGGGTGTGGGGATGATTATTGTCCGTGACGCCACCCACGGTTGTGGTGATTTCACCACCGCTGCTCTATACGGGGCTCCCGGGGATGGTGATGCGGAGCAGCCAGGTGTTGTGTTGCCCCTCCGTGGGTAGGGGTTGGTGATCCCGGGGCCCTGGTGACGGTGAGGGAGGTGCAAGGCCTGGTGGGCGCAGGGACGCGGGGGCAGCGCTGTGCCTTGCGGCACTGTGGTACTCACTCAGCCTGAGACGTGACACAGTTTTTACGGTAAACCAAACGGCTGGATAGACGGTCCCACGGACGGCTGCACTTGCTCTCCCAGTAGGTGACGGTGATGTCCCTTTTCCTTGCACCTTGATGTACTTGTTGGTTGCGATGGGTCCCCACCGGTAACCCGCTCCCCGGCTTCAAGCTGGACCGGGGGAGCTCTACTCTTTGCCCGCAGGCGCTGGCCCTAAGAAACTGGTGCCTTGGCGGTGGCGGTGTCTCTCTTACACTGGCTGGGCTGTTGCCTTCAATCGGGACTGGATTGTTGGGGGATCTACGTCCCCTTCACTGACGGATTCGGCAAATTATGGCGACTCCAAGCCTTGCCGGGGTCCGAGAGGCCCCTGCCCTGGTGCTGACTGTCCTTCGGAACACTGCTCCAGACCGCCGGGCACACAGCCTACGGGGTCCTTCCAGGAACTTCCAAACGGTCCCCCTCCAGACAGTCACCGCCGTTGCTGACCTTGCTGACCTGGTGCTACACACAGCTGGACCCTTCAGGCTTTCTTTCTTTCCTGTCACCTCACTTGCTTTCCTCCTTTTCCACTTTTCTACTTTCACTTTCTTAACTCCTCTACTTAGCTCCTCACTCCTGCTCCTCCCTGAGCTATCTGCCTGGTTTCTCCCGCCTCCAGAGCTGTGACCTCCTCGGTGGGCGGAGCCAACCGCCTGGCCCACCCCCTGGTGTGAATCATCAGCCTCTGGAGGAAGGCAACAAGGATTTTTGGTTAGCTGAGATGTTCCTACCTGGGATGTAAGGTGTGGTGGTGTGTGACCTGTGTCCCTGGCTTGCCCAGGGCGACACATACACTCACTGTGCTGTCTGCAGGACTGGTCCGCTCCAAGGCTTGACAGTACAGTGGTGTGCACTTAACTCTGTGAGGGTGATGCAAGATTTTTCTTCCCAAGATTCACCAGATCGCTGGGCTCATCCAGGCGGCATTTTCTAGCAGGCCGGATACTGACTCTCATGTATGCGTTCCTCTGCACGTCTTGGAACTCTCTCTCTGTCTGCCACTTCCTGTTTCTTTTTGCACTTTTCCTTAGGGCAGAGGAAACAAACACACAGCAGCAGGGGAGATGCAGGCCATTCCATTGTGATCTGCAGGGGAGTCAGTCTCTTAAAGCCACAGTACAACAAACTCTTAGGGCCGCTTTACACGCTGCGATATCGCTAGCATCGGCTAGTGATGTCGAGCGCGATAGCACCCGCCCCCGTCGTACGGCCGATATGTGGTGATCACTGCTGTAGCGAACATTATCGCTACAGCAGCGTCACATGCACATACCTGCTCTGCGATGTCGCTGTGACCGGCAAACTGCCTCCTTTCTAAGGGGGCAGTTCGTTTAGCATCACAGCGACGTCACAGCAGCGTCACTGAACCGCCGCCCAATAGAAAAGGAGGGGAGGAGATGAGCGGCCGGAACATCTCGCCCACCTCCTTCCTTCCTCCTTTTCCAGTGGACGCAGGTAAGGAGTTGTTTGTTGTTCCAGCGGCATCACACATAGCGATGTGTGGTGCCGCAGGAATGACAAACAACATCGTACCTGCAGCAGCACCGATATTCTGGAAATGAACGAAGTGTCAACGAGCAACAATTTTGCACGTTTTTGCGCTCGTTGATCAACGCTCATTTGTGTCACACGCTGCGATGTCGCTACCGGCGCCGGATGTGCGTCACTTACGACGTGACCCTGACGATATATCAGCAGCGATGTCGCAGCGTGTAAGGTACCCCTTAAAGTCACAGTAAAGCAACATTCTTAGTAGCAGCTATACTCCCCTACACAGGGACGCGTACACACACCTTCATAGTACTGGGACTTTTGATCATCCACACTGAGCCTAAACCCGGCATCTGAGACGATGACAATGGACACAGGTACAAGCAACCCAGCTGGGCAATGGGCATTGAAAAACATGTTAGCTTACCCCTGATGTTACACAGCCAGAACTGCTCGTGGTTCTGGATGCATATTGGACCTGACAGGTTCCCTTTAATGCTTTTAAGTATTTTTAAATGTGTGCCATTGTTTGTTCTTGCTACTTGTCAATAAAATATAATTTTTTTATACCAATTGGTGTACACACCCTCTTCCTCTTTTTCTTTCTTTAATTGTTACAAAAGGTGTGTCATTGATTCAGATCCCATACATATCTGTCGTGCTCCCTATTATTTTTCTATTTAAAAACTCGATAAAACCACATGAATAAAACATAAGTTAGTTGGTAATGTATGTAAAGATCTCTGTAATTAATGTTGCTATATAAGTGAATAAATATTATTATATTATTATTACATAATGAGTGCCTAAAGAGTTTAGAAGGTTAACTGAGCGCAATGCTCCCTTTGTTCTATGGCAATGTTGTCTCCAGTCCTTGAGTACTCCCAGCAGGTCATGAAATTGAGGATATCCTATAGCAAGAACACCTGTGGCAATTTTTGCAACATTGACAATAATTACATCACCTGTAAAATACTAAGGAAATCCTGAAAACATGACCTTGTGGGGGCTCCTGAGGACTGCCGAGTGCACACACTTGTCGCGGGCGGGGAGGAGGGTGTCAGCACACCGCGCTCACCCCTTCTGCTCGGGTCCGGCAGTTGCTCCTGGTGGCTCGAGCTGCGGGCCGGATCCCGGGGTGTCTCGAGCGACACTCCTCGCCCGTGAGTGAAAAGGGGGGTGTTTGTTGGGATTATAGTTCGTGACGCCACCCACGGTTGTGGTGATGGCACCACCGCTGCTCAGTGTGGGGGTCCCGGGGATGGTGATGGGAGCAGCCAGGTGTTGTGTTGCCCCTCCGTGGGTAGGGGTTGGTGATCCCGGGGCCCGGTGAAGAGATGTGAAGTGTAGGGCCTGGAGGGCGCAGGGGCGCGGGGGCAGTGCTATGCCTTGCGGCACTGTGGTACTCACTCAGCCTGAGACACGGACACAGTTTGTACGGTAAACCAACGGCTGGTAGGACGGTCCCACAGACGGTTGCACCTGCACTCCCGGTAGGTGACGGTGACGTCTCTCTTCCTTGCACCTGTTTGACTGATGGTAGCGGTGGATTCCCTCCGGTTACCCGCTCCCCGACTGCAATCTGGGCCGGAGGAGCTCTACACTTTGCCCGCAGGTGCTGGCCCTGGGGAAACTGGTGCCTTGGCGGTGGCGGTGTCTCCCCGGTAATGGTCGGGCTGTTGCCGTCAATCGGGACTTTGTTGCTGGGGGATCTGCGTCCCCTTCGCTGACGGATTCGGCAAATTGGGCGACTCCTAGCCTTGCCGGGGTCCGAGAGGCCCCTGCCCTGGTGCTGACTGTCCTTCGGAACACTGCTCCAGACCACCGGGCACACAGCCAACGGGGTCCTTCCAGGAACTTCCAAACGGTCCCCCTCCGGACAGTCACCGCCGTCGCTGACCTTGCTGTTCTAGCCCTACACACAGCTGGGCTCTCAGGCTTCTCCTTCTCTCTGCTCTGTCACCACTTCTTGCTTTCCCCCTGTTCCACTTTCCTTTCCTTCACTTTCACTTCTTGTTGTTTACTCTAGCCCCTGCCTGGGCTACTCTGCTTCTTCACTCAAGCCCTGCCTGGGCTAATCTGCTGTTCACTCCTTCATGTCCCTGAGCTTTCTGCCTGGTAACTTCCTGCCTCCAGAGTTGTGAGCTCCTTGGTGGGCGGAGCCAACCGCCTGGCCCACCCCCTGGTGTGCATCACAGACTCCTGGAGGGAGGCAACAAGGATTTCTGGTTAGCAGGTGTGCCTACCTGGAGTGTGGGGTGTAGTGGTGTTGTTATCTGTGTCCCCTGGCTTGCCCAGGGCGACACATTCCCCCTTAGCAAAATGCAGACCGTCCGCGGGCTGCCGTCCTACACCGGTTTTATTTTTCTGTAAAAAGGGGATAACAGGGTTAAACATAACATAAGCATTTTCAATCAACTCTTCCCAAGACGGGAGGCACATTTTACTTTTAACGTTTCAACGGTGTACGGTCACGGTTTCCGCTCTCTCCCACCCAAGCAACCTGGCCCTGATGCTGCCCCTAAAACCCAGGCAGCACCCCTTGACCCACAGTCCAGCACAAGTCACCCGAGCGGGATCTGTCCTTCCCTCCAGAGGGTAGCCACCGGTCCCTTTGGTGGCTGGGCCCTGGCCTGCTCTGCTCAGGGCCCTCCCTTCAACCTGCCTCTCCGGAGGCGGCATGCGGAAACGGTAACGGTACCCAACATATTTACAAGCCACTAACGTTTGTGGTTGCCCTGCAGAGTTCACGGGCTTGTCCATAGCTAGTTCCCATGCATTTTTAAACTTTTAACGGTCCCCACGGGGACAACGGTGCCGGCTCCTGCCGGTTGCTAATCACAGCTGACAATCAGGTGAAAACTCGGTTCAATCAGTGTTTTTCATTTTTCAAAACTTTCAACAAACTTTCAAACAAACACACAACACTCTTTTACATTTTCGGGCCCCTCTTACTCATAGAACGGTCTCCCTGTACCTAAGTGGGGGTCTACCTAGGTTGGAACGGGTGGACCTTCGGGGCCCGGTGTCAGTGGTGCTAGACAGTGGGGTAGAGGGAACAATCGGTTCCTCCTCCCTGCTATAGTGTGGGGCAGGCGGAGGTGCAGGGGGGCTGGGTGCAGGTTCATCCCTGGGCACTGGCACTGGTTCTGGCTCACGGTTAACCGCTTCCACTACTTCTTCATCCACGGGTTGTGGGAACAGTATCACTGGAAGTATCACCGCGCCGTTCTGTGTAGGCCAGTTTGCTGGGAAGTCACCCATTACAGTGTGGATTACCTCTGCTGCCTTTTCCACTGGTGGAGGAACCGGTACTTCAGCCTCTGCTTTTAACGCTGGGGGGCATTTCTTTAGATGGTCCCGAGAAACTGTGGCCAGGGTGCCCCCTTGGTCACGACTGATCTGGTAGGTCTTCCCATTGTCCCACTCGGTGGGTTGTACGACGTAAGGGACTTGCTCCCACTGGTCATCCAGTTTGTGGGCTTTTCTCTTTCGTTTCAGCACCACATCTCCTGGCTGGAAAGGACCTGCAGGCGCCTTCTGGTTGAACCGGTGCTCTTGCTGTTCTCGACTTCGACTGAGGTTTTTCTCCACATACTCCTGGATTTGCCGGTACTGGGCCCTCCTCCGACTTTCCCACTCTGCCGTTGAAGGGAGTGCTTCCGGAGCCTCCAACCCCATCTCCAGATCCACCGGCAGGCGGCCAGGCCGGGCCCTCATCAGATACGCTGGGGTGCACTTCGTCGAGCTGGATGGGATATTATTGTACATGTCGACCAAGTCGGGTAACTTTTCCGGCCACATGTTCCGTTCTTCCAGCGGTAGCGTCTTGAGGAGCCCCAGGACCAAGTGATTCATTTTCTCGCACATGCCGTTGGTTTGGGCGTGGTACGGAGTGGTCCGGATCTTCTTGCAGCCGTACAACTGGCAGAATTCGTGAAACACTTCTGCTTCAAAAGCCGGGCCTTGGTCAGTCAGCACCTTCTCGGGGTACCCATGGGGTCGGCAAAAATAGGCCTGGAACGCTCGGGCAGCGGTTCGACCAGTCAAGTCCTTAACGGGGACTACCACCATGAATCTTGAGTAGTGGTCTACCATGGTCAACGCGTAGGTGTACCCACTTCGGCTAGGGGTGAGCTTGACATGGTCCAGGGCGACCAGCTCCAGCGGCTGATGGGTGACTATGGGATGTAACGGTGCCCTCTGGCTAGTCTCGTCCTTTCTCCTTAGTGTACAAGGACCGCACTCTCGGCACCAGGCTTCCACCGATTCACGCATCCCACTCCAATAGAACCGCTCCCTCAACAGCATCTCCAGCTTCTTCCACCCGAAGTGGCCAGCACCATCATGGTATGCCCGCAGGACGGTAGCAACCTCAGCTTGAGGAACGATCAACTGGCATATTTTCTCATGGGTCTTTGGGTTGATCAGCTCACGGTACAGCCTCCCTTGGTGTAGGTAGAGCCGTTTTCGTTCTTTCCACAAGCGTTGGGCTTCGGCTGGAGCGGCAGGGTCCATTCCCATAGCACCTTGTTCCACCAGGGTCTTGACAAGGCGGACAGCCGGTGCTTGGTCCTGGGCGTCCTGCCACTCTTGACTGGGCCACGGGTCCAGGTCCGCCCGTTGCTGACATACTTGTACCCTTTCAGTAGGTGGCTGGTGAAACGCAGGCAACTCAATCTCCTCGAGGTCGTCATCCTCACACCCCTCTTCTGACAAATGGGGCATCCGGGAGAGTGCATCTGCATTGATGTTGACACGACCAGCTCGGTACTTTATGGTGAAATCATAGTTGGCTAACCGGGCTACCCACCGCTGCTCCAGCGCGCCCAACTTGGCCGTGTCCAGGTGAGTTAGCGGATTGTTGTCCGTAAACGCGGTGAATTTTGCCGCCGCCAGGTAGTGGCGGAACCGCTCTGTGATAGCCCACACCAACGCCAATAGCTCGAGCTTGAAGGAGCTATAGTTCTCAGGGTTCCTCTCGGTCGGCCGGAGTTTTCGGCTGGCGTAGGCAATCACCTTCTCCTTCCCATCCTGGACCTGGGACAAGACCGCTCCTAGCCCCACGTTACTGGCGTCCGTGTGGAGGATGAACGGGCGCCCATAGTCAGGGTACGCCAAGACCTCTTCTCCGGTCAAGGCCGCCTTCAACTGGCCAAAGGACTCCTCATGCTTGTCCTCCCACAACAGTGGGGCTCCAATAGGTTTACCACCTTTGGTCTGTCCCACGAGGAGATCTTGCATGGGGGCAGCCATCTTCGTGTACCCCTTTATAAAGCGCCGATAGTACCCCACCAGACCCAGGAACTGCCTTACTTCCCTCACTGTGGTTGGTCTCGGCCAGCTCTGGATGGCAGTGATCTTCTCAGGGTCGGGGGCGACACCATCCGCACTCACCACGTGTCCTAGATACTGCACCCTGGGTTTCAGCAGATGGCACTTCGAGGGCTTCAACTTCATCCCGAACTTGGCAAGGGACGCGAACACCTCGGCCAGGTGCTCCAGATGGGCCTCATACGTCTGGGAATAAACAATCACATCATCCAAATACAGCAGGACGGTCTCGAAGTTTAAATGTCCCAGACAGCACTCCATCAACCGTTGGAAAGTCCCGGGGGCATTGCACAGCCCAAACGGCATGCTATTGAATTCGCATAGCCCCATCGGGGTGGTGAAGGCGGTCTTCTCCCGGTCCTCGGGGGCCACGGCCACTTGCCAGTATCCGCTGGTGAGGTCAAGGGTCGAGAAGTAGTTTGCAGTTCTCAGTGCAGCCAAAGATTCTTCAATACGAGGCAATGGATAGGCATCTTTATGGGTTATCTGGTTGATCTTCCGGTAGTCCACACACATCCGCATGGTACCATCCTTCTTCTTGACCAGTACCAACGGAGCGGCCCAGGGACTACAACTGTCCCGAATAACCCCTGCCTCCTTCATATTCTTCAACATATCCTTGGCACACTGATAATGTGCAGGGGGAATAGGTCTGTACCTCTCTTTGATAGGGGGATGTTCACCAGTGGGAATGTGGTGTTGGACCCCCTTGATCTGCCCAAAGTCTAGGGGGTGCTTACTGAAAACCTGTTCGTACTCCTGCACTACCCTGTGTACCCCTGCCCTGTGATGTGTAGGGGTATCATCAGTGCCCACATGTAGCTGTTGGTGCCACTCCTTGGTGTCCCCCTGGGGTGGGGAAGTGCTGGTGGTAGGTGGGAGTGTGGATGGACGGGCTTCCTGGATAGTGTGAGGGTCTAGGGTGAGCAGTTTGGCAATGGTGGCATACCGGGGAAGCCTAACCTCCTCTTCCCCACAGTTTAACACTCTCACAGGCACTCTCCCTTTCTTCACATCTACCACCCCTCGGGCGGCCACTACAGTGGGCCAGTGCTCAGAAGGCATGGGCTCCATCATTGCAGGGTAGTCACGCCCCTGAGGCCCTACTGCTGCCCTACACCAGATCATCATCTCACTTCTAGGGGGCACAGTCAATGGAGCAACATCCATCACTCGCACTCCACCAATCTCCCCTCCGGTTGAGCTTACATGCTGGCGGTACATCAGGGCGCGGATCTCACGTTGCACAGCCCTCTGCCGGCTCCCCGCCGCCGTGGCGGCTAGCTGCTGCAAAAGGTTCAGCACATCAGCCATGCAGTGTTCCATCACATTGGTCCCCAACACTATTTTCGGGTTATGATCACTAGGCTCATTCATGATCACAATCATGCCCTGGTGTTGCAGTTCAGCTTGCCCCACTGTCATAGCCACCTCTTTATACCCCACCTGGGTCAATGGAAGTCCATTAGCGGCAATCAAATTTATACTATTGTCTGGAGGCGCTAGCTCGTCTGTGGCCCAATATCGCTGATACAATGTGTACGGTATGGTAGTTACCTGTGATCCAGTGTCCAAGAGAGCCATCACGGGTATGCCGTCCACAGCCACAGGGATGATAGGGCGGGCCCCGACGTATCGGTCTCGCCAGTCCGGGGGGCCACGGTGTTCTACTCCTGAGGATTGGCCCGGGGCCCCAGGGGTTGCTCGTTTAACGGGCACTGTCGGTAAACATGGCCCGGCTTACGGCACTTGTAGCAGATTGGAGGTCTGCTCCGCGGGTTGTTAGCGCTTCTCTGCTGCATCCAGGGAACATCTTCGGGACTGTCAGCAAGCTGTATCTGCGCTGGGGGCTGAGATCTGGTCAGAGGTTGTAGTGCAGCAAGGATTTTAGCAAGGTCTCCATCCAGGCGACGGACCTGGGCTGCCAGTTCTTCCACTGCGCTGCTCGAGGCTGCAGGTAGTAAGGAGGTTGGTTTGGCTGGGGCCGCCACAACAGGAGCTGTCTCGACGGGCCACGGGACAGGTTCCAGAACTTCAGCAGCTGGGGGCTGTAGTGCTTTGATAGCTCGCTCCTTTAACACAGCAAAGTCCACATCAGGGTGTTCCAGGGCCCACAGCCGGAGTTGTTTACGATCCTCAGGGGACCTCATCCCCTGTGCGAATTGCTCCACTAACATCTTGTTGCTATCCGCCTCATTAATAGAGTTCACCCGCTTTAGCGTGCGGAGGGCGGTCTGCAGACGTAGGGCATAGTCCCGAATGCTATCCCCAGCTCGCTGCCGGCACTGGTAAAACTGCATCCTCAGCTCAGCTTCAGTCCGGGTCTCGAAGGCAGTCTGTAGCTTCTCGAAGATGGTGGCTACAGAGAGCCGGTCCCCCTCGGCCCAGGTCTCCGCTTCCTGCTCCGCCGCACCGGTTAACTGGCCCAGCACTATCGCTGCACGTTGCTTATCAGTCAGGGGGTACAGCTCTAGCAACGGGTTAAGCTTTTTCCGGAAGGCCTGCAAGGCATCCGGTTTCCCGTAATACTGCGGTAGCCAGGCAGCTCCGGGTGCATAGGGCAAGGAAAACGGCATGACCTGAGCAAGCGCGGGGGCCGCGGCACCTCCCGCCAGTACGGCCGGGACCTGGGCAGGCCCATTCCCATCCTCGGGTGCCGCTGCGGCTGCGACCACCGCTCTTCCAGCGGCTCCGTCGGGCGCAGACATCTTGTTTCCGTCCCCCTTAGCTCTTTCCGGCCCCTCCTCTCTCGGGGCGGAGTTTTGGCCTTCGCGCCTCTACTGCTCGAGAAGACGCTCGAGCGGGAACTTTTCGCGCCAAAGATGGCGACTTCTGAAATTTTTCTGCCGGATACCTCCGGCGGTAACAAGGCGCACCTCTACCAGACGGCAGAGCGGTAAGATCCTGTTCGTGACGCCAAGTTGTCGCGGGCGGGGAGGAGGGTGTCAGCACACCGCGCTCACCCCTTCTGCTCGGGTCCGGCAGTTGCTCCTGGTGGCTCGAGCTGCGGGCCGGATCCCGGGGTGTCTCGAGCGACACTCCTCGCCCGTGAGTGAAAAGGGGGGTGTTTGTTGGGATTATAGTTCGTGACGCCACCCACGGTTGTGGTGATGGCACCACCGCTGCTCAGTGTGGGGGTCCCGGGGATGGTGATGGGAGCAGCCAGGTGTTGTGTTGCCCCTCCGTGGGTAGGGGTTGGTGATCCCGGGGCCCGGTGAAGAGATGTGAAGTGTAGGGCCTGGAGGGCGCAGGGGCGCGGGGGCAGCGCTATGCCTTGCGGCACTGTGGTACTCACTCAGCCTGAGACACGGACACAGTTTGTACGGTAAACCAACGGCTGGTAGGACGGTCCCACAGACGGTTGCACCTGCACTCCCGGTAGGTGACGGTGACGTCTCTCTTCCTTGCACCTGTTTGACTGATGGTAGCGGTGGATTCCCTCCGGTTACCCGCTCCCCGACTGCAATCTGGGCCGGAGGAGCTCTACACTTTGCCCGCAGGCGCTGGCCCTGGGGAAACTGGTGCCTTGGCGGTGGCGGTGTCTCCCCGGTAATGGTCGGGCTGTTGCCGTCAATCGGGACTTTGTTGCTGGGGGATCTGCGTCCCCTTCGCTGACGGATTCAGCAAATTGGGCGACTCCTAGCCTTGCCGGGGTCCGAGAGGCCCCTGCCCTGGTGCTGACTGTCCTTCGGAACACTGCTCCAGACCACCGGGCACACAGCCAACGGGGTCCTTCCAGGAACTTCCAAACGGTCCCCCTCCGGACAGTCACCGCCGTCGCTGACCTTGCTGTTCTAGCCCTACACACAGCTGGGCTCTCAGGCTTCTCCTTCTCTCTGCTCTGTCACCACTTCTTGCTTTCCCCCTGTTCCACTTTCCTTTCCTTCACTTTCACTTCTTGTTGTTTACTCTAGCCCCTGCCTGGGCTACTCTGCTTCTTCACTCAAGCCCTGCCTGGGCTAATCTGCTGTTCACTCCTTCATGTCCCTGAGCTTTCTGCCTGGTAACTTCCTGCCTCCAGAGTTGTGAGCTCCTTGGTGGGCGGAGCCAACCGCCTGGCCCACCCCCTGGTGTGCATCACAGACTCTTGGAGGGAGGCAACAAGGATTTCTGGTTAGCAGGTGTGCCTACCTGGAGTGTGGGGTGTAGTGGTGTTGTTATCTGTGTCCCCTGGCTTGCCCAGGGCGACACACACTATTACGGAGCGCTTAGTGAAATGTCCGTTCCTTGCAGTGCTTTTCTACAATAGCAATGAACTATAGAAATCATCAGAGCCTATAGAGTTTAATAGCTGTGACATTTTTTTTACATTATTAACTGTGGATTATTTGACATTATTATATAGTAGTAAGGAGTAAAGGGGGAATTCTTTTGTGGGATTGGGCTACAAGGTGAGATCTCCGCTACATTGCACTATAATAAAAGTGAATGGGGTCACGTTGAGACTCACAAGTTGCTTCAAACAGAACACACAAGTCGCAGAATGTCCAGCAGATTTCTGGCAACTACAGTGTTGTGGTCAAGACAGTTTATGGCTAGACTGGACCTGTGAAATAGCACACTGACCCATTTGAGTACAATGTACCAAAAAAATATACAGTATATATTGTCTCGTTGGGCTAAAAGTGGATCAAATAGAGTGTAGCGATCTCATAATTGTGTTTTATGTATTCATGAAGGAATCCTTTTCTTTCTTTTCCAAAATATTGCCTCTCTTGTCTATAGGATGTCTCGGGTATCGCAGTTCAGCTTTATTCACTTGAATGGGAAGGTTCCATAAAGCCCTTGGGCACAACTGCCTGTGATTCTGGCAAAAGTTAGGCTTTTTTCAACCCTGGCCACAGGGGTTATCCGAGACTATTTTTTTCCTATGGGCCTAAGACTAAGGGGTACTTTGCACGTTGCGACATCGCTACTGTGATGTCGTCGGGGTCAAATCGAAAGTGACGCACACCCGGCGCCAGTAACGACATCGCAACGTGTAAAGCCTAGATGCAGCTATCACAAGATATCACATGTGCGACGGGGGCGGGTACTATCGCGCTCGGCATCGCTATCATCGGCTAGCGATGTCGTAGCGTGCAAAGTACCCCTAAGAACTCAACTTCCTGCCTGATCTTCCTGACAACAATCTTTGCCGGTTCAGATCAGTCACGGACCATTCCAGACGATGATTCTGTGGCTTCTGTTGACATCACATCAACTGTTACTCTTCTGCTCTGTTGATAGGGCGTTACTGCCAATGTCATGATGATTGACACCTGATTCCCCATTACCTAAGTACAGGCATCCAACTGTCAATCACCTTGATGTCAGTGTGATGCCCTGTCAACAGAGCAGCCCGAAAGAGGAAGAGCTGCTCACTTGATGTGAGGTCAAATGAAGCAGCGGATCTTGTGACCACTCTGAGACAAGCAAGGTCCCGGTGCCTCCCAGTTCTTAAGCCCTCTGAACCTTTTTGATTTCTAAGCATAAAAATGAATCCTGTATTGAAACCATTACATTTTATACCTTTAAACACTAAGTACATACAGAATAATCTCAGACTAACTAAAGACTAAAATGGATATGTCGATGAAGAACGCAGTTTGCCATCAGAAGAGAAAAACATTGTGTACAGCCGCTGACAATGCACAAAAGCATTTTGGGGTTGGAATTAAAAATTAATGTTAATTACAGCCCTGGAAATGTAATGGGCACCTCACTACGGAAATGAGTTGAGAATGTTCCAGTAATGCGCAGGAAACTTACTTTGTTGTGTGAAACTTGTATATTTTTATATTTTCTTACCAAAAGCAATCCAGAGAAAGTCTTCATGTTGGGAACAATAAAGTAACTAAACAACTGAAACACCACACAAGTATAAAAGGTAATTATTATTAGGTAATTAAAGGTATTGTTTTAGGATTATGTCGTCAATGAAAATATAATGTTTACAAACAAACTCCAATGATTGTTATATATATTAGGGATGAGCGAACCTGAACTGTAAATGTCAGGGTTTGTACTGAAGACTGGGTGCTCAGTCCAGTGAGAGACACTTGCTGTCTCTGAATGGCTCTTTCTGGGGGTAAAATCAATGTTTTTGGATGTTGTGTGTAAACAAAATTTGCCCTCCCTGCCCTGGAAATGCTCAGTTTATGGCTGGCTGTATGTGGGTGGAGAGCCGAACTACCCAATTATTGACTTCCATTATACTCATTACTTTAGTCAAGCCCGTTAGTTTGGATCCCCATTCATTTATGGGGGTTTGGGGTCCAGGAACAAGTTCAGGTCAAGTCTGAGTGCCGAAACAAATTTTTAACTAAAGTCCGACCGAACCTGATGATTCCGAACATACCCATGCTCATCTCTAATAATTATTTTTATGATTAATCATACATTAACCCCTTAAAGTGAACCTGTCAGGTGCAATATGCACCCAGAGCCACGAGCAATTCTGTGCATATTGCTAGAAATATTTATGCTAGTATTTCTAAAGATTTTTTTTCTTAGCTAATGAGCTCAGTAACTAGTCGTAAGGGCATTATATCCCCTGACTAGTCCGCCCTATTAGCATGTTAGTAAGCCCACAGGGGTGTACTAACATACTATTCAATTCAGCATCACTAGAAGTGCCGCGTGTACCTGTGTTTGCTGTAACCGCGCTTCTGAATGATGGACACTTCTGGTCATGTGCACTAGCCCTCTCTGAAGCCAGGACGCGTACACCCGGCTTCATACTGCGCATGACCGGAAATGCCCGCCAATTCAGAACAGCGGTCACAGAAAACATAGGTACACGTGGCGCCGCTAGTGATGCTGCATTAAATAGCATGTTAGTACACCCCTGTGGGCGTGCTGCAATGCTAAGAGGGCGGACTAGTCAGGGGATATATCGCCCTTCGGACTAGTCCCCGTGCTCATTAGCATACAGTAAAAGATCTTTAGAAATACTTTTTCTAAACATCTTTATCTATACTAGTGTATACAGGGACGGTTAGGCAGGGATTAGTAATATGCACCTAGAACTGCTCTTTGTTCTGGGTGCATATTGCACCTGAGAGGTTCCCTTTAAACATGCAGCCAATTTTTGTTTTTTGCATTTACATTTTTTCCCTCTTCTTTTTGATAAAGCCATGACTTTTGTAGTTTTTTTGTAAGCATAGACATTTGTTGTGGGACAAGTTGTTGTTTTGAATGCTCATTTTACCATATAAAATTTGGGAAAATGTGCCAAAAATACCATGGTGAATGTTCTCTGATTGGTCAGTTGCAACCGATCCAACGTGAAATGGTTAAAAGCAAAATGCAATTCCACAATTGTTTGTTTTATTTAATTTTAACGGCATTTTTTGCAGTAAAAATGACCTGACAAGATGAATCTCTGGGACAATACAATCATGTTGATATTATGTTTTATTTTTCTATGAACTCAGTTTCTTAAAAAAAATCAGAACTTTGTAAAGGAAAAAAAAATTGCTTTGCGTCACCATTTTCCAAGATCTATAACTTTATTTTTCCATCAGTGGGAATGTGAGAACTTTTTTTTATTTTTTACATTTCATTATTTTTAACAGGCGATGATTTGAATTTTATTTTTTTTTTAATGTTTTTAGTGTTTTTCAAAAACGTTTTTTTAACAAATTACTTTCTTTAGTCCCCTTAGGAAACTTGAACCTGTGATAGTTTGATTACTTTTACGATATTCAGTAATACCACAATATTGCTGTATAAAATAAGAATGACAATTTGCTATAATGCCCAGAAAATCATCTGTCACTCATGGAGGTCTTCAGCCAGTCACAGGAACTCATTGGCATGTAAAATAGCTGCTTTATGGCATGCTCCATGACATAATAATGTGTCGTGGAGCTTTAACCCTTTCACGTCCAAGGACGTATATATACGTCCTTGGCCGAATCTGTCCCTTTTAATGCAAGCTTGTGCATATTAAAATGAGTCCAGTTAAAGAGGGGGAGAGCTCATGTGTCCAAGTGTATTCAGTCTTTGCCCCAGGCTGATGGACAGCTGCAGCTTGTACTGAGCGCTGTGAGATCTCAGCAACAGCAGGGAGGAAGGACACTGAGGAACTGTCAATCAGGGTAGGTGGGCAGAGATTGTGTTGACTTGTCAAAGTAAATGTTGCAACCTCATCATGTCTGTGAAATCTATTTACACAGTTTGTAATGTGAAATCTGGTGACAGATCCACTTTAAAAGACAATATTGTGAAATTCTTGTGTTTTTATGCACCAGTAAAATGGCAAAAAAATACTTTAAGGTAAGAATGACTAAATAAATGATGTTGCAGAGACAAGTGATGGGCAGTCTTCTTGGTGATCCAGCTCTCTTGGCTTTGCTCACCAAAAAGAGCTGGATCTTTTGGATCCTAAATGGACACTTATTAAATATGTGTTTGTCCCAGGCCAACACATATTTAAGATGACGTTAATGCAACAGAAACTCCACATGCCTGTGGGTTAAACCCTGCCCACTTGGAACGGACCAATTAAATTGATAAGCGGGAGGGGTCATGTTGAGTTAGGTGGGGTTTTGTTCGGTGAACACCAGATTTTTACACTTAGTGAGAGCCATTAAGAGAATTTAGTGTCTCCCTGGGGTGCCGTCTCCCATTTTTCAGAGTAGAGAGAAAGCTTTTTGTGTTGGATCGGTTGCAACTAAAGGTACCGTCACACTAAGCAACATCGCTAGCAACATCGCTGCTGAGGCACAACTTGCTAGCGATGTTGCTGTGTGTGACATCCAGCAACAACCTGGCCCCTGCTGTGAGGTCACTGGATGTTGCTGAATGTCCTGGACCATTTTATAGTTGTTGCTCTCCCGCTGTGAAGCGCACATCGCTGTGTGTGACAGCGACAGAGCAACAACTAAATGTGCAGTGAGCAGGGAGCCGGCTTCTGTGGACGCTGGTAACCAATGTAAATATCGGGTAACCAAGAAGCCCTTTCCTTGGTTACCCGATATTTACCTTCGTTACCAGCGTCCGCCGCTCTCACACTGCCAGTGCTGGCTCCCTTCTCCCTGCACACGTAGCCGGAGTACACACCAGGTAATTAACCTGATGTTTACTGTAGCTAGGAGTGCAGGGAACAGGGAGCCGGCACTGGCAGTGTGAGAGCGGCGGACGCTGGTAACGAAGGTAAATATCAGGTAACCAAGGGAAGGGCTTCTTGGTTACCCGATGTTTACCGTGGTTACCAGCGTCCGCAGAAGCCGGCTCCCTGCTGCCTTCACACGTAGCAGAGTACACATCGGGTAATTAACCCAATGTGTACGGTGGCTAGGTGTGCAGGGAGCCAGCGCTAAGCGGTGTGCGCTGGTAACCAAGGTAAATATCGGGTTGGTTACCCGATATTTACCTTAGTTACCAAGCGCAGCATGCTTCAATGTGTAGCGACGCTCCAGCGATCCCTGCCAGGTCAGGTTGCTGGTGGGATCGCTGGAGCGTCGCTTAGTGTGACATCTCACCAGCGACCTCTTATCAACTCACCAGCGATCCCTATCAGGTTGTATCGTTGTTGGTGTGACGCCCTGGGCAAGCCAGGGGTCACAGGTCATTGCACCACCACACCCTACACCCCAGTTAGGAACACCCAAGCTACTAAAATCCTTGTTGCCTTCCTCCAGGAGCTGGTGTCCACACCAGGGGGTGGGCCAGGCGATTAGCTCCGCCCACCGAGGAGTACACAGCCCTGGAGGCGGGAGGAACCAAGCAGTCAGCTCAGGGAAGAGCTTGAGTTCAGTGAGGGAAGTGAAGGAGTAAACAGTTGAGATGAGTGTAGGAAGTGAAAGTAGAAGAAAGTGAAGTGGTAGAGGAGCAAAGGAGAAAACTGGAGTAAAGGAGTAAAAGGGACAGTAAGAAAGCCTGAAGCTGGTCCGGGTGTGTGCCCCGGACTGAGACAGCAAGGTCAGCAGACGGCGGTGACTGTCTGGAGGGGTGATTGCTCGGAGGTTCCTGGAAGGACCGCGGACGGGTGGTGACTCGGCGGTCTGGAGCAGTGTACAAAGAACAGTCAGCACCAGGGCAGGGGCCTCTCGGACCCCGGCAAGGCTAGGAGTCGCCATAATTTGCCAAATCCGTCAGTGAAGGGGACGGCTGTCTCCCAACAACCAAGTCCCGATTGAAGGCAACAGCCCAACCATTAAAGCAGAGACACCGCCACCGCCAGGGCACCAGTTTCTGAGGGCCAGCGCCTGCGGGCAAAGAGTAGAGCTCCTCCGGTCCAGCTTGAAGCCGGGGAGCGGGTTACCGGTGGGAACCCATCGCAACCATCAACAACATAGGTGCAGGACAGAGGGACATCACCGTCACCTACTGGGGAAAGCAAGTGCAGCTGTCCGTGGGAACCGTCTTTCCAGCCGTGTGTTTTACCGAGAACTGTGTCATCGTCTCAGGCTGAGTGAGTACCACAGTGCCGCAAGGCACAGCGCTGCCCCCGCGTCCCTGCGCCCACCAAGCCCTGCATCTCCCACCTCATCACTGGGCCCCGGGATCACCAACCCCTACCCACGGAGGGGCAACACAACAACTTGCTGCTTCACACCATCACTCCCGGGATCTCCACACCGAGCAGCGGTGGTGCTAACAATTCACCACAACCGTGGGTGGCGTCACGGACAATAGACTATATCCCAAAACCCAATCCCCTTTCACTCACGGGCGAGGAGCGCCGCTCGAGACCCCCGGGATCCGGCCCACCGCTCGAGCCACCACTGAGCAGCAGCAGCCGGACCCGAGCAGAGGGGTGAGCGCAGCCTGACACCCTCCTCCCCGCCCGCGACAACTTGGCGTCACGAACAGGATCTTACCGCTCTGCCGTTAGGTAGAGGTGCGCCTTGTGACCGCCGGAGGTATCCGGCTGAAAAATTTCGGAAGTCGCCATCTTTGGCGCGAAAAGTTCCTGCTCGAGCGTGTTCTCGAGTAGCAGAGGCGCGAAGGCCAAAACTCCGCCCCAAGAGAGGAGGGGCCGGAAAGAGCTAAGGGGGACGCGATGGCGGCTGGCTGCATGTAGCAACGCAGCTAAAAAGACGGGGACACGAATGGAGAAATGGCAGTGTCCTCAAATTGGAGTGCGGGAATCCCCGCAACCGGAGCACCCCAGCTCTGGAGGAAACGAGGAGGAGTAGCCTTTGAAGACTGCAGCCCGGGTGAGCTCCCCGCCGGGACCGCTGAGTGGCTGGAGCGGGAGTTGGGTCGGTTCTGCTTGAAGGTGAGGGCGCAGAGCTTGCAGCAGTTGATGGATTGGAAGGCAGAGATGCGAAGGATGGTTGCCGTAGTGGGGGCCCGTGAGCAAGGGGCCGGTACAGCCGTGTCGCGTCATGATCAGTCCACCCAAACCCCAGAACCGGCCCTGATTGAGTGGGAAACGGATATCAGCACCGTGGCTGGAGGTCCGGAGAGAATGTCGTTGATGGAGGAAGAGGTCCCCAGTCTGCCGCCTCCGCCGCCATTCCTAACGGCTGTCAGTGGTTCGGGGTTGAACTGCCGGTGGGAGGAAAATCCCATGTACCGCTCGGCCCCGGAGTGGGCCGACGCCCTGCGGTGGTAGCCGCCTCAAGGGCAGCGGATGCCCGCTGCAGCAGTCCCCGTTGGGACCACCACTGAGTTGTGTTTGTTTGAAAGTTTTGAAAAGATGATGGAAGCAATGATAACCGGAGAAGTAACCTGATTGACCGTGATTTGGAAAACCGGCCGTTGCTGGCACCGTTGTCCCCATGGGGACCGTTTAAAAAGTTTGCATGAGGAACTGCTCATGGACAAGCCCGTGAACTTGCAGGGCAACCACAAACGTTAGTGGCTTGTAAATAAGTTGTTTACCGTTACCGTTTCTGCATTGCCGCCTCCGGAGAGGCAGGTTGGAGGGAGGGCCCTCAGCAGAGCAGGCTGGGGCCCAGCCACCAAAGGAACCGGTGGCTACCCTCTGGAGGGGAAGGACAGATCCCGCTCGGGTAACGTGTGCTGGACTTGGGGACAAGGGGTGCTGCCTGGGTTTTAGGGGCAGCATCAGGGCCAGGTTGCTTGGGTGGGAGAGAGCGGAAACCGAAACCGTGAACCGCTTTGCAACGTTTAAGTAAAGTGCCTCCCGTTGTGGGATGATGTTATGTTACTGTTTACCTATTTTTTTATATTTACAGAAAATAAAACCGGTGTTGGACGGGCAGCCCGCGGACGGTCTGCATTTTGCTAAGGGGGAATGTGACGCCCTGGGCAAGCCAGGGGTCACAGGTCATTGCCCCACCACACCCTACACCCCAGTTAGGAACACCTAAGCTACCAAAATCCTTGTTGCCTTCCTCCAGGAGCTAGTGTCCACACCAGGGGGTGGGCCAGGCGGTTGGCTCCGCCCACCGAGGAGTACACAGCCCTGGAGGCGGGAGGAACCAGGCAGTCAGCTCAGGGAAGAGCTTGAGTTCAGTGAGGGAAGTGAAGGAGTAAACAGTTGAGATGAGTGTAGGAAGTGAAAGTAGAAGGAAGTGAAGTGGTAGAGGAGCAAAGGAGAAAACTGGAGTAAAGGAGTAAAAGAGACAGTAAGAAAGCCTGCAGCTGGTCCGGGTGTGTGCCCCGGACTGAGACAGCAAGGTCAGCAGACGGCGGTGACTGTCTGGAGGGGTGATTGCTCGGAGGTTCCTGGAAGGACCGCGGACGGGTGGTGACCCGGCGGTCTGGAGCAGTGTACAAAGAACAGTCAGCACCAGGGCAGGGGCCTCTCGGACCCCGGCAAGGCTAGGAGTCGCCATAATTTGCCAAATCCGTCAGTGAAGGGGACGGCTGTCTTCCAACAACCAAGTCCCGATTGAAGGCAACAGCCCAACCATTAAAGCAGAGACACCGCCACCGCCAGGGCACCAGTTTCTGAGGGCCAGCGCCTGCGGGCAAAGAGTAGAGCTCCTCCGGTCCAGCTTGAAGCCAGGGAGCGGGTTACCGGTGGGAACCCATCGCAACCATCAACAACATAGGTGCAGGACAGAGGGACATCACCGTCACCTACTGGGGAAAGCAAGTGCAGCCGTCCGTGGGAACCGTCTTTCCAGCCGTGTGTTTTACCGAGAACTGTGTCATCGTCTCAGGCTGAGTGAGTACCACAGTGTCGCAAGGCACAGCGCTGCCCCCGCGTCCCTGCGCCCACCAAGCCCTGCATCTCCCACCTCATCACTGGGCCCCGGGATCACCAACCCCTACCCACGGAGGGGCAACACAACAACTTGCTGCTTCACACCATCACTCCCGGGATCCCCACACCGAGCAGCGGTGGTGCTAACAAATCACCACAACCGTGGGTGGCGTCACGGACAATAGACTATATCCCAAAACCCAATCCCCTTTCACTCACGGGCGAGGAGTGCCGCTCGAGACCCCCGGGATCCGGCCCACCGCTCGAGCCACCACTGAGCAGCAGCAGCCGGACCCGAGCAGAGGGGTGAGCGCAGCCTGACACCCTCCTCCCCGCCCGCGACATTGGGATCGCTGGTAAGTTGTTTAGTGTGACTGGGCCTTAACCAATTAGAGACCATTCAATGCAATACAAACAAAAAAATGAGACTTTAGAGGCGCTAAGTTATACCCCATCTCTTTCAAGTTGACATCTATAACCAGATCTGACTCTCTACAAAGTAAAATATGTAAAGTCAATGCAGGTCATGATATTGTAGATTACAGACTTCAACATGCTCGATCCTATAGTTGCATGTTGTGATCTTATCTTATCCACCCGGTTGCTTTTATATTGCTGAATAGCTTCACTTGTTATTAAATGAAAACCTTCTCGAGGAAGAATGTAATCTGAAACATTTCTGAAGGTCAGGATGAGCAGAGAAAGCTTTATTTACGGAATGAAACCACAAGTTTCACTGATTATTTAAAAAACAAATAACTCTTGTAGAATACAACGGTTTCCCAGAACTCCTCCAAATGGCACCAGCCTTCATGCACACATGTACGCCAGATGACCGGCGGAAAAATAGTAAAAAGTAATCCTAAATAGTGACATTAGATACATGCATTTTAAAAGTAAATTCTAGTCAGCTAATTTATATAAAGAGATATCTTGTCCTTACCTTGCCCAGGAGCTAAGCAGGCTCTAAAGGTGATGAGTGTTTTAGCCCAAATCTATGAACCAGCTTAAAGTGAACTTGTCATATAAAAAAAACGGTATGAACCTGCTGATATGGGGTTAATCTGCAGGTTAATAGGTTGGCTTAAAAGGCAAGATTTATATACAGGGAAGAGAGGGCAATACCTCAGTAATAGAGAAGTGCAGGAACCAAAAAAATGCAATGTCAGATTTACGAGAACTGAGGCATTTATTCCTGGTAAATAAAATACTGTATTTTTTGTTTTATTAGATGCACACCAAATTTATAGAAAAAAATTCTGGTGGTGTTTTACCGGGGGACAGCAGCGGTGGTGAAGCGGGGACACAGGAGGCAAGGGTAGTGGTGGAGTAGGGCGATGCTGGAAGCGATGTGTCCCAGATGCTGTGTCATAGGTGAGGGCTTCAAAGAAATGGCACCCAGAGTCAGCATGTGCGCAGATTGAGCTATTGGCTTAATGACAAGCTGAGATCTCATTTGCACATGCGCCAGCTCCAGGAGCCATTTTCCTTAAGTCCGCTGCTGAGAGATCAATGGGCCGGAGGCGGCACGTACGCAGATGAGATCTTGAGTCGAGAGCTCCATCTGCGCACGTGCCGACTCCAAGCACCATTATTTGAAGCCCTCGCTGCTGAAAGAGCATCTGGGACACCCGCTGCACAGCCTACTCCACACAGCCAGCACAGTGTCTGCAGCCAGCAGAGCCCCAGCAGCCAGCATAGCCCCTGCAGCCAGCACAGCGCCCGTAGCCAGCACAGCGCCCGTAGCCAGCACAGCCCCAGCAGCCAGCACAGCCCCGCAGCCAGCACAGTGCCCACAGCCAGCACAGCCCCAGCAGCCAGCACAGTGCCCACAGCCAGCACAGCCCCAGCAGCCAGCACAGCGCCCGCTGCTAGCACAGCCCCAGCAGCCAGCACAGCCCCCGCAGGCAGTACAGCGCCCGTAGCCAGCACAGCCCCCCCCAGCCAGCACAAATCCCATTCTCCACCTCCCGGTAAGCTATATTCGGATTATAAGATGCACCCCTCATTTTCCTCACAAATTTTTGAGAGGAAAAGTGTGTCTTACAATTCAAAAAATACGGTACCTATTTATGGCAAGTGGTAAATCTTTGCCCATATACATGTATGTATTGCACTATCTATACAATATAATGTAATTTAATGTATACATACATCTATGAGTACAATGCAAATCGATTGGAAAAATATAAAATGGTTACAAAGTTGTATAAACCCTTTGATTGGATCTTCAGGGGCTGACCTTGAATACTGCAGACGTTGCCTTAGGGTGATGTACATTACTATTATGTCTATGTATGTGCTGCTAAGCATTTTATGTGTAAAAGCTGAAAGAGAATTATAATTATCTACTTGGCCCTGCTCTACCTCTATAGAAGTGGTTTTGATAGATTACATCCAAAAAGATACTGAAGGAAGGTTCAGAAGGAATATTCTTCATCTAGCTCAGCTAAGTACTCTGGATCTGCTAATGCATAATTTCATTTAGCCTGCTATGGTCATCTCCGGTCAGGTTCTTTCATTAGATGTGAATTACATGTCATACGATAAAATAAATGATAAGGAAAATATTTTAAAGCCAAGTGCTCAAACTTTAATGCAGTTACACATTGTCCCGCCAAGTACAACTGCAGAGATACTCCTGGAAAATCAATGGGAGATCTCACACAGGGAGCAATCTGGACGATCTGAAATTTAATTGCAGTTTTACGGTTATGTGAAATTATAGATGGAAAAAGAACACAAACTTGGGGTGAATGTGTCACTCAGAAGCAGCTCTTGGCTGGTTTTCTTCATATTTCTAAGTAACAACAAAGAGCTAAAGAGGTTTATTTTCGTCTGGCAGTTATTTGTGTGATAAAATAACAAAAAAAAAAAAATCAATTAAATATTCCTTTCATTCTTTCCCTGCCACTCTGGTACCCCTAGTCCCCGTCCTGTCTCTGCTTAGATTGCTTCAGCATTGCTGCCTATACTAGCATGTGACTACTGCAGTCTGTCAATGGCCATAGTAGCAATTTGCCATGAACTCTGAGTATATAACTATGGTCAGTGATTGGCTGCAGCACTCACATGTCAGTATGGCACGTCATTGCTGAAGATATGTAAACAGTGACCATCAAAGGGGATTTGAAAGTGACTAAGGCTAAGTTCACACACTGCGTTTTTTTTGACGCTGCGTTTTTGTGCGTTTTTGGCCGCTAAAAACGCACAAAAACGCACCCGCGTCGAAAAAACGCGTAAAAAATGCATGCGTTTTTACCGCGATTTGGTGCGTTTTTGGCTGCGTTTTTGATCTCTGCGTTTTGCTGCGTTTTTCCAATGCATTGCATTGGGGGAAAACACAGAAAAACGCAGGAAAGAATTGACATGTCCATTTTTTTTTTCAAGCTCAAAAACGCAGCTTAAAAAAAAAGTTGTGTGCGGACAGCAAAAATGAAAGCTCATAGACATTGCTGGGGAAGCACAGTCATGCAGTTTTGAGGCCAAAAACGCACCCGAAAAACGCGCAAAAACGCACTCTGCGCACATAGCCTTAGGGTTTACTTTTTCCCCTATGCTGCCACAAAAAAACTCCTTCTTTCTTGTCCATTGACCACTTCTTTACCCATCTGCATATAGTTTTCCCTAGTCCTTGCTTCTGGAGCTTTAGTATAAGGCTATTATGTGATACAGTATCAAATGCCTTAGCATAGTCCAGATATATCACATCAGTTGCATTACCAATATCCACATTTGCAGTTACCTCCTCATAGAAGCCATGTTGGTTAGACACGACTTATCTTTCATGAATCCTTGCTGGTTATCAGTATTATATTATTCTCTGCAATATATTTCTGGTTATCTCTGATAATGCCATCAAAAACTTTACACACCACTGATGTCAGCCTTACCGGATGGTAGTAACCTGAGTCCACCAACTTAGTTTTCTTAAATATGACCAGACCTGTCCATTAGTCTCCGGTCTACCCCTGTAAGGTGTTTTACAATCGGAGGAGCCGATGGTCAGTTCTGGTAACAGGTCTGGTCTCCACCAGCAGCCTGATGATTAGGTCAGTGTGTGAGGAAAGCTACATGAACAAGAGAAATTGGCCAACCTCTACCTGAGAATCCGTCAGGTAGCCCGTTCTGATAATCTGATAGAATAGTTTATAACTCTGTTTTCTAAGCTCTTCTTAGTTGACTTACGCCCATAGACTACACTAAATGTCCAAGGAAACTAAGAATTAAAATGAAAAAATAAATAAAACCCAATTGCAAAATATATTTTTAGCAAAAAATACATGTATCTAAATAAAAAACATGTTCCTCATAGGTGGAAAAACTTCTCTAATGACTTCTGAACTGCCCATTGACTTTAAACATCTGGAGCACAGTAACTCGCGATCATGACAGCCGGAGTCCCCATAGAGATGGCACAGTTGATTTATTACCTAATGAGACTTCTCCATTGATAAAGAAGTACTATACACTCAGTACTAGGATGCATTGTTGGTGCTCTCTCCTCCATGGGTTGGGTCATAGGAGTCCCAGACAGCTCCGCGGTAAAGCCAAGAGGCTGCATTTCCCCTGTAACTGGGGCTAATATACCAGTATCAGTTACAAGGGAAATAAGATGAAAAAAAAAATTTCAATATATAAATGCGCCTCAATTTATAGATTAATGGTGTTTACTTGTAGCTAAATAGGTTATTATAAATTCTGTGACTTTTAGATGGATGGGTTTCTAGTGCTAATGTGGTTGGAAAAGTGTTTTAATGATAAACTCTGGTATAAAAAAATGTATGTAAAACTGGCAAACCAATTGTTACGGCGGGACTGGCGGATTAGCATAAAGGTGGTGAATATCCCAATCGCCAGTCAGGGTCCACCGTGCTCCAAGATGGTAAAGGAGCTGCTGGCAACTCGTTGGTCAGTTGGATAATACAGAGCTGGGTGGCTCTGAAATAATATGAGCCTGATCCAAGTTTAACGTCACTTGGACCAGGACTATTGTGAACCCTGTTAACGCCACAGGGTCCACAAACCCAAACCAGGACCTCCCCTGTTAGCACCTCAGGGGTCTGGCATAGGATTTATGCCAGATCAGAACCTCAATTTGCAGACACAATATTTCGGGGTAATTGCCCCTCATCAGTGCAAAGTTTGAGAACTTATCTGGCTGTATGAGAGGCTAAGACGTAGTCTAAAGGAGAAGCTATTGTCCTTACGGAGACTGACACACCATTCCAGCATGCCAGAGAGGAAACTTATAAGCTGCAATGCTCCTAAGTCATACGACAAAACTCGTTGGAGGGTCACTTTGACTTCTAGAATTGCTACCTCCAATAGGTGGCACCAGATTTCATCTTCTTCCTCCCTGAAGAGACAATTTGAATAGACTCTGTTATAGTACACACAAAGGCAGGAAGAGGAAGTTATGTAGACTGGACATGCAGGGATTTGTCTGCTTCTAAAGCTGGGGTCACACGCAGCAGCGATCATGATGGGCAACCTGACCTTATCAGGATCGCTGCTGCGTCATTACATGGTCGCTGGTGAGCTGTCAAACAGGCGGATCTCACCAGCGACCAGTGACCAGCCCCCAGCCAGCAGCGACGCATGGAAGCGATGCTGCGCTTGGTAACTAAGATAAATATCGGGTAACCAAGGAAAGCACTTCTCTTGGTTACCCGATATTTACCTTAGTTACTAGCGTCCGCCGCTCTCACGCTGCCAGTGCCGGCTCCCTGTTTCCTGCCCTCCTAGCCAGAGTACACATCGGGTTAATTACCCAATGTGTACTCCAGCTATGTGTGCAGGGAGCAGGGAGCCGGCACTGACAGCGTGAGAGCACACTGCTTAGCGCTGGCTCCCTGCACTCCTAGCCAGAGTACACATCGGGTTAATTACCCGATGTGTACTCCAGCTACATATGCAGGGAGCAGGGAGCCGGCACTGACAGCGTGAGAGCGGCGGAAGCTAGTAAGTAATGTAAGTATCGGGTAACCAAGGAAAGGGCTTCTCTTGGTTACCCGATATTTACCTTGGTTACAGCTTACCGCAGGCTGCCAGACGCCGGCTCCCTGCTCCCTGCTCGCTTCAGTTCGTCGCTCTCTCGCTGTCACACACAGCAATGTGTGCTTCACAGCGGGAGAGCGACGAGCAAAAAATGAAGCAGGATATTCAGCAACGACCGGCGACCTCACAGCAGGGGCCAGCTCGTTGCTGGATGTCACTCACATCGACAGCGATGGGACATCGCTGCTAAGTCACAGAAAATGGTGACTTAGCAGTGACGTCGTTGTCACCGTCGCTGTGTGTGACACCACCTTAAGGCGTATATCCTATACAGATAAATAATCTTATTAGTACCATGTGGGGGAAATAGTACTTAAAGAAACCAACTCAGTAAGCAGTTTTACAGGCAATGTTCTATTTGAGTAAAAAAAAAAAATTCTGGAAGAGTCTTGTGATCACTGCAGCTATGTGCTTCAAAAATTAAAAAGGGACAGAAATAATACATTATAGATAAGGATGAAGAAATCTACCAAAATTCAAATTCAATAGATTTCCAAGAATTCAGCAGCTTTGCCATTAGAGTCTCGTAATTTCATGACCTTGTGGGGCCTAATAAGCACCAAAGATACCAGTGAAGACTGTACTGGGTAGAAATAGAGGACTGGACTGAAGTGAGTCTGTGTGATATTACAGGTGAGAGCTGGATTAGCAGAGATAAGTAAATCAATTTAATGTACATCAAATTCATATATAATGCATCCACTGGTATGGTATATCAATGTGAAAGACCTGAAATACAGCAATAATACCTAAAATATAACTTTTAATAATTCCTCTAAAAATAGGGAAGGATCACCTTGCCTATGCATAAAAAATCAATGCAGGGAATAAATCAACTGCTGGAATTCTTCCAACTTCAAGGGGAAACCAGCAAACCCTGTGAAGTAGCAAGCACACCTTAAATACAATTGGTGTTTAAGCAAATATAACTAATCAACCGGGTGTGCAGTTTTCATAACACAGCTGCTTATTCACACTCTGTTGATATCACTAGCAGCAGCGTCATCCATCAGATTATTAACCACCACCACCATCAGGGGAGCATTAAGGAGTAGACCTACCATGCACAGCATACAGGACCAGCGCTGTGACCGCCTGATTAACCCAGTTTAGGTCTACTCCTTAATGCTCCCCTGATGAATGATACACAGGAAACGCGTCGGGAGGAGGAGAGTCTGGGAGAGGAGAAGTGGGTCTATTCATAAGGGGTCCTAGACCGGCTTGATGAAGGTCTTTTGGATTACGCCGAATATGATGACACACTGACCCTCTGGGAAAGAAGACACCAGGATTTGGGTGAGATTGTTCCCTGATAGAGAGCATCAGGTTAACCTATGGAGATTGCATCCCTGGTTATTGTTTTTCAGTATCAACCGGTTGTGAAATAATCTTTAATTGCACTGGTAGCTGGGGTCTATTCAGGACTTCTTGCCATTATTTAACTGGTGGTTAATAATCTGATGGATGACGCTGCTGCTAGTGATATCAACAGAGTGTGAATAAGCAGCTGTGTTATGAAAACTGCACATCCGGTTGATTAGTTATATTTGCTTAAACACCAATTGTATTTAAGGTGTGCTTGCTACTTCACAGGGTTTGCTGGTTTCCCCTTGAAGTTGGAAGAAATCCAGCAGTTGATTTATTCCCTGCATTGATTTTTTATGCATAGGCAAGGTGATCCTTCCCTATTTTTAGAGGAATTATTAAAAGTTATATTTTAGGTATTATTGCTGTATTTCAGGTACATCAAATTCATGCCAAATTTTTAGGAATTTGCTAAACCCGTTGAATTCGAACAATGTGTGATTCACTTTGTGGGAATCACCTAAAATGGCCACCATTTTATAGATTACAGAAGATTGTATCTGCCAGAGAAAGATTACATGACCTCATGCACAGCTAGGTGGGCATTTCCATAAGTCACTACAGCTATCTCATCACATACACAGCTAATTAGGAAGAACTATCATAGCAGAAGCAAGGAATCTAGCAGCCATGTTATGGTGAATCTGGGTAAGGAGAGGATGTCACAACTCACTGACAGTGTGTGACAGCATGGCAGGGAAGAAGATCATTGTGTCAGGAACAGGCTGTTGGTTACCATATAAGAGCCATTCATTTTGAGGTCACATAAAGGAAACCTGTCACCGTGATTTTCCCTTATAAGCTGCGGCCTCCTCCAGTAAGCCCTTATATACAGTAATCTAGGATACTGTATATAAGTCCACAAGCCGATCTGTATAACATAAAAAAACAGCTTTTATTATACTCACCTACGGGGCAGTTTGGTCCAAAGGGCATTGCAGGTCTTCATCCAGTGCCTTCTCTCTTCTTGCTATCTCCATCCTCTTTCCCTGCTCTATGTGGATGACGCATCCTACGTCATTCACACAGGCCTCCATTGTGCTTCTGCACGTGTGCATTTTTCTTTACCGAGCTGCGGGCAGAGCAAAGTACTGTAATGCGCAGGCACGAGGAAAGGTCAAAGAATGACAACGCATGTGTACTTTAATACTTTGATCTGCCGTCAGTAGGGCAGAGAGAAGGAGTGCAATGGAGGACTCTGTGTGGATGACCTAGGACACGTAATCCACAGGGAGCAGGAAAGGAGGATAGCGATTGCAAGAAAATAGGAGGTGTAGGACCGAGACAAACTACGTCCATGTGACCTGACTACCCCACAGATGAGTATTCTAAAAGCTCTTTTTATGTTATACAGATTGGCCTGGGCACTTATATACAGTATTCTAGAATGCAGTATATAAGGGTTTACTGGAAGTGGCCACAGCTTATAGGGGACAAATCTGGTGACAGGTTCTCTTTCAGGCTGTGCTTGATTCAAATAAGAGGGTTTGGATACAGTCTTAGTAGACCTCAAAGATGTCTTTTCAGGGCAGTTAAAAGATTTTAATTCCTGACAAATTGATTCACAGCTAAACAAATTTTAAATAAAAATTTAGTGAAGTTGTCGAATTCGAATTTCAAAAGATTCGCTTTCATAATTTTTGTTTCTTTTTATCCCCTTCTGGGCTTATTCTAATCCAACAAATATTCATGGACCAGCTGCCATTTTGCCAAATTTGCCCGGAATGAATCATAAAAAATTAATCTAATTTTGATTTGTTTTGAATTGATTCACTCATCTCTATCTTTAGATATTGTCTTCATTTAACAATTTACTTTTTGTTAGTAGGACAACCTATCAATTATAGGTCCATAAGGTCTCTTGTGGGTATAATCCGCAGGGGAACCCAGATGCCAATGGAAAGAATGATCAGTCAATGGAATTTCACATTCCAAGGTCCTTTGCAAGGTACTCCAAAGACAAAGATTAATTTCAAATGTTCCCCTCTGGTTACTAGATAGGTATTCTCAACAGAAATTCCTTCTTAATTCACCTGATAGGGTGTTTATCATGTTTTTTCTACACCAGGCGGTTCTGCGGTCCCGTATCTTTTGTCATAACTCGGTTGTACATGTTATAAAAATGCAATGTCTTGTGAAGGAGACTTTTCTATGTATCACTAAGCTATGTATGCGAAATTCTTCAAAGCAAGATGTTTGTGTGACATCACAGGAATTCTGGATGGATATGGCATTTATTTCAGGCATCTGAAACAACAGGTGCCAGGACACATGCTGAAATACCAATATTGTTATCAGTCTGGTACAAAATTTGCACCTGTTGTCTAATCGTCAATTAAAATAACTATCCGACATTATCAATCATGAAATATGTTATTCTCTGGATTTTGGGGGAAAAAAGTCAGTATGTTAAAATATTAGATTTGTTAGTGTCCTCCATATTAACATTTACTCTTATTCAGGGTAATAATTCTTCTTTTCAACATATTTATAAATGACCTTGTTGGGCATGCGGAGTAGAATTTCAATATTTGCAGATGATACTAAACTCTGCATGGTAATCAATACAGAGGAGGATAATTTTATATTACAGGGAGATTTATGTAAATTGGAGGATTGGGCTGAGAAGTGGTAATTGAAGTTTAATGTAGATAAATGTAAGCTCATGCACTTGGGTAGAGGAAATAACATTTATGATTATGTACTTAATTGTAGAACACTGGGTAAAACAGACACAGAAAAAGACTTGGGTGTATGGGTGGATGGTAAACTTCACTTTAGTGGACAGTGTCAGGCAGCTGCTGCCAGGGCTAATAAAATAATGGGATGTATTAAAAGAGGTATAAGTGTTCATGAAAAAAATATAGTTCTACCTCTGTACAAGTCACTAGTGCGACCGCACTTGGAATACTGTGTACAATTCTGGTCACCGATATATAAGAAGGACATAGCTGAACTGGAGAGGGTGCAGAGAAGAGCGACCAAGATTATTAGAGAAATGGGTGGGCTGCAATACCAAGACAGGTTATTAAACTTGGGGTTATTTAGTTTGGAAAAACGAAGGCTTAGGGGGGATCTAATCACAATGTATAAATATATGAAAGGACAGTACAGAGACCTTTCCAAAGATCTTTTTACACCTAGGCCTGCGACTGGAACACGGGGCATCCACTACGTCTTGAGGAAAGAAGGTTTAATCATAATCACAGACGAGGATTCTTTACTGTACGAGCAGTGAGACTATGGAACTCTCTGCCGCATGATGTTGTAATGAGTGATTCACTACTAACATTTAAGCAGAGCCTGGATGCCTTTCTTGAAAAATTTTATATTACCAGTTATGTATATTAGATTTTATGACAGGGTATTGATCCAGGGAACTAGTCTGATTGCCGGATGTGGAGTCAGGAAGGAAATTTTTTCCCCATTGGAACTTGTTTGCCACATTGGGTTTTTTTTGCCTTCCTCTGGATCAACATGTTAGGCTATGGGTTGAACTAGATGGACTTAGAGTCTCCCTTCAACCTTAAAAACTATGATACTATGATACTATGAATTCCGGACTAAACCCCATCTCCTTTGGAGACCATGGACACTTCATTTGTCACTTTCCAAATGAGAAGAAGGGCCTATTTTACAGTTTTTCATCGGTGATCGTATTGTTGATGTCAGCAAAAAAACTATTATCAACTGTCTTTGTCGACTTGCAAAAACTATCCAGTAAGCGAGGACTGAGCTCATTTAACAGTTGCAGTAGGAGTCCAGGTATTCATGAGCTGTAGACTCCCCCGCATTGCCAACTTTCTCCTTATCTTATGCCTACGGAGAAAATTAATCAGCGGAGGAGAGAGTCAAAGCTCATAAAAATCAAAAACTCTAGGGAGAAAAAAAAGTAAAGAGAACTCTTAGCTCCCAATATGGCTAATATAGTGTGACTTGATGACAAGTACAGCAAGAAACTCAGTAAATGATACACCAATATGAATCTGTCTTATTAATGAAGAGCACATTCTAAAATATGAAATTGGCGGTAAACAGAGTTTTGTGTATGCAAGAATTTTGTAGAAATATTGCAAGGAACTGTCATGGTTGCCGGGTATGACAAACGTGGTGGGGGGCATTCAGACCTACGTGCGTCTGGTGCACAACAAAACACAACTGACAAAGGGGACACTGGGGACACAATAACAGCGGGGGCCCTGGAACTAGTAAAGGGTATGGTGGGACACCTCCTATCCTCACCTACAGCTGTCCCTACTCTCCCAGCCAGTCCCTATACAAGTTCTTCAACTGTCACCGAACAGGAACCTGAGACCCTGAGAAGATCCTATAAATGCCCTGGCTAGTGAAGGGCAGGTGAAGTACACTAGACCCCACTGCTGCACTAACAGGACACATGGTAAGGTAACACAAACAGGGGGGAAAAGCAACAAAAAGGATAAAGCCTGAGAGCAGAAAACCTACACAGTAGTACCTTCCTCCAAGGTGGCCAGAGAAAAAATTACTTTTGTATCTTCAGCAAGGATTACTGGGAGGACACCTCTATTTAAACCTGAAGGGAAGTGGCTAAAACACAGTTGCAGCTGAAATACTCAACTAAGAACTGCTGGACATCAAAACTAACATTAACTAACATTAACTCCTGATGTACTGAAAGAAAAGAAACCCCATTTAAGTGAAGAGTCCCAGATGGAAATGAGGGATCCCAACCTTGAATTCGTCATAAGTCGCCAAAAATAGAGAGGCAATCTTGACAGGAACACAATAAATTACACACTTACTTAATGGTATTAAGGAACCCATATACATTAGATTTCATATAATGTGCACTGGGACCACTGGTGTGCACAGACAGAGAACAATCTATGGGCCCTTTTCAGTCTAATAACTCATCAAAAGGAATTAGGCATAAATGGGCCTCCTGACCTCTTGGGCACCACATGTTGCACCAATAGTATGTCCACCCCTGATTGAGATCTCCATACATAATGATCATATGGTTAGAATTCACCAGATCCATTTGTTTTGAGCAGAGAGAAAGCACTGCCAGCAATGCTGGGCTAAGTTATGTATGGCAGAGAGAGTTGTAAACTGAACTACCATCAGTTACATAATATATATATAGTGAGTTTTAGTACTTTAGTTATGTGATAGCAAACAGTCCAGTGTGAGGAGGACTACGGCTGCAGCCTGTTGCTTTATAATGTGCTGCCCCTGACCTGGTCAGGCACCACTGAGTATTGCACCCATTCTGGGGGCAGTACAACACAGGTAATCCAGAAGGCTGACCGGGGTGTGGTTACACAGGCGCATAATCAGGTCTCCCACATTGACCTTTGAAGGGACCCCTGGGGAATTCAGGAGGGGGCGTGGCCTCCATCTCCACACAAGGGGTGTGGTAGAGCGCCTGGTTGCTAAGTTGCGTAGGCAGGCACAGAGGGGAGGAGTAGTGAGCCAGTCAGTTAGTGAAGCTCAGGTGGAGAAGTCGCAAGGTAGGAGACCCTGCAGGCTGTCACTAGTCAGACACCGCAGGTGCAGTGGTCACTGACGGGGGAGAATGGTCACCTGGTAGTGCCGCCTGAAATCCACTCAAGGCTGGAGTGCAAAGGGGTGGCTTACTACGGGGACTGTCAGGCGAGGACCAGGCCCGCACGGGTTTACAGGTCCCCAGAGCCGGTGCCCATTCAGTTGGCCTGCTCAACCTGCAGGTGGGGGTACTTCACACCCTCCACCACAACACCACAGAGTCCGGAGCCACGTAGCAATGAGAGGGCCCATACTTCACAAGAGGCAAGCAGCCGGAGTGACCTGGTCCAGGCTACAAGCAGACGGGCCGAAAAAGGGGAGAACAGGCAAAGCAACTTCCCTGGGTGACCCCGTAGGACTACAAGTCTGGGTCACCACAAAAACACAAGGGCTAGGAAGGTGAGTCAGTAGCGACCCTCAAAAGTCAGCCTGAAGGAATTCCTGGTTCCGCCTGTCTATTACAGCTTCGCCCGGATTACTCACCCCCTGCCATCTGACGAGAGTAAAACCCTGAAAAACATTCTTGCTGTGCGTGTGAGTCATTCTGCAACCTGTGGTTCCACACACCCAAACTGGGCCCTGGGGCTAGCCTCACTCTCGGGAGACCACTACATCTAACTGCATTCAACATCAGCCCCAGGCGTCCCCTAATCTGCAGTGGCGGTCGCCCTGACCGCAATACCGAGAGTGGGGTCACGAATCCTATAGAAGTCAACCTACCTGTGACCAGAAGGACCCAGGACGCGCTGTCCCTGAAGACCCTGAGACGACCTGAAGGTAACGGGACACTGGGCGGCACAATAACTAAAAACAAGGCTGGTTTGATGTTTGTGAGAAGAACATAAGTATATCATACACATTACATGAAAATAGGCTGACAAATGATTGCTATCCGTCGATCAAATGACCATATGTTGATGGCTCCAAACAAATGACAGACCACATCAGCAAATATTGGATTTTTTTGGCTATTATATCACCGGTTAAGAAATCAAACACACGCTACCAGTGTTTTAAACAATTATGAACATTCATCGCTCAGTTTTCGGTGAAAGCGACTGATCGAATATTTCACAGAACAAACCATGGATCTTTCATTATGATCTAAATCAACCGTTTCATTCGAAGTTTTATCTAATATGTGAGAGAAATAGATTTGGTCTCATAAATTATATTAGAGAATCAGTCATAACTGATGTAAGTCATGTTCTTAATGTTTTCTCTGTAGTTACTTATTGAAGATTGTATCATTTAATCAGAAATAAAAGATTTCCAGGATTTTTTAGTATCCGAATAATCTATAATGCGGGAAATTCCTTACTATTGCCTTGTAGACATCATCAGTAGAAAACAAGCAGCCATGTCATGAAGTGCAGATTACTGTAAACAGTATCTGAATTATAGCGAAGATGCCTGTAGCGAATTTAACATTCTTAGAAATCCTGCTGGGTTATGATCGAATTATCCATAGTCAAGGCACCCTTGAAATTGTTATAGAAAATTATCTATTTCTCCCAGAAAATGATTGCAATTAAGTATTTTTTTTATACACGTTTATTTCCTTTGTGAGTATTGGAAAAACACAAAAAATTTCTCACAAAACCACTAAAATGGGTTGGACAAAACTGTTGCCACCTTTCCGAAATTGTGGGTGAACAACTTTATTTCAAGCATGTGATGCTTGTTCAAACTCACCAGTGGCAAGTAACAGATGTGGGCAATAAGAAAATCACACCTGAAACCAGATAAAAAGTGAAGACGTTGCTTCAATCTTTGCATTGTATGCTACACTAAACATGGAAAACAGAAAAAGCACAAGAGAACTGTCTGAGGACTAGAATACCAAAATTATTAAAAAATATCAACAACTACAAGGTTACAAGTCCATCTCCAGAGATCTTGATGTTCCTTTGTCCATGGTGCACAAATTAATCAAGAAGTTTACAACACACAGCACTGTAGCTAATCACCCTGGATGAGGAGGGCAGAGAAAAATTGATGAATGGTTGCAATGCAGTATAGTCTGGATGGTGGATAAGCAAAATGTGTAATTGCAATATTTTTTTGGGACAAATATTGAATTTCCTGGGACAATTGCAAGGGTGCCAACACTTTTGCCCATGACTATATTATAAAATTATATAGCTCACATTTGAGATTTGTCATTTGACTCTCATTTTACTTTTACTTTAATTTACTCTGTATCGAAAATTAGAAAAAATTTTTAATAAAAAAAGGATTTTCTGATAATATAGGTTTTTATGACTTCCCTATTAATTATTAATAATCAAATAAAATGTAATTGCTAAGGAACTGATGTTCCTTTCCATCAGGATGATCCTCATTACTTCTAGGGAGGTAAAATCTAGCAACCAAAGGAAGACGCAAAAGTCATGCACTTGTTATATATTATTTTTGTAAATGTAAAATAAAGTTAAAAGTGTTCCTACATCTATATGTTATTTACTGAAAGTAGTAGTTGGCTATATGCATGGTTTATCACTTTGCAAGTACTTTGTAAGCTCTGACTACTTTCTCAATGCAGCCAAGTCCAGCTGGCAACTGCCATAAAGATTCGTAATCTCTAATGAATTACATCATGTTTTGAATAGTAGTCAGCCGAAGAAGACATCTCTGGAAGAGAACATACTATGTCTACGTAAAAATACTTGGATTGCTCTGGTTCTTGCTTGTGAAAGCCTTCATGCGCATTCCATCACACTCCAGCACTTCTGCACTCTACTTGGAAGTGGATGATTACACAGGTATGCAAAATCTGGGTTTAGGAAAATTGTTTCAAATCCAATGACTGATTCTTATGTTTTCTTATGCCCAGATTTCAAAAACACCTCCACTTTTAACCATCTTGTATAGATTTTGCCCAAAGCGCGTGAAATTATGTACAAGTGAGATGAACAAGACAAACCTTTATTGTAGCCAAAAGTATACACAATATTATATATATTATATATATATATATATATATATATATATATATATATACACACACACACACACACACACACACACACACACTTATTGAACTTTCATCTGCAATTTTATTGGAAATTAATTCTTGCACCTTTCAATTTCTCTTCAAAGCTTCTCTTGATACCTTTTCTCTTAAAGGCCTACAGATTTCTACTGAGTAGCATAAAGCAGTAATCCCACATCATGTTCACTTTCCATCTACCTTGGTATCGTCGTTCCATCTTCTTCGGGTCCTGATGAATTCTTTCTCCTTGCTCTTTGCTAACAGCACCAAGGTTTTCTGGAAAGTAGTGTAATGGGGAATGTAAAAAATGTAACTTTAAATTGATCAGACAACCCAAGGCTTCGAAACGTTTTAGTAACTTTTTAATCAGACTCCATATTTTACCATGCACTACATGGGGTGGTAAGGGGTCCATCTCTACCTCTAAAGCAGGTGGAATTGTGCATTTTGATGAGCTCTTGGACTACAAACGGACCCTCTAATGTTCTTACACAGGGGCCCTCTCTGTGTGTGTTGGTCAGTGGTCGTAACTATGGATACATAAGCTAAAGCCCCCCTCACACATAGCGATATCGCTAGCGAGATCGCTGAAACGTCACAGGTTTTGTGATGTATCAGCGACCTCACCAGCGACATCGCTGTGTGTGACACGTAGCAGTGAGGGGGCCCCTGCTGCGAGGTCGCTGATTGTTACAAAATGATCAGGACCTTTTTTTGCTCGTTGGTCTCCTGCTGTGCAGCACGCATCAGCATGTTTGACTGCGGGAGACCAACGAGCACCGACTCTGTGTAAGCAGCGTACGCTGGTAACCAGGGTAAATATTGGGTAACTAAGTAAAGCGCTTTGCTTAGTAACCCGATGTGTACCCTAGCTACGTATACAGGAAGCCAGCGCTTGCAGCCTACATGCGTTGTACGCTGGTAACCAGGGTAAATATTGGGTAACCAAGCAAAGCGCTTTGCTTAGTTACCCGATATTTACCCTGGTTACCAAGTGCAGCATCATTACACGAGCCGCTGGTGCCTGGCCGCTGGTGAGATCTGCCTGATTGACATCTCACCAGCGACCATGTAGCGACGCACCAACGATCCCTGCTGGGTCGGATCGCTGGTGGGATCGTTGGTGCATCGCTACGTGTGACGGGACCCTAATGTAATGCCCTTAACATGAGACAAGCGACATAGCTAATCAAGAGAACTATACTATATTGCTAATTGGAGGTATTTTCTAATATTATTATTATTATTACACCTATTACATATTTTGATAGGGTCTTAGAGATGTGAATACCACTTTAAAGAATAACAGGTCTTAAAAATGAAAACAATAAAAATCTAGGTCCCAGATATCCGCTTTAAAGAAGTAATCCAGACAATAACTGAGAATACAGAAATTTGCCTGTAGTATAGATGAAAAAATTGTTTAAAAGAACAATTTTTTTATCTCTACTGGCTAACACGGTACAAAGATATATTTTACTTGTAGTATAGATGCTCATTCCTGCCTCATAATCCCATCTATGTTGTCATTGTCAGTAGGGAGAGCCATGAGTAGGAGGTTATTCCTGAAGAGCACATGTACATTGTCTTATATAGGGGTTCTCATGACCCCCAAAGCCCCAAAGCATACTTTATTTTTTCTTTTTTAGGATCACAGTGTCCATAGTTTTTTGGGGGAAGGCAGTTGTACTGGGTGATCTGGATTATTACTAAGTAAAGCTTCAGTGCAGTTGTCTTCCTTATGAAGAATGACTGGAATGAAAGTGTGGAAGACAGAACGAGTTGTTTGATTGATAACATCTTCAGAGGACTGCGATGCTTTGAGTAAAAAATAGTAAGACCCATATTAGTATGGGACATAATTCATCAAGATGGCATCCTGGGGCTCTGAATAGGGGCCTATGTGTACGGCCACACGTGCTGGAGCATGGGGAACAGCACACCCCATACAATCAGCTCAGTGGAATGTTAGCCCATGTCAATAATCATAATAGAAAATGGCTGTCATTCCTCTGGTAAAGCATTCCTTCTTTAATGACTTCAGCTTCCTGCTGGGGACAGATCGGTCGCCGGCTCATAATCTATACCCCATTAGCCTTTTAAAGATAAAAGCAAAGGAAGATCGTAAGTGACTTCAAATAGATTTTCTCCTGTCAAATGTATGTTTTAATTCCTATAATTTAGCTATAATTATATTAGTAATCAGCTTCAAGTTCATAATTGATAAAACTAAGATGCTCATTCTACAATATTATGTGGTAATGTAATAATTGGGCTGATACCTGGAGCTTAAAGGGAATCCGTACTTTTAAGGCACTGCTGTATTGTCAAGGAATCCATTGTAAGAAATGACATGGAAAAGAGGGTGAAGTGCTCTGGACAGGACGGAGAACTTCAGCCGCCTCAGTCCCCACCTCTGTTCTTAATTTAAGGGTTTGCTAATACTAGTCTATAAAAATCATTCAGAAAACTTGTTTTAGTGTCATGCGTATGTTATTCTGTATGTTGTGTGCCATTATTTTCTCACCTAGCATCAACATGCACATGCCGTTCCATATGACAACTCAGGTATACAAGAGAAAATGAGATTTTCGCCGCGCTCACACCACAATGCTTGTGTAAATTTAATTTATGTCTTTTTTTATTATATGTAGGTACAGGTCAACACATTTCAAGGGACTCAGCCCTCTTCATCATGATAGCAGACAAACTATATTAATGTTCTTTTGGTCTGCTGTCCTGATGAAGAGGGCCGAGTCCCTTGAAAAGTGTTGACATCTACCTACATAGAATAAAAAAGACAAATTAAATTTACACAAGCATTGTGGTGTGAGCACGGTGAAAATCCCATTTTCTCCTATATACCTGAATTGCCTATCTCGGGGAGCTGAGGCTAAACACCTGTTCGGCTATTATAGGGGTTGTGACTGGTGCAACCCCTATAGGTGAGTGGACTTTACCTTTATACACAAGTGAGTTTATCGGTTAAGACCCTATTGCGCTTTTCTTTTCTGCAGTTCCTGTTACTATACTGTTCCATATGACAGATATTTTGTTTCTCACCAGCTATTATTCTACAGTCATTTACAGTACCATTTACAGCAGAGGTCTAAAACACACGGCCCGCGTGCCGCATGCGGCCTCCGAGGCTGTTTGTTGCGGCCCGCAAACCCCATGACGATCGCAGCTCTATGCCGGGAGTTGGCACTAGCAGAACTTTACTACAATTGAGATACAGGAAAAAAAATCATCCAACGCGTTTTGACAACGCAGAGTCGTAGAGTCTTATTCATCCATGAATAAGACTCTATAACACTGCGTGTTTCTATGGATACCGCCTGTATACTTTTAATGCGAAAAAAAAGTGCACGTTTTTACTTTACTTCTGCCTATGATACGCTGCAATTGCGTTTTCTTCTTGGATCTTTATACCTGGGATTTTCGTGCAGGATCAGGTGATCTACTCCTGGAGCAAAGAATCAGCAGTGGTGAGCTGGTAACACGGCTTGTTTATTACTACAATTGAATCATTTGCGGTGCCGTGTAGAGGAGCTATCTGCATTATACCAATGGCTGCTGCCTGCCAATCAGATGCAAGGAAGTGACGTCACTGTATGATGTCACCTCCTTGCATCTGATTGGCCAGCGGTAGCCATTGGTATAATGCAGACAGCTCCTCTGCGTGGCACCACAAATGATTCAATTGTAGTAAAGTCCTGCTGGTGCCGACTCCAGGCATAGAGCTGCAATCGCCATGGGCCGCAACAAGCAGGTACATGCTCACGATCAGAGGACCCGCTGCGTCCCTGGACGGGGCTGGTCCTGACCTTCGGTGCCGCAAGTCTCTTCCGCAGGAGACCACAGCTGCCCGTGCCCGTGATCAGCATTCGGGGCACTGCGGTTTCCTCGCTGTGTTCTCCCTAGGGAGGGCATGCGACTCTGCAGCATAAATTCATATGCTGCGGCCTCTGCAAGCCGCACTGCAGGTCACTTTTCACTGCGGGCCGCACAAGCACAATGGGCATAGGGTTTTTTAGAAATCCCATCCACTCTGCTTGTACTGTGCATCACAGCGTTTTGGATGAAGCTGAAACATGCTGCACCCAAAACGCTGCAAACGCTGATCATGGGCACGCAGGGAATGGAGGAAAGGTGACAAGAATTTTTTTTTTGCGTGTTACTAAAGGATGAGCACAATACTACATACCACAAGGATGAACACAAGACTACTGGGAACAATACTACAAGGATGAGCATAATACTACTGGGCACAATACCACAAGGATGAGAACAATACTACAGGGCACAAGGATGGGCACAATACTACAAGGATGAGCAGAAAACTACAGGGCACAATACTACAATGATGAGCACAATACTACTGGGCAAAATACCACAAGGATGAGCAAAATACTACAAGGATGGGCACAATACTAAAAGGATGAGCACAATACTACTGGGCACAATACCACAAGGATGGGCACAATATTACTGGGCAAAATACCACAAGAATGGACATAATACTAGTGGGCACAAGACTACAAGCATGGGCGCAAGACTACAAGGATGGGCACAATATTAAAAGGATGAGCACAATACTACTGGGCACAATACCACAAGGATGGACACAATACTACAAGGATGGGAACAATACTACAAGGATGGGAACAATACTACTGGGCACAATACTACAAGGATGAGCACAATACTACAAGGATGTGCACAAAACCACAAGGATGTGCACAATACCACAAGGATGGGCACAATACCACAAGGATGGGCACAATGCTACAGGGATGGGCACAATACTACAGGGCACAAGGATGGGCATAATACTACAGGGATGAGCACAAAACTACAGGGCACAATACTGCAAGGATGAGCACAATATTACAGGGTACAATACTAAAAGGATGAGCACAATACTACAAAGATGGGCGCAATACTACAAGGATGGGCACGATACTACAAGGATGAGCACCTTACTACAGGGCACACAGATGGGGACATCACTACAAGATGTTGGCTAAGATTACTTTATGATGCTGCTAATTTTAAAACAATTTGAAAACAAATTTACAAGAAGGTGATAAAATTCACAATAAAGCATGAATTTTATTTTATTTTTTGACATTTGCCCTTTTTTATATATAAACTTAACTAAACAAAAAAGTGCAGATTTGTTATAATAAACAAGCAAGAATTCATTAAAAATGTCATTTTGTCATGCAAAGAATGCATCCCCTCAATTTTTTTTTCTATATGCGGCCCATACACCCAGCTGAGTTTGAGACCCCTGATTTACAGTGTTCTATGCCAAAGAATGGTAATGTATCTGTAAAAAACAGTGGCATACGATAGTTTGCATGACATCCGATTTTTTTTCTTGTACCCATTGACAAATCTCAGCTGTTTTACGCGACCATACACAGTGTGCTCCGTTCTTTTCCTCCCGCCAAATAAGGGTGAGAAAAACATAGCACTTTTAAATGACTAACTTTGGTCTGAGTGCTATGCAATTTTTTTTTTGGACCCCTAGACTGTTTTATATGCTAGTGTGAGTGTACCCTAACTCCGATATGCTACAGTACTGCTGTCATTCACCCTTTGGAGGGCAGAGTTAGGCTGAGAATAGAACTGAGAGCTTAGACAGCTAAAGTGCATTGACCCGCCCAGAGCACTTCCTCATTTGCATGCCACTTCTCAAAGGGATTTCTTGGCAACACAGCAGCACATTTGACTGTTGAATGTATGGATTTACTGGTGTTCTTATAACCTACACATATATTTGGTCTACGTTCTGGTACAAGGAGATGACAGAATTTTTTTAAGTAAACACCTGATCTCTGGCCAGCAAGGATCCATACATACATGCAAACAACACCTGCAAGGATTTTGTATGTTCGTTCTGCATTTGCGAGTTTCCTCCCTCACTCCAAACGCAAACTGAGAGGAAATTTACAAATTCTGTAATTTAGACAGAATCTCTCTTCATATATCAAAATGTAATTCTTGATTAATCAAATTATTACAAAAATGAACAAAAAGGCAAAAACAAAGTTACACTGATCAATACAAGACCTGATGGCATGTGGTTTGTACAGCTATTGACAGAGGTGGAACAATCTCAGTCACAGGGATTGCAACTGCAACCGGGCCTGGGGGTGCAGGGGGCCCACCTGAGGCTGCAAATTCAGCTGAAATGCATCGTGGTGCAGAGACCCATCGGGCAAACAGAAGCAAACAGGTGCCGGGTAAACAGAAGCCAGCCACTTTCATCTGTGTCCGAGTGACTGGGGGCAGCGCATGACAATGGCGTCATGCGCTGCAAAAGCACAGACACCAATGAAAGCTGCTGGCCACTGTGCTCTGGCTACATATGAGAACTCTGCATGACATGGGAGTCAGGGACGGTAAGTATAATGTTTTTGTTTTTTGCATTAGAAAGAACGGAGACCTATTTGCCAGGATGGGGACATATATACCAGGAGGTGGACAGTAGATACCAGGAAGGGGACATTGTATACCAGGAGGGTGACAGTATATACCAGGTGGTGCCCAGCAGGGGAACAGTATACACCAGGAGGGCCCCAGGAGGGGAAGCGTAAATACCAGAAGGGGGACAGTAGATACCAGGAGAGACCCAGGATTGGGATATATATACTAGGATGGTGACATATATACCTGGATGGGGACATTTTTACCAGGATGGGGTTTAATATACACCAAGATATGGGCCACAATGGGGAACATACTTATATAACTTTTGGCATGTGTATAATTCAAGTGCAGAGCCACCAGATGATGAATTGAATTGAAGGTCTTTCTACTATAGTCCTTCTATTATACTGATGTGCAGTCTTCCTAATCAAGAAGCTTCCTCGTTTTAAAGCTTCTGATGGAGGGGTTCCCTTATATTTACTCAAAAATCCCTAATTGCAATTTTAAAGTGGATTTTACTAATCAGACAACAACTCTTTGTTTTGCAATAGGAGATTTTCCAACATGTTACCTCTGGATTTCTCGTTCTACATAAAATAGGTCTGGTGTACAAAGCTTTCGTCCACTATGTGCCTTTCATGCAGGAATGTAAATTAGTTCTGAGCTGGATTGGTGTAAAGTAGATATGAATAAACAACGTAATTTACTCTGTCAACATTGACAGAAGGTTAACGGCCTCACCAGTCTAGTGAAATCTGTGATGGAGAAGCTAGAACTGCCTATAATGGGTAACTTACACCATTTGCTGCAAACTATTGACACCTTTTTGCTACTTGGAAGTGCATGACAGGTGGCGGCAACCACAGTCAAAGATCTGTGGAAAAGTCAGTCAGACATTTCTGGTTGTTGACTTTGGCAAAGTTAAAAAGACGTTCATGACAAGTGTCAGGTTTGCTGCAGTGGGCATGCGTCAAGTAGAACGAAGGAGAGAGCTCAATCTACAGTCTGTCAATTAATTTTCAAAGTGACATATGGCCCAGTTTTTGAATAGGGTATTGTGAATTGCATCATTTGTGTGGACTCATTAGCATGGCGCCACATAATCTCCCTGCCATAGTTAAGGTAGAGTATATAAAGAGGAGTGCAGTATATATCACTTGTAGACAGTGCTTTCTGGACTCTCGACTGTGCAGTGACCTGTGGAGACTTATTGGGGCTGGTCGCCATTAGTTATTTCTGAAGTAGACTCACTGTGTGTCTTAATAAGTGGTTCCAGACCACATGTAGCACCCTCCTGACTTTCTAGTTGGAGTGGTCTCTGATCAGCTCTAGTGCAAACTTTGTATCCTGTCACTTTGGGGGAGGGTCACTAAGAACAGACAGAAGCTTCATCACCCCCTCCAGCAAGTATGGCCAGAGAAAGCTTCTTACCCAAACCTACAGTACAAAGGATTGCATTTGCTGTACCATCCTCGAGAAATAGGGTTAGAGGGCAAAACCCTAAACTGCCCTATAAAAGCCTTTTGATAAGGGATAGCTCCACTCAACAACTCAACTTAAGTATATAACAAATCAAGATCCAGTAGTGGTCAGAAAAATAGCCTTCTGGTCTTTTATTATACAATCTCACTTACACCCTAACTACATTCTTTGGATTCTGGCTGTTCAGGCTAATTTAATGGTGAACTGCTCATTATTATAAGATTAATAGTTTCATTGTTGGACAATAGTTTGTGGAGTCTGTAGATTACGTCATGTTGGTGTAAAATTCACACTGCCAAGGAGCCTGTGCTTTTAGGGGAGAATAGAAAGTGCGCTGAAGGAGGCCACAATCACTGAGAGATAATACGACATTGTGCATGAGAAAGGCTGCGGTAAAATGAAAAGTCTCTGTAGTTTGAGCATCTGCCTATTAACATAAGCATTCAATGATCTGATATTGGTCACTGATAGGGATTGCAAAGACATGTCTGACCCAATATATTTTAGTGGGAAAAAGTTACTAAATAGTAATGTTAGTTCTTATTTGTGCAATCCAGCGGAGGCATGTGTTAGGCACTGGCTGCGTGATTTCATCCATGTTTGCATTAACTCTTAAACACTATGTAATTTCAATGAGAAACATACTTTAAAGTTCCCATGGACTAAAGCTGGTGTCACACATAACGACGACGACAACGACGTCGCTGCTACGTCACCATTTTCTGTGACGTTGCAGCGACGTCCCGTCGCTGTCGCTGTGTGTGACATCCAGCAACGACCTGGCCCCTGCTGTGAGGTCGCCGGTCGTTGCTGAATGTCCAGCTTCATTTTTTGGTCGTCACTCTCCCGCTGTGACACACACATCGCTGTGTGTGACAGCGAGAGAGCGACGAAATGAAGCGATCAGGAGCCGGCACTGGCAGCTGCGGTAAGCTGTAACCAGCGTAAACATCGGGCAACCAAGGGAAGACCTTTCCCTGGTTACCCGATGTTTACGCTGGTTACCAGCCTCCGCTCTTGCTGCCAGTGCCGGCTCCTGCACTGTGACATGTGGCTGCAGTATGCATCGGGTAATTAACCCGATGTATACTGTAGCAAGGAGAGCAAGGAGCCAGCGCTAAGCAGTGCGCGCGGCTCCTTGCTCTCTGCACTGTGACATGTAGCTGCAGCACACATCGGGTTAATTAACCCGATGTGTACTGTACCTAGGAGAGCAAGGAGCCAGCGCTAAGCGCGGCTCCCTGCTCTCTGCACATGTAGCACAGCGATGCGTGTTGTTATGATCGCTGCTTCTGCTGTGTTTGACAGCTAAGCAGCGATCATAACAGCAACTTACAAGGTCGCTGTTACGTCACCGAAAATGGTGACGTAACAGCGACGTCGTTGTCGCTGTCACTTAGTGTGACACCAGCTTAAGCCTCACCAGTTGCTAGTGGGACAGGCGGGTCCCTAACGGCTTCTTCCTGCCCCTTGCCAGTGACAGACAGGTTTTTCCATATAGGGAGATACCTGTCCCACATTGGCAGCGAACAGGGAGTAATGCCTGTGCAACTAGTCTAGGTGGCTTTTAAAGTATGCCTCCTAACATACATGGCTGAAATCATGTTGCTGCTGTATGATGCAGGCGGCCCATGGATCGGGCACCATGTATCAGCTGTCATGAATGAGATCTGGCAGGAGCCAGATTTTAAAATGTTCTGGTCATAGAAAAGTGTAAGATTTTTAATAGCATATTTGGCCATAAGTATCAGAAGAACATTGGCTGAATACATCGATTTTGCCAGCCTTGAAGGAATGATTCATTAGAAAATTACTAGTGATGAGCAAGTACTAAAAAGCTCGGGTGCTCGAAGCTCGGGCCGAGCCTCCCAAGATACTCGTGTACTCGGCCCGAGCAACGAGCCCAATGTTATCCTATGGGAGACCCGAGTATTTTTGTGAAATGACCCCCCGGCAGCATGGAGAAACCCTAAAAATGTCACAAAAGTCTCAGAAGAGTGCTCAAATGACATGGCAACAGCATGGGGAAGACCCCTTGAAGCATTTATCACTGAAAAGTCACAGCTGTGAACAATTTTGTCCGCGTTTTACGCCATTTTTACGGACTCACCAGAAAACCTTCCAAAATGACCCCAAAATGATTTTTCATGGCGGAAATGTTAAGGGCACATACCCAATAGTGAGATAGAGCTGGTGTATGTTACTTTTTGAGATTAATACATGAAAGATTTTACGTGAAAACATTGTGTGGCACTCCGATGTCCCTGAGAAGAGACGTACATGAAGGCCTCTTGAGTCTAATGTGCCCATTTTGAGGAAGTAAGTCTTTGTAGTATTTTCCTTTGCCAGGGCAGTCCAAAATTGTGAGGTTCACCAATGCCCCTGCATACAGACGTGCATGAGGGCCTGTAAACCTGAAGTGCCCATTGTAAGGAAGTGTGTCTATTGTAGTATAGCCCTTAGGCAGGGCAGCCAAAAATTGGGAGGCTCCACGTTGTCCCTGGATAGAGACATGCATGAGGGCCTGTAAACCTGAAGTGCCCATTGGAAGGAAGTGGGTCTATTGTAGTATAGCCCTTAGGCAGGGCAGCCAAAAATTGGGAGGCTCCACATTGTCCCTGGATAGAGACGTGCATGATGGCCTGTAAACCTGAAGTGCCCATTGTAAGGAAGTGGGTCTATTGTAGTATAGCCCTTAGGCAGGGCAGCCAAAAATTGGGAGGCTCCACATTGTCCCTGGATAGAGACGTGCATGATGGCCTGTAAACCTGAAGTGCCCATTGTAAGGAAGTGGGTCTATTGTAGTATAGCCCTTAGGCAGGGCAGCCAAAAATTGGGAGGCTCCAGGTTGTCCCTGGATAGAGACGTGCATGAGGGCCTGTAAACCTGAAGTGCCCATTGGAAGGAAGTGGGTCTATTGTAGTATAGCCCTTAGGCAGGGCAGCCAAAAATTGGGAGGCTCCACGTTGTCCCTGGATAGAGACGTGCATGATGGCCTGTAAACCTGAAGTGCCCATTGTAAGGAAGTGGGTCTATTGTAGTATAACCCTTAGGCAGGGCAGCCAAAAATTGGGAGGCTCCACGTTGTCCCTGGATAGAGACGTGCATGAGGGCCTGTAAACCTGAAGTGCCCATTGGAAGGAAGTGGGTCTATTGTAGTATAGCCCTTAGGCAGGGCAGCCAAAAATTGGGAGGCTCCACGTTGTCCCTGGATAGAGACCTGTTAGGTTCTTAGTGCCTCCGTGCTTGCATTTAAAAACAGCACGTGTGTGCCTGTTGGTGGCAGCTTTCCGCTGCATTTGTGTGAGTTTTGCAAAAACTTGGATATAACGCACAAGTCTAGTGAATACACATCAGCACAGCATTGCAAAATGCGCAAGGGCGTTGTCAACGAACAAGGAAGTGGACGTGATGGTGGTGCAGGCAGAGACCGAGGTTGTGTGCAAGCTCTAATTTCGCCACAACAAAGGGCCACATCTAGTCGCTCGCACGTCCTGTCCCAAATTCTTGGGGACCGCTGCAGTACACCGCTCTTGAACCAAGACCAGTGTCAACAGGTTGTTAGTTGGATAGCGGATAATGCTTCCAGTCAGATTGGCACCACCACAAACACTCTGTCTTCCACACGGTCAAGTGTCAGTAGCCGTGATACTGCACCGCACATTTCAGAACCTGATCCTCCTTCCTACCACCAGGCCGAGTACACGTCCACGGACATTACTGATCCCACACTTGGACACTCGGAAGAGCTGTTCGTTCACGTTTCCATTCACAAATTCTGGCCTCTCGCCAGCTCCTGTTGAAGTGGGCCATGACGAGATTGTATGTACAGATGCCCAAATATTTGAGCAGCCACGTTCTCACGAAGTTGGCAACGTGTCTCAACAAGGGGTGGACGATGATGAGACACAATTGTCAGGAAGTCAGGAGGAGGAGCAGGGTGCGGAAGAGGAAGACGACGTGGTGGATGATCCAGTAACTGACCCAACCTGGCAGGAGGATATGCAGAGCGAGGACAGCAGTGCACAGGGGGAGGGAGGCGTAGCATCCCAACAGGCAGTAAGAAGCAGAGTGGTGGCCCCAGGCAGACGTCAGGCAACTGTTCCCCGGAACAACACGACACAAGGTGCCTGTACAAATGTTAGGTCTTCCCGAGTCTGGCTGTAATACTATTGTATGTATTGAGGATTTCGATTGCGTTAGGGCAATGACAACCAGAGACGAGTTCTTGGTGCAAGACGTTTATAATATGCAACCAGCAAATATGTACATAAACGGAACAAAAACACAGTAGAACATAAATACAGGAAATACCTTCCAGGGACGGAGCAAAAGGGAATTCCCGGGACCGCGCACCGGACTCCCCCAGGGAGACCACCAAGAGCGAACCCTTATACAGGGACTGTCTGGCAATCACCCCAGAAGCCCTAAATGCGCAGCAGCCGGGACACAAAAGGGCAATAGGTAAGTCCAAAAATGTCCGTACGTGATGTGAGTCCAGAATGGTATTAAACGGAAGGAACCGGGCAGTAGTGCCGACCAAAGACGGCAAACGGAGTCCGGGCACAGCTAGATGATATCAGATGAAGTCCAGAGTCGGTGTCGGTTGTTTTCCAAGAGGATCCGAATAACAATCAGGAACCAAAAGCTGCAGGGCAGGAGCACACAGGAAGCAGTATACTCAGGCACTGGACTAAGCTTTAGGGGCGGCTTTTAAACAGATGGACAGGAAGTAGGGCAACAGAACAGAAAACTCCATGTTAACAAAGGGCAAGCTCTTTCAAAAGAAAACTGGAAAACCCGGAACTCTGACACTGGCAGTTTTTTAAGTTGGCTCCAGATGATTCTAAAAAGGTCATTTGCAACACCTGCCATGCCAGCATCAGCAGGGGTACCAAAACTAGCCGCCTGACCACCACCAGCATGATCAGGCACATGTCAGCCAAGCACCCGACTTTGTGGGAAGTACAACAGAGTCCAGGAGCAGTGCTTGCTGATGTCACTGCTACGTCTTCGCTGGTTGTGCATGCGAGCCAATCCCCTGTCCATGCTGCCTGCAAACAAGCCTCCTCCACTCCTGCACCTGCAGTTGCCTACGCAGAAAGAACACCATCATCAAGCACGTCCTTGTCCCAGCGCAGCGTTCAGTTATCCATTCAGCAAACCTTTGAACGCAGGCGCAAATACACTGCCAACACCCCACATGCCACAGTTCTAAATGCTAACATTTCGCGACTGCTTGCGCTGGAAATGTTGCCTTTTAGGCTGGTTGAGACAGAAGCATTCCGCGACCTGATGGTGGCAGCTGTCCCACGTTACTCGGTCCACAGCCGCCACTATTTCTCCCGGTGTGCCGTCCCCGCATTGCATAACCACGTGTCACAAAACATCACACGTGCCCTGAACAACGCTGTTTCAGCCAAAGTCCACCTAACCACAGACACGTGGACAAGTGCATGTGGGCAAGGCCGCTACATCTCGTTGACGTCACACTGGGTTAATATTGTGCAAGCTGGGACCCAGTCTGAGCGAGGGACGGAACACGTCCTTCACACACCAAGTTTTGCAGGCCCTACCTCAGTCAGGGTTTCACACACACTCTACAGCTCCGGAATGTCATGCTCCTCAGCCTCCTCTTCCTCCTGCGCATCCTGATCCACTTTACCCTCCACACCAGTCCCAAGCTGGAAGTGTCGCGGGCGGAGGAGGGGACGGTGCGCTCTCCCACTGCTCGGGTCCGGCTGACGCTGCTCTACGGCTGCTGCTGCTCGTTGGCTCGAGCGATGGCCGGATCCCGGGGACTCGAGCGGCGCTACTCGCCCGTGAGTGAAAAGGGGTGGTTTGGGTTTTGGGGATATTGTCCGTGACGCCACCCACGGTTGTGGTGATTGTGTGGACACCACCGCTGCTCTGGACGGGGATCCCGGGAGCCTGTGACAGGGAGCAGCTTTGTTGTTATTTCTCCCCTCCGTGGGTAGGGGGGTTGGTTGTCCCGGGGCCTGGTGATGGGGTAGAGATGGATGACAGGCGGGTTGCGGGGCCTGATGAGGTGCAGGGTCGCAGGGGCAGCGCTGTGCCGCACGGCACGGAGGTACTCACTCAGCCCAATGATGATGACACAGTTCACGGTAAAACAAGTGGCTGGATGGACGGGTCACTCGGACGGCTGCGGTTGTTCCTCCCTGCAGGTTAGTGATGACTGTCTCTCCCTGCACCTAAGTTAAGTGTTGGTAGTGATGGTTTCCCAACGGTAACCCGCTCCCTGACCTGGATATGGGCCGGAGGAGCCCCTTTTGCCCACAGGCACTGGCCCTGGGAGACGGTTGCCCTTGGCGGTGGCGGTGTCTCCCCTTCACGGTTGGACGGTTGCCTTCTATCTGGACTTGGCTGTTTGGAAACCCTGAGGTCCCCTTCACTAACGGATTTGGCAAATTCACGGCGACACCAAGCCTTGCCGGGATCCGAAAGTCCTCTGCCAATGGTGCTGGCTTCTCTTTGTATACCGGTCCGGTACGGCCGGGTCACCACCCGTCCACGGTCCTTACGGCAGACTCCAATCGGCCTCCACTGCAGACGGTCACCACATCCTGCCAACCTTGCTGTCCTGTCCGGGCCACACACCCGGACCAACTTCAGGCTCTGTGCTGTCACTTTTCTCCTCTCTACTACTTTCCTCCTTCCACTTCCTTAGCTTAACTCTCACTGCCTGTGTTTTCCCTCCTCCTCGGTGGGTGGAGACCAACCGCCTGGCTCCACACCCTGGTGTGGACAACAGCCCCTGGGGAAGGCAACAAGGATTTTGTGTTTTGACTATGATATGCCTGCAGGGAGTGTGGGGTGTTTAAGTGATGTGCTCTGTGGCCCCTGGCTTGTCCAGGGCGACACAGAAGCACTGCAGCACTGCCTCGGCGAAGCGGCAACAGGCAGTGCTGAAGCTAATCTGCATAGGTGACAACAAACCCCACAATGCAGAAGAGGTGTGGACAGCTCTGAAACAGAAGGCAGATCACTGGCTCACAACTCTGAACCTAAAGCCAGGAAAGGTCGTGTGTGACAATGGCCGGAACCTGGTGGCGGCTTTGAGGCGAGGCCAGCTGACACATGTTCCATGCGTGGCCCATGTGCTCAACCTCGTGGTTCAGCGGTTTCTAAAGTCATACTCAGAGCTGTCTGATCTGCTGGTAAAAGTTCGCCGCCTGTCTGCACATTTTCGAAAGTCACCTACTGCTTCAGCCGGCCTTGCCGGCTTAAGACGCCGTTTGCATCTTCCGGCACACAGACTGGTGTGTGATGTCCCCACGCGTTGGAATTCAACTCTGCACAAGTTGGTCAGGATATGTGAGCAGAAGAGGGCAGTTGTTGAGTACCTGCATCACCTAAGCCGTCGGGAAATGGGTCAAACTCCACACATAACACCTGAGGAGTGGAGATGGATGTCCGACCTATGCACCATCCGCCAAAACTTTGAGGACTCCACCAAGATGGTGAGCGGCGATGACGACATTATTAGCGTCACCATACCGCTTCTCTGCCTTCTAAAATGGTCTCTGCTCAAAAAACAACCATGATGCATTGCAGGCGGAGCGCGATGAGTTTGAGCAAGAAACAGTAGTGGGTGTGGGTGATAACACACAGCCCAGCCTCGTCTCATCACAACGTGCAGTGGAGGACTATGACGAGGAGGAGGATGAAGACATGGAGCAACTCTCTGGCCAAATTGAGGATATGACATGCAGTCATATCCTCGGTTCAGCGTGGCTGGCCAGAGGACAGGGTAGATGATGAGGAGGAGGAGGAGGAGGACAGCATGTTCAGTCATCGTGTTGGTCAGGATACTGAAGTGATGGCTGTTAAGAGTCTGGCACACATGGCTGACTTTATGGTAAGCTGCCTGTCTCGTGACCCTCGCGTTAAGAACATCTTGGCCGACAATCATTACTGGTTGGTAACACTGTTAGACCCACGCTAAAAGGAGAACTTTATGTCTCTTATTCCCGAGGCGGAGAGGTCAGGCAAAATGCAGCAGTTCCAGAAGGCCATAGTCACGGAAGTAGGCAAAGCATTCCCCTCACAAAACGCTAGCGGCATAGGTCAGGAATCAGTGGACAACCAAGGCGTACAGCCGAGAGGGGCACAAGTCCAATCCGCCAGAGGTAGGGGAACAGTCTTTAAGATGTGGGACAGTTTTCTCAGCCCCTCACATACCACAGCCCCTGAGGTGAGGGGTAGTGCCACAAGAAATCCTAAGTTTGGCCAGATGCTCAAGGAGTACCTTGCAGATCAAACAACTGTACTCCGACATTCCTCTGTGCCTTACAATTAATGTGTATCCAAGCTGGACACGTGGCATGAATTGGCTCTTAGTCTCTACGCCTTGGAAGTCCTGGCCTGCCCTGCCGCTAGCGTTTTGTCAGAGCGTGTTTTTAGTGCCGCAGGTGGAATCATTACAGATAAACGCACCCGCCTGTCAACTGTAAATGCTGACAGGCTGACTCTGATCAAGATGAACAAGGGTTGGATTTGGCCAGACTTCACCACACACCAACAGCAAATGACAGCGGAATTTAAAGTTTGTAACGGGAATTTGCCATGTACCTCCACTCACCCATGGTAACACACTTCTGGACTTTGGCTAATCGCTGGACTGCTCCTCCTTCTCCTCATGCGCCATCATGGTGACCGTTACAATAGTTAAGCCGTTGTTTCAGGTATACCCCCAGTGGTAAATTTTTTCGCCCATTCTTTCTGAATGGGCATTACAACGACAGGAGACCCGCTCCTTTGCAATGGGAACAATGTTTTGAGGCCCTCATGCACATCTCTATCCAGGGACAATGTGGAGCCTCCAAATTTTTGGCTGCCCTGCCTAAGGGCTATACTACAATAGACCCACTTCCTTACAATGGGCACTTCATGTTTACAGGCCATCATGCACGTCTCTATCCAGGGACAATATGGAGCCTGACGCTGCCACCGACAGACACACACGTGCTGTTTTTAAATGCAAGCACGGACGCAATAAGAACCTAACTGGTTTTTAGGAGCGACAATTACTGAGAAGTCTGACACTATCAGACACTGCTGAATGACGTGTATTATACACTAGACTTGTGCGTTATATAATAGTTTGTGCAAAACGCGCACCTGTACGCTGCCACCGACAGACACACACGTGCTGTTTTTAAATGCAAGCACGGACGCAATAAGAACCTAACTGGTTTTTAGGAGCGACAATTACTGAGAAGTCTGACACTATCAGACACTGCTGACTGACGTGTATTATACACTAGACTTGTGCGTTATATAATAGTTTGTGCAAAACGCGCACCTGTACGCTGCCACCGACAGACACACACGTGCTGTTTTTAAATGCAAGCACGGACGCAATAAGAACCTAACTGGTTTTTAGGAGCGACAATTACTGAGAAGTCTGACACTATCTGGACTGTTTTAGACTGTGTACACCAGCCCCAGATATGATGAAGGCTGGTATACGGTCACCACTAGGAATGGCTATATACCCTGCCTGCCTGCCTGTATACTGCTACAATAGTCCTGACAAGGACTCTTCTGGTCACTAGCCTGTATTCCGACCTGGCTATACCCTGCCTGTATATAGCAACAATAGTCCTGAGAAGGACTCTGCTACTGTACTCCGACCTGGCTATACCCTGCCTGCCTGTATACAACTAGAATAGTCCTGAGAAGGACTTCTGGTCACACTGTTTGCAGCCCTGCTCCGGAACTAACTATAAAGGGCCGCAAAGCTTTCCCTGAATCAGCGACACTCTCCCTGCACTGACTGTCTGGATAGTTGTGAGCAGAGCACAGCGCGCCGGCCGGTATAAAGGCTCGGTCACGCTGTGCAGGCCGGCCAATCACTGCAATTCCACAACTAACAGGGCTGTGGCATTGCAGTGGTCTGCCAGCCAATCCCTGCATGAGGGCTGGCTCTCAAAAGAGCGCCAACATGCAGAAATGAAGACCACGAGTACAGCACGAGTATCGCGAGATTACTCGGTCCCCGCCGAGCAGCCCGAGTACAGCGATACTCGTGCGAGTACCGAGTAGTTACAAGCATGCTCGCTCATCACTAAAAATTACCTATTGTGTAGATTTTTTTTTGTAACGCTTTTTATTCTGTACATCGCCATTGTTGGGATCTGTGCGCGTGACTCCAGCAGTTGACAATGACAACTTTAGAGACAGTCCAAGTAGCACAGATCTGCACTTTATTCTATCCCAAGTATCATAGTTTAGCAATGTCATACAAATAGTTGAAATATAAACACTTTCCCTTCTGAGATCAAACCAAACATGATTGCTGATTATCTAATGCCTACATAAACTGATCAGCATTTACAGACAAACCATGTTCGTGTAGCTTTTTGGTTGTCACACACTGTCTACTGTCCATTTATGGCCCAGTAATGAGCTAAGTGGCTACACCAGCTAAGTATGGATCAAAGTATGATCCAAATCAAATTAGATAGGCAGTGAAAGGTCCAAACCACCTACCTTTCACTCCGGAAACTTGCAATCAAAGAAAGAACACTTTCACTGCTCTACATCAATTTTGCTGACTACAAGATGACATATGGTTTTTATGAATTTTGGTGTGCTGCATCTACAAATTACATCTGTTTCCTCCAGTCACGTCCATTATTTCCCTCAAAAAGCTGTTTACTAAGGAACTCTTACAGTACTAATAATGTAACATTATATATAACTATATTAATCAGATATGCTGAACACACACAATAAAAAGTTGAAAATGCAATTGATATAACAAACAGGAAGACTGTTTAATAAGCAGTTAAAAAATGACCATGTTGAAATGTTATGGATATATAAAATGTGAAAATGGATGGCAGAATTCAGTTGTTCAAGAGGCTTACAAGGTGCCAAAAATGTAACTGTTAAAAAGGTTTTTGTTAAGTATGTCATCCAACACTCAAACAATTCATGGACGGTGCAGGAATGATCCTGATATATTCTGTTAAATTTGTGGTTGTTTTACAACACCCAAAGGACAAATATATGTGACTTTGTGGGTAAAGCCTATCATGCGTATTTTGGGATTAAACTGGGTGATCAAGAAAAATCTTGGGTACAACATAAAATAAGTTGAACACCTAATACAGTGGATAAAGGGTGCTAGAAAAAGTCTCAGCTTAGGAGTTCCAATGGTCTAACGAGAGCCTGAAAATCATGTTGGTGACTGCTACTTCTGGATGGTAAATTTTACAGGTATAAACACAAAGACAAAATCTTCCATCCAGTGCCCAAAACAGATAAAACACAAACACGATGGCAGAGTACTGCTGGTGCTTACAGTTTGACAACCCTGAAAACCCTGATCGTAACTATTCCAGAGCATCCAAAAGAGGAAATTTCTCCCTAAGAATTAAAATTTACACAAATATTGCCCTCTTGATTGGAAGATAGACTCGTTTTTCATGAACAAATATAATACGTGCTATCGCTTCTTCACAATTTCCCAATTACCCCTGATGTTTGACTTTAGAACCTTTGGTCAAACATTTCTCATTTGTCAAAAAAAATTGATGTACAGTTGTGCTCAAAAGTTCACATACCCTGGTGACTTTGGCCTGATAACATGCAAAGAAGTTGACACAAATGGGTTTGAATGGCTAATAAAGGTAACATCCTCACCTGTGACCTGTTTGCTTGTAATCAGTGTGTCTGCATAAAAGCTGAGTGAGTTTCTGGAATCCAAACAGACTCTTGCATCTTTCATCCAGCCACTGACATTTCTGGATTGGGAGTCATGGAGAAAGCAAATGAATTGTCAATGGATCTATAGGAAAAGATAGTTGAACTGTATAAAACAGGAAAGGGATACAAAAAGATATCCAAGAAATTGATAATGCTAGTCAGCAGTGTTCAAACTGTGATTAACAAATGAAAAATCAGGTGCTCTGTAGAAACCAAACTATCAGATAGACCAACCAAATTTTTGGATACAACTACCAGGAAAACTGTTCTGGAAGCAAAGAAAAATCCACAAATAACATCAGCTGAAATACAAGACTCACTGCTCACTGAAAAAAGTGGTGTGGCTGTTTCAAGATGCACAATAAGAAGGCACTTGAAGAAAAATGGACTGCATGATCGAGTCGCCAGAAGAAAGCCATTACTGTGAAAATGCCATAACATTTCTCACGTACAATATGCCAAACAGCACAGAGACAAGCATCCAAACCTCTGGAACAAGGTAGTTTGGAGTGATGAAACCATAATCCAAAATCGAACGTTTTGGCCAGAACCATAAAGGTTACATTTGGAGAGGTGTCAACAAGGCCTATGATGAAAGGAACACCATTCCTACAGTAAAGCACGGAGGTGGATCGCTGATGATGTGGGGGTGTGTGAGCTACAGAGGCATAGGAAACTTAGTCAAAGTTGAAGGAAAGATGAATGCAGCATGTTATCAGCAAATACTGGAGGCAAATTTACATTCATCAGCCCGGAAGCTGTTCCAACATGACAACGATCCAAAACACAAGGCCAAGTTGTCCTGTCATTGGCTACAGCAGAACAAAATGAAGGTTCTGGAGTGGCCATCTCAGTCTCCTGACCTCAATATCATTGTGCCATACTGGGGAGAACTGAAACTCGCACTTCATGCAAGAAAGCCCAGGAATTTACTGGACCTGGAGGCTTTTTGCCAAGAAAAATGGGCAGGCTTACTATCTGAGAAAATAAAGAGCCTCATCCACAACTACCACAAAAGACTTCAAGCTGTCATTGATGTTAGAGGGGGCAATACACGATATTAAGAACTGGGGTAGGTGAAGTTTTGATCAGGGTCATTTGGATGGTTTTGGTTGTCACTATGATTTAAAAAGAGAAAACACAGTAGTTTGACAATAAATGGCTTCACCCAACCACTAACCATGAGTGAAAAAAAACGTTTTTGTGTTATCATTCTTATTCTGTGAAAAAAGACCAAGAAAGCAAAAAAATCTGCCAGGGTATGTAAATTTTTGAACAAAACTGTATTTAATTTTTTTACTTCATATTTGTAATCAGAACCTTTCAGTTGGGTAAAATCAGCAAAAATACTTAGGCTAGCAGATTTTTTTCAAATATAGGTCAGTGTTATCAGTATCCATCAAACTAGGTTTACTGACAAACCCCAAACGTTTGAGACTTGTTATCTCATGCAGCTTAAAAATCTGGGTAAAATATATGATCCTTTTAGGATTTTGACTGCTGTGTCAGGATTGTTGCCCGGCAATTCCTCAAGATGATTATTTACTTAGTTTAAAAATAATTGTTCTCATCAGCATATTGTCCAGGACATATGCTCCCGATAACATTCTCTGCACATACACGTGTGTTTGGCCTGTCTAAACAGACCATGAAATGACTACCAATTGGTTTGCATGCAGTTGATTTGCAGTTATTTAACGGCTGTGGTCAGTGTAGCGCCCCTGAAGCACTCAGGGTGCTACAAGGTTCTGCATCTCCACCAGGATGCAGGGCCTACGCCCTTAGAGACCCAGAACCACAGTGCTGGTAACACCAAAAGCCCAGGTAATCCCAGTTTTCCCCAAAAATCCCCCCATACAATGGTACCTAGCTAGGGTGGGACCATGGATGGCCGCCTAGAGGTGGAGCCACTCCAGTCCACTAGTTAACCAGGTGGGAGGGGCAGACTGTGGAGAGTAGTCGAGAAGACAGGAAGTCAGTAGTCTGTCTGAGTCTAAAGGGCCATTTACACACTGTGACATCGCTAACGATATATCGTCGGGGTCACGGTGTTTGTGACACACATCCGGCGTCGTTAGCGACATCGCAGCGTGTGACAGGCTGGAGAGACCTTAAACGATCGCAAAAAGAAAAATATGATATGAAAAATCGTTGTCTGGTCAGTAGCGATGTTGTTCCTCGTTCCTGCGGCATCACACATCGCTATGTGTGACACCGCAGGAGCGACAAACATCTCCTTACCTCCATCCACCGGCAATGAGGTAGGAAAGAGGTGGGCGGCATGTTCCAGCCGCTCATCTCCGCCCCTCCTCTGCTATTGGACGGCTGCTGTGTGACGTCGCTGTGACGCAGCACGAACCACCCCCTTAGAAAGGAGGCGGTTCACCGGCCAGAGCGACGTCGCAGGGAAGGTAAGTCCGTGTGACGGGTGTTAGCGATGTTGTGCGCCCTGGGCAGCGATTTGCCCGTGACGTACAACCGACGGGGGCGGGTACGCTCGCTAGCGATATCGGTACCGATATGGCAGCGTGAAAAGTACCCTTTAGTCTAAGTCAGTAGTCTGAAGAAGAACTGCAGTGACGTATTGACTCGGGTTGACGGTGACCTGGTACCCAGGAGAGGTGGTTGCCGGTGGAGTACAGTGTAGTACTCCCGAAACTACGCACCGAAGGGGTACAGGACCTTAGGACAGGAAAGAGCTTCAAGCCGACCTGTTAACACCTGCACAGCAAAGGGGACCATCAAGGACCTTGCTGACCCTAAAGAATCCGAAGACTCAGTAGCAAAGAGAGAACCGGGGACAAGACCAGAGACTCCAACCCCACATGGTTCACGCTACCGTCAGGCGGACATAAGTGGACAAACCACAGATCGGGGACCCCCAGTGTTCCATACCACGGGGACCCCCAGTGTTCCATACGACGGGGACTCATTTACCAGAGACAGGTGCAGGGGGAGAAGGTACCAGAGAACCAGACTGGCACTGGGACGAAAGGGACATGGAGGCGAAACCAGCCGGCCTCGGGCAACCAGTTACCATCTCAAGAAAGTGAGTAAACCAGTTGCACTGAATACCTGTCTGTACTCCTTCTTCCGACACTCACCGCACCATACACTCGCTCGGGCAATACCCTACTTGCGGAGGGACTACTATTCTAGCTGATAATAACATCAGCCCCAGTAGAGACATTTTGCAGAGCGGCTCCCTACATATAGCCACAACACCGCAAGTGGCGTCACGAATAAACTTTATTCACCAATCCCCCATAAATATCCCCATTACAAAAAGGGTCCAGGGCACGGAACCGGGTAACGACCACCATCGTGACATTCCCAATAGAGACACTGCCTGGAACGGAGTACCCCATATCCCTGGGTGCTACATTAGTCTGCCTAATTGGGACTTTTTCAACTATATTAAAAAAAAACTAAAATGGTCACAGTTTTTCCTCATCTCCCTGCTAAATAACTTCTGCACAGATCACAGAGCATGCCTAGAACTTATTCAAGAACATCCAGTCTCTTGTTTCGTATGGTTGATGTGGCTGCATTAAAGCATATTATAATAATAATAATAATAATATTTATTCACTTATATAGAGACATTAATTCCATAGAGCCTTAAATACATCAGCAGAAGGCCCTTACAATTTAAATTCCCTATCAGTATCGCTGTTAACAGTAGTTCAGTCTAGTTGGCTGCTCCAATAATCACATACAAAAAATAGAATATAAAATAATACAATAAAAAAATAAAAGCAGATGAGAAAAAAGGACATGCTGCAGTATCTTTTTTTTTAGCTGAACATCTCAGGTACAATATGCACCCAGAAACAGTTCTGGGTGCATATTCCTGATCCCTGCCTTATGCTCCCTGTATCTAGTAGCATACATAGTTACATAGTTACATAGTTACTTAGGTTGAAAAAAGACCTAGGTCCATCTAGTTCAACCTTCCTCCACCAGTTCTACATTTAGTCACTAAGTCACTTATAACCAACAATGTTGTGTGCACTGAGGAAATCATCCAGCCCTTTTTTAAAAGCTGTTATAGTATCTGCCATTACTACCTCTTGTGGTAGGGCATTCCACAGTCTGACCGCTCTAACTGTAAAGAACCCTTTTCTATTTAGCTGTCTGAATCGCTTTTCTTCCACTCGCAGTGAGTGCCCCCTGGTCTTTAGTACTGTCTTTGGAAGAAATAAGTCATGTGCCAGTCCTTTATATTGACCACACATGTATTTATACATATAAATTAGATCTCCTCTGAGACGTCTTTTTTCTAAGCTAAACATATCCTAACTTTTTCAATCTGCCATCATATGGGAGGCCTTCCATTCCTTGTAATAGTCTAGTTGCCCGCCTTTGATCTGACTCTAACTTCTGAATGTCCTTTTTAAAATGTGGAGCCCAAAACTAGATCCCATATTCCAGATGTGGCCTTACAAGTGATTTATTGAGGGGTAAAAAAATAAAAGCAGATGAGAAAAAAGGACATACTGCAGTATCTTTTTTTTTAAACTAAACCTGTCAGGTACAATATGCACCCAGAAACAGTTCTGGGTGCATATTCCTGATCCCTTCCTAACGCTCCCTGTATCTAGTAGCATAGATAAAGAGATCTTTAGAAAAAATATTTCTAGAGAGTCTTTATAATATGCTAATGAGGCCAGGGACTAGTTGCAAGTGCATTACTTCCCTTGACTAGTTGGCCTCCTTGGCATGTTAATACGCCTCTGTGGGCATGCTAACATGCTAATGAATGCGCAGAGTCAGAGGTATAGTCGTTCTCACCTCTGCTGCTTCCATTGGTTTTCAGCTTAGTGCACACGATCAGAACGTCCCCGGACTTCGGGTCAGGCGCACTACACCAGTTTGAAGCCAGTACACATACACCCGGCTTCATAGTACGCATGACTGATAGTCCGGGACTTCTGATCATGCGCACTGAGCCAAAATCCAGCATTGGGCGCGGTGGCAGCAGAGAGTGGTGAGATAGACCATGCCTCTGACTCTGTGCATTCATTAGCATGTTAGCATGCCCACAGGGATGTGCTTACATGCTAAGGGGGACGACTAGCCAAGGGAAGTAATGCCCTTGTGACTAGTTGCTATCCTCATTAGCATATGATAAAGAATCATTAGAAATACTTTTTTCTATAGATCTCTTTATCTATGCTAGTGTATACAGGGACAGTTAGGCAGGGATTAGCAATATGCACCTAGAACTGCTGATGGTTCTGGGTGCATATTGGACCTGACAGGTTCCCTTTAAATATTGGTAATACATTCTCTTTTTCTGGAAGCAAAGCATCTGATATCTCTAAAGATTGTTAAAGTGGGTTATCTTGTCTTATCAGAATGAGCAGGTTTAATGGCATTTCATTACTTTAGTCTTTCTTTTCTTTTGCAATTTACTATTAATAGAGTATCATATCTATTTTAATTCTGGGTCATACAAGGAGAAACTATACCACTAAATCATTCTGCCCCTTGCATAAATAGCAGAAAAAAAGTTATTCTGCTGTCATTTTATGTAGTTATGGAAAAACTCATTAAAACTTATTACCATATATACAAACCATTTGACACATAAGCATGTTGATTTATAAAGTAAACTCTGCTAAACAGAGCTAAAACAGTGCACAGTAGCTTGACACTTTATGGACGGCATTAAAGTCTTGCTACTTAAATCCAAACATGCTGTGAAGCCAAAGATGGCATTTACGCAAAACACCGATACGTCAGATCTGGTAACAAAAGCCATATTGGGTGACAGAATTTTTTAAAGACTATAAACAGTGAAAAAAGGAAAGACGGGTCAACATTTATAATATTGTACACAAAAAGAAGTTTTCCCACCATAAATATTTGACACCTATCTACAATGCGGGTAATAATACTTGATCATTGGGGACCCCAAAAAAATATTATAGCACTCTGAAGAAGGAGAGGAAAAAATGAAAAGCACAAAAATGAAAAGTGGCCGTGATGGTAAAAGCTTGAAGATAACTTGTCATATTAAATGCTCATTCCCATCTGCAGACATTATAATATAGAAGAGAAAATCCATGATAACTGGGCTTTAGCACCTATAAAAAAAATGTTAAACATAAATTTTACTGTGTAATTAAAAACATAATGAGAAAAAAAACAATAGATTAAAAATTAGCGATCCATAAACTTATGCATTTCAGGGTCAACAACCCTTATTTAAAGCTGTCAAAGAAGAAATGGAAGGGTGGAATTTTAAGCTGTTTATTCCGCCATCCACATTATACTAATGTGGCTCAAATTTGGCAAATTCACTTCATGCCGGTTATATGTCTTCCATACTGACCAAATTGAGGGAGCCTGTCTCTGGAGAAGCTGAGGTGTTCGTTTCAATTGCAGCTGTGAAGTTTCCTGCTGGAGTGCTATTTCTTGTGTCTTTCCCTACCAATTTGTCTTACTTTCCGCTTGATGATTTATTGCAGTAGTGAAACTAGCGTTTTGCTGGCCTTCACACTAGTCAGGGTGAGTTCAGAGCCAGCGAGCGCCTAGGCACTTAATGGTGCACAGGGGAAGGACCCGTCTAGGCATGTTAGGCAGCGCAGGGATTAGAATCAAGTGAATGCCAGGAGGAGACCTTGCTTTCTTCTCCCTATCGCCTGGGCCTTCCATTGTATTTCTTTCCGAGTTTTCCATTTGTCTTGCGCTGATCACAGGGTGTCCTCTCGCAGCCGGTGTGACAGGACTATTTATTGTCAGAGGAAATATTGATCTGACATGTTTGGACTGTTGATCATATTTTTCTTCTGTAGATAAGCCACCATGTCTGGAGATAGTTTTTTCATAGAGAACACAGTAGCCCTGGGCTGAACAAGTGCTAATGACTATGAAAGATGGCAGCCAGCTGAATAAACAGCTGAACCATCATTTTGGCCGACAGCCATCTAATGTGTATGGCAGGCCTTAAGCCGGCGTCACACGTTACGATCAATTGTGCGATCGCACGAGCGATCGTACCCACCCCCGTCGTTTGTGCGTCACGGGCAATTAGTTGCTTGTGGCGCACAAAGTCGTTAACCCCCTGTTACACGCACTTACCTCCCAGACGACCTTGCTGTGGACGGCGAACATCCTCTTCCTGAAGGGGGAGGGAGGTTCGGCGTCAGAGCGACGTCACACAGCGGCCGGCCAATAGCAGTGGATGGGCGTAGATGAGCGTGACGTAACATCCCACCCACCTCCTACCTTCCGCATTACCAGCGGAACGCAGGTAAGCTGTGTTCGTCGTTCCCGGGTTGTCACACGGAGCGATGTGTGCTGCCTCGGGAACGATGAACAACCGTAACACAGAAGGAGGACCAACATTTTGAAAATGAGCGACGTGTCAACGAGCAATGATAAGGAGAGTATTTTTTGCTCGTTCACAGTCGCTCTTAGCTGTCACACGCTACGATATATCAAACGATGCCGGATGTGCGTCACTAACGACGTGACCCCGATGACATATCGCCCAATATATCATACCGTGTGATGCTGGCTTTAGTGTCAGAGGTGTGACAGATTCACTTTAAGCATTTGTGCTTACCATTACAGGGCAGGGGATAATTTTATAGGAGGTAAGAAGATTTTAGCTGGTTCTCTCTGGGATTGCAAGTAAGATCTGTTCTGCGTTAATAACCTTTTACCAGTAAAGCTTGCCTACAGTGCTGGAGCAGACATAAAGCCACTTAGCTAATGAATACAGAAAAAACTACTTAGACATTCAGGCAGAGGATTTTATAGCCAGACAAAATGCTCGGATTCTTATTCTGATGGAAGCCCAGGTCATGATAATAGCAAGTACATCATAAAACTGCAGGAACCGGTGTTTTATTTTATGAAATAAAAATCAATAGTACATGAAAATAAGCAACATTGTGATACGACTTATGAGAGAAATCTGTTTCTTTCTCCTCCTGGTCTGATGTTTCACTCTTGATTCACAGCTAAAATCTGTAAAATCTTTTTAAGTGAAGACAAATTTTCCTATTACTGAAATAGATGACAGTTGGTGCCTTTAAAGTTCCACGGAGTTGGAGTGAAGAGTTAGATGTAAGCAGTTACATTCTGCAGCAAGTTCTCCTGAAATAAGTAGAGTTAAAGTTTTAAGTTTAAAGAACTTGTGAGCACCAAATGCCATCTCCTATCTCAGTGATGGAAAAACGTTTCTTCCCTGAATACAGATTTTACCTCTGAATTTAGAATTTTGAAAAAAATAAAAAGATTAACTCAAGAGGAAATAAAACCAAAGAAATGACAGGAGCATAAGTTGGTATACATGCGTTGTATAGAGCATGTTCACACTGTGGCTTAGATCAGGTCCCCTATGCTCTCCAACCATACAGCACTCATATCTGTGTGTCAAAATTCTCTGCCTATCCAGCCCTCTATAAAGCTATTCACTAAAATCAGTGTTTAAAAATGTTCTATAAACTGTTCTGCTCCTATGCTAATTAGGGGCATGACTAGTGAATGAGGCGTTAGTTCCCTAGACTAGTTAGCCCTCTTTCCATGTCATCACACCCCAGTGGGCATAAAAACATGATTTCAATGAGCCAGCATCACCACCAGCTCCTGAAGATGTTGCGCATGCGCACAGCTGTATTCACTTACATTGAGTATCTTCTGAAGCCAGGTGTACGTGTTCCGGCTTCAGAGAGGCGCATGATCTGAAGAACAGCTTCTGCACTCCGGATCAAGCGCAGTGCTCCTCTCTGAAGCCGGGACGCGTTCAACCATGTTCAGAAGAGGCTCAATGTAATTGAACAAAGCTGCGTGAATGCGCAAGATTTCCAGGCGCTGGCGGTGGCGCAGGTTCGTGTTAATCATGTTCATGATGACATGGAAAGAGGGCCGACTGTTCAGGCACCTGCCTTTTTAGATCTCAGGAGGAAAAAGAAGTAGATGTCTTCTAAAAGAAATGTTTTAAAGTTTCTCATTATCACATGCGCTATTGACTTATGAACGTGAAATTAATTACCCTGTAAATATCAACACCAGACTTTTTTTGCTTTGTGGCTTACATATTTCTGTCTACTGAGAAAACATGCACGCTCGGCCTAACTGAGTGTGTATGTGTTTGAGAGTATGTGGGAGGAATAGCTATCGGCTGAACAAACCCTTGTCCTGGAGAGCACTTTGACGTGAAATAATAAACTCTTATATACAAGTTAATATTAATAATAAAGTGTCATGTATTACACAACTTTGTATCTTCAATCAGCATTGCTAGATCTGCCTGACAAGCTCTTTGTGTGCTATTTTTCTGCAATCACCGCAGTACACCTGGCTTTGTGAACGCACTTTCAGCCACAGTCATTTAAGAATTTCGGAGGAAGTGAGAAGTACAAGGGGAAATTGTTTTCATTTACCCTGTAATAGGGGGATTTACACGGGTCTTCAGATCTTGATGCCTGCAGCAATGTCTGGCTCTGCTTCACGGAAACGTAAAACCTCCTGTAATTGAGACAATATCTGCTATGTTATAGGTATACATTGAGGGAATTTGCTACTCTCTATATAAACACTGGGAGGTCTCAATTCATCAATGGCATAAAGCACTTTGAAAAGTTGCAAAACGTTTCTTTGCAACACTAAATAGTGCAAAAGCTTAGTGGTTTTTGGCATTTTCACGACAGTTTGATGCAGATTTGCCAAAATAGGTGGAGCTGTGGAGGAGCCATTGTGGGACAGCCGTGGCTGTGCCCACCTGTCAAATTCATCAAATGTGTTGGCATTTGGTATGCCCAAAATGTTACTGCAGTCTATGCCTTGTGTAACAATTCTGAAACGGTGCACAGAGGTATATGCCATTAATAAAGTGCGCCAAATTCATCAAGTGACATGCACCTCTTAATGAATTTGGCACATGTTATTCCTGCATGCCCCTCATTAAGACTGGCGTACAGGAGTCCAGTGTTATGAATCAGGGCCTAGGAGTACTTGTGTGAACATCATTTTATTTTGTTGGGTCTAATAATTTGCCTATAGTTTTTTATTATTTTAACAGTGACAGATATCTTTGACATTACACTGCCAAAGCATGGGTGCTCGAATACTGAATCTTACACAGGGTCCCTAACTATCATGTGTTTTCAATAGTATTAGTCTTCTCATTTGGGCCAAAGAGCCTAGGTGCAACCTCAGCCCCCACACCAGTATAGTTACACCCCTGATATCCACAATACAGAATTATTTGCCTATTACAAAGTGCTGTTGTGCTCCTGTATTTCACAGATGATATCTGCAGGACACTTTTAAATTCCCTGTCAATATTTTCTCTATTACCAAAACTGCTCTTTTGTGTCACGTTGGAAACAAAGATGGTAAATCTACCAAACTAGTGTTTGATATACCAGTCTAAAGGCTGCTTTACACGGTACGACCGATTGTGCAATTTCACAATCGATCGTACCCACCCCCGTCCTTTTTGCGTCACGGGCAAATCGCTGCCCGTGGCGCACAAAGTCGGTAACCGCCGTCACACGTACTTACCTCTTGTGCGACCACGCTGTGGGCGGCGAACGTCCACTTCCTGGAGTGGGAGGGACATTCGGCGTCACAGCGACGTCACACAGCCGCCGGCCAATGGAAGCGGAGGGGCGGAGATGAGCGGGACGTAAACATCCCGCCCACCTCCTTCCTTCACATAGCCGGCGGCGGCCGCGTGATGCAGGTGAGCTGCTGTTCATCGTTCCCGGGGTGTCACACGGAGCGGCGTGTGCTACAGCGGAAACAATGAACAACTAAATTAAACGATATTATGGAACCTAGCGAGCAGTACACGACTCATGATTTGTGAGCGATACTGCGTCGCTAGGAGGTGTCACACAGGCCAGCATCGCCAGTGATGCCGGATGTGCGTCACAAAAACCGTGACCCCGACGATCTATCGCACAATAGATTGTCTGGTGTAAAGCAGCCTTTAAAGAGATTGTCCACTACTTAAACATTGATAACCTCCACCGAACTTGACAGGTTCTTCATTTTCTCGATCCATTAGCCCCTTTTCTCTTGTTTCTTCCAGACTCATTTGCACTCATCAGAGTCTGGTCTTTTCACTGTCCTCTCATCTCTCCAAATTACCCGTTTCCAATTTTTTACTGTCCCTTTTTCATACTTTTTTGTAAACTTTAGCCAACGCTTCTTATGATGATATCGAAGTTGAGACTTCTTCACCTTTTTTTGGACCACCATTCCAGACTTGTGTAACATGCATCTCACAGTGCTTAAATGGATGCCTGTTAACTCAGTATTACGAAGCATATGAGCCTCCTTCACTGCTGAGTTTGTCACGCCAGAACTGATAGACCTTCTGATCGACTAGTAGACTCCGATATTTTTACTTAATTTCATATTCTTCCAACTGTGACGGCACTTATTGCAAGTTGGCCAAGAGACAGCTATCGTTTAGCTGCATGATGCTGTTCTCTTTTCTTGGGAAATCATTTTCATGGCTGTTCTTCGATTTGAACCAGTGACCTTTCGCTTTGGAATCAATAACACATTGAACTATTATGGAATATGGGAACAGGTTGTAATTTGTAGTATACAGGAAGAAAAAAAAATTAAACACCAGGAGCAAAACAGTAACAATGCAGTAACGTAACAAGAATTTACGTAATTCATCATATGCTAGTTTTTGCAAGTCAAATTTATATATGCGATAACAAAGATTATTGTCTATAAAATTAAGGTAGTCTCTTGCTCAAAGATGTAATAGATGGTAAAATATGGAGCCTGAAAGTCAAAAGTTCAAAACATTGTTACCCTTTTGCTTATCACTGTATGTTTCTATGCAAGAAAACTGGTATAGAAAGCTATTTACAAAATTCCCCCAAGGACTCAGACAGGTAAGAATCCCGTCTGCCAGATTCTTGTTTCTTCTAATAGTCCTAATCTGATTGTTGAGGGGCCTCATAATCAAGTGATTATAGGGTCTACGATATTTATGACAAAACATATTTTTATGGGTAACCTGTTGCCTCATTAATTTTTTTCCATTATTTTTCATTATTTTGCCCATCCTTATTATCTCATCCTTTTTTTCAGTGACGTCACCTATTACTATTCCAACAGGTTATATCTCAGTTTGGAATCATAAAGGTCTGTAAGAAGAGAAACAAATGACAGTGTGCTGGGAGATAATGGGACTGTGCAAGAATAGGAAAACGAGCCGCCCCAGGCCATGTGTGTGAATACAGCCTTGATTAGCAGTTGTGATTCCCCATATCAATGTCCTTTTAATCAGTCATCACTGCCCTCCCCATTATTTTATGAAAGAACAAGCACAAATTTAACAAGCCCAAATTGTTAATAGACAAAATCCAAACAAAATGACCATGTAAACACTATAAATGATGGCTATGTTATAGTCTATGGAGGATACATACTGTATATGAGAGATATTCTAGATGAAGAAGAGGTTACATTTTCTAAATTAATCACATTTCATGTGGACTTCTGATGTGAAAGGGCCTTAGCCTAATCTTTTTAAAGAACAGAGCTAGTCCACGGTATGAAGGTATTTACCGTTCTATTTGAAGCCGTGGAGGGATTATTCAATAACGGCTTTCTTAAGTGAATTATCGCTTGAATTAATACCAGGATATGGTGGTAATCTGCAGCCAGGTACAATTAGTATATGAAGGGTAAGACAAAGGATTGAATAAGAACCCAGCATACATGTCTACGACATTGCATCGGAGCTACCAAATTACAATAATGGCACCATTACTTATTAGGTACATTTTGAGATAATACCTATTTACAAGAGCAAATTTCTGCTCATAATGAGAGGTGGTCGATGATATAACGAGGAAATTGGGGCTCATTTAAAAGTCCTTTTACATATGGCAGTGCATCAGTATGATGGGTAGGATGCGGCTGACAACAATGGGAAGAGAGACAGACACGGAAAGATACAGACAGACAGAAACTGACAGGGAAAGAGACAGACAGAGACAGACAGGGAAAGAGACAAACAGACAGGGAAAGATACAGACAGATAGAGACAGGAAGACACAGATAGACACAGACAAAAAGGCAGACAGGGAAAGAGACAGACAGAGACAGAAAGAGACAGACAGGGTAAGAGATAGAGAGACATACAGGGAAAGAGACTGAGAGATCGACAGGCAGGGAAAGTGACAGACAGACAAAGAGATAGAGAGAGACAGACAGGGAAAGAGACAGACAGACAGTCAAAGAGATAGAGAGAAAGATACAGACAGACAGAGATAGACAGAGACTGGAAGAGAGACAGAGAGACAGTTACTATCCTGGGCAATGCCGGGTACTACAGCTAGTCATCTGATAAACAAGAGTCTAGTGCTATCACATTAAAACAGCCATAATAGCAAACAAATGACAGATTGATGCAAAAGACATATAACAGGCCAAAAGCTTTTTGTCTTGGCATATTGAGGGAAGTGGTGGCATGAGCCGAGAATAAAATGGTGCCCAATACTGTATAAATCAGTCATCAAGACAGCATCTGTATAATCTCATGTCAATAAGTTAAATATATCCTTGGTCTGCAAAGGTCTATAGGCCCCTTTACACACTGCAAAATTTCAAACAACATCGCTGTAACGTCACCGGTTTTGTGACGTTACAGCGACCTCCCCAGCGACATTACAGTGTGTGAAACACATCAGCGACCTGGCCCCTGCTGTGAGGTTGCGGATCACTACACATCTCTCAGGACCATTCTTTGGTCCTTTGTTTCCCGCTGTGCAGCATGATCGGTAGAAAGTCTCAGTGTGTAAAGGGGACTTTACAGCGACTTCGTTAGCGACTTCCCTTTCAAAAAGCTGCTTTACAACGTCCCCAATGACTAGCTAGGTCGTTCTGCAGGTCCGTATCGTTGTTGCGTCGTTTTCCAGGTTTGCCTGTTTGGCAGCTCACCAGCGACTCACCAGAGACTTTGTAGCCATCCCGGCCAGGTTGGGATCGCTGGTGGGATCGCCAGAAAGTCTCAGTGTGTAAAGGGGCCTTAAGACATGTAAGGACAAGTTAGGACATTACATTGAAGAAGGAGGCCAATTCATGTGTAAAATAACCCCAAAAGAGGTTTCCTGCTGTGTCACTCAACACCTCACCCTCTTCATCATCATTATCTTAGTTCTTCTACTAATACTTAGATTTCTAAACAAACAGAACTTTTGTATAATAAAGCTGGGTTTACACACTGCAACATCTCAAACGACATCGCTGTAACATCACCGGTTTTGTGACGCAATAGCGATGTTGTTTGCGATGTTGCAGTGTGTGAAACCTATCAGCGACCCGGCCCCTGCTGTGAAGTTGTAATTGTTACAAATCGTTCAGGACCATTCCTAGGTCCTTTGTTTCCCGCTGTGCAGCATGCATCGCTGGAAAGTTTCAGTGTGAAAGACTTTGCAGCGACTTTGTTAGCAACTTCCCTTTCAAAAGGCTGCTTATCAACGTCCCCAACAACCAGCTAGGTCGCTCTGCAGGTCCGGATCGCTGTTGCGTTGTTGGCCAGGTTTGCCTGTTTGACAGCTCACCAGCGACTTAGCAGAGACTTAGGGAGGTCGCTGTTACGTCACAAAACCGGTGACGTTACAGCGATGTCCTTTGCGATGTTGCAGTGTGTAAACCCAGCTTAAGACTACAAGGTTTGTCGAAATAAAAACGTTACTAAACCCATTGTATATTGCCTTTAGAAAGCTTTGTTCACACTGATATTATGACTTCTTCCATGGATCCAAACGCCAACTGTCAGATCTTATTATACTGTTACAAGAATGACAAGAAGAACAGGAAGACAGTGGCTCATGGAAGATATGCCAGTGGTCACTAGAGAGATGAAATGATCTTTCCCCATATGGCTATCACTAAGGATTATATTAATAAGGATATACAGTTAGGTCCAGAAATATTTGGACAGTGACACAAGTTTTGTTATTTTAGCTGTTTACAAAAACATGTTCAGAAATACAATTATATATATAATATGGGCTGAAAGTGCACACTCCCAGCTGCAATATGAGAGTTTTCACATCCAAATCGGAGAAAGGGTTTAGGAATCATAGCTCTGTAATGCATAGCCTCCTCTTTTTCAAGGGACCAAAAGTAATTGGACAAGGGACTCTAAGGGCTGCAATTAACTCTGAAGGTGTCTCCCTCGTTAACCTGTAATCAATGAAGTAGTTAAAAGGTCTGGGGTTGATTACAGGTGTGTGGTTTTGCATTTGGAAGCTGTTGCTGTGACCAGACAACATGCGGTCTAAAGAACTCTCAATTGAGGTGAAGCAGAACATCCTGAGGCTGAAAAAAAAGAAAAAATCCATCAGAGAGATAGCAGACATGCTTGGAGTAGCAAAATCAACAGTCGGGTACGTTCTGAGAAAAAATGAATTGACTGGTGAGCTTGGGAACTCAAAAAGGCCTGGGCGTCCACGGATGACAACAGTGGTGGATGATCGCCGCATACATTCTTTGGTGAAGAAGAACCCATTCACAACATCAACTGAAGTCCAGAACACTCTCAGTGAAGTAGGTGTATCTGTCTCTAAGTCAACAGTAAAGAGAAGACTCCATGAAAGTAAATACAAAGGGTTCACATCTAGATGCAAACCATTCATCAATTCCAAAAATAGACAGGCCAGAGTTAAATTTGCTGAAAAACACCTCATGAAGCCAGCTCAGTTCTGGAAAAGTATTCTATGGACAGATGAGACCAAGATCAACCTGTACCAGAATGATGGGAAGAAAAAAATTTGGAGAAGAAAGGGAACGGCACATGATCCAAGGCACACCACATCCTCTGTAAAACATGGTGGCGCAACGTGATGGCATGGGCATGCATGGCTTTCAATGGCACTGGGTCACTTGTGTTTATTGATGACATAACAGCAGACAAGAGTAGCCGGATGAATTCTGAAGTGTACCAGGATATACTTTCAGCCCAGATTCAGCCAAATGCCGCAAAGTTGATCGGACGGCGCTTCATAGTACAGATGGACAATGACCCCAAGCATACAGCCAAAGCTACCCAGGAGTTCATGAGTGCAAAAAAGTGGAACATTCTGCAATGGCCAAGTCAATCACCAGATCTTAACCCAATTGAGCATGCATTTCACTTGCTCAAATCCAGACTTAAGACGGAAAGACCCACAAACAAGCAAGACCTGAAGGCTGCGGCTGTAAAGGCCTGGCAAAGCATTAAGAAGGAGGAAACCCAGGGTTTGGTGATGTCCATGGGTTCCAGACTTAAGGCAGTGATTGCCTCCAAAGGATTCGCAACAAAATATTGAAAATAAAAATATTTTGTTTGGGTTTGGTTTATTTGTCCAATTACTTTTGACCTCCTAAAATGTGGAGTGTTTGTAAAGAAATGTGTACAATTCCTACAATTTCTATGAGATATTTTTGTTCAAACCTTCAAATTAAACGTTACAATCTGCACTTGAATTCTGATGTAGAGGTTTCATTTCAAATCCAATGTGGTGGCATGCAGAGCCCAACTCGCGAAAATTGTGTCACTGTCCAAATATTTCTGGACCTAACTGTATTTATCAAATAAGGATTTTTAGACTGCAACTGCTTTGACAATACAGAAAAACTGGTGATTAGTGAGCCCTACCATGCTTGGGTGCTTGGTACTCGTTAAGACCAGTTGGGCACAATGCAAGTACCCGAGTATAATGCAAGCCAATTAGGAAGTCGAGTATATTTCCAGATCTTCCAGAAAAATGCTTGACTTCCCCATTGACTTCCATAATACTCTGTACAAGAGTCGAGTCCATCTGAGCTTCCGACATCATTAAGAATACCAAGCACCCGAGCATGGTAGTGATGAGTCATGGTAGTGATGAGGTCATCATGGTAGTGCCCGCTCATTATTAAGAAAAACACATGTGAACCTTTAGTACCTGTGTTTTAAGTTGAATTTTCAGCCTTGCAAGTGATATGATTTCAAGATCCCTTTTTAGAATCATATAAAAACAAATCCGCAACAAAAAAACAAAATGTACATTAACACGTTTTCTAATTGAGGAAAAAACCCAAAATAGGGATATTTACAGACTACAAACTGTCATGTCTGCTGATCTATTCTTAGGAATGTAGAATTTCATTGGAGGAATATTCCCATCTAGTCATCTCTCATCCATCTCCCTTCTTTACATATCACCATGTTCAGTAAGACGTCTTGCAGAAGTACATATTTCACATATGTGAATACCTACTATAGTCTATGAAGGTAGGAGTAAGAAAAAAAATGGAGCGTTGTCCCTTTTTACACGTTAAGGATCAAACCACCCTATTTAAATCAATGAATCTGTGAAAAAATGTATGGCCTAAGGATTTCATCCATGTCCTGTTCAATTTTTACTGATGACATAGTAGAAGCTTGGACCAAAAATGGTTGAATATTGAGTCCAGCACCCTGTTTAATATTGATTTTTTTTTTCCCATACAAGAAAATAAATCACTTCTAGATGAGGCTAAAGACGTGGTATCAAAAATGATGATACTTAATGTGTATTTCTTCTTTTCTGCAGTTGCTTCACAAAAATGGTAAAATAGCCTTACTCAATGGCGCTGCTGATGAAGACGTGGAAGAAGGATTACAGGCCTCAGATGTGAATGGACACGAGATAGAAGAAATATTAGCAGTTGTTAAAGAAGGTTGGTATTCTTTTTACAAGCTATTCTACACTTTGGCATGTATTGTATAGACATTTTTAGCTTCTTGAAATGACATTCATCCATAGACCTTGGAATTCTGCAGAGCAAAGTTCTTTTCACATTATGTTTATAGCCTCTATTTAAGGCCTGTTTCACACGTCAGTTCCTTCCTGGTCGGCAGTTCCTGCTTTTATGAATATTCATGAGCCAGGCAGGAGCTGCCGAGAGCGGAGGCTGCACAGCGAATCACAGGCAAGGTAAGTTGAAAATATTTAATATTTAATATGTCCGTGAGTTTCTGGTATGTGTTTCATGGATCACACACGGATCACACCATAGTGTGGTCCGTGGGTCATCAGTGATGCAAGAAAAAAACTGACTTGTCTCCGTGCAGAATCACGGACACGGGTGTACGCTGCATGGAGACACGTTCAGTGAAAAATCACTGATGTGTGAGCAGACCCATTGATTATAATGGGTCTGCGTATGTCAGTGATTCTGGTATGTATAAAAAAAAACCACATACATACCAGAATCACTGACGTGTGAAGGGGGCCTTACATATATGGAAGGATGTATATGTTAAACGATCTCCATACAGTGGTATGCTTCACTCTGTGGATACAATTGTAAAAAAAAAATGTGTTTAATACTTTTTTTTACAGCATTACATTATACAAAAAAAGAATAGCAGCATTCCATTTGAGGAGAGGAATGTAGCTCTCTGACACACTCCACTAGTAGCAATTTGTCTCCATGGAGAACAAAAAGATCTGAAATTAGAAAAATTTTACAGTTTCAACTTTAAAGGGATTTCTGCTATGTCATCTAGAGACAGCATGCTATAAGAGTAAGGCTATGTGCACACAGTGCGTTTTTCTCGGCGTTTTTGCGCGTTTTTCGGGTGCGTTTTTGGCCTCAAAACTGCATGACTTTGCTTCCCCAGCAAAGTCTATGAGTTTTCATTTTTGCTGTCCCCACACAGCGTTTTTTTTCAGCTGCGTTTTTGTGGTGCCACAAAAACGCAGCATGTCAATTATTCCCGCGTTTTTCACTGCGCTTTTCATCCATTGAGTTCAATGGGATGTTGAAAGACGCAATGAGAAACGCAAATAGCTGCGTTTTGGTGCGTTTTGGTGCGTTTCTAAGACCAAAAACGCAGCTATAAACGCAGGAGGTGGGTAGTAAAGGGACGTGTACAGGAAGAGGATTCCTTCTGTCAGTATATACAGAAGCGTGAATCCTCCCGGTACCGTCACCGCTGCGTCCACCTCCGGTCCTGTGCATGTATGCTGCCGTGCGGCGCCATGTCTGGGCGGGAGGTGGAAGCGGCTGCGAAAACAAAAGTTAACAGTAGAAAAAAAAAAAAAAAGTTATACTCACCTGTCTGCAGACTCCCGGTGCCATGCCCGCTCCCATCTCCTCTCACGGTATCGCCACCCCCCGCTCCGGCTGTGTGCAGACGGCCGGGAAACCTCCGATGGATGCAGGACCTGGCGATGGATCACCTGATGCAGTCACCTGACGCATCAGGTGATCGTAAGTATCGCGGTGACGCGGGCGCCCGGCCGGTATCAGCGGATGCGTCAGGAGACTTCATCCCTGATTACCGGCAGCTGCTGCAGCGATCGGACAGGATCAGACTCCCGCCCCATCGCTGCAGGAGCTGCCGGTAATCAGCACATAAGTGAGTATTATTTTTTTTTTTTTTTTTTTGCACCGATGCATCAGCTGATTGTATAACCGGCTTTTATACAATCAGCTGCTGTGTGATGGGATTCAGGCACTTGATCCTGACACATCATCTGATCGCTTTGCCTTCCAGCAAACCGATCAGATGATATTGGATCCGGATTGGACGGCGCGGGACCCTAACCCAGGATTACTGCTGAGGGGGGTTTATTTCAATAAAGATGGAGTCACTAATTGTGTTGTGTTTTATTTCTAATAAAAATATTTTTCTGTGTGTTGTGTTTTTTTTTTATCTTTACTAGAAATTCATGGTGGCCATGTCTAATATTGGCGTGACACCATGAATTTCGGGCTTAGGGCTAGCTGATAATATACAGCTAGCCCTAACTCCATTATTACCTAGCTAGCCACCCGGCATCAGGGCAGCTAGAAGAGTTGGATACAGCGCCAGAAGATGGCGCTTCTATGAAAGCGCCATTTTCTGGGGTGGCTGCGGGACTGCAATTCACAGCGGGGGTGCCCAGAAAGCATGGGCACTCTGCACTGTGGATTCCAATCCCCAGCTGCCTAGTTGTACCCGGCTGGACTCAAAAATTGGGCGAAGCTCACGTCATTTTTTTTTTTAAAATTATTTCATGAAATAATTTAAAAAAAAAAGGGCTTCCCTATATTTTTGGTTCCCAGCCGGGTACAAATAGGCAGCTGGGGGTTGGGGGCAGCCCGTACCTGCCTGCTGTACCCGGCTAGCATACAAAAATATGGCGAAGCCCACGTCATTTTTTTTGTTTGGGGGGGGCAAAGAAATCCTGCATACAGTCCTGGAAGGAGGATGTTGAGTCTTGTAGTTCGACAGCTGCTGTCTGCTCTCCTGCATACACTATTGGATGGAGGATGCTGAGCCTTGTAGTTCTGCAGCTGTCTGCTCTTCTGCATACACTAGTGGAGAATGAAGAACACATTGAAGAAGGAAATGACATCAGACCTTTTTTTTTTGTTCACTGATAAAAAACGCATAAAGACGCAGTGAGCAAAAACGCAGCAAAACGCAGCAAAAAACGCACCAAATCGCGGCAAAACGCGTGCGTTTTTTGCCGCGTTTTTTCGACGCAGGTGCGTTTTTGTGCGTTTTTAGCGGCCAAAAACGCACAAAAACGCAGCGTCAAAAAGACGCACTGTGTGCACATAGCCTTAAACAGAGAATTAAGTCCTGTGTCTCTAATCACAAAGTCTGTTTTTGTTTATCTGCAATGCTAGTATATGCCTTTTATCTATATCATTAGTGGGTCTCAGCAGCATTTGAGCTCTAGTCTGACTCCGCCCCCCTCCCTGTGATTAGCAACTTTAGTCTACGGAAATGTGCACTGAAAGGCTGGTGTGGGAGTAATTTGATAAGCTTTGCTACATGCAAAAAAATAAATCTTTTGATTATATCAGAACAGCTACACCCAGAACACTAAAGGTCCAGTCACACATAACGAGATCGTGAACGAGATCGCTACTACGTCACACTTTCTGGATCGTTTATGAGTCGTTGTTGAAATCGCATGTTGGGTGTCACACATAACGAGTTTATGAACGAGCATGCGTCCCGTATAACGATCTTTCAAATCGCTGGGACCCTGTCACACAGCAACTATGTTAACGATTCCAATCCCATTAGGGGCGTAGTAAAATGCAGTGAGTCACGTAGGCGTGCATTTGCGTCGCCTTTTCCATACCCCCCTCCGCTTTCATTGGCGGCCAATACTGCGTTCTGATTGGGCATGCAGGGGGCGTATCTAGCGGTTAAATTTTGGATCGCGTCACCCTTTGTCACTTCTTCATGGTTTAGTTCTTTGTATACCAGGAGATCCCACGGGTAGTGCCCTTCCTCTTTAATTATTGACCCTTTGTCACTTCTTTTGCGCTTTGCTTTGAGATAGAACCTGCGTCTCCACCCTGATTCCTTCGTCCATTGTACCCGGTCGCTTTGTTGGTGTGTTTTTCGGATCGAAGCCGCACCTGCACCTGGAGCTAACCAATCGGTGCAGAGAGGGGCGCGGAAACGGGGACACAACAACACGCCTTCGTGCATCTCATCTAGGTCGTCAACGAAATCGTTAATAGGGTGTCAAACATACAGATTCATGCAGCCCAGCAGGACTCCAACGAGCCAGAAATGGCCCAAGCTGTTCGGCATCGATCAGCGATTTCGCAGCAGGGGGTGAATCGTTGGTACGTGTCAAACGTGACGAGATCGCAATTGAAATCGTTCTTGCGTCACAGAAACTGTGACGTAGTAACGATCTCGTTTACGATCTCGTTATGTGTGAAGTGGCCTTTAGTGATACCTCATTAGATTCAGGATGTCTTTGAGTATATCATGCTGATCTCAGATGAGGTAGCAAAAACCTGGTGACAGATTCCCTTTAACCTCTTCATCCACAGGCAATTTTCTGTGTTTTTATTTTTTCCTTCCCTTCTTTCACGAGCCAAAACGTTTTATTTTTCTCTTTCCACATAGTCATGTGAGGGCATGTTTTGCGAGATGAGTTGTACTTTTGAATTGACACTATTCATTTTATCATGCGATAAACTGAAAAGTGGTAAAGTGCGTTGAAATTACAAGAAATTGTTTGTTTATTTTTTTATTTACCATGTTCACTATACAGTAACATTGACCTGCCAATATGATTCCCAAGGTCAGTACCAGTTTGTAGACAACAAATGTAGAGGTTTTTTATTTAGTTGGCGAAAAAAAGTTTGGAAATTTGTGTCGCCATTTTCCGAGACCCAAAGAGCTTTCAATTTTCTGGATATAGGGCAGTGTGAGGACTTATTTTTTGCGTCCTGAACTGATGTTTTTACTGACACCATGTTTTGATTGCCTCTTATTGCATTTGATTGCAATGTTGCCGCTGCCAAAACAATGTCATTCTGGTGTTCATTTTTTTCCTCATCACTTTGTTTACCAATTGGATTAATTTATATTATATTTTTATAGATTGCGCTTTTACGAATGCATCAATACGAAATAAGTGTATGTTGTATTTTTTTAATTCCTTTATTTTTAATGAGGCAAAAGAGGGTGATTTCAATTTTTTATTTTTTTGTTTCATATTTTTAAAAACGTTTTTTTTATTTTTTACTGTATATAATAGTCCCCTTAGGGGACTTGAAACTGCCATTATCTGATCGCTTGTGCTATACATGGCAGTGTATTAGCATTGCTGTGTATAACTAAAATCACAGTCTCTTATGAATGCCAGCAAAACACTGGGTTTAACAGAAGTATTGTTTTGACAAGCACATGGGTCTGGAGCAGACCATCAGCTGTCACAGCAACCCATCAGAGCCCCATGATCACATCTCGGGCTCACACATGGGTGCAAGGAATAATGCGTCACCCTGTTGGTGTGTGTTAAGTGCTGCTGTCTGAGATTAACAGGTGGATCTCTGCTCCGCTCCACCCGCGGTACTTGAAAGCACATCAAGGCTGATTAAATTAGCCATCTTGTGTCGGGAAAGATGCAGGCTCGACATATGAGCCTTTATCAAAATGACAGACACGACATATGATGTAAGAGGTACATCAAATGTGTATTGTCACCTTTAGGCCTAAGCCACACGGCGAGAAAAACGGTGCGAGTGGAGTGCGATAAAACATCACATTCCGCTCGGACCAATTTTAGCCTGTGTGTCAGCGCACATGAGCGATCATTATCTCAGCCCTAATCGGACCGAGAAAACAATCGCAGCATGCTGCGATTGTAATGCGAGACTCTTTCTCTCGCACCCATTCAGTTTTATGGAGCGAGAGGAAAATCGCACTGCACTTGCGGTACAATGGTGTACCACGTGTGCAGGGCAAGAATCGCAATAGCCGGCTGTGGAGGAGATAGGGAGATAAATCCCTCCCCTCCGCAGTGCTGACCCGCCCCTCCTCAGTGCCGACCCGCCCCCTGCACCTGAGGTCCGCTTGCACAGTCGGACCTCAGTTGCAAGGACACTCGCAGTGACACTTGGCTCCTGCTGTGCTGCCAGCGGGAGCCGAGTGTCATGCGAGGATCGCACTAGTGCCCCGTGTGGCCCCAGCCTTAGGCATAGGTAAAGACAACCAAGCAAGATGCATCTTGTAGTAACAAAAAGGAACATGTGAACATTTCTATATCATTACAAATATTAAGTCTGCCATTGACTTTGCAACGTTAATACCTAAAGTTTACTTTAACTGTCTATCCATTGATTTTTCGAATAAAAGCTAACATGGATGTTCCCATATATCTTCAAAAAATACCGCAATCTAGCACTCTGTTCCATAATTGCATGAATACTTTCCTTATTTAAATCTATTACCTATGAAAACAGGCAAAGTAGAACCTTTATCACAATAGAGCATATGTCGAAGGGCTAAACAGAAGTATAATAATGGGTATCTGCAGGCAACAGTGAACCATGGTGGAGGTTCCTTGGAAGTTTGGAGCTGCATTTCAGCTAAATGAGTTGGGAATTTGGTCAGAGCTTGTTGGTGAGAAATACAGGTAAAGCCAGCTTTACACCATACGATCCAGAATACAATATCGTATGCGATCGGACCTGCCCCCATCGCATGTGTAGCACGTTCAATTTGTTGAACGTGTCGCACAAACGATTAACCCCCTTCACATGTACTTACCTTCCATACGACCTTGATGTGGGCAGCAAACATCCACTTCCTGGAGTGGGAGGGACGTTCGGCGTCATATCAACGTCATGCGGCAGCCGGCCAATAGAAGCGGAGGGGCGGAGATGAGCGGGATGTAAACATCTCGCCCACCTCCTTCCTTCCGCATTGCCAGCGGGAGCCGCAGTACGTAGGTAAGATCTGTTCATCGTTACCGGGGTGTCACACACTGCGATGTGTGCTACCCTGGGTACGATGAACAACCTGACGTTCAATTTTTAGGAATTGAATGATGTGCATGCGATGAACGTTTTACCATTCAATCGCAATCGCACGTAGCTGTTACATGCTACAATGTAACTTAGTTACGATGCCTGATGTGCGTCACTTACAACGTGACCCCGCTGACACATCGTAAGATATATTGTAGCGTGTAAAGCGTCCTTAAATGCAAGGGGTATTCAATCAGATATCTCCCACGTATCCATCATGGAATACCATTAAGGAGGGTTCTGATTGGTTAAAAATGTATTCTGTAGCAGGACAGTGACATAAAACATACAGCTAATATAACTATCTTCAGCATGGAGTATAAGTGAATGCTGGAAGTGACGATCTGGCCCCCACAAAACCATGATCTCAGCAGCATTGAGTCTGTCTGGGATTACATGAAGAGACAGAAGGATTTGCATTTGCCTACACCCACAGATGAGATGATCTGTGGTTAGTTCTAAAAGATGTTTGGAACAACCTCCCTGTTGAGTTCCTTCAAAAACTGTGTGGAAGTGTACCTAGGAGAATTCATGCTCTGACACTATTTTGAAGCCAAAGGGTCGTCACATCAAACATTGATTTGATTTAGATTTCTCCTTTGTTCATTCACTTGTCATAAGGTTTTTGCTATGTAATCTGAAAGCAGCATGATGTAGGGCTGAGACCATGATTCCAGCAATGTGTCTCTTAAGCGGGCTTTACACGCTACAATATATCTTACGATGTGTCGGGGGGTTCACGTCGTAAGTGACGCACATCCGACATCGTAAGTTATATTGTAAAGTGTGACAGCTACGTGCAATTGCGATTGAACGTTAAAACGTTCATTGCACGCATGTCGTTCAATTCCTAAAAATTGAACGTGAGGTTGTTCAATGTTCCCGAGGTAGCACACATCGCAGTGTGTGACATCCCGGGAACGATGAACAGATCTTACCTGCATCCCGCGGCTCCCGCCGGAAATGCGGAAGGAAGTAGGTGGGCGGGATGTTTACGTCCCGCTCATCTCCGCCCCTGCGCTTCAATTGGCCGGCTGCCGCGTGACGTCGATGTGATGCCGAACGTCCCTCCCCCTCCAGGAAGTGGACGTTCGCCACCCACATCGAGGTCGTATGGAAGGGTAAGTACGTGTGACAGCAAATAATCGTTTGTGCAACACGTTCAACAAATTGAAAGTGCCACACATACGATGGGGGCGGTTACGATCGCATACGATATCGTATGTTTAATCGTAACGTGTAAAGCAGGCTTTACTGGGCCATGTATTATTGTTTCAATAAAACCAGTGTTTTATCTGCAGGTGACTATCATAAAAAGACTAGTTGACTTGTGCCATCTAGTCCTTCTGCTCTCTGTGGAAAGAGTAGAAATCCAGCAACCGACCTTCATTACAATGACAAATTTATTTATAAAGAATTAAAAATCATCCATAAGATGGTAGTGCAAGAACCAGAAAACCAGCAGGGGTCAAAAACAGAAATGCTTCGGATACTATTCCTTAATAATTGTTTCTGTTTCCAGACACAATGATTAAGGAATAGTATCCAAAACACATTTGTTTTTAACCCCTGCTGGTTTTATGGATATTGCACTACCATTTTATGGATGATTTTTAATTCTTTATTAATAAATTTGTCATTGTAATGAAGGTCGGTTGCTGGATTTCTACTCTTTCCATGTCCCCCTGTCTGGCATCATAGTGTCCATGCAATAGATCTTCTGCAGGAGAAGGTGAGCTGAGAATTTCTTTTTCCTTGTATTTACTGCTGCTTTCTGTAACTGTAGCACCCACGGGGCAGGGTTTAAAGGTACTCATCGCCGGGCCAGTGATGTCGTGTCTGGGGATGTCACGGGTGGCTCTGCCCGGCTTCGTGACCCCGAGGTGTACAATAAAAAGGGGATCGGAAATGATGGAGGGTGGTGGAGAGGATGAGGGTAGTAGTGGATGAGGATGAGTATCTCGTGACGCCACCTGCGGTATGCGGCCAGGGATTAGCCGCTGCTGTCGCTGTCCCCTGGGGTGGATGGTTGTAGCAGCAAGGATGGTTCTGCTCCCCACAGGTGGAGCGGGCCCCGGGGAGGTTGATGAGGGGAGTGGTGGCCGTTGGCGCCGAAGCGGTGGGCGGTGGCGCCGTCAATCAAAAGGCTGAGTCAGCTGCTGCAGTTCCAGGTCTTTTACTCACTGTCTTTAGATTGCCTGGGAGGTACCGGTCACCTCCATGGTGCGCTGCAGCCAATCCCGGTTAAGTTAGAGGTAGCCACTGGTATTTGAAAGTGTCCTTTCCAAGAGATGTCCCTCCAAGAGGGAGGAACTCGGGCTGAGCTTTCTGCTCCAAGCTGCAGGCCCTGTGAGAGAAAAGAAGAAAAGTGGTATTGTGTCGCCAGAATTGAAGTCCCGACTAGACTGGCTTAGTGTCCAGGTTGCTCCTACTTCTACCCCAAGTGGTGCCCGCCCCCCAGGTGGTTGTCCTAGTGACCGGGAAAGTCCCATGCCCCGTGATGGCCACCCCCCAGCCTACCTTAGTCCAGTTCCACAGTGAGACCTAAGCTGTATGTGAAATGAAATGTGGAAACACCGGTGATTAAGCCCCTCCTTACCCGAGATAAATATTGCACCTTAAGTGAGGTGCAGTACCCTGTGGCGATTGAAGCCTCAGGAGTGCCACATAAACACACCAACACCACCATTGATTAGTAGCTTTCTGTCAATATGAAACATGGCGTGGGGTGGTAGTCATGGGTGAGGTAATCATCTGCCGCACCCTGGTACGCTACATGAAAATGGAGGTCCTGGGAGGGTATGTGATGTTGTACTCCGGAGGCGATATGCTTTGCAGGCCGCATGTTGCTAATGATTTTGGCTGGCCAGTACCAGATATTACACAGTTCATTGAGGGAGACCACAAGTTCATAACAAAAGTAGTTTTATTGAAGATTAACTTGACAACAACAATGTGCATTAGATAGTGGGCACAAATCTTCTGGCACGTTTCCGTGTCACAGAGGATTATTAAGCACATTCTTCACTTCAGTTGTTCCAATGTCCATTAGTCCTTTTCTTCCCAACACAACCCCGCCTAGTACTACATCACAGTCCTTGGAAGTCATTCTCCTCCTTAAGCAGTTCCACATATTTTCCCTCTTAGAGGGATGTTGCCAATATGACTGGAGTGAGCAAAGACCAACTGAAGACGCCTCAGGGACACCTGCTTCATTCCTTGTCCTGCTCTATATTGCACTATCACCCATCTCGCTTGGTCACTCATTCCTTCTGTCTATGCACTGACCTGGCTCCACTAGATTACTCTGTGTCACGGTCACCTCCTTGTCTTTCTTGTTGTTCTCTCTTTTCCTTAGTCACACTGTCCCATATAACGGTCTCCGTCTCTTCAGGACACCCATGTCATGCGGCTCTGCTGCTCCTTAGACCTGAGGTCTGTCTGTCACAAGATGGGCCCTGACTGACGTTCCCACAGAAACCATTTCTCTCCCTCAGCGCTAGCTCCTCTCCTACAGGCTAATCCCAACTGTCTGTTGCCAGGCAGATTTAACCTTTCACTTGCATCCCTATGAAACGTATATACCTTATTAAGCCTCCTACATTATATACTGCATAACATTACATCTTATACCAATACACATACATTACATCATTAGTACTCCTACACCTCTACATAGTAACATTCTCAACTCTGCTACATCTTATACATTACAATACCATACCCTATACATTTCTACATAACATTATCCTAATAGATATAAAATGAACCAATCACCAGTATTTTCCTATATAAACTAAAGTCAGTGCCATACTGACACTATCAGGCTGATTCTATATATACCTTTAGTTGTCAGATTGGATGTATAGTTTTTGAAATACAGGCAAGTAAAGTTACACAAATATATAGGTTTTTGATTGGCAGCAGCTGCCGATTATCTAATATGTGGGTCGGGTTTTGCTATCTATTCCTGCCCCTGTCTGCTGCCTGACCTCTGTAGATGCTGGACTGTATGGGCTCCTTCCAGGTATGAATAATTTATGTCATGTGATAGGGTTATGTTAGAAATGCAGCCCATACAGTGTAGCATCTACAGAGGCCAGGCAGCAGACAGGGCCAGGAATAGATAGAAAAACCCATCCCATATGTTAGCTATTCAGCAGCTGCTGACAATCAAAAAGCTGTATATTTTGTAACTTTACTTACCTGTTTTTCAAAAACTATACATCCAATCTCACAACTAAATGTATGAATAGAATCAGCATGATAGTGTCAGTATAGCACTGGCTTTAGTTTATACAGGAAAATCCTGGTGGTTGGTGCGCTTTAAGAACACATTTGGTGTCTTCAGGGGTAGGAACTTGACCACCATCTTACAAATGCAGTGTGCATGGAAATCTATCAATGAGTGATGTGTACAGAATGCAGCATGCAGAGAACTGCTAGATCTACCTCAGAGAAACCTGTGATTTTTATCACAGTTGCTGTACTCAGTAAACTAAGAGACACATCGCTGGAATCAGCGTCTCTGCCCCTACACCATGCTGCTCACAGAAGGGGTAGCAAAAACCTGGTGATAGATTCCTTTAATTGATAAAAGTAAACTAATACAGTTTTATTGTTAAAATCCTTCTTACTTTGTAGTATTTTTTCTATATATATTTTGGATACTTTTGGCTTGGCCTCTTATCCTATAAATTAATATGTGTATATTATTAAAAGTTACTCTCATAAGTATTATTACTGTGGATAAGAGCCCAGCATTTGTTTCTAGCTTTGAATATATAATACCTCTTTAAGAAGAAGAGGGAAAAAATCCTGTGTGCCTGATCTGCAGGACGGCGGGATTGTATGTTTGCTTTTTAACAGTTTTTCTAGGAAGTTGTTTGGGACTGAATAGCAGGAAATAATTTCAGGATGATCAAATTTTGTTACAGCGGAATGAATCACAGTACTCAACACGCTCGTAAATAAAATAAAAGGAACAGGATGGAGAAAGTTGAGCTAAAGTTGATGATGATTGTTTTGTGTATATTATGAGATAAGAAGCGGAAATTTCTGCAATGGCTTTTGGTGTCTGACACCTGCGTCATCGTATGATGCTCATATATTGGACTGACATTATTTCATGTAAATGTGAATGGTTCCCATAATAATTATTACTAGTATGTTATCATTTGGGGAAATTCAGTTATTTTTATACAAATATTCAGTTATCAGAACCAGTGATTTATAGCACAGGCGGTTCAGGCATCCTGTTTTGACCTCTTGTGTTCCTGTTACTTCTTGTTTTATGGAGAGGTCAACTCAACTGTCTGGACTTTGGCTTTCCTAGTATACCTAATCTGTAAAAAGGCTGGAAGACAAAAGAGCGCAAATAGAGTCTTTTCCGATTGATAGAAAGAGGTTAAAGTGCTGAGAGAGGCTCACCTTAGCGGGTTGTGACATTCACAACCAATCGAGTTGTGTAGACCACAGCTCCTGCAGCTCCACATGGAAGTAAATTCAGGATAGTGATGGAAGGGTTAAATTCCCGCTGCTGTGATTGAGAGGAAATGCCAAGAAAATTTGATGGTGGTTTTATTAATAACGCGTTTTGGAGCTATCATCTCCTTCATCAGGTCAAAATCATAAACTGATCACATGTGATTCTGACTTGATGAAGGAGATCATATCTCTGAAACGCATTGTTAAAAAATCACCATCAAATTTTCTTGGAGTTTCCTCTCATTCACGGCAGTGCGGCATTAACCCTTCCATCTCCATCCTGAACCCCATGTACCTAATAACATTTAATTAATTACATAAATTCTTAGTAGCAAATGTAGGAGGGAAAATTAGAAAAACATTACAGTGCCTGAATTAAAGAAAAGCATGATTTAATAGTTTCAGGTTGGTTTTAAAGTGCTATAATAGCCAATTTGGACCATTTTATCCTGATGCTGATGGTGGGAACTTTTTCATTATGGACAATAGTCAGATGCAAATGTCAGGTATTGGGCTAACATACATGGAAAACCATTTAAGGGTATGTGCGCACGTTGCTTTTTACCTGCTTTTTACCTGCTTTTTTGCCGCTTTTTCTTCTGCGCTGTTTAATGCCAAAATGGATGTGTTCTTCTATTCAAGCAAAGTCTATGGGAATTTGGGTTTCTTGTTCACACTATGTTCAAAATGCTGCCGTTTTGTGGCAGAACTTTGGTCAAAAACTCAGCTTTGCAGTGCAAAACCCAAATGGCAAAAACAATTGACATGTTGCTTCTTTGAAAAGCTGAGTTTTTGACCAAAGTTCTGCCACAAAAAGGCAGCATCTTGAACAACATAGTGTGAACAAGAAACCCAAATTCCCATAGACTTTGCTTGAATAGAAGAACACATCCATTTTGGCATTAAACAGCGCAGAAGAAAAAGCAGCAAAAAAGCAGGTAAAAAGCAGGTAAAAAGCAACGTGCGCACATACCCTTAGACACTGACATATGTGCACCATGGATCATGCTCATGGTGTCCTCCCTTCATCAATAGAAACCAAGGTCAGATGATAGATAATAAATTGGCTACATTCACACGCTGAGTTTTTGGTGAGTTTTTTCATCAGTATTTGTAAGTCAAAATCAGGAGTGGGACAATCAGAGGAAAAGTAGAATAAAAACACAGGCACCACTTCTGTATTTTTTACCCACTCCTGGTTTTGGCTACAAACTGAGGAAAAAAACTCACCATATACTGAATGTGTGCATGTGAACTTATAGGTTCAATACCTGACCTGACTGTGGGTCTGAATATACAGTATTACACGCATATATGATGCTGTAAGTTTGAGTCATAAGATCCATTCCTAGTATTGACTTACAAATACTAAGGTCAAAAAACTCAGCAAAAACTGAACATGGGAAAATGGCCTTACATGGACCAAATTTCTGCCCCAAAAGAGTTCTGAGTGACAATATAGTAAGACGACAGGGTAACGGATCACACAAAGTTTCATTTCTAAGTTCATTTGTAAGGGTATGTTCACAAGTATTGTTTTTTCATGCAGAAAAAAGCCGCACCTTTTTACAGTAGCTGGACAATAAGATTTTTTGAGCTGCGGGGTATTTATTTATTTATTTTTTTAAACTGAAGAATGTCAGTTCTTTTAGCATTTGTGCAGCATTTATCGCCCATTCAAATGAATAGAAAATAAAAATGAAAGTAAAAACACAGTGAAATTCCATAAGAAACAAGTAAAAAAATATACGTATTGTAAACAGTGTTTTTCCTGCTAACATTGGCCAAATACTTCTACGTCTGAATATACTCTTATGTCTGCATTAAAAATGCGATGAAAAGACAAACAAGTCTGGGTTATTTGATCAAATATTTGTACCTGGACCAATGGTTAGGACGAACGTTAGCCCACCTGCTTATCGGCCTGCATTAAAAAGATTTAAAAAAAAGGGAACCAATCGCCAGGATTTTTGTATATAAGCTAAAGCCAGTGCAATATTAAACCAAAAAAGGAACCAAAGATCCATATCTGTCTAGACATTAAACAACGCAGATCCCACCATATTAATCACATATAGAACCGAAAAAGGTGTTTCTGCAAGTAGAGGTTTTTCAATAATTCATAAAGTATCCATCATGATTAGAAAAAGTGTCACATTTTATTCCATCATATTTAAAATACAATATTTCTTTATTAGATGCTGGTGTACACAGAAATTTAAAAGAACCCTACCCCATAAAACCATACAATGAAAAAACTGGTGCGTTGTGGAACAGCCATAATATCAATAATTAATATATCATGTATACATATAAATTCCTGGGTAAAAATGAACATAGACACATCCGATGATCTCACACAGCTATAGTAAGGTGCCAATGTAGCTCAAAAGGTTGAATATTCAACCTGCAACTTGCATTTCATATTGCAACCAAATCTATAATCCAAACCGTATGGATGGAAGCAATAATAAGGTTAAACTATTTTCCAAGTTACATGATAATGCATTATTCAAAGAAAGCAGATCACAGCATTCAAAGACAATATATATAACAGTCCAATGTCAGGAGCACAAAGCTTCCTGTTAGAGGTTAAACTGTTTGCCAATATTTATGAAATTGCATTATTCAAGAAAGCAAATCCCAACATTCAGAGACATTATGTATCAACCTGGTATCAACTTAGTATCAGGAGCAAGGAGCTTCCGTTAAAGCTGGGGGAAGTCAGGGAGCCACAATTTGTATACCCAGATGGCGGACCACAACGCCCAGCACCTCGACGCGCGTTTCGCCTCTCGCTTCGTCAGGAGATTAAAAATGCGATGAAAAGACAAACAAGTCTGGGTTGTTTGATCAAATATCTGTACCTGGACCAATGGTTAGGACGAACGTTAGCCCACCTGCTTATCGGCCTGCATTAAAAAGATTTAAAAAAAGGGAACCAATCGCCAGGATTTTTGTATATAAGCTAAAGCCAGTGCAATACTGGCACTATCAGGCTGATTCTATACATACCTGTAGTGGTCAGCTCAGATGTTTAGGATTCGAAATACAAAAAAGTAAAGTTTACAAAATGAGCTGCTTGATGAGTGACAGCAGCTGAGGATCTGATAATATATTCTTAGTTATCCCCTCCCCCTGTTAGAATTAGCATAAACATTATACAAACAACTCACTTTGTCTGTTGCAGGACCTGTGTGTGGTCATACCCATGTGACCAGTAGGGGTAAGGCCTCTGCCACCAAAGCTGGATACCAGGTCACATGGGTATGACCACACACAGGTCCTTCAACAGACAGTTAGTGAATAGTTTGTATAATACTTATGCTAATTCTAACAGGGGGAGGGGATAACTATGAATATATTATCTGCTCCTCAGCTGCTGTCACTCAACAAGCAGCTAATTTTATAAACTTTACTTTCTTGGATTTCAAAACCTAAACATCCGAGCTGACCACTACAGATATTTAGGGAATCAGCCTGATAGTGGCACTTTACTGGTGTTTTATTTGGACTGCCAGCATCACAGAGCACCCAATAACGTAAAAAGTAATTCAAAAATTAGCCAACGGCAACAATAGCACATGGCTAACTTTAGGACATCAAATAGAAGCTCCTTTGTTTCGTAAAGCTGTTTTTTAACCTTTTCTTTTACCAATAGCTTCTTTACCCTGCTCCTTCATACAAACATGTTGCATATTTGCTGCATTGTCTTGAAAAGATTTATCTATAACCAGAGGAGTAGTTAGGGCTAGTGATGGGGAGCAAAACACATCTGAGTGGGCCCCTAACTCAGGTAACCATGTTTACAGCAACAGTCGTGCACCCTAATCGTGGGTATAGGGGGAACCTCAGCAGATGTGTATGCTGATACTGAAAATAAATCACTGTACAAAGGCTAACACCAATAGCAACGCCATACAGTGACCATACAGTGGTAGGTACCTAATCCTACAGAACATATAAGAGATTATAGAACACTTATAGTGATATACAGGCGATATTGTTTATGATTGGAGTCGTTCACTTTTCCCATCTTTTCCATCTTACTGCCATGATAACTTCTTTCAACCAAGGCTCATCTGAAGATTTTACAGTAAAGATATATTTGACTTCCCACCTTATCAGCCCCGACCCATCTATTCCCATCCGTCACAAACTCCTCGTCCTCCTGTCGCCTCAATGCTGACCTTTCTACTACTGTATGTGTACTCCTTTTAGGTCCCCACATAATAGTGCCTACCACTGTGCCCCTTATGAATTAAAATGCATCCTTTTTGCCTTCTAGATGGTAAAATTGCTCCAGAAAATATTAATGTCCTGTACCAGTGCATAAGAAAACAGAGCCCACATTTTGCCCCCTAGAAAGTAATCGTCCGTTTGATGGTCACTATAACTTGAGTGCCCATATAACTATAACGCTTCTTTAGTGCTCCCTTAACAATACATTTTTGTAATAGTGTCCAAAGTTCCCCCAATGTATAGTAGTAACGCCCTCTGAATCCCCCCTATGTACAGCTCCTCTACACAAAGAATGATGGTCCCACAGCTCCCCTATACACATTATAATGCCCCACAGCACCCCTATGCACTATATACAGTATGATACCACAATAGCTCCCATATACAGTACAGACCAAAAGTTTGGACGCACCTTCTCATTCAAAGAGTTTTCTTTATTTTCAGGACTCTGAAAATTGTAGATTCACATTGAAGGCATCAAAACTATGCATTAAAACATGTGGAATGAAATTCTTAAAAAAGTGTGAAACAGCTGAAAATATGTCTTATATTATTGGTTCTTCAAAGTAGCCACCTTTTGCTTTCATTACTGCTTTGCACACTCTTGGCATTCTCTTGATGAGCTTCAAGAGGTAGTCACCGGAAATGGTTTTTACAACAGTCTTGAAGGAGTTCCCAGAGATGCTTAGCACTTGTTGGCCCTTTTGCCTTCACTCTGCGGTCCAGCTTACCTCAAACCAACTCGATTGGGTTCAGGTCTGGTGACTGTGGAGGCCAGGTCATCTGGCGAAGCACCCCATCACTCTCCTTCTTAGTCAAATAGTCCTTACACAGCCTGGAGGTGTGTTTGGGGTCATTGTCGTGTTGAAAAATAAATGATTGTCCAACTCAATGCAAACCGGATGGAATAGCATGCCGCTGCAAGATGCTGTGGTAGCCATACTGGTTCTGTATGCCTTCAATTTTGAATAAATCCCCAACAGTGTCACCAGCAAAGCACCATCATACCTCCTCCTCCATGCTTCACGGTGGGAACCAAGCATGTAGAGTCCATCCGTTCAACTTTTCTACAAAGACACGGTGGTTGGATCCAAAAATCTCAAATTTGGACTCATCAGACCAAAGAACAGATTTCCACTGGTCTAATGTCCATTCCTTGTAATCTTTAGCCCAAACAAGTCTCTTCTGCTTGTTTTAAGTCTCCTCTTAACAGTTGTTCTAGAGACGAGGTGTGTCCAAACTTTTGGTCTGTACTATATATATATATATATATATATATATATATATATATATATACAGTGCCTACAAGTAGTATTCAACCCCTGCAGGCAGATTTAGTAGGTTTACACATTCGGAATTAACTTGGCATTGTGACATTTGGACTGTAGATCAGCCTGGAAGTGTGAAATGCACTGCAGCAAAAAAGAATGTTATTTCTTTTTTTTTTTTAAACGTTTATTCAGAGGGTCATTTATTATTCAACCCCTCAAACCACCAGAATTCTGTTTGGTTCCCCTAAAGTATTAAGAAGTATTTCAGGCACAAAGAACAATGAGCTTCACATGTTTGGATTAATTATCTCTTTTTCCAGCCTTTTCTGAGTAATTAAGACCCTCCCCAAACTTGTGAACAGCACTCATACTTGGTCAACATGGGAAAGACAAAGGAGCATTCCAAGGCCATCAGGGAGAAGATCGTGGAGGGTCACAAGGCTAGCAAGGGGTACAAAACCCTTTCCAAGGAGTTGAGCCTACCTGTCTCCACTGTTGGCAGAATCATCCGGAAGTGGAAGGCTTATGGAACTACTGTTAGCCTTCCACGGCCTGGACAGCCTTTGAAAGTTTCCACCCGTGCCGAGGCCAGGCTTGTCCGAAGAGTCAAGGCTAAGCCAAGGACAACAAGGAAAGAGCTCCGGGAAGATCTCATGGCAGTGGGGACATTGGTTTCAGTCAATACCATAAGTAACGTACTCCACCGCAATGGTCTCCGTTCCAGACGAGCCCGTAAGGTACCTTTACTTTCAAATTGTCATGTCAAGGCTCGTCTACAGTTTGCTCATGATCATTTGGAGGACTCTGAGACAGACTGGTTCAAGGTTCTCTGGTCTGTTGAGACCAAGATCAAGATCTTTGGTGTCAACCACACACATGGCGTTTGGAGACTGGATGGCACTGCATACGACCCCAAGAATACCATCCCTACAGTCAAGCATGGTGGTGACAGCATCATGCTGTGGGGCTGTTTCTCAGCCAAGGGGCCTGACCATCTGGTCCGCATCCATGGGAAGATGGATAGCACGGCCTACCTGGAGATTTTGGCCAAGAACCTCCGCTCCTCCATCAAGGATCTTAAGATGGGTCGTCATTTCATCTTCCAACAAGACAACGACCCAAAGCACACAGCCAAGAAAACCAAGGCCTGGTTCAAGAGGGAAAAAATCAAGGTGTTGCAGTGGCCTAGTCAGTCTCCTGACCTTAACCCAATTGAAAACTTGTGGAAGAAGCTCAAGATTAAAGTCCACATGAGACACCCAAAGAACCTAGATAACTTGGAGAAGATCTGCATGGAGGAGTGGGCCAAGATAACTCCAGAGACCTGTGCCGGCCTGATCAGGTCTTATAAAAGACGATTATTAGCTCTAATTGCAAACAAGGGTTATTCCACAAAATATTAAACCTAGGGGTTGAATAATAATTGACCCACACTTTTATGTTGAAAATTTATTAAAATTTAACTGAGCAACATAACTTGTTGGTTTGTAAGATTTATGCATCTGTTAATAAATCCTGCTCTTGTTTGAAGTTTGCAGGCTCTAACTTATTTGCATCTTATCAAACCTGCTAAATCTGCAGGGGGTTGAATACTACTTGTAGGCACTGTATGTCGCGGGCGGAGGGGTTGGGAACGCCGCTCGCCTGGGGGTTCGCTGGCGCCTCCTCGCCCACGAGTGAAAAGGGGGGAGGTTTGTCGTGGGATGTTGGTCGTGACACCACCCACGGGGTTGTGGTGATGGTTGGGCACCACCGCTGCGCGATGGCGGAGAGCAGCTGAGGTGTTAGCCCCTCCGTGGGTAGGGGTTGTTGGTCCCGGGGCCCCAGTTGGGGAGGGAAGGTTTAGGTGCAGGTGCAGGGGCCGGATGCGGGGAGGCAGCGTGGGGCTCGGGTGCAATGTTGCGTTCAGCGCGGTGCCGGATGCAACTGTTGTACTCACTCAGACACAGAAGGACAGAGTCTCTGGTAAACCAAACGGCTGGATGGACGGGGCCCACAGCCGGCAGCGGTGTTTTCGCTCTCCCCGGACGGGTTAATGGTGGCTGTCATTTCCCTGCACCTGTGTGCAAGTGTTTGACGCCTATGGCTTCCCACAGGTAGTCCGCTCCCCGGCGTGTACATGTCAGGAGAGCCCGTTTTGCCTGCAGGCGCTGGCCCTTGGATCTCTGGCCCTTGGCGGTGGCTCTTATCCGGACGGGTTGGGCTGTTGCCTTCTGACGGGACTTGTTTGGGAATGAACCCCTGAGGTCCAGACCGCAATCAGAGAATTTGACTGTTACGGCGGCTTCTAGCCTAGTCGGGGTCTGAGTACCCTGCCTTGGTGCTTTGCTTCAATCTGCTCCCCGGTTCGGTACCGGCGGGCCACCGCCCGACCCTAGTCCTACGGTTCCGCTGACCTCCACCAGCTCCTGCAGACGGCCACCACCGTCTGCCGACCTTGCTGATTGTGCCTGGGCTCCAATCCAGACACACACAGTCTTTCCTCCTCTCACTTCCACTTCCAACTTCCTCCTTCACTCAACTTCTCAACTCAACTCCAACTAAAAACTGACTTTTTTCTCGCCTCCAGGCCTGTGAACTCCTTCGTGGGTGGGGCCAACCGCCTGGTTCCGCCTCACCTGGTGTGGACATCAGACCCTGGAGGGAGGCAACAAGGATTTTGTTTGACTGGTGTCACCTACCAGGGGAGGGTGTGTGTGTGTGTCAGTGTACTGTGACCCCTGGGGGTATATATATATATATTTACAGTGTGTCCACCCATATCCTGTCCACCGCCATTAACTTGAGAACAGCAGCAGCTATAGGCATAGAAGTGGTGTTTAGGTACAGTAAAGTATCCATGTGCTACGCAATGAAACCACTTATAGCGCCACCTGGTGGAAAACAACGGAGTTAGCATTTTTATCTTGATAACGGAATGAGATAGAGAAAAAAAGTGAAATACAAAGTTGTAAGGCATCATCAATTCAATACGAATCGACACCTTGCATACAGAAATGCTGTGATATGAAACCCAGGAACCCCCCAAAACATTGAATGCTGAACACGCATATGGCGCTCATTAACTTTGATGCTCAAAGTGGCCACCGTCAGCTGCAACATCTGGACTCTGGACAGCATACTGTATCTTGCTGCACATTGTGCAATATGGTAGGTAACATGTTTGCACAAGCATCTGTAATACGTCGTCGTAGGTCCTGCAATGTTGGTGGAGAGGTTGAATACACCTGCTCTTTGATGTGACCTCACAGAAAGAAGTCCAATGGGGTCAGGTCAGGTAAGCGTGGAGGCCACTCCACACAGCCATCATACCCAATGACTTGTAGGAAGGTCTCCATGAGGTATCACTTCACGTCCGCAGCCTTGTGAGTTTTACACGGTCTAATCATAGCATTTCTGTATGCAAGGTGTTGATTCGTATTGAATTGATGATGCCCTATATCCTTGTAATTCACTTTTTTTCTCTATCTCGTTCCGTTTTTGAGATAGAAATGCTAACTCCACCAGGTGGCGCTATAGGTGGTGTCATTGCGTAGCGCATGGATACTTTACTATACCTAGACACCACTTCTATGCCTATAGCTGCCGCCGTTCTCAAGTTAATGGCGGTGGACAGGATATGGGTGGACACACTGTATATATATATATATATATATATATATATATATATATATATATATATATAATTTATTTTTATAGCGCCATTTATTCCATGGCGCTTTACAGTGAAAGGGGGTATACAGACAACAATCATTAACAGTACATAACAGACTGGTATAGGAGGAGAGAGGACCCTGCCCGCGAGGGCTCACAGTCTATAGGGAATGAATGGGTGATGGTACAATAGGTAAGGACAGAGCTGGTTGCGCAGTGGTGTACTGGACTGAGGGCTATTGTAGGTTGTAGGCTTGTTGGAAGAGATGGGTCTTGAGGTTATATATATATATATATATATATATATATATATGTATATGGTGTAATGTCCCCACAGCTTCCCTATAGACAGTATGATGGACCCATAGCTCCTCTATACACAGTATGATGGGCTCACAGCTCACATATACACAGCCCCCAAAGCTATAATGACTTGAAAGCTCCATATAAACAGTACAATGCCACGCACACTGTATGATGGTCCCAACAGTAGTCCTCACACAGTAATTCCCCCAAAGCCTAGTATACAATGTATAAAACAAAATCCCCTATATACAGTATAATCACCCAAAAAAACCCTATATAAAGTATGATGGCCCTCACAATAGTTATCACACAGTACAAAACCCCCTATTATGCCTCCACAGCTCCCCTATAAAAAGTATAATCCTCTCCACAATGTCTGATGGCCCTCACACTATATGAAGACCATACAGTTTTCCTATAAGTATCCCTTTGAGTGAGGGGCCAAGGGTGACTGCCACATTTCCCCCGTCCTTTCCCGGTAGGTACACTACTGTTGTAACATGTTGTCTGAACTTTGCCAGATTGTATCCATTGCTGGCTATGCATTGTAACAAATCTCAGACATTATACACAGAGAAACTGTAAATCAGAGCCATGGCTATGTTACACGTGATTTTGAGGACTTCTCACCTATCCTCATACACAACCTTTCTTGGATCTATCATATACAATCATTCATCAGTTATCTTGTTAACACTCTCATTACCAATTTACATCTTTCACATATAAATTATAGCATTCTTGAACATACTTTGTAGGCTAAAGCCCTCCATTCTGGGTGCAAATGTAACCTGATATTCACAGAAGTCCTTTATCGCAAACCAAACAAGGCCTTTTGTGCATTTGTTGTCCCATTTGGCTTTTTCTATAGATAGTGGGGGAGGTACACTCCTCTGCTTCTGAAAGGTTTACTTGGTCTGGAGTAAAGTCTGAGCTGAAATAAAAGAACAATAGTATAAAAGACAAGTTCAATTTACATTTGCTAAATCCCACAGGTTCCCAGTGAAAAGGAGATTCATATGGTATGTGAAGAAAGTTCAAAAGATAAGGGGGGAAGGTCTTTGGTTTGCAAATGCTAATTCCTCATGAAGTAATGCACTGGATGGAGGATCAGGGTGAGTCATAGTTAAGCCACCTTAGGGTTTGAACAATTTAAAGCCCTCTCCATGGGGTCTGGGGGGCTGGCAGACAATAGGGCAGGGTGGGGTTGGAGGAAGGGGGAGTGTGGTGCTCTCAGGCAACTCACAATCAGGAAAGTTGTTAAAGGCTTGGAAGGAAGCTCCACTCTCATTTCACACATCCCTCCAAGAACAGCACAGGGACAGCACTGGGATGTTCTACACTTTCTGCCCTATAGCTGGATTGTCCTACAAGAAAAGCTTCGCAGGACATCTGCTGTCTGCTCTACTATCCTGGGATACAACTACTACTCCTGGCAGCCATACAGAGGACTGAGCTGTGGTATTTGGATAAGGATCTCACAGAGGACAGTTATGCTTGGCACAATCACATTAACTGGTAAGACCTCCACAATTCATCATGATCAGCATGGGCTAGAGGTGACATTTCCAGGGATGATCTGATGAATGCAGCCTTTGCCATTAGATATTAGAGTTTCTAGGAATAAGAGAAGTTTTCACACTTTTTCCTCTTCTAAATTAAAGAGCTCAGCCAAGTATATGATAAAGCAGATATTGTTAGGACTGGTTGCATTTTCTTTCTTTGCTACATTAATTCATAATATTTACATTTAAAGTTTGGGAAAAGGTTCCTCTTATTTCCTCCATGTGCTAGTTTAGGATAGGGGTCTGCTCCATTAGCAGCAGGTTTCTTCAGATTGCCACAACATAAATGGGGACAATTATTTCAGACATTTTCTCATTTTGCTGCTATAGATGTACCAGCTACATGTGGAGCAGCGGATAATATAGGAAAGGTGGAGTAAGAAGTGAAAGATCTTTAAGTTTTGTTATTTCTTTTACATTTTACAGCTTTTTAGAAAAAATAATTTAATTTACTGACAATGATATTATGGGATAGCCAATACAACCTTCCGATGCTGGAAATGCGTTTGCTGCATGGTGAAGTATCTGTGATGGATCCAGCATGTTACAGTATGGATCACGTTCACCTCGTAAATAACTGGGAACTATAAGGTTAACGCTCAGGATTTGGTGTCTTCTTACTGATATTCGTCAGCTGCCACTGTCCTGTGCTGCCTGACAATGACATTCATTTGTAAGTGATCCTACTGCCATTCCCCAGGGAAACCTTCCAATTTAACCCACTCCTGTTTACAGCCAGTGCATCTGGAGGTTTTCTTTATTAACATAACTAGTTTCCTAAATACTATTATTTTTATGGCATAACATTTTAGTACTAAAACCAATTCCAAGTGTTTGTCTGCTGTAATAGCATTCCCTGCCTTTCCTAACACGTCATTGTCCTATACAGTTAGGATCCTCATTCCTGGCAGAGACTCAGGGAGGGGTCCCAGTTCCCATACTGTGGAAATGTCAGCATTGGGAAAGTGTAATCCCATTGCATTGTGAAGAGCTGGATTCTTCTCTTGGTGGTGGCTTTGTAGTTTGGTTCATGGGTGCAGTAACATTTACTTCATAGTGAGCCTTTAGGACTTCTAAAGTTGGATTGTGGAGCACTCAAATCACTTAAGTGAGATATCCAGAAAGGGCATTACTGAATGGAGAAGGTTTTGGTATTACTAATATTCTGCACAGCCTTTACCAAGTAACCTGATAGAAATTGAATTGTAGTGGATTGTGCATATATCAGGCATGTGTGTGTCTGTCTATCTATCCATATCTATGCCTCTATATATTATTTCTGTCTATCTCATCCATCCATTCATATCTACCCATCTGTCCCTCTACCTACCTATTATTTATCTATCTGTCCCTCTCCCTACCTATCTGTCCCTCTCCCTACCTATCTGTCCCTCTCCCTACCTATCTGTCCCTCTCCCTACCTATCTGTCCCTCTCCCTACCTATCTGTCCCTCTCCCTACCTATCTGTCCCTCTCCCTACCGATCTGTCCCTCCCCCTACCGATCTGTCCCTCCCCCTACCGATCTGTCCCTCCCCCTACCGATCTGTCCCTCTCCCTACCGATCTGTCCCTCTCCCTACCGATCTGTCCCTCTCCCTACCGATCTGTCCCTCTCCCTACCGATCTGTCCCTCTCCCTACCGATCTGTCCCTCTCCCTACCGATCTGTCCCTCCCCCTACCGATCTGTCCCTCTCCCTACCGATCTGTCCCTCTCCCTACCGATCTGTCCCTCTCCCTACCGATCTGTCCCTCTCCCTACCGATCTGCCCCTCTCCCTATCTCTCTATCTATCCTCTTATAACACAGATCTATCTTCTCCATAATTCATCCCAATGATATTTTATGATCTGTATGTCTGACACCAGTGTTTCACATTTCCAGTATTGTTTCAATTAGAGATTAGATTAGTCGTTTTTTACTTTGGAGAATTTTCACATCCTTTCTTATTTATTTTTTTATTTTACACAGACTTCTATATTAGAAGGAAAAACATGATGTCCGAAACAAAAACAACCTAAATAACTCTTCTTAAAAAACAAACAAACTTGTGTTACTTTGTAAAGTCTTAAGGCCCTGTCACACAGAGATAATCTGCGGCAGATCTGTGGTTGCAGTGAAATTGTGGACAATCAGTGCCAGGTTTGTGGCTGTGTACAAATGGAACAATATGTCCATGATTTCACTGCAACCACAGATCTGCCCAAGATTTATCTGTGTGTGACGGGGCCTTATCCTATTTGTACAATTAGAGTCTGAATTTTAAACTGCTGCGGAATATGTTAGTGCTATAGAAAAAATGTTGTTGTTGTTATTATTATTAGGAGTGAAGGGGTTATTTTTTGACTAGCCTAAACAAATTCTGTGTGAAATAGCCCTGTTGGTAGTCGACCTATACTGTTATTATATAAGCTCTGCACGTCTCACTACCTACAAACATAATGATACAAATGTTAAAATGTTTGTTCTATCTGTCCACTTATCCTGCTGTAAAGGTTTTGGGCTTAAGCTGGCCATATGCATTTTATTTCTCAGTCAACTTTTTGCCCGATGTTTTTTTTCCTATCCGTTTGGGCAAGTTACTTTGAAGGAAGTATGAGCTGCGTCAGACATCTCATGCTTATTCTCTTGGCTAAAATATGCGATTGGGAAGGTTGAGATCTAATAAGCATATGGTTGTCATACATGTTTTGGGACAGCTGAATAGTCCCTGCCCCTCCCTGTTCAGTACATTAATTACACTTGATTTTCCATTTTCCCCAGCCATATGGATATCTATTTGAGAGAGGATGATTTTCTGTCACATACAGCTCCCTGTGTGGGAAGGTTTAATGGGTTGTCTTCAAGGAACAATCTGAGACGATAGAGTTTCAAGCTGTATAAGGCACAGCCCAGTCTGATTGCTTAGTAATCCTTCCATACATTCTATTTTAGCATTAGATGGTTAATGCTGTAATTACTGCCCCAGAGGTGAAACCCAGTTTGCCTTTACAATAAATAATTAAAGGAACCTCCCTAAATTGGAAAATGTCAGTTCCTGTTGCCTCAGCCTTAGTGAAACAGGACACTTATTCATTCTTCACATGGAGCAGCACCCATTGTGTCTCCTGTAGGTGTGTTCTACCATAGAAATCCCATGTCGGATAATTGTGAATGAACTTATTGATACATGGGTTTGAGGAAATTCTCTAATAAATACATCATGGTTAGAGCTCATCAATGTTCCCTTGTATGACAAGAATGTTCTTGATGTGTAGCTGCTAGAGAATGCGAATTACAGTCCTTTATTAAAAAGGAAATCATTTGCAGGGAAGGAAGTCTCCCATGGCTATCCCAACCCTTGGTGGCTGCTAATAAGATTTGCTTCTTTTGAAGCTGTTTGTCTAAGCTGAAATGCAAACAGACAACAGGGCCAGACACTTGGGCAAGTGTAGAAAGGCAAATCACTTGGTCACTTTGTAGTGAGAAGTCAGGTATGTGGACATTGCAAGGGGTCCACTCCTAATCTTGTTTCCTGTGTAGCTCATGAATTGTATCTTAACACTTGTACAGCCAATATTCATGAACATATGCTCACGGTTATGTCGTTCATTCATGCACTATTTCTAAGTAGGTCTCCAACAATTATTCATATAAATGTGTGCCGCAGCCGGGGCTGCTCGGATCCAGATCCGCGGTGGCTCGAGGGATCTTTGGACCCGGGGGTCGGGGTCGCGCGGCCACTCGGAATAAAAAAAGGGGGGATATTTACAAGGGATGATGTGAAAAGTTTGTGACGCCACCCGGGGTGTGTGGTAAGGTGGAGTACCAAAGCTGCAGTTAGGAGTACCCGGTGGCGATGGTGGGGGCAGCCTGGTGTTTAACCCCTCCACGGGTAGGGGAAATGCCCCGGGACTCGATGAGGACTGCGGAGAGGTGCCGTTGGGACGGTAAGGGTCACTTATGTACTCACTCAGTCCAATAACGCTGACACCGACAACTGTGGTAAACCAAAGTTCTTGACACCGCAGCCGCTTGGAGGGAGCACGCCTGGATCTCATGCCTGTTGGTGTTGCCTGTTAGCCTGTGACCTTTTCCTTGGCACATTTTCTTCTGACTGGTCTCTTTAGCATAAAACTAGTCGGGTCCCACTCACCAGTATGGTTAACTAGGTGAGCTTGCTCTCAGGGTTCACGCTTGGGATTTTCTCGACTATGAAGTGGGAAAGTCCTATCCCCCTCGTTGCGCTAGTACCCCGATTTTGGAGGCTCTGTCCTCGTCGGGTAAATTGCCAGGACGCCTGAAGCTACTTCCTGGCCTAGTCCACGTACCCCGTCGTGCCCTGGCCCCTGCCCGGAGATGGCACAAGGCCGCCGGCTGTCCTCCTCCACAGTCCGTGCCCCTTGTCACGATCCCCTGTGACCAAGGTCTGGCTCCTACCAGGCCCAGACTAACGCCTGCCACTTAGTAGTTTCAAGGAGCCCAGCTCCTGACCTCTCCTCGAGAGTCACCACTCAACTGCGCTCGTGACCTCTCCTTAACCAAATCCCAGTGGGTGACCCTATTCCCTTCAGGCTGTCCACTGGTGTGTCTGGTGGGTGTGGTGCAGAGTGTTCCTAGGATTTTGATTAGCTTGTTCTTGGCAACATCAAAGGTCAGGGACCCGTAACCAAGGAGGAGGTGAATACTGTGCAGAAGGGCATATTGCACAATATCCTGTGACGACCTGATAGGCCAGGGCGTCACAAATGATTGTTGATTTGTAAAGAACTACATTTAAGCTGGCCACACACATTACAGAGATGTCTGCCAAATTATCATTAGACCAACATGTATCTCTCAGTTCCACCATATACAGAAACACTTTGGGCGAGCGCTCCTTTATTCTTTGAGAGAAGCTGAAGGCTACCTACTGATGCATCAGTTGGCAGCTCATCTCTTGGAAAACAATGTGACTGGCAGTCTAAAATTGGACATGTGCAGCCAACAACTCTCCCAACATTCAGTCGGCTAGTGCCCCATACACATTAGACCGTCAACCGAACCCCTTCAGTATCAGAGGGTTCAGCCGACATTAGTCTAACATTAGTCTAACGTACATGTGGGCTCTGACTTGCCATTGATCAGAAGAATCTTTGTCTGAATGTCCCATATACTTATGATGACTACTTGATGTCACTAAAATCGGCATGTTCGACCACATCACTAAAGTAACTTTTACAGGAGAACCTAACTTAATACAGGATAAACATGAAAGTGATGAATCTGAGCATCATCCTGTATCTTAAAAGGAACCTGTCAGCAGATTTGGGGCCTATAAGCTGTGGCCACTACCACTGGGCTCTTATATACAGTATTCTAACATGCTGTATATAAGAGCACAGGCCGCTGTGTAGAGCGTAATAATCACTTTATAATACTTACCTAAATGGTCGCTGTGGTGGAGTTGGGTCATATGGGCGTCTTCGTTCTCCAGTGCCGGTACCTCTTCTTTCGGCCATCTTTGTCATCCACACTTGCCGGCATTGAGGTTCTGCGCAGGAGAACGGAGACGGCCATATGACCCAACTCCATTGCAGTGACTGTTTAGGTGAGTACTATAAAGTTATTTTTATGTTCTACACAGCGGCCTGGGCTCTTATATACAGCATGTTCGAATATTGTATATAAGAGCCCACTTGTGGTGGCTTATAGGCCACAAATCTGCTGACAGGTTCCCTTTAATGTACTCCATAAATGTTTTTTAGTTACACAAGGAATAGTTTTGCACTTTAATTATGAAGAAAATAGCTGCTTTTATCCATCCTAGACATTACTCTGGAATATCAGAAACTTATCACTGTCACCTTATTGAAGTTAATTGAATTGAGCAAAAAGATTTGTCTTGCCCTGATTGAGTAGCTGTAATATGCCGTAAGGCGGTAATTGTGGGCGTGGGATTGACTCTGGACACCCCGGTATGTTACATGAAAGAGCTGGTCCTGGCTGGGTGTGTGAACTTGTAAGTTATGGGCTCTACACCCATACAGAAGACATGCTGCCGCTGACATCAGCTCTCCAGGACTAGATGACGACTTGTTACCACAATAAAACCACAATTTTGTTTCAAACAGTACGTTACACATTGGTTCATCTTTATCTACAACTTCATACACCAGATAATGGGCACATACAGTATCTTCCAGGACATTTCAATTGTACAAAGCATATTCAGACACATTCTTAGCTCCTTCTGGGTTGTTTACGATTTTACTGTTCCTGTGAGTTCCAGCACAACCAAGCATAATGCTATAGTCCAATTTGTGACAGTCCCTTTTCTTTTCTGTGGCTGCACATCAGGCTTATACTCCCAATCTCTTCTGTATCCACATCTCTTCTTGTAGAGGAGGGGGGTAGGGTGTAGCCAGTAGTGTCAGTTTTGCCTTGAAAGAAAAGTTTTTTTCAGCTCACCCGTAGTATGTTTTCACCTGGCTCCAGGACCCAGAACGGTGCAGGGATGTAAATTCCGTGTTCAGGAATATAAAGCAGCAAGTAGTGGAAATTCCTTTCCTGATCCAGCAACACGTCCGAGATAGATGTGAATTAAAAATTCATTTTATTGAAAAATTGTTAAAACACCAATCATCAGAATGACATCCAAAAAAATTTTTGGATGTCATTCAGTTTTGCCTTGCACTCTTGAACGCTTGAGATAACTCTGCCCGGGAAAGCCAACTACACTCATGTACCAGTCCATCTCTGCCAGTTACGTTCTAGGCTTGGGACCTTTCTGCTAGACTGCTGTCCTCCGGAAACGTCTGCCTAGGGTCATTTTGTTAGCAGATTGGTCTCTTGGTTTTGTGACTCAGTCAACACTTCATGATTATTATAATTTTTTATTATATCTCCATTTATTAGGATCATGGAATAAATGGAGATATAATAAAAAATGATAATAATCCTGAAGTGTTGACTGAGTCACAAAACCTAGAGACATCTGAAAACGGGTATATGTAGACAAGTACAATAATCATGAACAATACAAGACGCAGACTGGTACGGGAGGAAAGGGGACCCTGCCCGCGAGAGCTCCAGGATCACGCCGTCTCCAGTATGGCTCCCTTTCTTATTTTTCCTTGCCACATATCACCTACTTCATGCTTCCTCGACGATCTGCCGAGTACATGTCTGTTTCAGTCATGCACTAACTTTATAAAAGGAAGTGTCTCTTTCCGTATAAACTAACTCCTCCCAATACTTTACAGTGTCTTTGGTAACTACATATACAAGTGCTATCCATTACACATGAAGCATTACCATGTATAACCTTGCTGTACATTGCACAACACATTACAACGCACAACACATTACAATACAATGCACACATCACAATATCTACAAAAGACACAATTTACATTACACTACACGACAATACAATAGCGCTTTTGGTGTCTTCAAGGGATGGAATGCGATAGCACCCAATCCACTTCCTTACATGGCTATGCCCATAGTCCATGTCCATTGGACCAGAACCCTGCAAGCTGATAACATGACAACATCCCAAGCATCTCCTCAGTAGGCGTCCAACAAGAGTTACCTCCACTGATTAGCTGTTATCTGCTTTATTAGCAGCTATAGGTAAAAATGCATGAAATAGGATCAGCATGGCTTTATACATTGCTTTGTAGTTGCTTCAGGAAACAGCACATTGTTTACCAGTCACTTGAATAGGAAATAAGTAAATGACAGTGGGTATTAGGTGATCTAGGGAGCCACACTGATCCAGCTCCTTACATTGTTGCCATAAAAATAACAGTTGATCAGTAGTAATGCCATGTGTCAGACCTCGACCAATCTGATATTGGTGAAGTATCCTGCAGATATGTCATTACTATGTTATTCCTAGATAATTCCTTTAAATGGTCAGTTAAAGCTTAAGGCCCCGTCACACTAAGCAACATCGCTAGCAACATCGCTGCTAACGAACAACTTTTGTGACGTTGCTAGCGATGTTGCTGTGTGTGACATCCAGCAACAACCTGGCCCCTGCTGTGAGGTCGTTGGTTGTTGCTGAATGTCCTGGGCCATTTTTTAGTTGTTGCTGTCCCGCTGTGAAGCACAGATCGCTGTGTGTGACAGCGAGACAGCAACAACTAAATGTGCAGGCAGCAGGAGCCGGCTTCTGCGGAGGCTGGTAACCAATGTAAACATCGGGTAACTAAGAAGCTCTGTCCTTGGTTACCCGATATTTACCTTTGTTACCAGCCTCCGCCGCTCTCACTGTCAGTGCCGGCTCCTGCTCTGTGCACATGTAGCTGCAGCACACATCGGGTTAATTAACCCGATGTGTGCTGTAACTTGGAGAGCAAGGAGCCAGCGCTAAGCATTGTGCGCTGCTCCCTGCTCTGTGCACATTTAGCTGCAGCACACATCGGGTAATTAACCCGATGTGTGCTGTAACTAGGAGAGCAGGGAGCCAGCGCTCAGTGTGCGCTGCTCCCTGCTCTCTGCACGTGCGGTGGTAACCAAGGTAAATATCGGGTTGGTTACCCGATATTTACCTTAGTTACCAAGCGCAGCATCTTCCACGCGGCGCTGGGGGCTTGTCACTGGTTGCTGGTGAGCTCACCAGCAACTTGTGTAGCGACGCTCCAGCGATCCCTGCCAGGTCAGGTTGCTGGTGGGATCGCTGGAGCGTCGCAGTGTGACATCTCACCAGCAACCTCCTAGCAACTTACCAGCGATCCCTATCGTTGTTGGGATCGCTGGTAAGTTGCTTAGTGTGACTGGACCTTTAGCCTCCTTATATAGGACCTTAAACTGAATTTATAAATGTAAACTGAGTACCTTCTCCAACTGGTGCTGCTCCACTGATTCTAGAACCGTTCTTCTGCGCCCCTCTGTTCCAGAAATAAAGATGCATATTTTCCCTTCCACGATACACCACAGAACGTCTCTATGGGTGTTTGCATTTTCTTGTCTGACACTGACCAATCAAATTACGACTTTTCCCACAGAGAAGTTCCAGTTGGCTGAAAGTAAAATTTGCACCAGTATTACTGGGTTGCATAGCTTTGGAATAGAGTGGCATAGAAGAAAAAAAACTGCTGCAGAATCAGTGGAGCAAAATGAATTGGAGGAGGGACTCGGTCTAAATTAAAAAAAAAAAAATCCAGTGAAAGGTCCTCTTAAGAACAGGAGGACCAGGCATATTGTATTTTAACATGCCTGATCCTTTTTGTTCTTAAAAGAAATGTCACATCTTGGAGAGTTTGAGCACCATCATATCCATTAGTTGGTAGACATGTTTTTCCCAAATTCAGCAGATTATGCTGATATTTAACAAAGTGCATGGTCACCTTAAAGGGGTGGTTTACTTGACCACTGAGGAAGGATTCTCCGGTCGTGATGGTTTACCATATCCCCCCAACTTAACCTAATAAATAACACACCGACTGCATGCGACTTTGGTTAAATAAATTGGCCACAACAGCCTTTATTACCTATTATTAACATTCTAACACCAGGGGGCGCCGTCCAACGGGCGACCCCAAACAAATAATAATAGGTAACACATAAATAATACACTGTACAAGTACCCTATGTAGGCCCTGTCCAGAAACCCTTTCCTACACCAAATCCCTGGCCGCAACACTCCGACCCAGAGATGAGGTATTAATCACCCCACGGATTAATACCCCCCAAACTTTGCAGAACCCCATGCCTGCAATTTACCGGAACCCGGAGACACCATACCAAGACAGTGCCTCTCGGTCCAGCCACCAATCCCTTACAACCGCCTCTGGACCAGACCTACCCCCGCTGCTGCGACAGAACATATGACCCCACCAACTAGTATTCCTTTTGTTTTCTGTTTTTCTTCTTTTTTTTTTTTTTAACTTTCTTCAAACAGTTTATCCATTGAATTAATGTTTTATTGTTAAAACGACATAGCCGGAAAACACACACAAAACACAAGGGAGGGTGGGCGGGAATCCTTCGCCGTCCGGAATCACAAGGGAAGGTAAGACCCCTCCCCTATAGCTTATATACTCCCCCCTCCTCCCCTATAGGGACCCTTTTCCACCAATCCCCTACGAAGTCCCATAATCCCCTTATTTCACTTTATTAACCCCCTCCCTCCCTTCCCTTTGGTCATGTCGCCCCTCCCCCCTATGGGGTCCATGGCTTTCTGCTAAGCAGTAGTGACCACATCTCTGTAAAACTGATAGGCTTTTTCTAAATACCTTGATCAGCCAATTCTACCTCTGAGCAGTGCTATTGCGGTCCACTCATCTCAATGAAGTGACCCCCGGGGCTCCATGACATCTGGGATCCGGTGATGTCCCGTCAACTGCCAGTTGACCTGATATCACCGCGGCCTGTCCTGGTATTTCTGAGTGCCTGGGATTGTGGGCGGAGTTTCACATCTCGTCACAGCCCAGCATCGTTCCTGCTTGCGGCGCTCTGCAGTGAAGAACACGCGCGACATGCTGCACTGTGATGCTGGGCTGTGATGAGCGGTGAAACGACGCCTACAGACTGGTCAGTCAGGAAGACTTGGGCCAGCCTCGGTGATATCAGGTCAACTGGGAGTTGATGTGACATCACCAGATCATAGAGGTCATGGAGCCCCGGTGGTCACTTCATGGGGATGAGCAGACCGCAATAGTGCCTCGCACTGATAGAATTGGCTGATCAAGGAATTTAGTATAAGCCTTCCCTATCAGTTTTACAGGTATGTGGTAACTACTGCAGAGTAGAGAACTACCCCTTTAATGCTAAGTGTGTAACGTGATAAAAGCAGAACTACTTTCTTGCATGTGGTTTAATATGCCTGAATATGTCATAATGCTTCTGTTTTACTTTGGACCCTTAATACTATAAACCACTTCATAAAAGTCTATTTCTCGTAAAGGCTTTACGAACCTTACTTTACAGTTGTCACCTTCCAGTTGAACCTACCCACTTTGTATAAATATTCATGCAGGAGCACCCAGAGGACATTAGCAGAGGCCCGACCATAAGGTATAGCTGAGCTTAAGTTGCCTGGAGCATGCAAAAAACGGTTTAGAGGATAGGATAATGGATCGATTCTAATTTTACACTGCACATACCTTCACCCCATAGCATTTGGAATGCAATTTGAGTAAAATTAATGTTATTGTCCCAGAGTAGTAACATAACCACTAGTCAAATAATATTGGAAAATATTATCATTCTGGGCAGCCTGTTACCTTCAATGATATAAAACATAAGAACGGAATGTCATGTAAAGTATATGTAGAAAACACAAAGGACGGAGGAAAAATGCACAGTTTGCAAAATGTGGTCTGCGTAAGGGGCTTTCGAGGGTCCAAAGAGAGAGAGCTTGGGTGTGTACATAGCATATCTGATCAACGTAGAATGCTGGGAATTTTTGGAGCATGTCCAGTTTAGCTGTAGGAATCCCATGGGAGAGTTGTCAACCAGCTCCAGATGTCGACAGGGATGTCTTTAAGCACATGGAGTTCTTTACATTCAATCTGTTACATCCCTGAAAACTTTTTACATCTTTCTGATTTAACCCTATAGTTGACCTAGTTATTTAAATTTTTGTTCCTTTGCATTAAAACCAAAGCAAGGGTTAGGTACCGAAATAAAATGAGTCAATTTTTTGTAAAGGAGTTTGACAATTATTTATTATTATAGCGCCATCAATTCCATGGCGCTTTACATATTAAAACGGTATACATAATAGGGACATGTACAATAATCATAAACAATACAAGACACAGACAGGTACAGGAGGAGAGAGGTCCCTGCCCGCGAGGGCTCACAGCCTACAAGGGATAGGTGAGGATACAGTAGGTTAGGGTAGAGCTGATTGTGCGGCGCTATATCAGACTGAGGGTTACTGCAGGTTGTAGGCTTGTCGGAAGAGGTGGGTCTTCAGGTTCCTTTTGAAGCTTGTCAAGGTAGGCGAGAGTCTGATGTGTTGAGGCAGAGCATTCCAGAGTATGAGGGAGGCACGGGAGAAATCTTGGATGCGATGGTGGGAAGAGGAGATGAGAGGGGAGCAGAGGAGGAGATCTAGTGAGGATCGAAGGCAACATGCAGGTAAGTACCGGAAGACTAGATCAGAGATGTAGGGAGGAGACAATCTTAAACATATATGGTCCACAGGCATAAATTAATAATTCGGTGTATCTCCTCTGACAACCTCATGTTTAAAGCACACAAATCACCAGGATTTTCCTATATAACCTAAAGCCAGTGCTATACTGGCACTATCAAGCTGCTTCTATATATAACTTTTAATTGTCAGCTAGGATGTTTAAGTTTTGAAATACAGGCAAATAAAGTTTGTAAAATGAGCAGCTTTGTGAATGACAGCAGCTACCGATCAGCTGATAGCTGGGGTGGGTTTTCCTAGTCCCCCTGGTTGTTCCTCCTCCTATTTATGCTAATTCTATTATGGAATTGTTTTACTAAGTGCTAGAAGGACCTGTGCTGATGCCATACCCATGTGACCAGAAGAGGCGGGGCCTCAACCAACAGAAAAAAATAATGTTCCTTTCTGGTATCAGCTCTGTTGGTTGAGGCCCCGCCCCTTCTGATCACATGGGTATTACATCAGCACAGGTCCTTCTAGTCAGTTGGTAAAACGACTCTATAATAGAATTAGCATAAATAACAGGGAGGATAGACAGGCAGGGGAGAGGGAATTACTATGAATACCCACCCCAGCTATCAGCTGATCAGCAGCTGCTGTAATTCAAAAAGCTGCTCATTTTACAAACTTTACTTTCTTGTGTTTCAAAACCTATACATTTTAGCTGACCACTAAAAGTATATATAGAATCATCCTGATAGTGCAAGTATAGCACTGGCTTTAGGTTATATAGGAAAATCCTGGTGATTGGTACACTTTAAGGGTAATGAGGTTCCTATTATCCCTATTCCTTCAATTTTTTTGTGCACCCATCCATATAAACTGCGTAAAGCAGCACTGGCATACCAAATGCTAGCTTGCACAGGACTCCTGATTGAACTTGCCCACATCCTTCCCGATTAGCTTTCTGTAACCCTTTCACATGTATCAGAAGTGTATCTGGATCCATGAGGAGTTTTGATACCACCGCAGAAAAAAATCCACTGAGGAAATGAGCAGCAATCTACTTATTTCCTCTAGACACTGCAAAGAAACTACTAATCATCATCATAGTATCATAGTTTTTAAGGTTGAAGGGAGACTCTAAGGCGGGCTTTGCACGCTGCGACATCAGTAACAATGTGTTACCGATGCTGCAGCGATAGTCCCGCCCCCGTCGCACGTGCAATATCTAGTGAAAGCTGCCGTAGCGATTATTATTGCTACGGCAGCTTCACACGCACATACCTGCCGTGCGACGTCCCTCTGGCCGGCGACCCGTCTCCTTCCTAAGGGGGCGGGTCGTGCGGCGTCACAGCGACGTCACACGGCAGGTGGCCAATTGAAGTGGAGGGGCGGAGATGAGCAGGATGTAAACATCCCGCCCACCTCCGTCCTTCTCATTGCAGCTGGCGGCAGATAAGGTGAAGTTCCTCGCTCCTGCGGCTTCATACACAGCGATGTGTGCTGCCACAGGAGCGAGGAACAACATCGTACCTGTCGCTGCACCGGCATTATGGAAATGTCGGAGGCTGCAACGATGATACGATAACGACGCTTTTGCGCTCGTTCATCGTATCAAAAAGGATTTGCACGTTGCGATATCGACTGCGACGCCAGATGTGCGTCACTTTCGATTTGACCCCACCGACATCGCACGTGCAATGTCGCAACGTGCAAAGCCGCCCTTAGTCCATCTAGTTCAACCCGTAGCCTAACATGTTGATCCAGAGGAAGGCAAAAAAAACCAAAAAACCCCAATGTGGCAAACAAGTTCCAATGGGGAAAAAATTTCCTTCCTGACTCCACATCCAGCAATCAGACTAGTTCCCTGGATCAATACCCTGTCATAAAATCTAATATACATAACTGGTAATATTAAATTTTTCAAGAAAGGCATCCAGGCTCTGCTTAAAGGGAACCTGTCATCAGAAATTTCGCCCAAAAGCTAAAAGATTCCCCCTCTGCAGCTCCTGGGCTGCATTCTAGGAAGGTCCCTGTTATTATTGTGCCCCATGTGAGACCAAAATAAAGCCTTTATAAAGTTCTACCTTTTTGTATGCAGCTTCTGTAAATGTGTCACGGGGGCGGGCTCTCTGCCGTCCGTTATTCTGCCTCCTGGTCCTGTATGCCGCCCCCATCGCTCCTTTCCATATCTGATGCACCGCCCACTGCTCCAGCCATCCCCGCGCATGCCCAGTGCCAGTCTCACAGGACTGAGCAGTGTGACCGCTGGTGACGTGTGCGCAGGCAAGTGATTATGGACGGGACTGTGACTGTTATCAGCAAGTACCCGGCCATAATCTCGTGAGCGCGCAAACCTCTCCAGCATTCACACTGAGCTCAGTGTAGATGCTAGACTGTATGGGCTGCTTCCAGGGATGACGTCCCTTTGTCATGTGATAGGGGCGTGTTCGAAATACTATCACATGACAAAGGGACGTCATCCCTGGAAGCAGCCCATACAGTCTAGCATCTACACTGAGCTCAGTGTGAATGCTGGAGAGGTTTGCGCGCTCACGAGATTATGGCCGGGTACTTGCTGATAACAGTCACAGTCCCGTCCATAATCACTTGCCTGCGCACACGTCACCAGCGGTCACACTGCTCAGTCCTGTGAGACTGGCACTGGGCATGCGCGGGGATGGCTGGAGCAGTGGGCGGTGCATCAGATATGGAAAGGAGCGATGGGGGCGGCATACAGGACCAGGGGGCAAAATAACGGACGCCAGAAAGCCCGCCCCCGTGACAGATTTACAGAAGCTGCATACAAAAAGGTAGAACTTTATAAAGTCTTTATTTTGGTCTCACATGGGGCACAATAATAACAGGGACCTTCCTAGAATGCAGCACAGGAGCTGCAGAGGGGGAATCTTTTAGCTTTTGGGCGAAATTTCTGATGACAGGTTCCCTTTAAATGTTAGTAGTGAATCACTCATTACAACATCATGCGGCAGAGAGTTCCATAGTCTCACTGCTCGTACAGTAAAGAATCCTCATCTGTGATTATGATTAAACCTTCTTTCCTCAAGACGTAGCGGATGCCCCCGTGTTCCAGTCGCAGGCCTAGGTGTAAAAAGATCTTTGGAAAGGTCTCTGTACTGTCCCCTCATATATTTATACATTGTGATTAGATCCCCCCTAAGCCTTCGTTTTTCCAAGCTAAATAACCCCAAGTTTAATAACCTGTCTTGGTATTGCATCCCACCCATTCCTCTAATAATCTTGGTCGCTCTTCTCTGCACCCTCTCCAGTTCAGCTATGTCCTTCTTATATATCGGTGACCAGAATTGTACACAGTATTCTAAGTGCGGTCGCACTAGTGACTTGTACAGAGGTAGAACTATATTTTTTTCATGAACACTTATACCTCTTTTAATACATCCCATTATTTTATTAGCCCTGGCAGCAGTTGCCTGACACTGTCCACTAAAGTGAAGTTTACCATCCACCCATACACCCAAGTCTTTTTCTGTGTCTGTTTTACCCAGTGTTCTACAAATAAGTACATAATCATAAATGTTATTTCCTCTACCCAAGTGCATGACCTTACATTTATCTACATTAAACTTCAATTGCCACTTCTCAGCCCAATCCTCCAATTTACATAAATCTCCCTGTAATATAAAATTATCCTCCTCTGTATTGATTACCCTGCAGAGTTTAGTATCATCTGCAAATATTGAAATTCTACTCCGCATGCCCCCAACAAGATCATTTATAAATATGTTGAAAAGAAGCGGGCCCAATACTGACCCCTGTGGTACCCCACTATGAACTGAGACCCAGTCTGAGTACATACCATTAATAACCACCCTTTGTTTCCTATCACTGAGCCAGTTTTTAACCCAGTTACACATATTTTCCCCTATCCCCATTATTCTCATTTTATGTACCAACCTTTTGTGTGGCACCATATCAAAAACTTTTGAAAAGTCCATATACACAACATCCACTGCATTTCCCTGGTCCAGGCTTGAACTTACTTCTTCTAACTAAGAACTTACTAAGATTAGCACCATTGAATGGCAATAAGGCTAATCGTCCTGTGTGGGTCTCTAGATGTGCTATCCAAAGGTCAGGCACGAATCTCTGCCACCGAAGTTGTGAACATAAACTAATACTTTACTAAGGTCTTATAAAGGAACATTACCCATTTATGCTACTAATAATGTACAATTGTAGTCCGATGCTTTGCTATTGTAAAAAAAACATGGTATTCATATTTCATTACCATTAGGACTGCTTCACGAATCCATTGAAGAGAATCTGTCAGCAGATTTTTGCTATGTATTCTAACAGCAGTATGATGTAGTTAGGGCCCCTGATTTCAGCAATGTATCACCTACAGTAGTTCAGCAGTTGTGATCGACATTGAGCCCAGTGTAACTCCACCCACACCACTGACTGGCAGCTTTCTTCACTGTATATTGACAGAGGTGGGAGCGAGGCTGGATCAGGAGTCACGAGATACCTAGTCCACTAGTGATAATCTACAGCAAAACACAGCCTAGTAAGTGACACCGCTGGAATCTGGGTTTCTATGCCCAAATCATGGTGCTCTCAGACTACCTTCCAAAATCTGTTGACAGATTCTATTAAAACTTCCAATTATTCCATAAAATTTATTTCTAATCAAATGTGGCACTATTCAGAAGTTATGCTTCATTTCATACTGGACTACCAGGGGAGCAGTCACTGTTCAGTTATAAAGTGTTAACTACTGTAAGAAGTAATATACACTTTTCGCTGTAGAGATCTCTACGTCTTAATCAACCCAATTCTCTTTCTGGCTACATAGTGCTACACAGTAGTGACAGTCTACTTGTTCAGGGGTAGTGCTACTCAAAATGTAGCCTAAAAGATAAAATTATATTTTATCTTCCATTCTTACTCACTCTACTCCACTCCAATCCACTCCACTGACACAGACAGAAAAGGGCCCCTATGCTAGAACAATATATGTTCCCTTTTTTCAGTCCAAGAGCTCATCAAAAAGAACAATTCCACCTGCATTGAAGGTAGAAATGGAACCCCCTTACCTCTTGGGCCCCCGTATGGCTGCACCAATGATGTTTGCCCCTGCTACGCTCCCTTTCACCACCCCCAAGTCACACTTTCTATGTGGTTACCAAAATAGACGTTTGTTGGATGAGCTCAAATGGTTTAAACATGCTTCCAAAATCCAAGAATATGAGCGAGGGCATCACTAGTAAGTGGCTCAAGAAGTGACATTTTCAACCCTAAGTAATTGTAGTGATATAGTTTAAAGTGTACTTGTCATTTTAGGTGAATATTCAGTATAGGGAGTCATCTGGATGAGCCGGCCCTGGTCATTGAGCGCCCACCAATCCGCTACATATAATCTGATTGGGGTTGTTTAATTGTCCCCTTAGACCAGAGGTGTACAACCTATTCTGGTTTGAGGGTCATATTGTCATACTGAATTACTTTCAAGGGCCTTAGTAAAATTTAAAAGGGTATTACCTCTTGAGACGTTTATTACATATCAAAAGTATATGCCATAAATGTCTAAGAGATGGAGAGATCCTTCACACCTGTAACTCTCCATTGAATACTATGAATGTTGTTGGAGCTTGAGCATTTTGCACTTCCCTAAGAATGTTGAGAGCTGGATTCATAGGCCTCCATCATTTCAACTCGCATATGCCTGTTAGGAGTTCTAATCAGGGATCAATTTGTGCTTGTGTGCTTGCCCCCCTGTTGGGAATGTCATTCAAGTGGGTGCTGGTGTGGAGCTCTCTCTAGTGGCCAGGAATGGTAATGAAGCTGAGTCTGAATCTGTGACTCAAACAGGTGATGGAATTAATTAGCAATTCAGGAAGTCCTATTGCAGGTCAGCCTAGTGTATTTAGGAGAGTATTTTCTGCCTGGCGGCCGCCGGTACTGGATGTTTCCTGCTGCTTCTGAAGATGGCTGGGAGTTTTCCCTTCAATTTCTCCCATTTCTGTGCCTGAATCTACTCCAGATAGGTTTACTAGTTTCTGTGCCTAATTGTTGGAATTGCACTTAAGGGTGTTTCTGCTTATTCCATTTTGGTCTGTGTTTTGGTTTCTTTTTTTTTTTTTGTGAGGATCTGTCTCTGCTTTTGTGACTAGGGCAGTTCCTCCAGCAAGAAAGGGAGCTTGCTCCCTGTTCATGTTTGGATTATTTGCACTTTAGAATATTATTTGTTCTGTGATTTTGTTTCTTCCCATTATATCTGCAGTTCTGTTTAAAGTATCTGGCACAAGAGTGCCTGATATAGGGGAGAGAAACCGTGTGGTCTCAGGTATTTTTTCTACCAGGAGTTTGGTATTTTTTGCAGGGTTTTTTGCTGGCCGCAATCAGTTATCTTTCCTGTCCTGTTGTATCTAGTAAGTCGGGCCTCACCTTTGCTTATCTATATTTTCTATCTGTGTATTGTGTTTTTTTTTTTGTTACATCACCGTCATTTACATGTTGGGGGCTTGCTATTTCTTTGGGGACAGCTCTGAGACAAGTTAGGATTCCTCATTTCTATCTTTGAGGTGTAGCACGTAGGAACAGCCCACTGCTACGTCTAGTGTTGTCCGATAGATAGGGGATTGCAGTCAGCTTATTTTCCAACTCCTTTTGTGGTTTTCTTTTTTTCCTGATTAATGGGATTTTTTGTGATCGTGCACGGTTACCAGTTCATAACACCCTCCCCCCCTTCCATGCTCCCGAGTAGTGTGCCACTCTTTTTCTCACTGATGTGGAAGCTACTATATACAGAAGATTAGGGCCACACAAGATGACATGGTGGGTCACATGCGATTCCCCCGAGCCACAGGCTTTGCACCCATGGCTTAGACGAGAATGCTCTGTGCACAAAACAATTGTTAATGTGATTGTTTTGTGTGCATAAAATATCAATAGTTATTGGCAGCAAATCTGCTCACATAGGACAATGACTTTAATGCCATCGTCATCGATCCAATCATCTGATGAATGAGCATTTTGCCTGTTTGTATTATTTATACAATGTTTGTGAAAAGACGGTCATCATTCAATAGTGTTTGAAAAAAAAGATGCACAAAGACCCTTTTCTTTAATCTTTTACAACTTTTAGGCAAGAACAAAATAATTATACTGTAAATAAAAAAAATACAATGTAATGATGGTTGGTTGAAGAGCTTTTTTAAGTTTTGCCTATCTGTTGCGGTGATAAAAGCAAACAAAGTTTTGGCACCAAGTGAGTTAGTTTTTTTCATTAAAGGCCTAGTCACACACAACGACTTACCAGCGATCCCGTAAACGATGCGACCTGATAGGGATTGCAGGTAAGTCGCTGGGAGGTCACTGGTGAGATGTCATACAGTCAGATCTTACCAGCGATGCAAGAACAATACAGGTCGCAGTAGCGACCTGTATAACGATCTCAGCAGTCTCTGGGATTCTGTCACACAGTGTCAAACACAGCAATGGGTCCTGCCCAGGAGGACATCGCCTTTGAAGAAAATGGCCTGGACCATTCTGCAACGACTAGAGATCTCACAGCAGGGGCCTGATCGCTGGTAGGTGTCACACATAACGAGATCGCTAACGGGATCGCTACTGCGTCACAGAAACCGTGACTCAGCTGTGATCTCGCTAGCGATCTCATTATGTGTGACGGTACCTTAAGTAAAATTGGGTGTTGCCAGAGATTTTCACTGGGTTGTGTTTGTCTTTTCCCTGTATGAGGTTGCCCAATCATAAGCAGGTAGCAACACACAGGAGAAAAAAGAACACACCCCACAATTGCTCAGAACACGCTACTCTTGTGTAAAGAACATGCTCTCAGTGAAAACTCTGAACAGCCTCTTGGACTTAATGAAAAATGGAGTGTTGAATACTTTGATTGCTAATATCTCCATAACAGAGAGGCAAAAGGCAAACCTATTTTTCTGCTCTGCAGTCTCAATTACATTGTGTGTCCAGTTCAAAATGGAAAAAATTCATTGAAGGCCCTCTCTTGAGCTTCAGTTTACTTATTTCAGGGTCAGTATTTGATCTCTTTCTGCTGTTCTGTTATTGTTATCTTGACAGATTTGTTACTTTGTACCTCGTTAGCTTCCTCAGTTTCTGTGTCCTAAACTATAGAAAAAAATATTTTCTCATCTAAGAAAACCAGACATTCATATTTGTGATGGCAAAGACAGAAAAGACCCCAGTGCAAGAGCAGTAAATGGGCCAGTCCAATAGCTCTTCATAATGCTCTATTCTATCTGCTTTGGAGGTAGACATGGAACCTCTTAAATCTTGGTCCCCCTGAGTGGCTAAACAGGTTGAACCAATGGTAAGTTCTTCCCAATGCTGCATTCATTAAGTTATAGTGAGAAGTGAAGTTTTTATCTCAGTACAACCTCCTACTACTGACCTTTGCTGCCCAATTTCACACACAGGACAGCAAGGATTTGAAAATGGTACAGTATGAAATATAGATGTCAGCATAGGCAGACCCAAAATTCCCACGTTGTCCCTAGCTCAGCGATGTCAGCCTCGATGGGGGCGGGGGGCTGCCTCCTCCTCATCACCCACAAGCACACAGACTGGGGACTCATCAAGCTCAGGCTTCTTTGGGGGTGAACCTTTTCGGAGCATTCGGGCATTTCCACCTTCCCCTATAAGTCCCAGAACAAGACTAACATCCCAGCCTTTTGTAATTGGGTGCAATAAGTCCTGGACCATGGGGGACCTCATGGGATTCAGTCCCCTTGGTTATCTCACTGATTACTGTGGCTACAGTATAGCCTTTCGCGACCCCATGGTTACAGCGGATGCCGCTCTTCTTCTTGGGAATCGGTTGGAGAGGGAGTGTGGCCCTCACCAGAGTCACCAAACTCCCTGAGTCTAGCAGTCCAGTCATTTGCATGCTATTTATTTTCACCAGACACGCCTGCAGTCCCTCACTGACTTGACAGTCCACATTACAGGTCAGATATGCATAACAGAAACACCGTCGACTCAAGCTACAGTACAGGCGACAATGGGCATCTATGTGACCTGGGCTATGACACTTCCAGTAAATTATATCCACAGCTTAGGCCTTGGAAACCCCAGTAAGGAGAAGGCAAGTCCCATGGCTTCCCCAAGGAACCCTCTATCACTTGGTACATTTCCAAGAGTCTTGACAGGTCATCTGTGTTCCTGGGATCTCCCTGGGCAAGCCATGTCTGTACTGGCTTGCATGGGATTAGATGAACCGCTCCATTACCAACCACTCAAGCATCTGCACTGTGGTGGACTACTCTGGCGGCAGCCATTTTTGGATCTGTGCCGCCACCATGCCCGCAGCAGCCGGGCTGCTTAGATCCGGACCTGCTGTGTGGCTCGAGGGATCCTCCGGACCCGGGGGTCACGTGGACATGCCAAATGAAAAGGGGGACGTAGTTGTACGGCCTTGGCCATATTCAGTTTGTGACACCACCCACGGTGTGTGGTGAAGTGGGACACCACCGCTGCTGTTGTGGGATACCCAGGGGAGATGTAGTGGCAGCTGGATGTTAACCCCTCCGTGGGTAGGGATGGTTGCCACGGGGCCCAGTGTTTCTGTGCAGGGTATGGCGATGGCAGGGGCTTGCGCGCCAGGACGTACCAGGGGATGTTTGGTTACTCACAATTAAATGAATCACACTAGTGTTTTGGTAAACCAAGGTACTAGTGGCCGGCCGCCGCGGCCGGTTGTACTCTGGTCTTCCACCCGGGCTGATAGTCGCCGTCGTTATGGAATACGGGAGTCTGCTCCCAGCTTGTTGTGTACCTGAGGAGCCGTGCCTGCTGATGCTGACTCGTGGGATCTATGGGCCCTGGCGGTTGTCCTATCCCTCTCTGTGGGTGATTGTCTGCTTTTGGGACTTTGGTTGGGACAGGACCTATAATTCTGCCCTCAATCGGTTGATTAGCTAGGCCGTTGGTTCCGGTCCTGGCTTCAGGGTCCGAGTACCCCCTCTGTGCACGGTTTCCGGTCGGGTCTCCGGTGTCCGTACCGGCAGGCTCCAACCCTGTCCCGGTCCACCTCGGATCTGCCGAGCCGTCTTCCCATTGCCTGCCAACGGAGACCATCGTCTACCACCTAGCCAAGGTACCAGGGCTCCAACCCTGGCACCATTCAACTTGAGCTTCTCCTCTGTTGGAGCTACCCCTAGCCCCAGCCTCCACTCCTCTTAACTTGAACTCCAAACTTATTCTGCTTGGTTTCCCGCCCCGGGCTGTCTAGACCCCTAGGTGGGCATTCCCTAATCGCTTGGTCCTGCCCACTTGTGTGCCTTTCTTGCCCTGAAGGGGGTGACTAGGGTTTCAGGTCGGCTGTATGTGACCTAGGTGAGGGAAGGTGTTATGCGGGGGCCTAATGTGTGACTACCTGGTTTTGCGAGGGCGTCACAGATCACTTGTAGCAAGTCAAACATCTGGGAGCAAGGGGGTTTGTCACAGTGATATGACCAGCAAGGGACCCATTGTGCCCTGACAATCATTGTCACACCCAGGTGCTTCAATACTTTAGTTTTTAATTTTTCATATTCTTTGGTATCCTATAAGGCAAGGTCAAAATATGCTTTTTCTGGTTCCCTGGTTAGATACGGCGCCAGCACCTTCGCCCATTGCTATGGCAGGAGTTTCTTCCATTCATCAACCCTTTCTAAAAGGTCAGAATTGCCTCCATATAGTCACATGGGGTCATCCTTTGCATGGCTTGTCCCGGACGTAGAAGTCCTCATCTAGACTTGGAGGTGTGGTGGTCACCCTGCCATGGATTGCCTCCCTAGGAACGCCATCTGCAACTGAAGGGCCTTCTACTGCTGCTGTTGCTGCAACTCAAGCACTCACTGCTGTTGATAGATCTGCTGCTGCTGTTGCTGGATCTGTTGCATTAACAGCTTGTATGTCTCCTGCTGGGCTTGTTGTTGCAGCTAAACCTGCACCTGATGTTTGACCAGGTCCTCCATGTGGTTCACCCGTCCTTTCTGGCTTATGGTCGCCTTCACACAGGACATACAAATGACCTGCAGCAATCACACGTGTTCCCTGGGAGCGTTGCCCACACTCTAGTACCAATTGTGATAATGCTACTCACTTGGCTACTGGCAGTAGTAGAGACAGGAACTGTTTCTATTTAACTTCTTGGCTTTTTTTTTTGTTGTAGTCTTCCTAAACCATTCCACAAACATAAAAGCCTATTTCGGCATAAGGTATTAAAAAGGAAAACCAATAAGGTCTCATGCGCACACTGCAGATTTTGATGCATTTTTGGTGCACTTTCGTGGTGACTAAACTGCATCTAAACTGCATGCTTTTCCTTCCCCAGCAAAGTCTATGAGATTTCAGATTTGCTGTGCGCACATTGCTTTTTTTTTTTTTTGGGCTGCAGTATTGTGGTGACAACAAAACTGCAACATGTGAATTCTTTGTGTTTTCCCCTGCATTTTTCATCCATTGGTGTTAAACGCATGGTGAAAAAAAACACAAAAAATGCACCAAAAAAAGCATACTTTTTTGGATGCTCTTTTGTGACCACACGGTGCAGTTTTGTGGTGAACTCAATACTGTAGCGTGCGGACATAGCCTAACAATTTCATGCAGTATTGAGAGCTTTGCCCCCTCGGGATACGCCACTCTTTCAATTGAGTCCCACTGTACACTGAGACACCATATGAGACTCCTGGTTTCCATTTTAAGTTATGTACCACTCCCATGGGTAGGGTATGTGAGCAGCCAGACCTGCCTTTCCCTCTGACTGCTTGTATAAAACCTGGCCCTGACGCACCCTAATAACTCTCTTAGGCCTAAAACACACTTCACCCGACTTCATTGTCATGCCGCGGCTCTGTCTGTGTGCCGCGTACTGATTAGTGGTCACCTGTGAAGGATTCACCAGTGACCGCTAATCCCCCGAGTGACTGAAGTGAGCAGCCCTCTCTCATACTTACCGCTGCCCGATCACCAGCGCGGCGAGGAACAGCTGTGCAGAGAATACGCGGCAACAATTACTTTGAATATGCCGGCCGCTCATTAATCAATCTCGTATTCCCTGCTTTCCCCGCCCACCGGCGCCTATGATTGGTTGCAGTCAGACATGCCCCCCACGCTGAGTGACAGCTGTCTCACTGCAGCCAATCACAGCAGCTGGTGGGCGTGTCTATACTGTGCAGTAAAATAAATAAATAATTAAAAAAAACAATGTGCGGTCCCCCCCAATTTTAATACCAGCCAGATAAAGCCATACGGCTGAAGGCTGGTATTCTCAGGATGGGGAGCCCCACGTTATGGGGAGCCCCCCAGCCTAACAATATCAGTCAGCAGCCGCCCAGAATTGCCACATACATTATATGCGACAGTTCTGGGACTGTACCCAGCTCTTCCCGATTTGCCCTGGTGCATTGGCATTCGGGGTAATAAGGAGTTTTTGGCAGCCCATAGCTGCCAATAAGTCCTAGATTAATCATGTCAGGCGTCTCCCCGAGATACCTTCCATGATCTGTAAATTACAGTAAATAAACACACACACCCGAACAATCCTTTATTAGAAAAAAAAAACACTAACAAATTGCCTTGTTCACCAATTTTATAAGCCCGAAAAAGCCCTCCATGTCTGGTGTAATCCAGGATGGTCCAGCGTTGCTTCCAGCTGTGCTGCATGAAGGTGACCGGAACTGCAGAAGACACCGCCGCTCCTGTCAGCTCCACGCAGCTAATAAAGGGAATAGCACGATTAGCTATCACTGAGGTTACTCGCGGCCAACGCTGAATACAGCTGATCGCACTATTTCCTTCATTAGCTGCGTGGAGCTGACAGGAGCGGCAGTGTCTTCTGAGACGCCTGACATGATTAATCTAGGACTTATTGGCAGCTAAATCGTGAAGAGCCGGGTACAGTCCCAGAACTGTCGCATATAATGTATGCGGCAATTCTGGGCGGCTGCTGACTGATATTGTTAGGCTGGGGGGCTCCCCATAACGTGGGGCTCCCCATCCTGAGAATAGCAGCCTTCAGCCGTATGGCTTTATCTGGCTGGTATTAAAATTAGGGGGGGACCGCACGCCATTTTTTTTAATTATTTATTTCACTGCACAGTATAGACACGAGTGAGACACCTGTCACTCAGCGTGGGGGCGTGTCTCACTATGGATTTATCTGGCCGTATGGCTTTATCTGGCTGGTATTAAAATTGTGGGGGACCGCACGCCGTTTTTTTTAATTATTTAATTATTTATTTTACTGCACAGTATAGACACGCCCACCGGCTGCTGTGATTGGGTGCAGTGAGACAGCTGTCACTCAGCATGGGGGGTGTGTCTGACTGCAACCAATCATAGGCGCCGGTGGGCAGGGAAAGCAGGGAATACGAGATTGATTAATGAGCGGCCGGCATATTCAAAGTAATTGTTGCTGCGTATTCTCTGCACAGCTGTTCCTCGCTGCGCTGGTGATCGGGGAGCGGTATAGGCCGGGGAAAGAGAAAAACCGAGCGCCAATGTAAGTATGACTGAGAACAGCAGAAAAAAAGGTAAGTATACTGAATTTAATTTAAAAAAAAAATAAAAATAAGATCGCTAGTGTAAAATCGCACACGCACGAAACGTGCTGAACACGGACATACTCCGTGTGCGGTCCGTGCAGGCACGGACCCATAGACTTTAGCGGGTCCGTTCCTGCGTGCTGCCGGCCAAAAACGGACATGTCGTCCGTGCAGAAAAGCGCACACACGTACTTATCACACGGACACACGTTCCGTGTGATTTTACGTGTGTGTGCCATCTACCATTGAATAACATGGGTCTCCGTGTGTACGTGTCTCCGGTACGTGCAAATACGTACCGCACATGTACAAAAAAACGGATATGTGTTGCGGGTCTTAGTACTTGATGTACTAGAGCTTGCATCCGGACTTGCATCACAGAGGATAACAACCTCTGTGATATATACCTCCCAATGACTACGTGTCAGGCGGCCATCTTGTAATTCTCACCTCCTTCAGCAGTGCCGTTCTGGCGATGTTCACGCCGTTTTTCCTGGAGAGTGGCATCACATTACAGCCAATGAGCAGATGACTATCAATGTGCATGTAAATGAAAAGGTATTGAGAGAGACAGGAATGTACTATGTATGGTCAGCAGGAGGCATTATTCTTATCTCCTCTAATTATTTCTGTATCATTGTTCCAGAATTATAGTATGAAATGAACTGCAGTTCAGTTGCCTAAACATAAAGATTCCAACAACACCCCAAAACCTCATTGACTATAATGGGTTCTGTCAGGTTTTCATCATAGTGGCCACCATTTTATTGAAGAAAACAGTGCAGCATGTGCTAGAATAACTGACTTTTTTGGCAGCATATTCAATGGAGTATCAAATGCAGCTTTATGCAGTTCTAACACCAAATGCATCCCGCAGCCTAAATGTAAGGGCTTTACATCAAAATCTATGAAAATTCAACAGTACTCCATCATTCCAAAATATATCGAGAATCAGATCAACATAAACGGAATGTTAGTTGGAAATTCATTCCAATTACAGCAAAATCTCAAAAGCTTTCCTTCCTGTCTAATCTAGGAATACACCATGCAGAAGATCCACTGTTCACAGTAAAGCTAACCATAAACATGGGAGGGTTTTTTGGGGGAAGATACAAATGCTGTTGGTGTTATAGGAAACTAATGTCTATAGTGGGTCATAAATATCAGACTCTTTGAAAATCCAACCAAAATTATCTAAATATGCCATAAAATTTATACGGCTAGCCTCCAAGTTTGTGGTTGAAGTAATTTTAAACTTGTGGATAGAGATTTAATTTCAGTAATTTGTTGCTTGCGTGATAATCTTACCTCTAATCCCTAACAAAGACAGCTTTGTAATTACAGTGGCACCTACTGGATTATGTCAGTGAAACATTTGAGTTTTCCAGTATGTTTTAGTTTTTAGTAATTGTCTTGACCTTTTATACAGTAGTGATGTAAAGCAGGTAATCGGATGCAACAACACAGACAATAAGGTGGCAGTGGTGACTGTACCAACAACGGTTTATTAACCATATACCAATCAAGGATTAACACTTTAAATGGGAGATCTTGGTATAGCACAAGTAAAGGCCCAGTCACACACAACGACTTACCAGCGATCCCGAAAACGATGCGACCTGATAGGGATCGCTTGTAAGTCGCTGGGAGGTCGCTGGTGAGATGTCACACAGTCAGATCTTACCAACGATGCAGGAACAATACAGGTCGCAGTAGCGACCTGTATAACGATCTCAGCAGTCACTGTGACCCTGTCACACAGTGTAAACACAGTGATGTGTCCTGCCCAGCAGGACATCACCTTTGAAGAAAATGGCCTGGACCATTCTGCAACGACTGGAGATCTCACAGCAGGGGCCTGATCGCTGGTAGGTGTCACACATAACAAGATCGCTAACGGGATCGCTACTGCGTCACAGAAACCGTGACTCATCTGCGATCTCGCTAGCGATCTCGTTATGTGTGATGGTACCTTAACGGTTGTAAATAAGATTATTTCACAGTGGATTAATCAGCAGCATGACTATACAGAATGCACTCACAACAGTATTATTCTCACCAGTAACTAATGGTCACCGTCGGCATTATAGTATTCTAGATCCCCTTAGCAAGGAAATGCCAGTGTCACTCTGTTCATTACTATTGCCTGCTTATCTAAACAATACTATACAGAGTGCAGGCCCTAGTGCATTCGGAAACATTATGCGCTAGACCGCAAGTCCAAATTGGGGGATCTCCGCACCCTCTTTAGTAGCTGGCCACCTTAGTGATCTGAAGCGCATCCTAAGTCCCCACTCAATGCCGTATCTATGCAAGAAGCAACGGTCCTTCTCTGGATCTTGACAGGTATAGTTTGTGGTTTGACCACAAACTCAAGGCTCTGGTCCTTGACTGGCATAATCTGGACTTTCTCATGTACTTCTTCTCGTGCAGGTCATGGGCTTTCATTTCAACGAGTCAGGGTTTTATACTTGGCTTAGGTCATCGCGTTTCCTCCCAGCCCAGATCACCGCTCTTCCTCCCAGCCCAGATCACCGCTCTTCCTCCCAGCCCAGATCACCGCTCTTCCTCCCAGCCCAGATCACCGCTCTTCCTCCCAGCCCAGATCATCGCTCTTCCTCCCAGCCCAGATCACCGCTCTTCCTCCCAGCCCAGATCACCGCTCTTCCTCCCAGCCCAGATCACCGCTCTTCCTCCCAGCCCAGATCACCGCTCTTCCTCCCAGCCCAGATCACCGCTCTTCCTCCCAGCCCAGATCACCGCTCTTCCTCCCAGCCCAGATCACCGCTCTCCTCCCAGCCCAGATCACCGCTCTTCCTCCCAGCCCAGATCACCGCTCTTCCTCCCAGCCCAGATCACCGCTCTTCCTCCCAGCCCAGATCACCGCTCTTTCTCCCAGCCCAGATCACCGCTCTTCCTCCCAGCCCAGATCACCGCTCTTCCTCCCAGCCCAGATCACCGCTTTTCCTCCCAGCCCAGATCACCGCTTTTCCTCCCAGCCCAGATCACCACTTTTCCTCCCAGCCCAGATCACCGCTTTTCCTCCCAGCCCAGATCACCGCTTTTCCTCCCAGCCCAGATCACCGCTTTTCCTCCCAGCCCAGATCACCGCTTTTCCTCCCAGCCCAGATCACCGCTTTTCCTCCCAGCCCAGATCACCGCTTTTCCTCCCAGCCCAGATCACCGCTTTTCCTCCCAGCCCAGATCACCGCTTTTCCTCCCAGCCCAGATCACCGCTTTTCCTCCCAGCCCAGATCACCGCTTTTCCTCTCAGCCCAGATCACCGCTTTTCCTCCCAGCCCAGATCACCGCTTTTCCTCCCAGCCCAGATCACCGCTCTTCCTCCCTCCCAGCCCAGATCACCGCTCTTCCTCCCTCCCAGCCCAGATCACCGCTCTTCCTCCCTCCCAGCCCAGATCACCGCTCTTCCTCCCTCCCAGCCCAGATCACCGCTCTTCCTCCCCCCCAGCCCAGATCACCGCTCTTCCTCCCTCCCAGCCGAGATCACCGCTCTTCCCCCCTCCCAGCCCAGATCACCGCTCTTCCTCCCAGCCCAGATCACCGCTCTTCCTCCCAGCCCAGATCACCGCTCTTCCTCCCAGCCCAGATCACCGCTCTTCCTCCCAGCCCAGATCACCGCTCTTCCTCCCAGCCCAGATCACCGCTCTTCCTCCCAGCCCAGATCACCGCTCTTCCTCCCAGCCCAGATCACCGCTCTTCCTCCCAGCCCAGATCACCGCTCTTCCTCCCAGCCCAGATCACCGCTCTTCCTCCCAGCCTAGATCACCGCTCTTCCTCCCTCCCAGCCGAGATCACCGCTCTTCCCCCCTCCCAGCCCAGATCACCGCTCTTCCTCCCAGCCCAGATCACCGCTCTTCCTCCCAGCCCAGATCACCGCTCTTCCTCCCAGCCCAGATCACCGCTCTTCCTCCCAGCCCAGATCACCGCTCTTCCTCCCAGCCCAGATCACCGCTCTTCCTCCCTGCCCAGATCACCGCTCTTCCTCCCAGCTTAGGACACCGCTCTTCCTCTCAGTACGGGTCACAGATCAGGTCATAGATTTTGCTTTCTGTTTAGAACACCAATGTTCTCAGCTTGGGTCACAGGTGTTTCTCTCAGCTCAGGTCTTCTCTGGGATTTGGCAATAGAGCACTAAATCCACTTCAGTGCCCCATTGTCTTCCTGGAAAAGCCTTACGGCATCAACTTCCCTTCTCTTGCCCCAGCCAGGCATTTTTATATTTTGCAACTGCAACACAACTGTCATCATGGTATTGTCTACATCCCAGTGGCCAGAGGGACCTCAGCTGATGTCATGCCAATGTGACCAGAAGGGGTGGGGCCTACGCCAACATAGCTGATATCAGGAAGCAACATTATTATTTTAAGTCCACGTGTAAATAGATTTGATTATAATAGAAAGAAGAGTCTGGGGTAAGACCCCCAGATGGGGAGGTGCAGGGGGTGGTAAATTCCCCCCCTTGCATGATTATAGTGGACGGGAGGAAACATCACTATGCCCACCAATGAATCTGGCCACGCCTACTCACCAAGCCGGCCACTCCCACGGTCTTCTAGCCACTGGGATTTAGCCACAACCCTGTCACCATTCCTGGTGTCTCTTCTAAATTCTTCCCTCCAGGAGACACACACCCAATTATTTTAATTCCTGTTTTCTCTTATTACCTTCGACCAGCAGATGGTGATGTTACCTTGCAGATGCTATGAGAGGTTAACTGTATGTATTCTCTGCTCAGCTAAATGTGTCTTTTGCTTAACCGACTCCCTTACATCTTATCCTTGGGATAGGTCATCTCTATCTGATTGATAGGGGTGTATCACTTTGCTTCCTCCTTGATCACTTGTTCTTGGTGCCAGCGGTGGACACCTGGAATCCATTGTGAAGTTGCATAGCACAGCTCCATGAAATATATAGTGGTTGTGGCCAGGTGCTGCACATCCTGACGTATTAAACATGAAATTAAAAATAGGAGTGTATGTGTAGTACCCTACTGTAGTCACTATATAATTGACACCTGTTCTGTTCCACTGTGCCACTGATCATATCTGGCCTCCACTGGGAACAGCTGATCATTAGAAGTGGTGGATGTTACACCTCTACCAGATAGGTCATCAATATAAATGTACTGGACAACTCCTTTTAAGAACTGAATAAACAGATGACATTTTGAACCTAAAGGGTGCTTTACACGCTGCGACATCGCTAGCGATTGCTAGCGATGTCGCATGCGATTGCACCCGCCCCCGTCTTTGTAACGATATGTGGTGATCGCTGCTGTAGCGAACATTATCGCTACGGCAGCATCACACGCACATACCTGTGCAGCGACGTCGCTTTGACCGCCAAACAATCCCTCCCTCAAGGGGGAGGTGCGTTCAGCGTCACAGCGATGTCACTAAGCGGCCAGCCAATAGAAGCGGAGGGGCGGAGATGAGCGGGACATAACATCCCGCCCACCTCCTTCCTTCCGCATTGCCAGTGGAGGCAGGTAAGGAGATGTTCGTCGTTCCTGCGGTGTCACACATAGCGATGTGTGCTGCCGCAGGACCGACGAACAACATCGTACCGGCAGCAGCAATATTAAGGAAATGAGCAACGTGTCAACGAGCAACGATTTTTCACGTTTTTGCGCTCGTTGATTGTCACTCATTTGGGTTACACGCTGCGATGTCGGTAACGGCGCCGGATGTGCGTCTCTACTGACGTGACCCCGACGATATATCGCTACCGATATCGCAGCGTCTAAAGCCCCCTTTAGGGTCTTTTTACACTGCGCAATGTGCAACAATAAACGGTTGTTGGCTGGTAGAATCATTGCTGATCGTTCAGTAGCCTGTTTACTCAGGACAACTGCTTCATATGGAGACTGAATGATCTTTTGTGTAACCAAGAGATAAATTCAGCCAAGAGAAAAGCATTTTGCTCATTCGTCCAGTGATCGTTAATCCTTTTACACCGCACGATTCTCGTGAAACGAGCTTTCCAAGGAACTCTTGTTACATGATAATCATGTAGCGTAAAAGCACCTATAAGGCCTGCATACACAACACAAATGATTGCTGAGCCCACCAATATTGATGGGCTTGGCTGATGTTTGCCATTAGACTATGAGGGCTTCCTGATTCTACCCCCCAACAGATGATGTTGGGGAGGGTAAGGATCTGGTTTGTCTAAAGGTGGCTTTACACACTGCAACATCGCAAACAACATCGCTGTAACGTCATCGGTTTTGTGACGTAATAGCGACCTCCCCAGCGACATTGCAGTGTGTGAAACACATCAGCGACTTGGCCCCTGCTGTGAAGTTGCTGATAGCTACAAATCGTTCAGGACCATTCTTTGGTCCTTTTTTTCCCGCTGTGCAGCATGATCGCTAGAAAGTCTCACTGTAAAGGGGACTTTACAGCGACTTCGTTAGCGACTTCCCTTTCAAAAAGCTGCTTTACAACGTCCCCAATGACTAGCTAGGTCGTTCTGCAGGTCCGGATCGCTGTTGCGTCGTTGGCCAGGTCTGCCTGTTTGACAGCTCACCAGCGACTCACCAGAGACTTTGTAGCGATCCCGGCCAGGTTGGGATCGCTGGTGGGATCGCTAGAAAGTCTCAGTGTGTAAAGGGGCCTTAATTTCAGACTGCGAATAGTTTTGTTCTTGAAGAGATAAGCCACCACCACAGTGGTCTGATAGAAAACACAGGAGCTGTCACCAGAGGTAGTGCTCAGGAGTATGTAGCGAGATCTGCTATCTGACAGCTATCTTAAGGCCCAGTCACACTAAACAACATCGCTAGCAGCATCGCTGCTAACGAACAACTTTTGTGACGAAACAGCGATGTTGCTAGTGATGTTGCTGTGTGTGACATCCAGCAACAACCCGGCCCCTGCTGTGAGGTCGCTGGTTGTTGCTGAATGTCCTGGGCCATTTTTTAGTTGTTGCTCTCCCACTGTGAAGCGCACATCGCTGTGTGTGACAGCGACAGAGCAACAACTGAATAAGCAGGCAGCAGGAGCCGGCTTCTGCGGACGCTGGTAACCACAGTAAACATCGGGTAACCAAGAAGCCCTTACCTTGGTTACCCGATATTTACCTTCGTTACCAGCGTCCGCCGCTCTCAGCTGTCAGTGCCGGCTCCTGCTCTTTGCACATGTAGCTGCAGTACACATCGGGTCGGGTAATTAACTCCATGTGTACTGTAGCTAGGAGAGCAGGGAGCCAGCGCTAAGCAGTGTGCACGGCTCCTTGTTCTCTGCACATGTAGCTGCAGTACACATCAGGTAATTAACCCCATGTGTACTGTAGCTAGGAGAGCAGGGAGCCAGCGCTAAGCGGTGTGCGCTGGTAATCAAGGTAAATATCGGGTTGGTTACCCGATATTTACCTTAGTTACCAAGCGCAGCATCGCTTCCACGCGGCGCTACTGGCTGGGGGCTGGTCACTGGTTGCTGGTGAGCTCACCAGCAACTCGTGTAGCCACGCTCCAGCGATCCCTGCCAGGTCAGATTGCTGGTGGGATCGCTGGAGCGTCGCAGTGTGACATCTCACCAGCAACCTCCTAGCAACTTACCAGCGCTCCCTATCAGGTTGGATCGTTGTTGGGATCGCTGGTAAGTTGTTTAGTGTGACTGGGCCTTTATTCTGTATGGGGCCCCTCAGTGCTAATCTGCTTCTATTCAATTCACAAGTATTCAATTCAAACAGTGGACTATTCCTTTATAGCACTGTTTTATAACATCCAATGTTAATAGCTGAGAATAGGAGTCAAACTAGGCGTATAGTGCCACTTAGTGGACAGTTGCTATTTACAGTTGCAAACTATTTGACAAGATATAGAAAACGGACAATGAACCAATCGTTTAATAAATTATGTGTGCTTAACTCGTGAATGTTAGAAATTCTATGGCAATGAGTCTAATATACAGCATATTTCTCATACCTTGTGCAACTTTCCTTTACGATATCATAAATAAGCCAAAATCTACTGAATTTTATAAATCCCCCTTCTATGGTTTAAGCTGTATACTTACCTATGGCCTTTATTTTATATATAGTGGGCTGATCTAAATTGGAAGTTTCTTTTTTTTTTGTATATGCTAAATTGGCAATGTCAATCTGCTAGCTTACGAGATCTGAAGATATATAAAGATATGTGATTATGCTGGTTTCTAATAATCCAAAATGAATTAATTTAATTCCTGTGAATTTATTAATTTTATTTTTATGTTTCATAATGTATAAAATTTATAGTATAAACATAATAAGTGCTATTAAACATGTCCGATATATTTTTGCAAGAGATCTAACAAGCTGTTTCTTCTAATTGCAGTTGAGCAACAAGAGCCAGCTATTGTGTTACTAGACGAAGAACTTGCAGAAAACATGGCAGTTGTGCACAATGACACCACTCCAACAGAGACTGCAAAGGAAAATGGACAAGATGAGACACCTGAAGCCACAGATACAACACCAGAGTCTGAAGAGAAAGCAAAATCTCCAGATCAAGCTAATGGAAATCAGAGTAATGAAGTAGGGTTTAAGAAAGTCTTTAAATTTGTTGGTTTCAAATTCACAGTTAAAAAGGACAAATCTGAGAAATCTGATCCTGTACAACTCCTAACTGTGAAGAAAGATGAAGTTGAAGTAAATGGCACAGACAATCACGATGAACATATTGAGATTACAGATGATGGGAAGAAAGAAAGTCAACAGGAGACCAAAGATAGTGAGCAGCCTGCTGAAAATGCAGAAAAGCCAGAAAAAGCTGCTGAAGGTCCAAAGGAGATACTAGAAGAAAATGGAAAGAAAGATGAAGAACCTGAGGTAGAAAAGAAGTCTCCAGAGTCTCCTACAAATCCAGCTGTCACTGAAACATATTCTCCATTTAGAAGATTTTTTACACAAGGATGGGCTGGGCTAAGGAAAAGGACAAGCTTTAAAAAATCAAAGGAGGAAGATCCACAGGAAGTTGAGAAGCATATTAAAGTTGAAGACCAGGAAAAGGCTGAAGCTCCTGAAACTTTAAAGGAGGAGAGTGCAACTGAAATACAACCAGATGCCGACCTTACTTTGCTACAGGATATAAATAAATCTTCAAGTGAAGAGTCCAAAGTGTCTGCTAAGGAAAATATTCAAAATGTGGCAGAAGAAAAGCCAAAAGAAGAAGAAGAAACTTCACCTAATATTGAAGCAGAAGTCAAATTAGATGAGTATGTAAAAGTAGAAGAGGACGATGCTCCAATAACCGAAAATACAGAGAATACATCTGAAACAGTAACTTCAATCCCAGAAGAAACTACAGTGCTAGATGTAAAATCTGACGCTGATACCTTGAAAGATAATGTTGAATCCCAGATAACTGATGGAATTGCTGTAGCTTCTAGCTCAACAACTGCAGAAGGAATTAGTGAAGAATTGCAAGGGACATCCGATTCTGGAAATGTAGATAATGATCAGCCACAGTTGGCTTCAAGTATTGAATCTGAAGCGCAGGAAAAAAGTCAGGAAGCCATCACCACAGAGGCTGAACTGTTGTCTTCACAAGAAAAAGCCAAAATTCAGGGCAGTCCATTAAAAAAGCTTTTTAGCAGTTCTGGCCTAAGGAAACTGTCAGGAAAGAAAAGTAAAAGTAAAAAAGAAGAGGATAATAAGGTAGAAGTTGCAGCAGAAGCTGTTTCATCTGAATCTCCAGAAGCTGTAGAAATAGATGGTGGAGATAGCTCTCCGTCTTCTCCCGATGAATCAGCAGAGGCATCTCCCACAGAAAAACCATTAGATGACCCACAACAGGCTGCAGAGGTAGAGGGAGAAGGAGCTACATCGGATGGAGAGAGAAAAAAGGATGGAATCACACCATGGGCTTCATTTAAGAAACTCGTCACACCAAAAAGGCGCCCAAAGCGACTGTCTGAAAGTGATAAGGAAGATGAGGTTGAAAAGGCCAAAACTTCAACTATGTCTTCTACTGAGAGTGCTGGTGTTGTGGAAAGTCTGGAAGAACCCAAAGAAACTAATGAGGAGCAAAAACTTGAAAAAAGTACAGAGGAAAGTAAGAAGAAAGTTGACAACTCAGTGTCATGGGAAGCTTTGATATGTGTTGGTTCTTCTAAGAAAAGAGCAAGAAAATCCTCAGATTCAGATGAAGATGAAGGAATAAAATCTCAAGATGAAGCAAAGAAAACTGAAGAAGTTGCACCAGCTAAAGAGATTGATTCTGACAGCCCAATTACGAGTTCACAAGAACAACAGAACCAAGAGAGTACGTCACCAGATCAAGCTGGCAGTCCTACAGAAGCAGATGGAGTATCTACTTGGCAATCTTTTAAAAGACTTGTGACTCCTAGACGCAAGTCAAGAACAAGAGTAGAGGAGAAAAATGATGAAACTGCTGCAGCCAATGCAGAACAATCAACCTCAGAGGGTGAAGCTGGAAAAGAAGAAACTTGGGTTTCATTTAAGAAACTGATTCCAGGGCGAAAAAAGAAAAAATCTGATGGCAAACAAGAACATGCAGCTACAACTGAAACTGGTCAACCATTAAGTGAAGCTGCTGAAGATGATTCCGATGAACCTGCAGTAGTTCCTTTATCAGAGTTTGATGCTGCAGAGCAAGAGAAGCTTGATGCGCTGAAATCTTTGGAAGAAGCTCTGCCAACTGTTTTAGGAGAACCACAAAAATCTTTAGAAAAATCCAATGAAGAACTAATTCATGCCGTAACTGTTACAGTAATAGAAGGAGAAAGAGCAATTACCAGTCTTGACGAAAGGTCGCCATCTTGGATTAGTGCAACTGTTTCTGAGACTATTGAGCATGCAAGAGAAACTGAAGAAGCTGTTGAAAGAATAAAAACAGAAGTCACTGTTGAAGAAATGATGGTGCTAAGCACTGTCTCCCAGGTTATGACTGAAATACCAAACACATTAATTAATGAGATGGAATTAACCTCAGAAGCTTTAACTGCACTTGAAGAAGCAATAGAAAATTCATGTGCCGAAGAGTCAACTGAAATGATATCTGCTGTTTCCCAATTAGGTGGGTCAGTTTTTTCAACTGAAGACGCTACTCCTGTGCCAGAAGAAGATGCGAGCGTCAAGACTTTGGAAGAACAAAAAAAGCATACTGACAATATACTACATGAAGCAGCAGAAAAGGCAAAACTAACTATTGATACTTTGCAAACATCTCAAGATATGACTAATATTCAAGCTCCAGTGGAGGACCAGGAAATAGTTTATAAGTCCGCTCCTCTTTGTGTCGAGGAAGAAACAAATTTATCTCCTGTTTCCTTAGAAGATCAAGGTGATCAAAGTACCATAATACGTGTTGAAGCAACCGTTCATCAAATAGACGTACAGAAAGATCTAAATGCCCCTGTCGCCACTTTTGACCAAACTGTTAACATTTGTGTTGATCCCTTAATTTCAAACGAGGTATTTGCTGATCAATCTACTGGTGCATTTCTTTCTTCATCTGAAGATCAGGCTAAAGAAACTTCAGTATGTAATAAATCTGATGTCACTCCAGAGAAGGGTGAAGATGCTTCAGATTCCGTTGTCTTTGAGACTATGGTTCAAGAAGGTATCACTGCTTTGGAAACTGTGTGCGCTAAAAATGATTCACTTTCTGTAGAAGATGTGACTGCATCAAGTGAAGTACAGGCTGAAGATTATATACCTATATTGAGTGAGCTTAAGTCAGACGTTGCACTTGTATCTTGTGAAGTGCAGACTGAAGAAGTTCCAGGTATATTAAATGAAGTACAGGCTGAGGAAGTTGTACCTCCAAAAAGCGAAATTCAGCCCCAAAAGGTTGTACCTCTAAAAAGTGAAATGCGGCCCAAAGAAGATGTAACTGTTGCAAGTGAAGTACAGCCTGAAAAAGGTATACCTGTTGCAAGTGAAATTCAGACTGAAGTTATACCTGCAGTAAGTGAAGTACAGCCTGAAGATGTGGTACCTGTAGCAAGTGACATGCAGCCCAAAGAAGATGTACCTGTAGTAAGTGAAGTACAACCTGAAGATGTACCTGTAACAAGTGACATGCAGCCTGAAGATATTGTACCCATAGCAAATGACATGCAGCCTGAAGATGTTGGATCTGTAGCAAGTGACGTGCAGCCTGAAGATGTTGGATCTGTAGCAAGTGACATGCAGCCTGAAGATGTTGCACCTGTAGTAAGTGACGTGCAGCCTGAAGATGTTGCACCTGTAGTAAGTGACATGCAGCCTGAAGATGTTGCACCTGTAGTAAGTGACATGCAGCCTGAAGATGATGTACCTGTAGTAAGTGAAGTGCAACCTGAAGAAATTGTACCTGTAGTAAATGAACAACAATCTGAAAAAGTTGTACTTGTATCAAGTGAAGCGCAGCTTCAACAAGCTGTGCCTTTAGTAGGTGAACTTCAGTCTGATGATGCTATACTAGTATCAAATGAACTCCAAGCTGAGAAAATTGCCTATGTATCAAAGGAATTAGAGCCTGAAGAAGTTGCACCTGTATCAAGTAAACTACCAACTGAAGAACTTGCACCTGTATCAACTGAAGTACCAGCTGAAGAAGTTGCACCTGTCTCAAGAAAAATACAGCCTGAAGAAGTTGTACCTGTGTCAAGTGAATTACCGGCTGAAGAAGTTGCACCTATATCAAACACAATTCAGCCTGAAGAAGTTGTACCTGTATCAAGTGGACTGCAGTCTGAGGAGATTATTCTTGTATCAAACGAATTGCAGCCTGAAGAAGTAGTGCTAAGCAAAGTGCAGTCCGAGGAAGTTATACCTGTAAGTAGTGATGTGCAGTTTGAAGAAGTTGTATGTGGGTCAAGTGAACAGCAGCCAGAAGAAACTGCGCCTCTGTCAAATGAAGTGGGGAGTAAAGAAGCGCTACCTACATCAACTGAGGTACAACCTGAAGAAATTGCATCTGTGTCAAATGAGGTGAAACTAGAAGAAAGTGTCTCCTTGACCAGTGAAGTCCTGGTCGAAGTGGATTCGAGTGCATCAAATAAACTGCAATCTGAAGTTGGTTCTGTGCCAACTGGGCTAAATAAAGTGGAAGAAGAAAAGATTGAAGAACTTTTACCAATGCGCCCTGCTATTGTGGCTGAAAGTGGTGTCAATGCATCTACTGAAACATCAGCATCAGAGGTAGTGAAAGCTGAAGAATTAACTTTAGTTGCAGAGAAAGACAAAGGATGTGCCCCTGCTTTAGTATTTGAGGAGCAGTCTGAAGAAGGTTTGGATGTGCCAATTGAAGAACAGGTAAAAGAAAATATTTCTATATCAGATGATATACAGGTAGAGGTGCAGGATGAAGAAAGTGTTGCTGTGTCAGAGATACCTGTTGAAGTATGTGCTGTTGTGTTAGCTGGAGCAGAGGTTGAAGAAAGTTCCCTTGAATCTGCTGAGGTGCAGGCTGAAGAAAGTGTAGCTGTGTCAGATGAAATACCTGTTGAAGTATGTGCCATTGTGTTTTCTGAAGCAAGAGTTGAAGACAGTTCCCCTGAATTTGCTGGCATGCAGGCTGAAGGAAGTGATCTTGTGTCAGATGAGATACACGTTGAAGCATATGCATTTGTGTTACCTGACACAAAGGTTGAGGATAGTACCTCCAAATTAGCTGAAGTTCAGGCTGAGGACAATGCCCAAGTTTCATCTAATATACCGGTTGCAGAAAGTTCCGCAGGGCCAGGTGAGGTCCAAGCTAAAGAGTCAGATGAGCTCCAATCAGTAGTTTCTCCTGTGGTTTTAGTTAACAAAATTGTTCAAGTGGATGAATGTGTATCGATGTTAGATGACCAACAGAGGGAAATGGCAACACATGTGGCTACTGAAGTGCATATTGATCAGATAGCTCCTGCAGCCTTTGAACAAATAAGTGATGTCCAATCTGAAGTGTCTGAGGTGCAAGCCGAGGAAGTTACTCCTTCACTCCAGATAGAGGATGATGCAAAAGCCAGTGCTGGTGTTACTGAAGAACATAAACACATTCAAGAAGAAATGAAAGAGGAAGTTGCCACTAGAGATATTCCAGAGGTAGAAAGCTCAGAGGCCGTCAAGGCTTCTGAACCAATTACTGCAGCTGCTGTGGAAGAACAGGTCTTAACAGAGATTGTAAAAACCATTGAAATACCCAATGATAATATAGAGCCTTCAGAAGAAGCTACTGATGATAAAAGATCAGAAGAAAATGAAACTTTGTCCAAAGGATTACAGGTCGTAGTAGAGTCCGTTTCTCAAAAAGCTGCAGCTATTGTGGATGCGGCAATCGAAGCAGCTACAAACTGTTTTGTTGTTGATGCTACCAGCCAAGGTGACACACTTGAAGAAATTACTGTGTCTGAAAAAGTAAATGTAACTGAAGAAACTGACGTCCAAACCATTACCATTGAAACATACAGTACAACTATTGTACAAAACATTGCTGAAACAACAGTGGAAACAGTAGTAAGTAACACGGTTAGTGTTCAAGAACAGAATCTGGAAAATGAACTTGACTCACAACGTCTACAAACTGTACCTGTGCGAGAGCTTATCAAACTATGTCCACAGCTGGAAGAAAGTGAACAAGGAAAGGTGGAAGGAGAGCAGAAGCCAGGTAAAGAAATTGAAGTGGCTGTTTCTCTTCATACTCAAGAGACGAATGAAATATCTACTCAGGCATCAGACGCTCAGGAAAAGGCACCGACTGTTGAATCCTGAGACCTCATGTAAGTTACAAAAGTCAATAAGTGTAATTTCCACATATTTAGGTTATATTTTGAAGAATAAGTATTGACTCCTGTTTTGTATATCTTTAGTTAGAATACTAACGCTATATATTTTATATTGTGAATCTGTCAGCAGGATTTTACACTCCAAATTATTTTTATTTAGTTCTTTCAAAGAAAAGTCCAGCAATACCTGTACATGACCAGTCCATTCCTTCATTACCGAGAAATTGCCTTTTGAATTGATATACAAATGAGGCTGTAGAAAAAAATCAAACAAAAATGTGAGCCGGAGTATGAGTTGGTATACATGTAGCTTGTAAGCTCCTGTTCACACTGGCCATAAGACATAAAAAAACAAAGAAGAAAATAATATGAACATATACCTTGCTGTAACTAAATAGAAACATAATGCATATAAATAAACATAGGGTACTTAGTAAAAACTATTTTTAATAAAAAAAAAGCGTAAAGCCATCCCACCACGACAAGGTGTACCCAATCGGGACAGTACCTACACTCTTTAATATTAAAACCTCACCATATGTCAACAGACATCAATCTGAATAGGGGCAGAGAGTGGCTGGGTCCCAAATGGACACACAGCCATGGGATACATAGAATTAAATGCCCAGCTCACTGAGAAGGGGGACACACCCTATTTGTATTGCGTACAAGAGACTACATAAAAACAAAAAAGTGGGGCTTAGTATGAGTTGGTATACATGTAGCTTGTAAGCTCATGTTCACACTGGCCATAAGACATAAAAAAACAAAGAAGAAAATAATATGAAGATATAGTATACTCTGCTGTAACTAAATAGAAACATAATGCATATAAATAAACATAGGGTACTTAGTAAACACTATTTTTGATCAAAAAAGTGTAACGCCATCCCACCGCGACAAGGTGTACTCAAATCTGGACGGTACCTACACTGTCTAATATTAAAACCTCACCATGTGTCAACAGACATCAATCTTGAGTAAGGACAGAGAGTGGCTGGGTCCCAACTGGACACACTGCCATGGGAAGCATTAGATGAAATTCCCAGCTCACTGAGAAGGGGGCCACACCCTATTTGTACTGAGTACAAGAGACCTGTAGATATGAGGCCTCTGTCACTCCAGTTCTATTCCCTGCCAAGCACTGCCTCCTTTTGCTTGCCTGACAGCCCCTATAGTGTGTGATTTCCGGCAAAGGAGCAGTCAGTTAAGGAGAAGGAGGCAGCTTTGGGTGGGGAATAAAGCTGACTGAGGCTTCTTATCTCTAGCCTCATTTGTATATCAACTCAAACACTGATTTCTCACTAAGGGAGGAATGAACCGGCCATGTAATGGTATTGCTGGACTTATGTTTGAAAGAAAACTACATGTACATATACTTTGAAGTGTGAAATCCAGCTGACAGATCCCCATTAAAGAGAAGGTCCATCCTGAACTATGCTCTGACTTGTCATTAACTGTTCTTTTTTTGTAAAAAGTCTATTTACACATTTTATTTCCAGTGTGCATGGCCAATAAGTCTCCCCATGTTAGCTTTGAAGTCTCCTGGGTTTTCCTTGACTTTTATATTGATGTCTTATCCGTAGGGTTGGACATGACTACAAGATCACAGGGTTCTGACCACCGACACCCTCAGTAATCAGCTATTATCACCTCTATTAGCTTCCGGATGTGCACAGTATATGGAGCTGAACTCCATATACTCCATACATTGAAAATAATTGGAAGTAATCTGCATTACCCCTGAACCATTGCTCCTGAACAGTGTACGGCATTGCTATTTTCCGCACTATGCTGTGTTCTCATCCAGGTGCTATTTAAGGTGATAATAGCCAATCGGAAGGGGGTGTCTCAGAGAAGCACTCCAGTGTTCTCTGAGAGAAACTCGACGAGACATGACAAATCTCGCCCGACATAATTTATTCTGGACAGGCGTATGCTCCCATACACAAGACTTGGTCTATTCAACCACTATCTGCAGATTTAGCTGAAATTTGTCTAATGTGTATGACAGCCATAAACCTCTGCAAATCTTTAAAACAAATAAAAACTAGAACTTGGTTATCACTTTTTATAATCTTATATACCACAGGACAACAGCATTCTATCAATGGTTGACAAACCCTAAAATAATATTGGGCCCAGAAGACAGCCCCATTTAGAGATGGCTTTTAATCAAATCACTTTTATATAACACCTATATTTTATGAGTGATTCTCAATTAAACTAGTAAATCTTATTGATGATATGTCCTGGGTACACAAATATCACATCTACATTTATTCTCAAATTATATGGGATGTGCACATGATTTTTATATATTGCTTGTAGTCTCACAGAAAAATGTCTTAGGCTAGTTTCACACTTGCGTTGTTTTCCTTCAGTCGCAATCCGCCATTTTGGAAAACAGCGGAATCCGTTAACGGATTCCACTGCTTCTCATAGACTTAGACAGATTGCGACTGATGGACCTGTGTTGCTTCCGCTGGCCGACGCTGCATTGCTTCCGCCGGGCGGCAGGAATGCAGCATGCAACGTTTTTTGAGCAGCGGAATCCTTAGGATTTCGCTGCGCATGCTCTCTCTGGCTCCCTGCACACGTAACCAAGGTACACATCGGGTTACTAAGCAAAGCGCTTTGCTTAGTTACCCGATATTTACCCTGCAGGGAGCCCGACACTTCCCCGCTCGGCTCCGCCCCCTCCCACACTCCACTCCACATGTACACTCACACACACACACACACTTGCCCCCAGGCATGCAGTCCTCGCGGCACTGACGTCCTCAGTGCCATGGCCCCGCTCGGCTCCACCCACCCCGCACTCCGCCCCCCGCACACATTCTCAGCGGCTGAATGATCAGCTGATCTCCCAGCGGCCGGCTGCTGTGAGCGATCAGCTGATCACCCAGCTGCTGTGAGCGATCAGCTGATCACCCGGCAGCCAGCTGCTGTGAGCGATCAGCTGATCACCCGGCGGCCGGCTGCTATGAGCGATCAACTGATCACCCGGCAGCCAGGTGATCAGCTGATTATTCACAACAGTCTGCCGCCGGTAAAACTGTAAAGAAAAAAAAAAAAGCAGATTCCGTTGTTTTGTACGATCCGTTGTGCCACTATATGCAACACATCCAACATGTAACGGATGCCATTCAACGCAAGTGTGAAACTAGCCTTAAGCATCAACTCAGGCGGGCTTTGCACACTACGACATCGCAGGTGCGATGTCGGTGGCGTCAAATTGAAAATGACGCACTTTCGGCATCGCATGCGATATCGTAGTGTGTAAAGGCTCGATGAGACGATTAACGAGCGCAAAAGCGTCGTAATCGTATCATCGGTGCAGCGTCGGCGTAATCCATAATTACGCTGACGCGACAGTCCGATGTTGTTCCTCGCTCCTGTGGCAGCACACATCGCTGTGTGTGAAGCCGCAGGAGCGAGGAACATCTCCTACCGGCGTCACTGCGGCTTCCGTAGGATATGCGGAAGGAAGGAGGTGGGCGGGACATTTACATCCTGCTCATCTCCACCCCTCCGCTCCTATTGGCCGCCTGCCGTGTGACGTCGCAGTGACGCCGCGCGACCCGCCCCCCTTAACAAGGAGGCGGGTCGCCGGCCAGAGCGACGGTCGCAGGACAGGCGAGTCCATGTGAAGCTGCCGTAGCGATAATGTTTGCTACGGCAGCTATCACAAGGATATCGCTGCTGCGACGGGGGCGGGGACTATCGCGCTCGGCATCGCAGCATCGGCCTGCGATGTCGCACCGTGCAAAGTACCCCTTAGTCCATCACTGGATGAGAGGTCTGTGAGTTAAAATTCTTCCAATGACATCTTTTTTATGTCTGAGTGATTTTAGCTGTAGCTGCACATTTTATGCATTTACTTGTCTATTGTTTAAGTATTTAAAAATGGTATAGATTTTGTTTTGCTCTTTGTATTTTTTCATATTTAAATGATTTTGTATAGCCTACATTGTCTGAGATATACGGTGATTAATCCCATTAAACAAAAATAGCTTTTAAAAATAAAAAAAAACAAAGTTCAATTGACCCATTAAAAGAAACACTAAAAAATACACATTTGGGATAGCTGCGTTCAGAAATGCCAGATCTATCGAAATATAAAATAAATTAATCTGATTGGTAAACAACGTGATGAAAAAAAAATCAAAATGCCAAAATTACATTCTTTTTGGTCGCTACAAAATTGCAATAAAATGCAATAAGAAGTAATAAAAACCTCTTATCTGCCCAAAATTTGCATCCATAACAATGTCAGCTCAGGGCACAAAAAATAAGCAATGACAAAGCCCCAGATTTTATAAAAATGAAAACGTTACGGGTAATGGAAAACAACGCCAGAAGCAAAATATTTTTTATTTTACAAAGTTCTGAATTTTTTTTCACCACTTAAAAATAAAAACTATACATGTTTAGTATCTACGTACACGTACTGACCTGGAGAATCACACTGCCAGGTCAGTTTTACCATGTAATAAGCCTGGTAGATAAATAAATTAAAGAAAAAAAAAATCTGAAATTGAAACGAAATTAAAAACGTTATGGATCTTATAAAAAGGGAGAACAACCCCCCCCCCCAAAAAAAAAATCAAAAACTGCACACCAAAAAATGATTCCAAGATAGCAACAAAAACACAATAAACTGTGTAGATGTCAGTTACCTGAGGAAAACAGAGAGAAAAAAAGCAGTGTTTTTGCGGCATGGGCGTGTACCCTAATTTCTGACGGAGAAAAGATGCCGCCGTAGATGCAGATGGATTATGGCTTTGTAGAAATGATAGATTTTATTTAAATATATATATATATATATACTAGAAGGTGGCCCGATTCTACGCATCGGGTATTCTAGAATTTACGTATTGTGTAGTTCATGTATGATTTTTGTTATATATATATATATATATATATATATATATAATGTTGTTGTGTGTAGTTACCAAGTGTTTGTGTAGGGCGCTGTACATGTTCTGGGTGTTGTCTGGGTGTGGCGGGGGGTGAGAGCGGTGTTGTATGTGTGTTGCGTGTGTTGCGTTGTTTGTGGAGCGCTGTGTGTCTGTAGCGTTGTGTGTGTGTGTGTGTGTTGCGCGGTTTGTGTGTGTGGTGTGTTTTGGGGGGAGGTATGTTTTGTGCAATGTATGTGTTGTGCGGTATGTGCGTATATTTATGTATGCCGCGGTGTTTGTGTGTTGGGTGTTGTGTGTGTGCAGCGTTGTCTGTGTGTGTGGGTGTCTGTGTAGGGTGGTGTTTGTGGTTCCCAGTGTGTGTGTGTGTGTTGTGCAGTGCGCGTGTGTGTGTGTGTGTTGGGGGGAGGTGTGCACCTCCCATCGTGCTCCATCCCCCATGCTGCGCACCCCCATCGTGCTCCATCCCCCATGCTGCGCACTCCCCATCGTGCTCCATCCGCCATGCTGCGCACTCCCAAACGTGCTCCATCCGCCATACTGCGCACTCCCCATCGTGCTGCAACCCCCATGCTGCGCACTCCCAAACGTGCTCCATCCGCCATGCTGCGTACTCCCAAACGTGCTCCATCCGCCATGCTGCGCACTCCCCATCGTGCTCCATCCGCCATGCTGCGCACTCCCAAATGTGCTCCATCCGCCATGCTGCGCACTCCCAAACGTGCTCCATCCGCCATGCTGCGCACCCCCCATCGTGCTCCATCCGCCATGCTGCGCACTCCCAAACGTGCTCCATCCACCATGCTGCGCACTCCCAAACGTGCTCCATCCGCCATGCTGCGCACTCCCAAACGTGCTCCATCCGCCATGCTGCGCACTCCCAAATGTGGTCCATCCGCCATGCTGCGCACTCCCAAACGTGCTCCATCCGCCATGCTGCGCACTCCCAAACGTGCTCCATCCGCCATACTGCGCACTCCCCATCGTGCACCATCCGCCATGCTGCGCACTCCCAAACGTGCTCCATCCGCCATGCTGCACACTCCCAAACGTGCTCCCTCCGCCATGCTGCGCACTCCCAAACGTGCTCCATCCGCCATGCTGCGCACTCCCAAACGTGGTCCATCCGCCATGCTGCGCACTCCCAAACGTGCTCCATCCGCCATGCTGCGCACTCCCAAACGTGCTCCATCCGCCATGCTGCGCACTCCCAAACGTGCTCCATCCGCCATGCTGCGCACTCCCAAACGTGCTCCATCCGCCATGCTGCGCACTCCCAAACGTGCTCCATCCGCCATGCTGCGCACTCCCAAACGTGCTCCATCCCCCATGCTGCGCACTCTCCATCGTGCTCCATCCCCCATGCTGCGCACCCCCCATCGTGCTCCATCCCCCATGCTGCACCAGCATCAGCCTCTCTGCCCGCAGCATCAGCCTCTCTGCCCGCAGCATCAGCCTCTCTGCCCGCAGCATCAGCCTCTCTCCTCCCAGCATCAGCCTCTCTCCTCCCAGCATCAGCCTCTCTCCTCCCAGCATCAGCCTCTCTCCTCCCAGCATCAGCCTTTTCTGTCCCTAGCATCAGCCTCTCTCCTCCCAGCCTACCCCAGCCTCAGCCTCCCCCAGCATCAGCCTCTCTTCTCTCAGACTCCCCCTCCCAGCCTTCCCCAGGATCAGCCTCTCTTCTCCCAGCATCAGCCTCTCTCCTCCCAGCATCAGCCTCTCTCCTCCCAGCATCAGCCTTTTCTGTCCCCAGCATCAGCCTCTCTCCTCCCAGCCTACCCTAGCCTCAGCCTTCCCCAGCATCAGCCTCTCTTCTCTCAGCCTCCCCCTCCCAGCCTTCCCCAGGATCAGCCTCTCTCCTCCCAGCCTCCGCCAGCACGCCGTGCTCCTCTGCCGACACAGATCCGATCGCATACACACAGACACACACACACACACACACTCACACACACCCGATCGCATACACTCACACACACCCAATCGCATACACTCACACACACCCGATCGCATACACTCACACACACCCGATCGCATACACTCACACACACCCGATCGCATACACTCACACACACCCGATCGCATACACTCACGCACACACACATTGACGATATTGTACATACGCGCTCACACTCACAACATCCGGAGATACCACATGCTTCTGGCCATGCTTCTGCACAGTATCGCCGCTGAGAAGCAAGCGATATCCCAGGATGTTGTGAGTGTGTGGATGCGATGTGATGTGTGTGTGAGGTGTGTGTTAGAGTGAGTGTGATCTGATGTGTGTGTGTGTGTGTGTGTGTGTGTGTGTATGTTCCGCCGCTTCAGGACCTTGATGCGCTGGTAACTATGCTACCATGGTTACCAGCGTATCCCGTCCCCCGCTCGCACGGGAGCCCACACCAGCATACGGCGGCAACCCCAGCAATGCGAGGGTATGTGTCGGCTGGGTTGGCGGCGTACGCTGATGTGAGCTCCCGGGGGTACAGTACTTACCTGGGAGTCGTGGCTCCGTGTCGGTCGGTTCGGGGAATGCGTGCGGGGGGCGGGGCCAGAGCGAGCGTGCATTGCGTGAGGGGGCGGGGCGTGGGCGAGTTGCCTGGGCGAGCGGCCAATCCGTGCGGGGGGGCGGGCCATGGCAAGCCCAGCGGCCAATCAGCTTTGTGTCACCGTAAGGACACAATTTTGGAGCAAGACAGACAGACAGACAGACAGACAGACACAGACAGACAGACAGACAGAATAAGGCAATTATATATATATATATATATATATATATATATATATTTGATGGTTTGGCCCAGTACATCCTCAATTGCACCAAGTCTACAGTGTACATCATGTTGAAACAGTTTTGTAGTTATAGATGGATTTTGAAATATTGAGAGAAGCCACTTGTGTGAACACAAGCTGACAAGTGCCTTGAAAGTCATTATAGTCTCAGTAAGTACTCCAGCTATACTTGTTATACCCTAATGCCAGACGTTTGCTTTGATGAAGGGCTGGCCCCTATCATTGCGGTTGAACTAAATCGTATTTAGGTGCAAGGTGGATCTTTTAATTTTGGAAACTGGGTCAGCATTAGTCAGGTATACAGAGAAAAGCTGGAGAGTTTGCTGGGACTGGAACTGCCACCAAGAAACCTACCAGCTTATTTACATATTAAAACAAACTGGTTTTTCTCAATATTCCTAAATAAATTTGTAGCCACATAGTTATGGTGTCCCTGTCCCTGCACTGTCAATAGCTTCCTATGTATAGATCATCTTACAAACTGCCCTAAAAGGGTTTGTCCACCCCCTGGACAACCTTTTTTTCAATGAAAGAGTCTCTCTTGTAAAATAAAAAAAACATATCCACCTCCCGCACCATGCCACCAATGTCAGCGCCGGGTCTGTTTGGATTCGCTTGGCATTCTTATGTTATATGAGCATGACACCAAATCATTGGTTACAATTCGGCTCGTGTTTGCAAATGGCAGGCAAACAGAAGACATGATCGTGAGCACACGGAAGCCCAATTGTGACCGCTGACTTTTAAGGCTCATGGGACATGATAATACCATATAAAACCCAGCAGATCAGGTGGCAACATCATTGGAATGGCACTGATGTGATGGGTGAGTATATGTGTTTATTATCTGACAAGACTACTTCATTTAATAAGGGGTGTTCCGGCCAGTGGACAACCCATCTAATACTTGGAGATTGAGTTGGACTGATCAACTCATGGGACTCCGGTCTATTGGTGAGGTCAGTAGTCTCTGGCTGCTGGACAGAAGCTCTGTGAATCTCTCACTTTCTGGGATTGCCTTAGGCTATGTGCGCACGTTGCGTAAATACATGCAGTTACGCTGCGCTTTGTAGCGCAGCGTAACTGCATGCGTCCTGCGTCCCCTGCACAGTCTATGGAGATTGTGCAGGGGCCGTGCGCACATGGCGTCTTAGAGCGCAGCGCTTCGGCTGCTGCCCAAAGCGCTGTGTTCTAAGAAGTGACATGTCACTTCTTCCGTGCGCTTTGCCGGCAGCTCCTGCTCTGTCTATGGCAGGAGCTGCAGGCAGAGCGCATGGAATCGGCTTTTTTTTTTTCTTTACGGACATTTTCTGCAGCGATTTGAAGCGCACGTGTGCTCTTCAGATCGCTGCAGAAATATCTGCAGGGCTAGTACGCAACGTGCGCACATAGCCTTACAGCTTTTGATTAGCCGGCACAATGTAATCGGTGCGTCATAGTGGCGTTATATCACCACGGCTTAACCTAGCCAGAACCATACTCTCTCAAATCAATCCGCCCTACTCTACTTTATGGTCTTCTGTTCCTCTTTTGGTATTAAATAAAAAAAATGGCAGAAAATCAGTGTAGTTTGGAGTTCAATTCAAAGGCTAAGTTAGAGGTTGAAAGCCCATCAAATGCCAAACAAGCTTTTTTAGAGTGCCATGCTGATTTATTAGGTAACAGTTGGCACAGAATTTTAGATTTTTTTTTTAACAATACTATTCACTTTTAATAACCTTTCTTCTATTCTTTTCACCAGTTTCTAAACTCTTAAAGAACTCTTCAACTAAAGAAACGAGAATGTGAAAGCTGCTGAAGCTACTAAAGAGGTGGAAGCTGCAACGTGAAGAAAGCTGACAACTCTAAATTATGAATTCTAAAGATGGAGCACACCTACCTTCATTGATAAGAATGAACTGTCTGACAATCCTGAGGACTTATCGGGAGCATTAATCAGATTCGTCCCTTGCTCTTAAATATTTAATGATCTTTCCAAGGCTTTTCTGCGTTCTTGTTTAGAGGCTAAATGCTAGAAGGCAGAATCCTAGGGAGTTCTATTCCAATTTGCCTTTTAAAAGGTACCTGGCACCAAATCTTGCATCTGGGTTAAGGCTGTATGTTTGAAATATCTCAATGTATTGCCAGAGTTATGTTTCTTTAGAGCTGTATGAAACTGGAGCGGGACAACTTGTGTATTTATGTGTATATCTTCATCCTGTTTTTCATTTTAATTACTGTATATTTTATTTTTTTCCCCAAGTATATATGTGTTAAAGGAGAAGAAAACAGCAAACTAGCCTAGCATACAATGCCTTACAATTGAAGCTACCTGCACGTGATCAACACATAATATTTTAGCAGCTTTTCCCTAAAATGCGACTTGTCTAACCAAAAGCTGGAATTGGCAATGCAACAGAACTTTAGATATGTTTGCTATTTTATCGTCTTCTAAAGAAAATCTCGATTAAAAGAAAAGCTGTAGAAGCCATTTACAGTGACATTTAAATTATTACCCAAAGTTATTATAAATGATACATACCTATATTAAGTGCACTATAAACTTTATTAAGACACAATTTTATTTTATTTTATTGTTTTTTTTTTTTACTTTTGCTTTCAAATCTGTCACATATATGATCTGTTTGACCATGTTTTGCACCTGAATTATCCACCGGGGACAAAAGTGACTCACTAAAGAATGACGGGTGTTAGAATATTCCATATTTCTATTGCCAATAATTCTTGTAAAACATCCCCATCCATGTTTGATCTGCAGATTTTTTAATTGGCTTGTTTTTTTATGTGTCTTTCATTAAGCTTCTGTACATTTTGCTAAACTGTGATTTCTAAACAATATAAGTTTAAATAAAATTCTCGCTTTTACTACTGTTCTCATCATGTGCATCAATATGGAAAGTTTGTAACCCTGACATCTTACTGAATAATATCATTTAATAGAGATGGGGAGCACTAAAATACTCGGGTGCCCGGTCCTCGAGTCGAGCAAGTCAGATGCTCTGAAAGTGTGCCACATGAGTATAATGGAAGCCAATGATTGGGCAGTCCGGCTTTCCACCCACATACAGCCAGCCATATACTGAGCATTTCTGGGGGGGGGGGGAGGGCAGGTTATTTCCATTTGACACACTACATCCAAAAATGTTGCTTTAACCCCAGTGAGAGCCTTTAAGAGACTGCGAATGGCTTTCCATAGGGTTCCTGCACACATCATGCAGTGAAGCAAACCTATGCTTTATGGTCATTATTTCACGGACAAAACATACGGGCATCTGCAATACTTGGCTAAGCTCTGCTAGTACCCAAGCACACTGATGTTCGATCAAGTACCGAGCAGAGGCGAAAATGCTCTGTTCTCTCCTACCTACTGTACATGGGCCCTGGTGCGTATGAACTTTGACAGGCAGCTAAACTATTATTCACTATAGCCCAATAAGGAGACTGTAGCTTGAAGGAAGTCTGTATTTATTGAACATTAGTAGATGTGTTTGGTAAAACTAGGAACAATCAGCACGTGTATAATACAACAGGGAACATATATACAGAAGCCTGATAATATATATATACAAATGTACAAGCAGTTTGAATCTAACTTGGTAAATACCGCTAACTAAACATGGTGAGATTCTAGAGCTGTAGAAGACAACAAAATATATATTTCTTTCCAGCAATGCTATCACAAGGGAAAATAAAATGGAGAATGTCCTCAGTATGTGAGTCATTAGAAAATGGAGACTTCCTACCTAGAATGAATCGCAAAGAGGAGAAAGGAGGCATGAAATACAAGGTTAATGCTGATAAAGGTTTGGCCACTAGAGGGAGCTAAAGTACAACCTAGTAATAAAACATAGATGTACAGCAAATTAAACAATAAAGAACGCAGACTAAATGCAGAAGGCAGAACATGCTCGTTCATCACTAATCATTAACTAATAACAATTCACAACACTATATTTTACATGGTTATACCTCTGACCCCTTTGAACACAGTTTTGTACAGTATATTCAGACATGAACTGTCTAGTAGCACAAAAAGCAATCAAGTTGTGCGCAAAGCTCTGTGCAAAATCAATACATTAATGTATTCAATTGTGCAGCTATAGTGCAGTAATCCCCAACCTCTTTTTCGTTGAGAGCCATATTCAGCTCTGGGAGATAATCGTGAGCCACAATCTGTGGGAAGAAATCACAGCCATATTGTGACCAATGATGAATAACTAGTCATTAAAGTGTTTTATCCAGTGGCTGGTACTATCCGTGTCAGGACAGCTTTCTTTGTAGAAGACTACATACAGAAATTGTTGTTAATCACTGATGGGACCACCCAATGGCCTGAAAATCCCATAAAGAGCAGTGATTTAAAATATTAAAACATTTCTATGATGACGGATTCCTTTAAATACCTGTACCTTTAATACTAGCCTTCTATAAAAATGCCCAAAAAGTTGGGACTTTATATAAGATGTAAGGAAAACAACAATGCAGTGATTTGGTAATCTCTAATATCCATATTTTATTCAAATGGTAGAGAAGTTTATGGCACAGTTGAAAAAAATGGGTGCTCAAGAAGGGTTCAAACCCTTAAATAAATAAAAGAACTTAGCACTCCAAAATACATGTAAGGAATTTATTATACAGTCGAGAAAAATTATAACGTATAACGTTTCAACCCCTATATTTGGGGTATTCATCAGACACAATAGATTCTTGTACCGGATATGCCTTTTAAGATGGTGATATTGTCAAACATCACCGTGATATTAAGAGATAAATCTGACTGTTGTGATGTTTAGATATGAGGGTGCAGTATAGTAAAGCATCTGAAAAAACACTGTTGGAAGGCACCATCAAATCTATACATCACAGCAGGCTGATTTTTCTAATAATCTCACATTGACTGTTGACAATGTCACTAACTTATCCTGTACAAGAATCTCTTGTGTCTGATGAAGACTCAAATATACATGTTCAAACGTATACTTTTTTTTACTTCTTGTATAATAAATGCTTTACATCCATATGTTATTCACAACAGAGCATGGGACACAGATCAGAAGGTGAAGGTTAGATATTTTTCCACTTCATTTGAAAAAATTAAATCATGTAGAAATTAATGGCAACACATCTGAAAAAAGTTGAAAGTAACATGTGTGCCATTGTGCAGCATCCCCTCTTCCATTTACAATAGTCTTTAAACATCTTGGAAGTGAGGAGACCAATTGCTGTAATTTTGGGTGACTGATGTTGTCCCAATTTTGTGTCATGTTTGATTCTAACTGCTTGACATTCCTGAGTCTTTTTTTACTGGAGTTGTCACTTTATAATTTTGCAAATCTTTTCTGTTCATGAAAGATCTGGACTGCAAGCAGCCAGTACATCACTTAAGTCTTCTTCTGCGAAGCGATGTCCAAGAGATGGGTCCTCTCTAGGACACTCACCTGCCAGGTTATTTGTTCATAAGTCCGGTGTTAGGGCCTCCAGAAAAAGGGAGAGGTGGTCACATATGTATTCTATTTCCATTTATGGCAAGTTATGGAAATAAATGAGAATTTCACAACCCCATTCACCAAAATGAAGGGAGACAAACACATGTGCCACCAAATTTGTCATATCTACTTTTCTCTGGAGTGGCAAAAATCAGATATTTATGATATACAGTATGTTAATTTAAGGGAACCTTTTTGAATAATGGGGAGGAGGGGTGCACAGTCGGGAGTGATTATTCTTGATGTGCACCCTATAAAACTATAACTTAACTATAAAAACCGCTTTCCTTAGTTACCCGATGTGTAACATGGTTACTAGCTTACCCCGGCTCTCGGCACACGTGTGGCGGAGCCGGCATATGCTGTTAACCAGCGTACACATCGGGTAACTATGGAAACCGCTTTGCATAGTTACCCGATGTGTACCGTGGTTATTAGCTTACCCCGGCTCCCTGCCCATTCAGATCGTTGGTCTCCCACTGTCAAACACGCCGATGCGTGCTGCACAGCAGGAGACCAACGAGCAAAAAATGAACCATCATTATTCAAGACTTACTGATTGAATAATAATATAATCTGCTAACCTACATACACATTCTAGACTACCCGATACGTTAGAATCGGGCCACCTTCTAGTGCTGTATTTAAGAGCCAAGGCTGCTGTGTAGAATGTAAAAAGCACTTTATAATACTTACCTAAAACGGTTGCTGCGGTGGAGTTGGCTCATATGGGTGTCTTCTTTCTCCGGTGACGGTTCCTCCTCTTTCGTCCATCTTCATTCTCCTTAAGCCTATCTGCAAGACGCGTCCTACGTCATACACACTCACCTGTACAGGATCTCAATGCTGGCGAGTGTGGATGACGTTGGACGCGTCATGCATCCCGACTTCAGAAGAAGGACGACAAAGATGGCCAAAAGAGGAGGTGTCGGCACTGGAGAATGAAGACGCCCATATGACCCAACTCCACCGCAGCGACCGAGCAGCTCAGGCAGACTCTGAGTCCTGCCTAGCACGATTCCTGCTGCTCAACTGACTAGATTCTCCTACCACACATGCTGTAACCCTCTGCTTACTGCTCCCACCTAGCTCTTTCTCCTTGACAACCCTCTTACTGTACTTTCTATGTTCCCTTGTTCTTATGGCTAACTACTCCTATCCTCCACCACCTGCTCCGCTTAGTCCCTAGTTCCTAATGCTATACCTAATTTTACATCTATACCTGTCCCTGTACTATACCTTCTACCGAAAACAGCACGAGGCACCAGTACTTGTTATACACAATATTTACAATATATACAGTAAAGCTATACCAGCGGTGACCGCCAGGGGGAGCCAAACGACGCACCTGTTCAGCTCTGCTACATTTTATCTTACGGTTACACATACAATACATATTTACACCACCTTTGTAGAATAGGGTGCTATTCGCCATCCTACATTCCTACATACCTCCCTCCTTTAAGGTCGGCTGTCCTCTGCCACTTTTTTTGCCCTGCAAGACATGTAGCATCCTGCTGTTTTTCTTTAGCAACACATTCTACATTCTTATACACATTTTCGAATATCCCGACTTACCAAGTAAACTTCCAGGCTACCTCGGGACCCTGGAGTTCCACAAAAGGGGCTCTTCATAACCACATACCCCATTCATTTGCATTTTAACCAATACGACACTTGTAAATTAACCCTTTTCATTCGGCATTAAAACTAAACATATTTCTCTCACTATCCCGAAATATACCTATTTCTGGGTAGGCTATCATGGGACCTGGGGGCTTCACACAATGGCACGTAGTACCTGACATACCCCACACGACTTATATCTTAAATAACATTTCTTACATTCTACAAGACTTATTTTCCTATTATTCCTCTTACTGGGTAGGCTTTAGGCTACCATGGGACCTGGGACTTCACCAAAGATTCAATGTATCCCAAAACTAGGACATGTTATCATAAACATTTTTATTATACCTCCTGGATATCTGAACCAACAGCCTGTCCAGGGAAAAAAAAGAATATCCTGTCACACGACCGTTAACACAGCGAGAAATCGTTTTAGCGCGACTCCTGGGGCCGACACCACTCCCGGTGTCCCATTTTTCCCAACACAGTCCGAGATCTTGCTGCCTCCCTCCTTGAAGGAGGACAGTCCCAACACAAACTTTCCTTTTTGCTGCAGACGCAACCAGTGTCACTCTTTAACCTTGGCGCAACAGGCACCACACATACCCAGGTTTTTCCAGGCCAGCTACTTCAGCTCTTCCATTCGTACATAAACTGCCAAATGGGCAAAATGAAATACCGACAGAGCCCCACCTGAAATCACTGGGTGGCGACCGAGCCCGGGGTACCGCATTAGGGCTCACTGGTGGCGAAGAAGATGGGGAAGCCGCATTGGTGCTCACTGATGGCGATGAAGACTGGGAAGGCAAGTGAACTTCAGGGCCCCCGGTGAAGGCAGGCGCTGCCAGGGTGACCACAACAGCGTGCCACCCTCTCGGGCCATTTTCTCAGATATAGCGCACTCAATCGCCCAGACCTAGCTCCTAATCCCCACATACAGACAACGCATTCAGGTACACATTCAAGAAAGTCCCTTCTTTGAGGGACCCTTATCCGCATTCGTGATTTAAGTAGAGTATCCAGCCAAATGTGAACAGCTCTGCAGCAGACTCACCTCCAGGAAGGGCGAGCTTGGTCTGCATTTCCCGCTCACACTGCTTCTTTTCATGAATGATGCCCACAACCCAGGCGGGATCTGGGGTGATCTCTTTCCCTTGCGGCAGGTAGACAGTGGCGGGGCCTTCTTTGCCGGCAGGTCCGCATCGGTCTGGGTGGCGGCAGTAGTGGAGGCACCGGCCAGCAGGGTGGACGGCTTGACGGAGGTGGCGATGGCTCCGGCAGGATGGGTAGATGGAACCGTGACCTCGTCATCTTGCTCTAAAGATGGCGGTGTGTCGCCCTGGGCAAGCCAGGGGACACAGGTCACACACCACCACACCCCACATCCCAGGTAGGCACACCTAGGCTGAAGCAAAAATCCTTGTTGCCTTCCTCCAAGAGTCTGATGAGGCACACCAGGGGGTGGGCCAGGCGGTTGGCTCCGCCCACCAAGGAGCTCACAGCTCTGGAGGCAGGAAGTGTCAGGCAGATTAGCCCGGGGAGGGCAAGAGTAAACAACGGAGTTGAGTGAGGAGCAGATAAGAGAAGTGAAAGTGAAGGAAAGAAGAGTAGTAAAGGAGGAAAGCAAGAAGTGGTGACAGAGCAGAGAGTGTGCCAAGCCTGAGAGCCCAGCTTTGTGTAGGGCCAGAACAGCAAGGTCAGCGACGGCGGTGACTGTCTGGAGGGGGACCGTTTGGAAGTTCTGGAAGGACCCCGTTGGCTGTGTGCCCGGTGGTCTGGAGCAGTGTTCCGAAGGACAGTCAGCACCAGGGCAGGGGCCTCTCGGACCCCGGCAAGGCTAGGAGTCGCCAAATTTGCCGAATCCGTCAGTGAAGGGGACGTAGATTCCCCCAACAACCAAGTCCCGATTGAAGGCAACAGTCCAACCTATACAACAGAGGCACCGCCACCGCCAGGGCACCAGTCTCTGAGGGCCAGCGCCTGCGGGCAAAGTGTAGTGCTCCTCCGGCCCAGCTTGAAGCCGGGGAGCGGGTTACCGGTGGGGACCCATCGCAACCATCCGTACATACAGGTGCAAGGAAGAGGGACATCACCGTCACCTACCGGGGAAGCAAAGCAGCCGTCTGTGGGACCGTCCTACCAGCCGTTGGTTTACCGTACAAACTGTGTCCAAGTCTCAGGCTGAGTGAGTACCATAGTGCCGCAAGGCACAGCGCTGCCCCCGCGTCCCTGCGCCCACCAGGCCCTGCACCTCCCAAGCCATCACCGGGCCCCGGGATCACCAACCCCTACCCACGGAGGGGCAACACAACACCTGGCTGCTCCCCATCACCATCCCCGGGATCCCCGCATTAAGCAGCGGTGGTGCTACACATCACCACAACCGTGGGTGGCGTCACGGACATTATCCCAACACCCCAAACAACCCCCCTTTCACTCACGGGCGAGGAGTGCCGCTCGAGGAAAACCCCCGGGACCCGGCCTACGGCTCGAGCCACCACTGAGCAGCCGGACCCGAGCAGAAGGGGTGAGCGCGGTGTGCTGACACCCTCCTCCCCGCCCGCGACAACTTGGCGTCACGAACAGGATCTTACCGCTCTGCCGTCTGGTAGAGGTGCGCCTTGTTACCGCCGGAGGTATCCGGCAGAAAAATTTCAGAAGCCGCCATCTTTGGCGCGAAAAGTTCCCGCTCGAGCGTCTTCTCGAGCAGTAGAGGCGCGAAGGCCAAAACCCCGCCCCGAGAGAGGAGGGGCCGGAAAGAGCTAAGGGGGACGCGATGGCGGCTGGCCGTATGTGAGCGCGGCTGTGGAGGCAGGGACGCCAGGACCCTGCGGCCATTTATTGGTTCCTGGAAGAGGCAGCTGCTAAAGATGCTGAGTCCGACCAACAACACCGTGGTCCCCGCGCCCGGCATGGCGGCTTGGGTGGAAGTCCGGACCGTCCAGCTAAGCAGCCGTCTGCAGGTCCGCATGCAGCTCCTCCTGGAGGAGTGGGAGGCCGACATGGTGGAAGTGGTGGCTGCTGTGTGGAGATGCGAGGCGGAGGAAGATTTGGAGGAACGGGTAAGAGACCCACGTCCCTGTATTCCCGAGGGATCGGCCGCTGCGGCTGAGGGGCCCGGCCTACACCCGTTCACCTTGCTGCCTCTCCCGCTACCCGCGTTAGCTGCTGCTGCCCCGCCACTAGGCCCGCTACCACCACCACCGGTAGCGGTACCCTGCCAATCCGCCCCGGCGGACCGACCTGCAGCAGAAGCTCATGACCACCCTGAACCGCTTCTATGGAAGAAGCCAAAGGCTGAGCCCGTCAGCAAAGATGCACCGGAGGCACGGCGGGGATGCAGCTGCCAGGAGGCAGAGGAGGCCATGTCACAGCGGGGTCCCTCATTACTGAAGGTGCCGGTCGTAGCCGACATGGAGGGACTCTGGCTGGGTCCGTCCCCCGCACACGCTGAACCGGAGCAAACAGAAAGTACTCCCGGCTGGGAGCGGCGGCAACAGCAGCTGCGCAGGGAGATCGATGCCCGAGAGGGGTGTAGAGCGGATGTGCATGCCCGCATGTATATGGAAGAAGATCGCCTGCAGCGAGCTACCATTGGGGTCCAGAGCGGTGCACCATGTGAAGGTGGCACTAGAGCCCCACGAGTGAGAATGGACTGCTGAGCCGCAAAAGGCAGCGGAGTGCCGCTGCACAGTCCCCGTTGGGACCACCTGCTTGTTTGTTGAAAAGTTTAAAAGTTTAAAGAATGAAGAAAAATGATTACCGAACAGTAACCAGATTTGTTTTTGTGATTTGCAACCGGCTGGAGCCGGCACCGTTGTCCCTGTGGGGACCGTTTAAAAATGCATGGGAACTATCCATGGACAAGCCCGTGAACTTGCAGGGCAACCACAAACGTTAGTGGCTTGTAAATATGTTGGTTACCGTTACCGTTTCCGCAGGCCGCCTCCGGAGAGGCAGGTTGGAGGGAGGGCCCTCAGCAGAGCAGGCTGGGGCCCAGCCACCAAAGGAACCGGTGGCTACCCTCTGGAGGGCAAGGACAGATCCCGCTCGGGTACCGTGTGCTGGACTGTGGGTAAAGGGGTGCTGCCTGGGTTTTAGGGGCAGCATCAGGGCCAGGTTACTTGGGTGGGAGAGAGCGGAAACCGTGACCGTATACCGTTTAAACGTTAAAAGTAAATTGTGCCTCCCGTCTTGGGAAGAAGTTATTAAAAATGTTATGCATGTTGTTTAACCCTGTTATCCCTTTTACAGAAAAATAAAACCGGGGTAGGACGGCAGCCCGCGGACGGTCTGCGTTTTGCTAAGGGGGAATGTGTCGCCCTGGGCAAGCCAGGGGACACAGGTCACACACCACCACACCCCACATCCCAGGTAGGCACACCTAGGCTGAACCAAAAATCCTTGTTGCCTTCCTCCAAGAGTCTGATGATGCACACCAGGGGGTGGGCCAGGCGGTTGGCTCCGCCCACCAAGGAGCTCACAGCTCTGGAGGCAGGAAGTGTCAGGCAGATTAGCCCGGGGAGGGCAAGAGTAAACAACGGAGTTGAGTGAGGAGCAGATAAGAGAAGTGAAAGTGAAGGAAAGAAGAGTAGTAAAGGAGGAAAGCAAGAAGTGGTGACAGAGCAGAGAGTGTGCCAAGCCTGAGAGCCCAGCTTTGTGTAGGGCCAGAACAGCAAGGTCAGCGACGGCGGTGACTGTCCGGAGGGGGACCGTTTGGAAGTTCTGGAAGGACCCCGTTGGCTGTGTGCCCGGTGGTCTGGAGCAGTGTTCCGAAGGACAGTCAGCACCAGGGCAGGGGCCTCTCGGACCCCGGCAAGGCTAGGAGTCGCCAAATTTGCCGAATCCGTCAGTGAAGGGGACGTAGATTCCCCCAACAACCAAGTCCCGATTGAAGGCAACAGTCCAACCTATACAACAGAGGCACCGCCACCGCCAGGGCACCAGTCTCTGAGGGCCAGCGCCTGCGGGCAAAGTGTAGTGCTCCTCCGGCCCAGCTTGAAGCCGGGGAGCGGGTTACCGGTGGGGACCCATCGCAACCATCCGTACATACAGGTGCAAGGAAGAGGGACATCACCGTCACCTACCGGGGAAGCAAAGCAGCCGTCTGTGGGACCGTCCTACCAGCCGTTGGTTTACCGTACAAACTGTGTCCAAGTCTCAGGCTGAGTGAGTACCATAGTGCCGCAAGGCACAGCGCTGCCCCCGCGTCCCTGCGCCCACCAGGCCCTGCACCTCCCAAGCCATCACCGGGCCCCGGGATCACCAACCCCTACCCACGGAGGGGCAACACAACACCTGGCTGCTCCCCATCACCATCCCCGGGATCCCCGCATTAAGCAGCGGTGGTGCTACACATCACCACAACCGTGGGTGGCGTCACGGACATTATCCCAACACCCCAAACAACCCCCCTTTCACTCACGGGCGAGGAGTGCCGCTCGAGGAAAACCCCCGGGACCCGGCCTACGGCTCGAGCCACCACTGAGCAGCCGGACCCGAGCAGAAGGGGTGAGCGCGGTGTGCTGACACCCTCCTCCCCGCCCGCGACAACTTGGCGTCACGAACAGGATCTTACCGCTCTGCCGTCTGGTAGAGGTGCGCCTTGTTACCGCCGGAGGTATCCGGCAGAAAAATTTCAGAAGCCGCCATCTTTGGCGCGAAAAGTTCCCGCTCGAGCGTCTTCTCGAGCAGTAGAGGCGCGAAGGCCAAAACCCCGCCCCGAGAGAGGAGGGGCCGGAAAGAGCTAAGGGGGACGCGATGGCGGCTGGCCGTATGTGAGCGCGGCTGTGGAGGCAGGGACGCCAGGACCCTGCGGCCATTTATTGGTTCCTGGAAGAGGCAGCTGCTAAAGATGCTGAGTCCGACCAACAACACCGTGGTCCCCGCGCCCGGCATGGCGGCTTGGGTGGAAGTCCGGACCGTCCAGCTAAGCAGCCGTCTGCAGGTCCGCATGCAGCTCCTCCTGGAGGAGTGGGAGGCCGACATGGTGGAAGTGGTGGCTGCTGTGTGGAGATGCGAGGCGGAGGAAGATTTGGAGGAACGGGTAAGAGACCCACGTCCCTGTATTCCCGAGGGATCGGCCGCTGCGGCTGAGGGGCCCGGCCTACACCCGTTCACCTTGCTGCCTCTCCCGCTACCCGCGTTAGCTGCTGCTGCCCCGCCACTAGGCCCGCTACCACCACCACCGGTAGCGGTACCCTGCCAATCCGCCCCGGCGGACCGACCTGCAGCAGAAGCTCATGACCACCCTGAACCGCTTCTATGGAAGAAGCCAAAGGCTGAGCCCGTCAGCAAAGATGCACCGGAGGCACGGCGGGGATGCAGCTGCCAGGAGGCAGAGGAGGCCATGTCACAGCGGGGTCCCTCATTACTGAAGGTGCCGGTCGTAGCCGACATGGAGGGACTCTGGCTGGGTCCGTCCCCCGCACACGCTGAACCGGAGCAAACAGAAAGTACTCCCGGCTGGGAGCGGCGGCAACAGCAGCTGCGCAGGGAGATCGATGCCCGAGAGGGGTGTAGAGCGGATGTGCATGCCCGCATGTATATGGAAGAAGATCGCCTGCAGCGAGCTACCATTGGGGTCCAGAGCGGTGCACCATGTGAAGGTGGCACTAGAGCCCCACGAGTGAGAATGGACTGCTGAGCCGCAAAAGGCAGCGGAGTGCCGCTGCACAGTCCCCGTTGGGACCACCTGCTTGTTTGTTGAAAAGTTTAAAAGTTTAAAGAATGAAGAAAAATGATTACCGAACAGTAACCAGATTTGTTTTTGTGATTTGCAACCGGCTGGAGCCGGCACCGTTGTCCCTGTGGGGACCGTTTAAAAATGCATGGGAACTATCCATGGACAAGCCCGTGAACTTGCAGGGCAACCACAAACGTTAGTGGCTTGTAAATATGTTGGTTACCGTTACCGTTTCCGCAGGCCGCCTCCGGAGAGGCAGGTTGGAGGGAGGGCCCTCAGCAGAGCAGGCTGGGGCCCAGCCACCAAAGGAACCGGTGGCTACCCTCTGGAGGGCAAGGACAGATCCCGCTCGGGTACCGTGTGCTGGACTGTGGGTAAAGGGGTGCTGCCTGGGTTTTAGGGGCAGCATCAGGGCCAGGTTACTTGGGTGGGAGAGAGCGGAAACCGTGACCGTATACCGTTTAAACGTTAAAAGTAAATTGTGCCTCCCGTCTTGGGAAGAAGTTATTAAAAATGTTATGCATGTTGTTTAACCCTGTTATCCCTTTTACAGAAAAATAAAACCGGGGTAGGACGGCAGCCCGCGGACGGTCTGCGTTTTGCTAAGGGGGAATGTGTCGCCCTGGGCAAGCCAGGGGACACAGGTCACACACCACCACACCCCACATCCCAGGTAGGCACACCTAGGCTGAACCAAAAATCCTTGTTGCCTTCCTCCAAGAGTCTGATGATGCACACCAGGGGGTGGGCCAGGCGGTTGGCTCCGCCCACCAAGGAGCTCACAGCTCTGGAGGCAGGAAGTGTCAGGCAGATTAGCCCGGGGAGGGCAAGAGTAAACAACGGAGTTGAGTGAGGAGCAGATAAGAGAAGTGAAAGTGAAGGAAAGAAGAGTAGTAAAGGAGGAAAGCAAGAAGTGGTGACAGAGCAGAGAGTGTGCCAAGCCTGAGAGCCCAGCTTTGTGTAGGGCCAGAACAGCAAGGTCAGCGACGGCGGTGACTGTCCGGAGGGGGACCGTTTGGAAGTTCTGGAAGGACCCCGTTGGCTGTGTGCCCGGTGGTCTGGAGCAGTGTTCCGAAGGACAGTCAGCACCAGGGCAGGGGCCTCTCGGACCCCGGCAAGGCTAGGAGTCGCCAAATTTGCCGAATCCGTCAGTGAAGGGGACGTAGATTCCCCCAACAACCAAGTCCCGATTGAAGGCAACAGTCCAACCTATACAACAGAGGCACCGCCACCGCCAGGGCACCAGTCTCTGAGGGCCAGCGCCTGCGGGCAAAGTGTAGTGCTCCTCCGGCCCAGCTTGAAGCCGGGGAGCGGGTTACCGGTGGGGACCCATCGCAACCATCCGTACATACAGGTGCAAGGAAGAGGGACATCACCGTCACCTACCGGCACAGCGCTGCCCCCGCGTCCCTGCGCCCACCAGGCCCTGCACCTCCCAAGCCATCACCGGGCCCCGGGATCACCAACCCCTACCCACGGAGGGGCAACACAACACCTGGCTGCTCCCCATCACCATCCCCGGGATCCCCGCATTAAGCAGCGGTGGTGCTACACATCACCACAACCGTGGGTGGCGTCACGGACATTATCCCAACACCCCAAACAACCCCCCTTTCACTCACGGGCGAGGAGTGCCGCTCGAGGAAAACCCCCGGGACCCGGCCTACAGCTCGAGCCACCACTGAGCAGCCGGACCCGAGCAGAAGGGGTGAGCGCGGTGTGCCGACACCCTCCTCCCCGCCCGCGACAGCGGCACTGGCTGACGCACTGGAAGTCCTGGTTCCCCCACTTCAGATGCGGGAAACTTGGTGGCCTCCTCGTTGAAAGATGCCCAGGTGGGGATCTTGGTCACCGGTGGCAGGGCAAACAGTACGGGAACAGGCTTGATAGGCTCCTCATCAAGCAGTGCTAGGATGGTCTCAACAGCGGTGGACTCGAGGGGCAGCTCCACAGCATCCGGTTTCAGTCTGGATCGGTCTCCTTGTCCCGGAGGGACGACCAGGGCAATGGTCTGTGTTTTTGAGACCTTCCGCCATGGGGTCACTGACTGGCTATATCTCCTCATCCTGGACTAGGCCAAACTTCCACTGCTGCAGGCCCCCTGGTCTTTGAGGCAGCATCTCTCCTTCCTGCTCCTTTTCCTCCCATGCACAACATCCGCGTGTACGGGCACGTATGCCAGGCCAACAGCCTGCTCAGACTCCGGAGGGGGTAGGGCTGAAGTCCATCTTAGTCAAGCTCTTATTCCAATATGGCTGCAGCTCTCTCCTTTGAGGGTAAATCTCTGTTGTATGCCGCAACTTCATAGGAGGTTCTTTTGCCTTTGGCCCTCCCCAAGGCCGAACACAATTTCGCGCTGCAGTGCATCTACCACATCCACAACAGGTTGGTCTTCGCCTCCAGGCGGCAGCTGCCATTTCTTTAACTTTAGCCAGATATGATCTGCGGCTTGCCATCTCTTCTCCTTTAAGTCCATGGGGCCAGGACATGCAGACGCACCCTGCTCGCAGCACCACTTGAAGAAGGGAGCCGTGTGATGGCTGGCATTGCTTCCCCTGACTTTTTTATATGAGAATGAGTACAGATGCGTCGTTACCTTTGAGAGTGACCCCATTTGTCCTTGCAGGACTCCTCATCGTAGACGGGGAGGAGATGGCAATAACCACACGACAGTCTAGATAAAAATGAACTGGAACTTATTTATTCTGCTTATTCTGGCACGTTCAGTTCCAAACTTTTGGTCCATAGGACCCCTGTGCTGTATACTTCGTCTTCAGGGAAAAGCTCTGCTAATTTGCCCTAGGTAGCTTCTTCTAGCGTCTAAGTCCCATAAACTTTATCTTTTCCAGTATCCGTTCCTTTTTCAGCTGTCATGTGTCACTCTTTCCCGCGTCCTGAACACGAAGTGTCTCCTGGCACCAGTATGAAGTCCCACTGAAGTCTCCAAGCCTCAGAGTCCCACTGATCTGGGATCAATTTACTGCGGTCAGCCGGATGAGTTCTTGACACTTTGTGAAGGGATTCCCTCCAGCTCAGGCAGACTCTAGCACGAGTCCTGCCTAGCAAAATTCCTGCTGCTCAATTGACTAGATTCTCCTTCCACACATGCTGTAACCCTCTGCTTACTCCTCCCACCTAGCTCTGTGTCCTTGACAACCCTCTTACTGTACTTTCTATGATCCTTGCTCTGAGTCTTATGGCTAAATACTCCCATCCTCCAACACCTGCTCTGCTTGTTCCCTATTTCCTAATGCTATACCTAATCTTACATCTATACCTGGCCCTGTACTATACCCTCTACCGAAAACAGCATGAGGCACCAGTACATGTTATACACAATATTTACAATATACAAAGCTATACCAGTGGTGACCGCCAGGGGGAGCCAAATGATGCGCCCGCTCGTCTCTGCTACATCTTATCTTACTGTTACACATACAATACATATTTACACCATCTTTGTAGGATAGTGCGCTATTAGCCGTCCACCAACACTGACACCCTGCCTTCCAGGTCGGCCACGCTAGGAATTCTTTCTTTTCTCATACGAGCAGCTCCTTGGATACAGAAACTTCTCAGGATTGCTTTTTGAGTCTTCCAAAGGAAAATTGGTGAGGTAGCAGACTGAGGATTCAAAGATAAGTAATCATCAAAGTGGTTACTGAGTCTTTGGAGGGTTTCTGTGTAAGAAAGTGTGGCGCCCCTGACTTGGTCAGGCACCACAGAGTATTGCATCCATGCTGGGGCAGTGCTTCCAGGTAATCTCCACAGGCCAGGATGAGGTGTGCACATACAAACACCTAGCAACCAGGTCTCCCACACCATTAGGAGGGACCCTTGGGTAGCCCTGAAGAGGTTAACTTTCAATTCCCTGCAAGGGTTGTAGAGGAGGGGCTGGAAGCTAGATGCAGGGGAGACAGGAAAAGGAGGAGGAGCAAGCACTTTAGGGCAGAGTGTTCGGGAGTGTGGAAGGGAGCAGGCGTACACCCATGCTAGCCAGACCCTGCAGAGTGTGGTAGCTATTAATGGGGAAGAACGGGTACCTGTGGGTCAGCCTGAAAGACACCTACAGAGAGGTGGCCGAGTACGGGGACCACTGGTATTCCGGCACGCACGGTGATACAGGTCCCCAGAGCAGAAATCTAATCATCTGGAGCTGCTCAACCTGCCGGTGAGGGTACTTGCGGTACCTCACCAGAAACACAGAGTCCGAGCCCAAGCAGCAACAAGGGGACCCACAAGGGGACAGGGCCAGAAGCCATCTCACCAAGGTCTACGCTGCCGGCAGATGGGCCAGGGAGGGGAGTGGAGTCAGAAACAGCTTTCCTGGAGGAATCCCACCATACTACAAGTAAGGGGTCCTCCCAAACAAAAGGAGTGCAAGGAAGGTGAGTTGATAGCTACCCTCAGAACGGCCTGCAGGAATTCCTGGTTCCACCTGGTTATCACTGTATCGCCCGGGCATCTCACAGAAACAACCAAAAGTGAGTAAACAAGTTAAAAGACTTTCTGGACTGTGTTTGAGTCATTCTGCGACCTGTGGTTCCACGCATATACACCCGAGCCCCTGGGGCCAGCCTCACTCTCGGGAGGCTGCACCACCCGACTGCAATACCATCAGACCCAGACGCTTGTTAAACTGCAGTGGCGGTCACCCATCCCTGACCGCAACTACCGAGAGTGGCGTCATTACTTCATATAAAGAAAACCTGACTTACTGGTTGACAGAAGGTATCCCCCAAGAGCCATCCCCACAGTGTCACGCTGCAGCGCTGTGGTGGGCTACTCAAAAGCAAAGAGTCATTCAGAGCTCAGTTAAATGAGCGTGAGCGGGGATGTATGGAATATCAAGTCAACTGTATTGCAGAGTGATCAGACCAAGGGGTAGTGAGGATAGATAAATTCGTTATGTTGGGTATTAACTCTAAATGGGCAAAAATATGTTCAATTTTAGAGAAAACTAAGTGATGTGGGGAAAAAAAAGGTATAGTCTTTGAAATAGGATGTAGTTTGCTCCGTAAGTCAACCATTAATGGAAAGAAAGCTTCCTTCAGAGGGAGGCTGTGTCAACCAAAAGCAGAAATAATTAAGGCCTTGACAGCTGGGGATTAGTGGACCTATCAAGTTTAGAGTTTAGTATGCAATTCGAGTCACCACAAAGAAGTGAGACTGGTGAGTATTCTGGGCATACTAAGACACAGTAGTCACCATCTCATCCAAAATAGTGCTTTTTACAATTAAATAACAGCCATCGTTGTCAACTACATTTGATTTGATCACATCAGCTTGTTGGGATTTGTAACAGTGAAATGCTTTGGTGCATTTATCTGGGAAGGTAAGACCCAGCACATTGAAGGATAGAATGGTTACTGACATGGCAAAAAAGGTAGCTGGATCATACAATGAGGCATTACCTGCGGAGTGTAGTTCACAATTAAGGAAATTGTTTGGGTGAGGTAGTCCATTTTACACCCTCTTCAGTGGGAAAAAGGGCAAAGGGTGAGATGTAAAAAAGCATTTGAATGAGAAGGAATGGCATGAATAGCATGGAAGAAGAGTAAGAAGCAATCTGGTAAAGTCATAAAAGGGGTAGCTTGACACGAATCAGGTTCAGACATTCCGCTAAGGTATAAGGTGTGAAGTCAAGAAATAACATCTATCTTAAAGGAAAAAGAATAGTAATAAGAAATTATTATAATTGTGAACAATAGACAACCTCATAAGAATATTAGAAATAAGTCCCAGGTAGACAACAGTAAGTAAAAGTATTGACTAATAAGTGCATACAGGGGAATACGTATCCATCCTGGGAGAGCAGCAAGTCAGTCTCAAGTGGAATAAAATTCTTGGTGGTCTATAATGGGTAGCTTTGTCTGGATTAAGTATCCAATAGATTAGTTTGTCTTAGAATGTACCTAAAACACAAGAAAGCTGAAATACAATTTATGGCAACCTGAGATAAATATGGCAATACGGAAATATTTCTGGACCAGTTTGTAGCAGAGAACTTCTGTAGACCATTATTGAGTTGAATTTAAGTTCACAAGAAGAGAAGGAGAAAAAAATGGAAAAGGAATTTTTATACATTAGTTAATTTTTCTATCCTGGAAAAGGGGTAGGTATTGAGTGAGTAGTCTCTATTTCAATGAGGTTTGGAAGAATCTCATGGTCTGAAGCAGGTATCTTTAGGCTGTTAAGGATGAAGCTGGCAAGGGGATGGCTCCAGAAGCCGTAATTTGTTGAGGCAGCGATTGGTGCTCTCCAGGAAAAGAACTGTGGACTACATCTAGGTAGGTGAAGATCAGTTTGATTGGGAATTCCCAATGGTATTTGATGTTTTTGGAATGGAAAATTTCCAAGTGTGGCTTCATGGCCGGTTTCTTAGCTCTAGTTGTTGGAGCCAAGTTTGGATAAGTTTGTAGGAGTGACCTGGAATCTAAGGAGAAATTCAAAGCCACTAACAGTAGTTGTTTTTTTTTGTTTTTGAGGAAGTAAAGCTTAAGGATAATGTCGCAGGGTGGACCATCAGGCTTGCATTTTCTTAGTGCTCTATACATTCAATCCATCTCCAGTCTTTCGATGGGGATCCTGGGATTGAGTTGAAATAGAACCGTCACAATGGATTAGAGGTCTGTGAGTGTCAGGTAGACCTCTGATGCGTAAATAATTCCTGTGGTTCTCAATGTCTTTTAGCTTGTTGTTGAGGGAGTAGATTTCTTCATGTAGCATCTCTATCTTCTTTCATAGGTGACAAGGGCTGCGGTTGTTGAGTCCATTTTGTTTTTGAGATCAAAGGTGCAATAACCTAATTTTCTGATTTCCTTGTAAAGTTCTTTAGTTGGTTTATGTGACATTTTGGATAGTTTTAAATGTAGAATAGATTGAAACTGTGTTAGTAAAGTAGCGTTGTCCAAGATGGGAGTACACAGGATCCTGGTTGTAGACTCCAGGATAGTTTAGCAAACAGCCCCTTCAGGTGTAGAGTAGCAAGATGATTCAGCTGTAGAGTGTAGTCCAGAATACATATTGTCAATGCAATGTGACACAGGTTAATTTCTGAGGTTAGGATTCGCTGAGGTTCTTCTGCGTGGCCTTAGCATGATGGTGGACAAGGAATGTTAGAAAAACTGGTAGTTGTAGTCCAGCACTAAATGAGTGAGTCAAAGGGAAGGCATATTGCATACTTCTCAACTGTCCCAGATTCAGCAGGACTGTCCCGATTTGAGGGCTCTCTCCCACAGTCCCACTGTACATGGCTCTTGTCCTGGCTCCTCCCCTCAGTGCAGTGAATAAATTAACTCAGTTCACTGCATAGATTAAATTATCATCTGCTCTGGTTTACTAGGACAGCCAAACTCATGAACTCATTGTTTATAGGCAGCAGCTCTACCATTCAGCCACTCCCTCTATTGAAAGACATAGGAAGATTTGGTAATCTTAACCTGTATTGCAGGCAGCAGCAGATTATTCAGTTAGAGAGATTGATAGATAGATACTTGATAGATAGATAGATAGATAGATACTAGATAGATAGGATAGCTAGATAGCTAGAAAAATAGATACTAGATATATAAATATAGGTAGAGATAAATAATAGATAGAGATAGATGTAGATACATATCATCTATGTAGGTGAAAGAGTTAGATTCATATGTTTGCATAAAACTACTATAAAGAAATGAGAAAAAAAATACATATATATATATATATATATATATATATATATATATATATAAAAAAATTCTTTATTTTTATCCCCTTGGATTCAAACATGTGTCCAGCAGCCCTCATCTGTTGAGCCACAAGGAATGATGATGTCAGAGGGAGGATTTTATATAGATGAATTTGCAATGCAGCCTCTTACACAGCTGATTACAGAGGACATAGAGATCAATTGTACAGAGCAGCATCTCTATGTACTCTAGAGGGAGAGGAAAAGAGAGTTTTTTCTTCTAATAAAATTACTAAGAATAATTAAAAAAAATTAAAATAATATAATTTTCATTGTGCTTTTTTATAAAATAATAAACATCACAAAGCAGCAAATAACATGGACATATTTGGTGTCCCTGTAATTGTAATGACCTGAACAACACAGCGATCAGATTATTTATGGGGATCGGTAAATACAAAAATGGCGCAATTTATTATTTTTTTTTAGTAAAACCCATAAAAATTGTAATAAAAATGTATCACTGAGGCCTTGTTCACATGTAGCATAAATGCTGCGTATTTTTCTGCAGGATCCACACTACACAAAGCAATAACATTCTCTGATTATTGCGTTTTGGCGGTATTTTTTATGCATTGTCCCCCTTATTTGATACATGTTTGGTACACATGTGAATCCTGAAGCTTATAAAGAAAAAAAAACACACCAAAAGCACACAGTTCAGCAGCGTCTTTAGACGCACTAGGGGGCGGAGATTTAATGACGTCACATCCACTTTGCTTGGACATTTAGTCCATGTTCACATGTAGTGTAAATGCTGCATTTTTTCTGCTGCTTTTTTTGCAGATATATTCTGCTGTGTTTCATTGTCCAAACAAAGTGGATGTGATTCTATGAAAAGACACCGCTGAACTCTGCAGTTTTGGTGCTTTTTTTCTCTAGACGTTTCTATGTGGAGCTTAAAAAAATGCATGGGAAAAACTTTTCTGCACTATAAAAACACAAAAATGCACATTCACATCTGAACCAAAAATGCATTAAATAATGGAGAAAAGGCATAAAAAATGCAGCAAAAAAATGGAATAACCAGAGAAAATTGTTATTGTGTAGTTTGGTGCAGACATTGCCAGATAGAGATTGCCGGTCGTGGGCTGTTTTCATCTCAGATTAAGAGGTAGAACCAGACAATGAAATAAAAATGTAGTTTTGCAGTTGTCTAAGCAGTTTGTTGAGATATTATTATTATTATTATTATTATTATTATTATTATTATTATTATTATATAAGTTTCAGGTAGTGGATTTTGTGGTTAGTGATGTAATTATGGAAGGTACCCACTAGGTGTCAGCAAAGTCCAGAAAGTATTTTCATCTATATCTCTAACTGCTGTGCTGCTGTATAGTATTTGGCTGTATCAGATTATTGTGAAGTCCCCCGATCCCCACATTTGAGGGGTGCTAAATAGAATAGAAAATGTATTTTATTTAATTGACTGCTCAAGATGTGCATGGGCAGGAGACAGATGGATGAGCACAGCCAGGGGCTCAGCAGGATTGAAGACATAATTGGTGGTGAGCACTGGCTAAGAATGGGGTTTTCCCACCCTATTACTTGCACCACACAGGAAGGGAAGAACCTTCAGAGGCTATATGAGCATTGACCACTTATCCTCGTTGTTAGGGATGGGTGATCCCGAACTGTAAAGATTGGGGATCGTACCGATCACATAGTGATCGTGTACACAAGCCTGATCACAAGCTTTCCTGGGAAACTCGTGTTACAGATCGGCTACAGATCGGGTCCAGGGACTGAAAAAAAGCACATTATTAAAAAACATTATGATCATACCTACAGCTCCAACAACGCATCCTGCAGACTCTGCCCAGGGCTCCCACTAGGAATTTCAGGGCCCCTGACTGGCATAATTTTTGGGCCCCCTTGAGACTCCATGCCAGCTCTACCTCCATCCCTACTCCGCCTCGACCCCTCACACCTTCCACAGTCACACTGCCAATCTTGGAAAAACTCCACCTCTGCACCACATCCTCACCAATCGCACATTAAGGCTATGACCCCACATGCTAAAAGCCTTCAATTCCATATACAAGATGATCAAAATGTAGCTTAAGAAAAGAGAAGGTATCTTATGCAATATAGAACTTGTTTTGAGCTGCTCCTGACAATCCAATCTCTAGATAACTCTTCTCGACTATTGGACAACTGGGAGCGTAATAGACTTTTGGAAAATCTTTTGCCAGTGTAATCTGAAGGCATGTCTTTGATCATGTCTATTAACTGTCTTTCAGTTTTCAACTTACACAAAACGACACACTGTCTGTCCTGGTCTTGCAAGTGTTCTGGCCATCACCCAGGATCACTGTAGTCGCAAATTTCATTTTCATGCAAAATCATCAACATTATCATTTGCCTCTCCTAGTCCCAGCCCCACTGCTAGTCCTACTGACTCGACCTCAGTTTGACTTGCAGATGTTTAGTTTCCAGATCCGATAGTTGCACAGCCGTGTTCTTTGTCTGCGGGCCGCAGATCTTCATGTGGCAGTTCCTCGTGGGATGTTGATGGAGAGGAAACATCTTCCGGTTCAACAGATGCATTAGGTTTAGGAGCATCACGTTGGTTAAAAAATTTGGCAATTACATTTGTGCGCTTCAGTTCTTTTTCCCGTTTCTCTCTCTATTTCTTTTCACGTCACTTTTGTGAACCAGACTTGTATCGATTCATTATGTTCTATTTGGATCTGTTGGCAAATAATGATAACTTTATTATTCAAACGTAGGGATAAGTAACTCACCTCTCGGCATGGTAAGATCCCTCCAAATGGCTCCAGTCTCTGCTGTGTGAGCCTCCTGCCTGCAGCATGGTGATGTCTCTACACTGAGCTGCCACAGTGCAGCAGACACAGCCAGGAGAATGAGGAAGGAGTCTGCGCCGGATAGTGTCGCGCTGACTCTTTCCTCATTTTGGGGAGGAGGGGCCAGCCGTGGTTGCGATGCAGGGGATGACGGGCCCGTCGCACTGAGTGGCGCAGGTGACCCCTGCTGCGACCGCGGTAGTTACGCGGCACCCCTGGTTTGTAAGCCAATAAATGAAGCGTGAAGGAGCCCACCTTGTGTTGGGGCCCGGACTAGAGTCCTGTTTGCCCCCCCCTGGTGGCGGCCCTGCTCTGCCTCCTGGCGCTTCTGCCTCCGCGTCCGTCCGATCATTGCTATGCCGTCGGGTAACCAGCACTGACTACTAAAGGACCTTCAATGACGTCATAGCCATGCGACCCAGTCACGTGTAAATGCTGTATTACCACATTGGCTACAGACTGGTCACATGACTATGACGTCTGGAAGGTCCTGGTAACTGAACTTTGACTATTACTGTGCTAGTGTTGCATTGGCATTACCTGGAACGGCTTCACACTCTTCTGACAGGAGCGATCGACGCTCGTGTCCGAAGACTGTCAGTCCGTTCGGGGAGATGCAGATGTGAGACTGCATGAGTCACACGTAAGTGGAACTCCGGCCTCAGTGTCAGCCTGCATCTCACTCTGTATAGCCGCTGCTGTACAGAGTGATGTAGCAGAGTTGACATTGCTCATTGCTCTCTCTGCTTCTCACACTGTATAGACTGTCTGTATAGAGTGATGAAGCAGAGTAGAGATTGCTGTCCCTGTAATTACATCGGACTAGGGATTGTTTTATAATAAAAATGGAGTCTCTAAATGTTTTTTTGTTTTATTTCTAATAAAAAAAATGTCTCTGTGTTGTGTTTTTCTTTTACTGTTTACTAGAAATTCATGGTGGCCATGTCTAATTTGGTGTGACACCATGAATTTTGGGCTTAGTACTATCTGAAAATACAAAGCTGGTATAAACCTCTTTATTATCCCAGCTAGCCTCCCGGCACCAGGGCCACTGATGAGCCGGGTAAAGCGCCTGGAAATGGTGCTAAGAAACAATGCGCCATTTCCAGGGGCGGCTGCAGGCTGTCAAGATTCCCAGCCCTCAGCTGCCTGGCTTTACCTGACTAGCGATCAAAATACGGTGGGAACCCACGCATTTTTTTATTATTTTCTTAAATAAAAAAAAAAAATAGTCTTCCCTGTATTTTGATTAGCAGCCAAAGTAAAGCCAGGCAGATGGGGGTGATGGTGACAGCCCGTAGCCATCCACTTTATCTGCGCTGAGAATCAAAAATACTAAAATACTGCGGAGTGCTACTTCATTTTTTAATTTTTTTTTTATACAATTATATATTGTGTGTGTGTGTGTGTGTGTATCTATATATATACAGTTAGGTCCAGAAATATTTGGACAGTGACACAATTTTCGCGAGTTGGGCTCTGCATGCCACCACATTGGATTTGAAATGAAACCTCTACAACAGAATTCAAGTGCAGATTGTAACGTTTAATTTGAAGGTTTGAACAAAAATATCTGATAGAAATTGTAGGAATTGTACACATTTCTTTACAAACACTCAACATTTTAGGAGGTCAAAAGTAATTGGACAAATAAACCAAACCCAAACAAAATATTTTTATTTTCAATATTTTGTTGCGAATCCTTTAGAGGCAATCACTGCCTTAAGTCTGGAACCCATGGACATCACCAAACGCTGGGTTTCCTCCTTCTTAATGCTTTGCCAGGCCTTTACAGCCGCAGCCTTCAGGTCTTGCTTGTTTGTGGGTCTTTCCGTCTTAAGTCTGGATTTGAGCAAGTGAAATGCATGCTCAATTGGGTTAAGATCTGGTGATTGACTTGGCCATTGCAGAATGTTCCACTTTTTTGCACTCATGAACTCCTGGGTAGCTTTGGCTGTATGCTTGGGGTCATTGTCCATCTGTACTATGAAGCGCCGTCCGATCAACTTTGCGGCATTTGGCTGAATCTGGGCTGAAAGTATATCCCGGTACACTTCAGAATTCATCCGGCTACTCTTGTCTGCTGTTATGTCATCAATAAACACAAGTGACCCAGTGCCATGGAAAGCCATGCATGCCCATGCCATCACGTTGCCTCCACCATGTTTTACAGAGGATGTGGTGTGCCTTGGATCATGTGCCGTTCCCTTTCTTCTCCAAACTTTTTTCTTCCCATCATTCTGGTACAGGTTGATCTTTGTCTCATCTGTCCATAGAATACTTTTCCAGAACTGAGCTGGCTTCATGAGGTGTTTTTCAGCAAATTTAACTCTGGCCTGTCTATTTTTGGAATTGATGAATGGTTTGCATCTAGATGTGAACCCTTTGTATTTACTTTCATGGAGTCTTCTCTTTACTGTTGACTTAGAGACAGATACACCTACTTCACTGAGAGTGTACTGGACTTCAGTTGATGTTGTGAACGGGTTCTTCTTCACCAAAGAAAGTATGCGGCGATCATCCACCACTGTTGTCATCCGTGGACGCCCAGGCCTTTTTGAGTTCCCAAGCTCACCAGTCAATTCCTTTTTTCTCAGAATGTACCCGACTGTTGATTTTGCTACTCCAAGCATGTCTGCTATCTCTCTGATGGTTTTTTTTTTTTTTCAGCCTCAGGATGTTCTGCTTCACCTCAATTGAGAGTTCCTTAGACCGCATGTTGTCTGGTCACAGCAACAGCTTCCAAATGCAAAACCACACACCTGTAATCAACCCCAGACCTTTTAACTACTTCATTGATTACAGGTTAACGAGGGAGACACCTTCAGAGTTAATTGCAGCCCTTAGAGTCCCTTGTCCAATTACTTTTGGTCCCTTTAAAAAGAGGAGGCTATGCATTACAGAGCTATGATTCCTAAACCCTTTCTCCGATTTGGATGTGAAAACTCTCATATTGCAGCTGGGAGTGTGCACTTTCAGCCCATATTATATATATAATTGTATTTCTGAACATGTTTTTGTAAACAGCTAAAATAACAAAACTTGTCTCACTGTCCAAATATTTCTGGACCTAACTGTATATTATATATATATATATATATATATATATATATATATATAGTACCGACCAAAAGTTTGGACACACCTCATTCAAAGAGTTTTCTTTATTTTCCAGACTCTGAAAATTGTAGATTCACAACATGTGGAATGAAGTACTTAAAAAAGTGTGAAACAACTGAAAATATGTCTTATATTCTAGGTTCTTCAAAGTATCCACTTTTTGCTTTGATTATTGCTTTGCACACTCTTGGCATTCTCTTGATGAGCTTCAAGAGGTAGTCACCGGAAATGGTTTTCCAACAGTCTTGAAGGAGTTCCCATAGATGCTTAGCACTTTTTGGCCCTTTTGCCTTCCCTCTGCGGTCCAGCTCACCCCAAACCATCTCGATTGGGTTCAGGTCTGGTGACTGTGGAGGCCAGGTCATCTGGCGTAGCACCCATCACTCTGCTTCTGTCACGCTCCCCGGGTCCTCTGCTCCACTTCCCGGCTCACCTGCCACGCTCCCCGCTCTCCAGCCTCCATCGCCCGCGCTTCCCAGGCCTCCTGGTCCCTGCTCCCGGCGCCCGTCGGCTTCCCAGCCCCAGCCCGGCTCTGCTGCGTCCTCCTCTCAGCTTCCTGCCCTGGCTTCTGGCACCCGGGCCGCGCGCATGCGCATTAGGGCGCGCGCGCGGTCACTGACCCTTTCTTAAAGGGCCAGTGTCCACTGACAGGAAATGAAGCACACAGGTACGGGGTATAAAGGGGTGCAATGTCCAAGGGGGCGGGGCCTGATCTTCGTGTTTCCCAAGCTAGGAGTCAGGTCTCCTTGTGTTCCTGTGAGATACTTACCTCTCTCTCTTCTAGAGCCGATCCTGCATTGCCATCCGGTCCTGCCGTGTCCCGAACCCCGAACGCTGCCTATCTGCCATCCTGACAGTCCGCACCTTCTCTGTTCCCTGTGGTGACCCGTCATCTCGCTCCAACGGTTCCGGACCCCGCCTGACATCATCCCGGCTTCCGAACCTGAGCTCCGTCACCCGGACCCCCATCAGTGACCCCGTGGTTCCAGGGACTTCTCCATTGTGCTCTTGTGCGCGGACTGTTCTGCTACCTATAGTGCTCCGGCTACCGGACTCCTTTCCCTCATCGGGGAGTTCGGCCCAGTGGATCCACCTTCTGGGTCTGCCCATCCACCTGGCCCTAACAGTAAGATCAGGCCATGGATCCCGCCGAAGCACTAGCGGCCTTGCATGAGGAACTCCAACGCTAGCGTGAAGTCCAGACCCGCATGCTGAACTTTATGACTTCCGTGGACGCCCGCTTGAACACGCTACAAGCATCGGTCACATCTTCAGCACCTCCGGCCTCCACTAGTCAATCCACGGCTCCCGCTCCCGTGGCAGCCTCCTCGGATGCTTCCAGACTTCGTTTGGCCTCACCACCCCGGTACGCCGGAGATCCCAAGACCTGCAGGGGGTTTATAAACCAATGCTCCCTCCATTTCACGCAGCTGCCGCATTTGTTTGCCTCCGACCAAGCCAAGGTCGCCTTCATAATGTCTCACCTAGAGGGCGAGGCACTGGCGTGGATGAACCCCTTGTGGGAGAAGGAGGACCCTATGACCAAGAACCTCCAGGAGTTCCTGCAGGCTTTTCGCGGCACCTTTGACGAGCCCGGACGCGCCTCCGCGTCTGCTTCATCTCTTCTCCGGTTACGTCAGGGAACTCTGACGGTGGGTCAATACGCCATCCGTTTCCGCACCTTGGCTTCGGAACTCGGGTGGAATAACGAGGCCCTAACCGCCGCCTTCTGGGAAGGACTCTCGGGTCGAATCAAAGATGAGCTGGCTGGTCGTGACGTACCGTCCACCCTGGACGCCCTGATTACCCTAGCGACTCGAGTGGACATTCGCTTTCAGGAGCGGTCCAAAGAGGTGTCCCGTGAGAGACGCCCGGTACGGCATTCCTCTCCTCCGCAGAAGTCCGCCGTACTCCAGTCAATGGCATCTGGTGTCTCCGTCCATGAGCCCATGCAGGTCGACCGTGTGCGACAGTCTGAACAACGTCGAGCAGAGCGGCTCGCCAAGGGTCTCTGCTTCTACTGCGGAGAGGGCACACACCTGCTACGCTCCTGTCCAGAGAGGCCGGGAAACTCCAAAGCCTAGGGTCGGTAGGAGAGGCCACCCTAGGTGCTGGGACTCTCTCAGACCCGGTTACATGGACTGTGCAAGTGACAACGGGAGAGACGCGGTTCACGGCTGAGGCGTACCTCGATTCTGGGGCAGCAGGCAATTTCATCCAGCAGCCCACGGTGGACAAGTACCAGGTGCCTGTTACTCCGCTCGACAAACCCCTCGTGATTGCCTCTGTGGATGGGAGACCCCTCTCTGACACCATCTCCTGGATCACCAGGCCGGTTGAATTGCGTATCGGTGCTCTGCACACCGAGAACATCGTTCTCTACGTCCTCCCACACATGTCACATCAAATCCTGCTGGGCCTTCCTTGGTTACGGACACACGAACCTTCAGTCAGCTGGGGCACTGGTGAAATTACTCGATGGGGCTCTTCTTGCCATGAGAACTGTCTGAAGACCATACAACCCATCCGGCGACCTCCGGTTCCAGAGTCCCTACCGGGACTACCCTCAGCCTATTGGTCCTTCGCGGACGTCTTTGATAAGAAGGAGTCAGAGGTACTTCCGCCACATCGTCCTTACGATTGTGCCATTGACCTGCTCCAGGGAACTACACCACCTCGAGGACGGATATATCCACTGTCTCCAGCCGAAACAAGGGCCATGTCTTCTTACATCACAGAGAGCCTGGCAAGGGGATTCATTCGGAGATCCTCCTCTCCTGCTGGAGCAGGCTTCTTCTTCGTAAAGAAGAAAGAGGGCGACTTACGCCCATGCATAGACTACCGGGGATTGAATCAAATCACCGTAAAAAACAAGTATCCCCTGCCGCTCATCCCCGAATTGTTTGATCGGCTCAGAGGAGCTCGCGTGTTCACCAAGTTGGATCTTCGTGGTGCCTACAACCTGGTCCGTATCCGCTCGGGGGACGAATGGAAGACCGCGTTTAACACTCGCGATGGGCACTATGAATACTGCGTGATGCCCTTCGGCCTGTGTAACGCACCAGCAGTCTTCCAAGAATTAGTGAACGACGTGTTCCGGGACCTTCTCTACGTCTGTGTGGTGGTATATCTGGATGACATCCTTGTCTTCTCTCCGGACATTCAGACCCACCGAGAGAACGTGCAACTGGTTCTACAAAGACTGAGAGAGAATCGTCTGTACGCCAAGTACGAGAAGTGTGTCTTCGAACAGTCTTCTCTCCCCTTCCTGGGTTACCTCATCACCGATACCGGACTGCAGATGGATCCAAAGAAGGTCTCTTCCATTCTCAACTGGCCTCCTCCTTCTGGACTGAAGGCAATCCAACGCTTTCTGGGATTCGCCAACTATTACCGCCAGTTCATCCCTCATTTCTCTGCTCTGACTGCTCCTCTCTCCGCCTTGACCAAGAAGGGGGCTAATCCAAAAGACTGGTCAGCTGCGGCCGACGCCGCGTTTGGCTCCCTAAAGCGGGCCTTTGCCTCCTCTCCTGTACTCCACCGTCCGGAGTTAAACCGCCAGTTCACCTTGGAGGTGGATGCCTCCTCCTCGGGAGCCGGAGCAGTGCTCATGCAGAAGTCCTCCTCCGGGAAGATGGTGACTTGCGGTTTCTTCTCCAAGAGCTTCTCAGCGCCTGAACGCAATTACACCATCGGTGACCGAGAACTATTGGCAGTCAAACTGGCTCTGGAGGAATGGCGTTATCTTCTGGAAGGAGCAGTGTACCCCGTTATAATTTACACGGACCACAAGAACCTGGAATACCTGCGGTCTGCTCAGCGACTGAACCCACGGCAAGCCAGGTGGTCCTTATTCTTTGCCCGGTTCGATTTCCAGCTCCATTTCCGACCCGCGAACAAGAACGTACGCGCTGATGCCTTGTCTAGGTCTTTCATGCCCATGGAGCAGGAAGAGGAGACATCCCAACCCATCATCTGTCCAAGTAAGATTATTCCGGTGGCTCCTGTCACCCTGGCCCAGATACCGCCCGGGAAGACCTATGTCTCTGAGACTGACAGGCAAAAAGTGTTACACTGGGGCCATGCCTCGAAAACAGCCGGTCATGCTGGCCAGAAAAGAACTTGGAGTGCGATTGTACGTCATTATTGGTGGCCATCCCTTCGCACGGACGTCGCCTCTTTTGTCTCTGCCTGCTCCTCTTGTGCCAGGAACAAGACGCCCAAACACCTGCCATATGGCCGTCTTCTGCCTCTGCCTATACCCTCAGTTCCCTGGCAAAACATTGCGATGGACTTTATTACGGACTTGCCATTGTCCTCCGGACACACAGTCATATGGGTCGTGGTGGATCGGTTCTCTAAAATGGCCCATTTCGTCCCTATGGCTGGACTGCTCTCTGCCCAGGAACTCGCGGACGCCTATATACATCACATCTTCCGCTTGCATGGCTTTCCATCACACATTGTGTCCGACAGAGGAACTCAGTTTACCTCCCGCTTCTGGAGGGCTCTCTGCAAGCATCTGGGAGTAACCCTGGACTTTTCTTCAGCCTACCATCCTCAGTCGAACGGCCAAGTGGAACGGGTCAATCAGATTTTGACCTCTTTCTTACGTCTCTACGTCAACGCCCATCATGACGATTGGTCCACGCTTCTTCCTTGGGCTGAATTCTCCCATAATCACCACGTCAGTGAGTCCTCCTCCAGTTCTCCCTTCCATGTCGTCTACGGACTTCAGCCTTTGGTCCCATTGCCTGTATCCTCTTCCTCGGATGTCCCTGCTGCTGATGCGGTAGTCCGTGACTTTATAACCATTTGGGACTCAGTTAAGGCGTCCCTTGCACGTGCATCCCTGCGGATGAAGAGACACGCAGACAAGAGACGTCTGGATCCTCCGTGTTTCTCCCCCGGAGATCTCATCTGGCTTGCTTCCAAGTACGTCCGATTGAAGTTACCATCTTACAAGCTGGGTCCTCGCTACATCGGACCGTTTAAAATCCTCGGCAAGATCAATGAGGTCTCCTACAAACTGCAGCTCCCGGCCACGATGAGGATACCCAACTCCTTCCACGTCTCTCTGCTCAAGCCGGTTGTCCTTGGTCCCTTCTCCGCTGCTGCCAGTCCGGCTCCTCCTCCTATTGCTGATGACGACATCTATGCGGTAAGGGATATCGTGGCCATGAAGACCGTACGGGGTCGACAGTTCTTTCTGGTGGACTGGGCAGGGTATGGTCCTGAGGATAGATCCTGGGAGCCCAGAGAGAATGTGGGTACTCCTCTGATCCGTGCCTTCCTGTCCCGGTTGCGGGGAGGGGGGCGTGGGGGGGGGTACTGTCACGCTCCCCGGGTCCTCTGCTCCGCTTCCCGGCTCACCTGCCACGCTCCCCGCTCTCCAGCCTCCATCGCCCGCGCTTCCCAGGCCTCCTGGTCCCCGCTCCCGGCGCCCGTCGGTTTCCCAGCCCCAGCCCGGCTCTGCTGCGTCCTCCTCTCAGCTTCCTGCCCTGGCTTCTGGCACCCGGGCCGCGCGCATGCGCATTAGGGCGCACGCGCGGTCACTGACCCTTTCTTAAAGGGCCAGTGTCCACTGACAGGAAATGAAGCACACAGGTACGGGGTATAAAGGGGTGCAATGTCCAAGAGGGCGGGGCCTGATCTTCGTGTTTCCCAAGCTAGGAGTCAGGTCTCCTTGTGTTCCTGTGAGATACTTACCTCTCTCTCTTCTAGAGCCGATCCTGCATTGCCATCCGGTCCTGCCGTGTCCCGAACCCCGAACGCTGCCTATCTGCCATCCTGACAGTCCGCACCTTCTCTGTTCCCTGCGGTGACCCGTCATCTCGCTCCAACGGTTCCGGACCCCGCCTGACATCATCCCGGCTTCCGAACCTGAGCTCCGTCACCCGGACCCCCATCAGTGACCCCGTGGTTCCAGGGACTTCTCCATTGTGCTCTTGTGCGCGGACTGTTCTGCTACCTATAGTGCTCCGGCTACCGGACTCCTTTCCCTCATCGGGGAGTTCGGCCCAGTGGATCCACCTTCTGGGTCTGCCCATCCACCTGGCCCTAACAGCTTCTTAGTTAAATAGCCCTTGCACAACCTGGAGGTGTGTTTGGGGTCATTGTCCTGTTGAAAAATAAACGTAAACCGGATAGAATAGCACGCCACTTCAAGATTCTGTGGTAGCTATGCTGGTTCTGTATGCCTTCAATTTTGAATAAATCCCCAACAGTGTCACCAGCAAAGCACCATCACACCTCATCCTCCATGCTTCACGGTGGGAACCAGCCATGTAGAGTCCATCCGTTCACCTTTTCTACAAAGACACGGTGGTTGGATCCAAAGATCTCAAATTTGGACTCATCAGACCAAAGCACAGATTTCCACTGGTCTAATGTCCATTACTTGTGTTCTTTAGCCCAAACAAGTCTCTTCTGCTTGTTGCCTGTCCTTAGCAGTGGTTTCCTAGCAGCTATTTTACCATGAAGGCCTGCTGCACAAAGTCTCCTCTTAACAGTTGTTCTAGAGATGAGAAGATGAGAAGCCGTGACTAAACTTTTGGTCTGTACTGTATATATATATATATATATATATATATATATATATATATATATATATTGTGAGGTATCGACCGGCTGTATTACAAAGGGCCGGTATGTTTTGCAGAAGCGTGGGTGCTCTGCAATGTGAAGTTGGCTGGGACATGTGGTTCCACAGGATTGCATTATATGCAGAGCCATGGAAGGGTGTGTGATGCTGATTCCAAGTACTGACAAGGGTCAGTGACACGTGTGAGGAAGTCCAAGAGTGTGTGGACTTTATGTTATGTGTTGGACTTAGAGGCTATGGCCAAGGCATGGCATCTTTCTGTTATGTGACCTAGTATGGTTTATTTGAGCTGTTAATAAACCATATGATCTGTTAAAGAGACAAATTGTTCCGGTGTGCGTTAATCCCGATACCTGACGTGTGGCCCCCATACACTCGGGGTCCACATCGTTACAATATATATATATATATATATATATATATAAAAATATATTGTTGTATAAAAATAAATAGATAATTTAAGAAAATTACATAGCGCCTTGCAGTATTTTTGATTCTCAGTGCACATAAAGCAGACAACTAGGGGCTGACACTCCAATCTGCCTAGCTTTACCTTGGCTGGCAATCAACATACAGGGAAGCTTATTTTTTATTTTTTTTTACTTATTTAAAAAATAGTTTAAAAAAAAATGTGTGAGATCCCGCTACATTTTCTATTGCTAGCTAAGGGTAATCCAAGCAGTTACTGGCTGCTAACCCCCACTCCTTCGTGTTACCTTCACTGGCAATGGAAAATCCAGGAAACCCTTTTTTTTGCCAAAAAGCTAAAAAAAAAAAATGACGTGGGCTTTGCCATATTTTTGAAGAAAAAACAAAAAGCAGCACCAAATGTGCACTACAGCACTAAACATTCCAAACTGTACTTATTTTAAAAATTTTGAGATTTTTGGCAAAAAATTGCAATTTCTTGAGCTGCTTCGCCACGTCACGGCAAATCTCATTTGAAGCAGTCCTACACTAAAATATTTTTATAAAATGTGCCATACGGCCTCACATATGAATAGTAGAACTGCTCTTAGCAGCACTCACCTGGTCTATTTCAATCCCGTACCCATGACTGAGTCATGGCTGTGGGCGGGACAGGTCCAAGCAAATGCTGCATGAAGTAAATAGCCTGTGGACAAAGCCTGATGACTTAATGTGAACAGTCACCAACCGCCAAAATCTAGACAGATGGAATACATCCCAAATTGGGGTGCAAAGCAAGGTGGAGGTCAACCACCGACCAATTCAATGAAGAAAAAACAAAAAGCAGCACCAAATGTGCACTACAGCACTAAACATTCCAAACTGTACTTATTTTAAAAATTTTGAGATTTTTGGCAAAAAATTGCAATTTCTTGAGCTGCTTCGCCACGTCACGGCAAATCTCATTTGAAGCAGTCCTACACTAAAATATTTTTATAAAATGTGCCATACGGCCTCACATATGAATAGTAGAACTGCTCTTAGCAGCACTCACCTGGTCTATTTCAATCCCGTACCCATGACTGAGTCATGGCTGTGGGCGGGACAGGTCCAAGCAAATGCTGCATGAAGTAAATAGCCTGTGGACAAAGCCTGATGACTTAATGTGAACAGTCACCAAAACAAAAAGCAGCACCAAATCATTTGTGAGGCCGTATGGCACATTTTATAAAAATATTTTAGTGTAGGACTGCTTCAAATGAGATTTGCCGTGACATGGCGAAGCAGCTCAAGAAATTGCAATTTTTTGCCAAAAATCTCAAAATTTTTAAAATAAGTACAGTTTGGAATGTTTAGTGCTGTAGTGCACATTTGGTGCTGCTTTTTGTTTTTTCTTCATTGAATTGGTCGGTGGTTGACCTCCACCTTGCTTTGCACCCCAATTTGGGATGTATTCCATCTGTCTAGATTTTGGCGGTTGGTGACTGTTCACATTAAGTCATCAGGCTTTGTCCACAGGCTATTTACTTCATGCAGCATTTGCTTGGACCTGTCCCGCCCACAGCCATGACTCAGTCATGGGTACGGGATTGAAATAGACCAGGTGAGTGCTGCTAAGAGCAGTTCTACTATTCATATGTGAGGCCGTATGGCACATTTTATAAAAATATTTTAGTGTAGGACTGCTTCAAATGAGATTTGCCGTGACGTGGCGAAGCAGCTCAAGAAATTGCAATTTTTTGCCAAAAATCTCAAAATTTTTAAAATAAGTACAGTTTGGAATGTTTAGTGCTGTAGTGCACATTTGGTGCTGCTTTTTGTTTTTTGCCATATTTTTGTATGCTAGCCAGGTACAGCAGGCAGGTACGGGCTCCCCCCCAACCCCCAGCTGCCTATTTGTACCTGGCTGGGAAGCAAAAATATAGCAAAGCCCTTTTTTAATTATTTCATGAATTTCATGAAACAATTAAAAAAAAACTATGTGGCTTCGCCCAATATTTGTGCCCAGCTAGGTACAACTAGGCAGTTGGGGATTGGAATTCACAGCACACGGTGGCCAACGCTTTCTGGCCCCCGCCCGCTGTAAATTGCAGTCCGCAGCCGCCCCAGAAAATGGCGCTTCATAGAAGCGTCATCTTCTGGCGCTGTATTTGACTCTCCAGCGGCCCTGGTGCTGGGTGGCATGCTGGGTAATAAGGGGTTAATACCAGCTTTGTTTTACATGTCAGGCCAAGTTTGACCTGATCATTAAGAATCTCCAATAAAGGGTTAACAAAAAGACAACCCACAGAGAAAAAATACTTTATTAGAAATAAACACACAGACACACGCCCATCATCCTGCCTACCTGTCAGCGCCGGCTTCAGCGCTGAGAGATGATGGGCGGGATGATGGGCATGCATATGAAATTAGTGGGCCAACGTGGTGACGGCAGGCGCTGCTCATGTCGCCAATGACCCACGCCATCTCAGCACCCTCACTCCCCGCAGCCATGCCCTAGATTCAGACTATAAGACGCACCCCCCCACTTTCCCCCAACATTTGGGAGAAAAAACTGCATCTTATAGTCCGAAAAATACAGTCATTACTAAAATAGGAGCTAACAGTTTGTGCTCATAAATTTCTATATAGAATAGAGGCAGACAAGGATTTAGAAGTAGTGATGGGCGAACCCCCCAATTTTCGGGATCGGGAGCTTCGCCTGAACATTTTGTAAAGTTCGTGTTCGGGGTCGGAGATAACTCGAACTTACATCCGAATCCCGAACTTGGACTTTACAGTGATTTGATTATGCGGGGGGGCTGTAAAATAAAGAATATAGTTAATAATAAACATTGTCATTATACTTACAGGTCCCGAAATGCGTCCTGCAGACCTGTTTCCTGGCCACTTCTGCTTCCAGGTCCGATCATTGCTGTGCCCCCGGATAACCACCACTGACTACAGAACCATCCATGACGTCATAGCCATGTGGCCAGTCTGGTGTGAATATTGTATTACCTCGTGGGTTACAGACCGGTCACATGGCTCTGACGTCATGGATGGTTCTGTAGTCAGTGGTGGTTACCCGGGGGCACAGCTGACTGGTCTCAGGTATGCACTCGGGTGAAGGCTCTGACAGCTCTCAACTGAGTCTGTGTGAGCAGACCTGTGTTCATCTCCTCGCACAGATGTAGCACAGCTGAAGATGCTCGCCCGCCTTTGGGCTATGTCGGAGAGTTTTTTTTGAGTAATAAAGATGGAGTCCTAAATGTCTTCTGTTTTATTTCTAATAACATATTTTTTTCTCTGTGTTGTTGTTTTATTTTACTGTTAAAAAAACAGACAATCACAGCCGCTGTCACAGAGTGGGCGTCTGTGATTGGATGCTGGAGTAACCTGAAACCAGCCCATACATTCTAGAATCTAGAATGTATGGGCAGATTAAAGGTTACTCCAACAGCCAATCACAGACACCCTTTCTGCATGACAGCGTCTGAGATTGGCTGTTGGGTCCCTCACACATATTGTAGCGTAAAAATAAATAAATTAAAAAAAATGATGTAGCGCTCCACAGTATTTTTTATTCTCAGCGCAGATAAAGCGGAGGACTATGGGCTGCCACCCCCATCTGCCTGGCTTTACCTTGGCTGGCAATCAAAATACAGGAAGCCCATTAATTTGTTTTTAATCAATTCAAAAAAATAATTAAGAAAAAAATGCGTGGGCTCCCACCGTATTTTGATCGCCAGTCAGGTAAAAGGAGGCAGCTGGGGAATGGATTTCTCAGTGTGGTAAGGCCCAAGTTTTCTGGGCCCCCCACGCTAAAATCCGCAGCCCACAGCCACCCCTGGAAATGGTGCATTGTTTCTTAGCGCCATTTCCAGGTGCATTACCCGCCTCGGCCAGCAGCCCAGATGGCAGTGGCACGCTGGTAATAAAGGGATTTATACCAGCTTTGTATTCTCAGCTGGTACTAAGCCCAAAATTCATGGTGTCAAGGCAAATTAGACATGGCCACAATGAATTTCTAGTAAACAGTAAAAAAAATCCACAACACAGAAACTTTTTTTATTAGAAATAAAACAAAAAAAAATGTAGAGACTCCATCTTTATTATAAAAAAAATCCTTAGTCCGACATTCCATAGGTAGAGTAATGTCAGCTCTGCTTCATCGCTCTGTACAAACAAGCGTCACTCTTTACAGAGCGAGAAACAGGTTGCCACTGAGGGTATGATTCCACTTGTGTATGATTCGTGCAGGTCGTGCATTGCATCACCCCACACTGCGCATACTCTCCTGACAGGAGTGTCTCAGCTGCATGGAAATACGTGGAGCCGACTCGCTCCAGTAAGGAGAGTGATACTGATACGAGACTCAAACAGTGACAATCAAAGTTCAATCAAGTCCGTGGCTCATGGACTCAGGTGAACCCTGACATCACCACGAACATGGCCGAAAACAGTCGAAGACTGCGGAGTGACAGCAGTGCAGTGAATACACCCAGAAGTTAATGATTGGACCCGGAAGCAGAAGCAGCCGGGAGACAGTACCTGAGCAGGTCTGCAGACACGTCGCGGGACCTGTAAGTATAATCATAATGTTTTTTAATGTGCTTGTTTTTACTGCTCCTGGACCCGAACTGTAACACGTAACACGAGCTTCACAGGAAACCTCATGTTCAGAATCGTGTGCACGAGCACTATGTGTTTGGCATGGACCCCGAACTTTACAGCTCGGGTTCGCCCATCACTAGTTAGTAGCAAAGCGCTCTCATCCTCACTACATAGAATGTTACCAGTACTGTCATCTAGCTCAATAATGTAATAATCTGTCTTTACTTAAAACAGAAATAAGAAGTTTGAGAATGAATGATCAGTCCTAGCCGAGAAAGAAACAGATTTCTATTGTGTTTTATTACAAAGTGTCTTATTTTCAGGTATTATTGCTTTATAGTAAAAAAAATAATAAAATAACGATTACTCTTTAAAGTGCTTCAAAATTTATATACAATAATATAGCAACTTTTGACTTTTTTTCACACTCGTCCTGGCCAGCACTACCTACCTTTTTCAAACGAAGGAAGGTTTTATAGAAAGGCAGCATGTCTGGATTAACTAACAAAAGGAGCTAACATAAACATTAGGATAAAATAAATTATATTTTATTAGAAATATTTGTTAGAAAAATTACAGCGTTAAAAAGTTAAAATAGGAGGATGATACAGTTGTGGAAGATGAGGGACCTACTAAATCATAATAATTGGTATACTAAGGTAAGTGCACTACAATACCTATAATAGCACAATTCACATATATAAATATTTATGCCCATAAATATAATAAATTAATATCAAGATGAAATAAATAAATAAGTTATGCAGCAAAATAATTTATAAAGTGCAAAATAGGTATCCAAAGGTAATAAATAAATAAATATGGCAATGTCATATAAAAATATATGATCTAATGTGGGTTGTTATATCAATATTGCACCACTAGGTGGCATCCAAATCCTATCACAGAGAAATATAAAGTGCTATGGGTCCAGTAACTAAGATCATGCGTCTGTGCACCGATATAAAGATAACACTGATCCTAGTAATAATAATAGTAATAATAATAATAATAATAATAATAATAATAATAATAATAATAATAATATGTTCCCTGGATTAGGGTGTATAAATATTACCTCTAAAACATGTGGTGGTGATATAGGTCCCTCCTTTTTTAACAAATATTTCTAATAAAATATAATCTATTTTATCCTAATGTTTAACTTCCTTTTTGGTGGGTTTATGTTGCCTCCTTTTGTTAGTTAATTCATTGATTGGAGTTTTGGATTGTTTTGGGGAGCACTACCCCATTAATTAATATGAACATAATTTGATATTATTGATAGTGACTGGAGTAGATTTCTTACCCTGTCTCATGGCAGCTGAATTATTCCCCAAATGTATCCATTTTTGGGTATATTACTCTTGTGTACCCTTTCATCATGTAAAACACCAGCCTTGATGAATTGGGAACATAGGGCCCAGTTCATCAAAGCTTTCACACTAGTATTCTGGGTTGTGGGTTGTTATATCAATATTGAACCACTAGGTGGCATCCAAATCCTTTCACAGAGAAATATAAAGTGCTATGGGTCCAGTAACGAAGATCATGCATCTGATGCGTCTGTGCACCGATATAAAGATAACAGTGATTCTAGTAATAATAATAATGATAATAATAATATGTTCCCTGGATTAGGGTGTATAAATATTACCTCTAAAACATGTGGTGGTGATATAGGTGCCTCCTTTTTTAATAAATATTTCTAATAAAATATAATCTATTTTATCCTAATGTTAAACTTCATTTTTGGTGGGTTTATGTTGGCTCCTTTTGTTAGTTAATCCATTGATTGGAGTTTTGGGTTGTTTTGGGGAGCACTACCCCATTAATTAATATGACCATAATTTGATATTATTGATAATGAAGAGTACATTTCTTACCCTATCTCATGGCAGCTGAATTATTCCCCAAATTTATCAATTTGGGGTATATTACTCTCGTGTGCCCTTTGATCATGTAAAACCCCAGTCTTGATGAATTGGGAACATAGGGCCCAGTTCATCAAAGCTTTCACACTAGTATTCTGGCATGCAAACTTTGGAAAGGCTGTCTTAAAATGTTGTGACTTTAGGTGTTGTCTCGCCATTTTCAGCCAGCTCTGGCCAAGTGGGTGGAGCTGGGGCGACACAAGGGCATGATGATCGCCGCTCAACATGAATTAGAGAAGAAACAAGAGTAGGATTTGTGGCAAGCCCACACAGAAATAAATCAGGCGGATCTGAAAAATCACAATCTTAGCAGATTGGGGCCAACGTGTTTAAATTCTCTTCATAGTGGAGTACAAAACAAATATCATTGTTTCATTTTTATTTGCTTAGCATCTTGAAGCTATTGAAAGATTATTAAAAAGGAATGACACGTAATGTACCGCCCTTCCAATAGGCTTGGCTAAAAAATCCAACTGTTCTCCGTGGATGACTTCTATGCAGAACTTCTCGCTTACAGTAGAATAGAAGGCAGATGGAAGAGAATATTGAATTTGTAAACTTCCTTTTCTGTGCATTGTGCAATATGTTGTACGAATGCCCATAATCTCATTGTAATGTAACTGTAGAGATGAGACGATCTAAGAAGATTGAAATTTGCCAAATTGCATGGATGTTACCAGGAAATTTGATTTTCAGCAAATTTACTCTTCCTGAATACAATGTTCCTTGTTTTGCTGGAGAGACCTATGGCACAATAAATGTAAGGTAAATATATAAAAAAAAGTAATACATCTGCTGCTTTCTTTACTCTATATGGTCCTCAATGCCCTTTCTTGCCACCGCCACGCATTGCATTTTCACGATAGGCTGGGACTTCTGGCTGTGAGTAGCCCAAGATGACTCTGCGCATCGTAAGGTGGCGGCGCACATTGTGATATCACAAAGTCCCCATGACTGTACAATGTGCATGCGCACATCCTTGGGCCTAATCGCCAACTCTAAGACTTTTGCAAATATATTTTTGAGGACAAGTTAAAGTCCAAGTAGCGTGAGATAGTGAAAAAAAGTCTTTAAAAATAACAAACAGAATTAACCAATGTTTTTTGGGAGTATATTTTTACGGTTAAAATGACCTAACAGTATAATTCTTCAGGTCAGAAACTCATAATATTTATGGCAATACCTTTATGATTTTTTTTTAAATGTTTGAAAAAGTTTTAAAAAAATTCTTTATTTTGCAAAACAAAGGTAGTTTGTGTCGTAATTTTCTAGGACCCATAAGTTTGTAATTTTTCTAGGAATGGACTTTTTTTTCTGGCACAGTTTTCGCTTTTGATGACATTTTTTGTGTGAGGTGTGGTGACTTTTTGATTTTTTGTGATTTATGGAAAACTTTTGTTTATGTAATACATTGTAATCCTTTAGTATAGATAAATTAATGATCTCCTAAAAAGTCTAGCTACATGTATCAAATATAGACAGCTAGCTCTGATCACTGCTGATAGAGCCAGGAACTTGACATGTGCATACTGTACGTGACATGTCGGGAAAGGTTATGATAAGCAAGAAATATAGTGGCTTCATGGTTTGTAAGTCTGCAGCAATTTGTCCATGAATATGATAGGCTCCTGGTAATCAGTTGCATATTTGGCTAGTGGCTAAATAATAGCAAACCCCAATCTCACCAGGATTTTCCCATATAATCTAAAGCTAGTGCTATATTGGTGCCATCATACTGATTCTAAACCTTTAGGGGTACTTTACACGCTGCGACATCGCTGCCGATATATCGTCGGGGTCACGTCGTTAGTGACGCACATCCGGCGCCGGTAGCGACATCACAGCGTGTAAAACAAATGAGCGATGATCAACGAGCGCAAAAATGTGCAAAATCATTGCTCGTTGACACGTCGTTCATTTCCATAATATCGTTGCTGTTGCAGGTACGATGTTGTTTCTCGTTCCTGCGGCAGCACACATCGCTATGTGTAACGCTGCTGGAACAACAAACATCTCCTTACCTCCGTCCATCGGAAAAGGAGGAAAGAAGGAGGTGGGCGACATGTTCCGGCCGCTCATCTCCTCCCTTCCTTTTCTAGAAAGGAGGCGGTTCGCCGGTCACATCGACGTCGCAGAGCAGGTATGTGTGTGTGACGCTGCTGTAGCGATAATGTTCGCTACGGCAGCGATCACCACATATCGGCCGTGCGACGGGAGCGGGTGCAATCACGCTCGACATCGCTAACAAATGCTAGCGATGTCGCAGTGTGTAAAGTACCCCTAAGTTGTGAGATTGGATGTTTAGTTTCTGAAATACACTGTTATTTGATTGAAACAGAATTGTTATTCCGGCCCCTGTATGCTGCCTGTCCTTCCTCCCTCTCTCTCTGTTATTACAGGAGGAGGAAGGAGGGAGAAAAGATGTGGTGAGGAAGGACAGGCAGAAGACAGGGGCAGGAATAACTAGCAAGACCCGACCCACATCTTACATATTCTGTAGCTGCTATGAAATAACAGTGTATTTCATAAACTTTACTTGCCTGTATTTCAGAAAGTATACATCCGATCTCACAACTAAAGGTAGGTATAGAATAGCATTCTAGTGCCAGTATAGCACTGGCTTTAGTTTATATGGGAAAATCCTGGTGGTTGGTTCTCTTTAAGTAATCTTTTGTTCTATTGCAGACAGGGCACAACAGGGACACTTCTACTGCAGCCAGTTGTCTTACAGCCACACAAAATCCAATGAGTTGTACATGGCCATACTTCTTATAGCAGGCTCTGCAAAAATGGAACAATGAATGGATTACAAGATTACATATTTGCAACACCTATGAAAACTTGGCTGTACATGGTGCTAGATCATTATGAGCGTGTTCTGAATAGCCAGATTTTTCAGTGCTGAGTTGGCTAGTTTATTTTATTATCTATGTAAAGTCCAACTTCGTCAAATGTCTAGATGTCTATGGAATTGGCCCTCTTCTCATAGAGGCAAGGTCATAAAATTATTCACATCTGTTCCATTATGTTGTACACTCTTTAGTGGACACTTGTGTATGTCAGTAGCCAGATGTTTTCAATTATAGCTACTAATCGCAGTCCACTTATTAGCTAGTGACACAGCATATACAATGTGCTGAGCTCTACAGCTGTTAGGTCACCATGCGCCAAAGATATGACTGCCCCCGGGACCTGTGCTCCCAGGTGTTTCTATAAACTAGAAAAATGCAAAGAATTGTAATATTTTCATTCCTCTTATTCATTGTCTGTTAAAGGCTCAATGATGAGCAATACTCTTTAAACCTAGCTCTTGGCTTTTGATAAGAATATGTTCTTGACAGATGTTAAAGGAGCCCTGAGGCCAGCAATGATTATGTTCAGACATAAAGAATTTCTGGAAAGCCTTCATATCTCTACCTTATATATTTAAGAGAACTGTCTTGTTCTCTTCAGCTTGTGCATGCACGATATTGAGGGCTAAGAAATACATACTTGGTGTATGATAAGGTCAAAAGCATAGAGTAATTAGGAAGTAGGAAGAATTTATAATATTCCAAAAACACATCATTATAATATCTGCCGTGTCAATTTGTTGTAAGGTTATAATTTGGTCATCCAACAGGAGATAAATCTATTTACTGGCTTAAATTGTCTCTCCAGTAAAGGAGACAAACTCTAGCACAGCGCCACCTATTGGAAGTAGCGATCCTAAAAGTCACAAGTGGATTTTCGACAATCCTTTGCAATATGACTCAGGATATATAAGCCAGATCAGAATCCCAATTTGCAGACACGGTGTTTCGGGGTGCTTGCCCCTCGTCAGTGCAAAGTATGGGGGTGTCTGATCTGGCTCATGAGAAAGCTATGTGGGGACCACGGGGGAACACTATTCTCCTTAAGGAGACTTTGCAAGCCAGTCTGGCTGCCAGGTAAGGGGACTTATAGCTGCAATGCCCCTCTGGGAAATATTCAAATTGTCTCTCCAGTAAAGGAGACAAACTCTAGCACAGCGCCACCTATTGGAAGTAGCGATCCTAAAAGTCACAAGTGGATTTTCGACAATCCTTTGCAATATGACTCAGGATATATAAGCCAGATCAGAATCCCAATTTGCAGACACGGTGTTTCGGGGTGCTTGCCCCTCGTCAGTGCAAAGTATGGGGGTGTCTGATCTGGCTCATGAGAAAGCTATGTGGGGACCACGGGGGAACACTATTCTCCTTAAGGAGACTTTGCAAGCCAGTCTGGCTGCCAGGTAAGGGGACTTATAGCTGCAATGCCCCTCTGGGAAATATTCAAATTGTCTCTCCAGTAAAGGAGACAAACTCTAGCACAGCGCCACCTATTGGAAGTAGCGATCCTAAAAGTCACAAGTGGATTTTCGACAATCCTTTGCAATATGACTCAGGATATATAAGCCAGATCAGAATCCCAATTTGCAGACACGGTGTTTCGGGGTGCTTGCCCCTCGTCAGTGCAAAGTATGGGGGTGTCTGATCTGGCTCATGAGAAAGCTATGTGGGGACCACGGGGGAACACTATTCTCCTTAAGGAGACTTTGCAAGCCAGTCTGGCTGCCAGGTAAGGGGACTTATAGCTGCAATGCCCCTCTGGGAAATATTCAAATTGTCTCTCCAGTAAAGGAGACAAACTCTAGCACAGCGCCACCTATTGGAAGTAGCGATCCTAAAAGTCACAAGTGGATTTTCGACAATCCTTTGCAATATGACTCAGGATATATAAGCCAGATCAGAATCCCAATTTGCAGACACGGTGTTTCGGGGTGCTTGCCCCTCGTCAGTGCAAAGTATGGGGGTGTCTGATCTGGCTCATGAGAAAGCTATGTGGGGACCACGGGGGAACACTATTCTCCTTAAGGAGACTTTGCAAGCCAGTCTGGCTGCCAGGTAAGGGGACTTATAGCTGCAATGCCCCTCTGGGAAATATTCAAATTGTCTCTCCAGTAAAGGAGACAAACTCTAGCACAGCGCCACCTATTGGAAGTAGCGATCCTAAAAGTCACAAGTGGATTTTCGACAATCCTTTGCAATATGACTCAGGATATATAAGCCAGATCAGAATCCCAATTTGCAGACACGGTGTTTCGGGGTGCTTGCCCCTCGTCAGTGCAAAGTATGGGGGTGTCTGATCTGGCTCATGAGAAAGCTATGTGGGGACCACGGGGGAACACTATTCTCCTTAAGGAGACTTTGCAAGCCAGTCTGGCTGCCAGGTAAGGGGACTTATAGCTGCAATGCCCCTCTGGGAAATATTCAAATTGTCTCTCCAGTAAAGGAGACAAACTCTAGCACAGCGCCACCTATTGGAAGTAGCGATCCTAAAAGTCACAAGTGGATTTTCGACAATCCTTTGCAATATGACTCAGGATATATAAGCCAGATCAGAATCCCAATTTGCAGACACGGTGTTTCGGGGTGCTTGCCCCTCGTCAGTGCAAAGTATGGGGGTGTCTGATCTGGCTCATGAGAAAGCTATGTGGGGACCACGGGGGAACACTATTCTCCTTAAGGAGACTTTGCAAGCCAGTCTGGCTGCCAGGTAAGGGGACTTATAGCTGCAATGCCCCTCTGGGAAATATTCAAATTGTCTCTCCAGTAAAGGAGACAAACTCTAGCACAGCGCCACCTATTGGAAGTAGCGATCCTAAAAGTCACAAGTGGATTTTCGACAATCCTTTGCAATATGACTCAGGATATATAAGCCAGATCAGAATCCCAATTTGCAGACACGGTGTTTCGGGGTGCTTGCCCCTCGTCAGTGCAAAGTATGGGGGTGTCTGATCTGGCTCATGAGAAAGCTATGTGGGGACCACGGGGGAACACTATTCTCCTTAAGGAGACTTTGCAAGCCAGTCTGGCTGCCAGGTAAGGGGACTTATAGCTGCAATGCCCCTCTGGGAAATATTCAAATTGTCTCTCCAGTAAAGGAGACAAACTCTAGCACAGCGCCACCTATTGGAAGTAGCGATCCTAAAAGTCACAAGTGGATTTTCGACAATCCTTTGCAATATGACTCAGGATATATAAGCCAGATCAGAATCCCAATTTGCAGACACGGTGTTTCGGGGTGCTTGCCCCTCGTCAGTGCAAAGTATGGGGGTGTCTGATCTGGCTCATGAGAAAGCTATGTGGGGACCACGGGGGAACACTATTCTCCTTAAGGAGACTTTGCAAGCCAGTCTGGCTGCCAGGTAAGGGGACTTATAGCTGCAATGCCCCTCTGGGAAATATTCAAATTGTCTCTCCAGTAAAGGAGACAAACTCTAGCACAGCGCCACCTATTGGAAGTAGCGATCCTAAAAGTCACAAGTGGCTTAGACATTAATGGCTGTGTGTTGAGTTATTTAGAGGGCCCTTCAAATTTACTCTGTCATACAAGCTGTACACTGACTAGTTTACATTGTATCAAAGTGTCATATCTCCAGTGTTGCAAAATGAAAAGATAAAATAAAATATATCTACAAAAATGTGAGGGGTGTACTCACTTTTGTAATATAATGTATTAATAATGCACATTTAATAGCATTTCCACAGGATATGTTATAAATGCCAAATAGATACATGATCGTTATTAATCATGGAAACGTGGCTTTTCTCACACTTTGCCAGGAAGGAGAGGAAGCTGCACATGCAGTCATATTAAAAAGTTTGGGCACCCCTATTAATGTTAACCTTTTTTCTTTATAACAATTTGGGTTTTTGCAACAACTATTTCAGTTTCATATATCTAATATCTGATGGACTCAGTAATGTTTCTGGATTGAAATGAGGTTTATTGTACTAACAGAAAATGTGCAATCCGCATTTAAACAAAATTTGACCGATGCAAAAGTATGGGCACCCTTATCAATTTCTTGATTTGAACACTCCTAACTACTTTTTACTGACTTACTAAAGCAGTAAATTGGTTTTACAACCTCATTGACTTTTGAACTTTATAGGCAGGTGTATCCAATCATGAGAAAAGGTATTTAAGGTGGCCACTTGCAAGTTGCTCTCCTCATCGCAGTGTGTGACACCTCTGGAACGATGAACAGATCTTACCTACGTCCTGCGGCTCCCGCCGGCAATGCAGAATGAAGGAGGTTGGCGGGATGTTACGTCCCGCTCATCTCCGCCCCTCCGCTTCTATTGGCCGGCTGCCGCGTGATGTCGATATGACGCCGAACATCCTTCCCACTCCAGGAAGTGGATGTTCGCCGCCCACATCGAGGTCGTATGGACGGGTAAGTACGTGTGACGGGGGGTTATTCGTTTGTGCGACACGTTCAACAAATTGAACGTGCCGCACATACAATGGGGGCAGGTACAATCGCATACGATATTGTATGCTGGATCGTATGGTGTAAAGCAGGCTTTAGGGTAATAATTAGCAAAGTGAAGCATGAAATATTTCACCAGATGAGCGTTTGGCTCCTGCATACTACACCATGTGCAAAATTATTAGGCAAATGAGTATTTTGATCACATGATACTTTTTATACATGTTGTTCTGTGACGCCCTGGCCTATCAGGTCGTCACAGGGTATTGTGCAATCTGCCCTTCTGTACAATATCCACCTCCTCCTTGGTTACAGGTCCCTAACCTTTGGTGTTGCCAAGAACAAGCTAATCAAAATCCTAGGAACACTATGCACCACACCCACCAGACACACCAGTGGACGGACTGAGTGGAATAGGATCGCCCACTTGGGGGGTAGGTTAAGGGGGGTCAGGAGTGTCAGGAGACAGTCAGTTGAGCAGTGACTCTCAAGACGAGAGGTCACAAGTCAGAAGCTGGGCTCCTTGAGACTACTAGGTGGCAGACGTTGGTCTGGGCCTGGTAGGAGCTGGATCCCGGTAGCAGGGGGACCGTGACAAGGGGCACGGACTGTCGAGGAGGACAGCCAGCAGCCTTGTGCCATCACCGGACAGGGGCCTGACAATTTACCCAACGAGGACGGAGCTTTCAAGATCCGTTCTCCACCCGCTCCAAAATTGGGTTACTAGCGCAACGAGGGGGATAGGACTTTCCACACATATGGTCCAGAAAATCCCAAGCATGAACCCTGAGAGCAAGCTCACCCAGTTAGCCATACTGGGGAACGGAACCCGATTAGTTCCAAACTAAAGGGGTCAACTAGAAGACAAGTTGCCACGGAAAAGGTCACAGACTAAAGGGCACTTTGCACACTACGACATCGCAAGCCGATGCTGCGATGCCGAGCGCGATAGTCCCTGCCCCCGTCGCAACTGCGATATCCTTGTGATAGCTGCCGTAGCGAACATTATCGCTACGGCAGCTTCACATGGACTCACCCGTCCTGCGACCGTCGCTCTGGCCGGCGACCTGCCTCCTTATTAAGGGGGCGGGTCGTATGGCGTCACTGCGATGTCACACGGCAGGCGGCCAATAGGAGCGGAGGGGCGGAGATGAGCGGGATGTAAACATCCCGCCCACCTCCTTCCTTCCGCATATCCTACGGAAGCCGCAGTGACGCCGGTAGGAGATGTTCCTCACTCCTGCGGCTTCACACACAGCGATGTGTGCAGTCGCAGGAGCGAGGACCAACATCGGACCGTCGCGTCAGCGTAATCATGGATTACACCGACGCTGCACTGATGATACGATTACGACACTTTTGCGCTCATTAATCGTATCATCGAGCCTTTACACACTACGATGTCGCATGCGATGCCGGAAGTACGTCATTTTCAATTTGACCCCACCGACATCGCACCTGCGATGTCGTAGTGTGCAAAGCCCGCCTAACAGGTAACACCAACGGACATGGGATTCACGGTGCTCCCTCTAAGTGGCAGCGGTGTCCACATCTTTGGTTTACTACAGTTGTCGGTGTCATCGTTATTGGACTGAGTGAGTACGCAAGTGTCTCTTACCGTCACAACGGCACATCCCTGTCACCATCACTGAGTCCTGGGGCATCCCCTCTACCCGTGGAGAGGTTAAACACCTGGCTGCCCACACCATCGCTACCGAGTACTCCCAGCTGCAGTGGTGGTACTCCACCTTACCACACACCACGGGTGGCGTCACGAACTTTCCACACCATCTCCTGTACATAACCCCCTTCATTTGAGGAGCCGCACGACCCCCGGGTCGGAGCCCTCTCGAGCCACCGTGGATCCGGATCCAAGCAGCCCGGCTGCTGATGCTGGGGTGGCACACCCTCAAATTACCTGGCGTCATGAATAGGATTCGAGCAGGACCCACTTACCTGGGTGTCATATGCGCCTTGAAGATCGAAAGCCGCGAGTCAGGATCCCTTTTCCCACCAAATCCGCCATTTTCCGCCATTTTTCGAGCCAAAACGCCATCTTCCCCGCGAAAGTGCCCGAAGTGGAAGCCCCGCCCTTCGTCCTGAGTGTGAGGCCAGAACCGGACGTTCCCAGAGGGCCACATCTCATGAAAGAGTGCTGAGTGAAAACCAAGGGGGTGCGCGAAGATGTCGGCACCAGACGATAGATGCGTGGCGGCGTTGCCTCCACCCGACCTGGGTGACGGCATGTAGCAGCAAGAAAGAAGCAGGGACGCCAGGACAATGCCATAACATTCCTGGACAGCGCAGAGGCAAGATGGCGGAGCGAGACTGGTCATCAGAGTGTGGTGCTGTTCCCAGGACCGCGACCTGGATTGAAGAGGAGACAGAGCAGCTGTGCAGGAGAATGTGGACGCAGTTCCTGTTCATCTTGAATCACTAGAGGGAAGAGATGAGGAGCCTGGCGATGGCGGTGCGAGCCCGTGAGATTGAGATCCCATGTGAAGAGAGGGTAAGCGGTTACCCAGTCCCTACTGATTGCCCAAATCCGGTCACAGCGGCTGAGGGATCCGGACCGCCCCAGCTCGCGGTGAGCACTCCACTGTCACTAACCCCGTCCTCGGCGGATGCCGATCTTCCCACTACAATCCCAGCAGCGGAACCTTTGGTGCCTTTAAGTGAAGCTCCAGCTGCAGAAACCCCGGTTCTGACCCTCATCCTGGTCATGACAGCGGTCATCCAGACACCGGCCAGACCAAACCCGGCTGCATCACCGGGCCCGTCCACAGAGGCGGAGCACTCTGACCCTGCAACTCCAGCTGCGGAGCAGTTGGTTCTTCAGTTTGTCAAGGCGGAAGTGGAGCCTAAAGATCCACCAGTTAGACCTCTGCGCAGCATCCCAACGGCTGTTGGGGCCGCAAGAGTCCACTTAAAGCCAGAGCCAGTTAGGGAGCTGAGGCTGGACGCTGACGCCCCCTACTGGGAACAACATAACCAACAGTTACAAGCGGAAATAGTGACAAGGAATCGGCGACGACAGGAGCTTTCCGCCCGCAACAAAGAGGAGAAGGAGCAAATGAGGAGTGCTGCTTCACAAGTTAGAGGGCCACAGTGCCGTGGTCTCGTGGATCAGTTTGACCCCGATCAAGGGTGGGGGTTCATCCGAGAGGCAGGCCTCACAGCTGGGGTGTTCATGTCGCAGCACCTCCCCTGGGGGCACTCTGAGCGCAATCTCCAACCTGAAGATATGGTCACCTACACCCGGCATTGCGGAGAGCGGGGCTGGTATGCCCTGGAGGTGACCAAGCATGTGATGCCTGAAGAATAGTTTGTGCCGGTGTCGGTAGCACGTAGTCGCAAGGAAGCGTGGCTATGGGACCCAGTAGTTTAAGAGTGTTAGAATATATCAGTGGTTTAACGATGCCATAGAACTATTAGGTATCGGTGTTTTTGTTTATTATTTTTTACAGTTTAGTGTTTTCCATCTAGAAAATGTTAGCAAATAAGTGCATAATCAATCAGTTTCAATGAAAAGAGTGAAAGTTACCTGATTTGCAAGAAGTTTGTTAAAAAATGTGTACACCCGGTACATGAACTTCGTTAAGTATTATATATACATATATATAGTAAAAATGGAGCACTGTCACAGGACTGGCGTGACCAACACGAACTTGTGTATTGTAAATAGTTGCACCTCCTGTGTCCACCAGAGTCGTCTAACACAACGCCCGGGACCTTAACCTGGTCACCGACCCACCATAGGATTGCAGGGGGTCAGGTGGTTTGGGTGTCGGGTTATTAGGATCCGGAACATTGGGACTGGACGGTCGTGGGAAGAGGCTGCGACGGAGCAGGTTGAGTCTCTGCTACCACTGGTAGCGTCCCACCGTTGAGGAGATGAACTCAAAAATGTTAGTAACGTTTAAGTGAAAAGCCTCCCTTATGTGGGATGAAAGTGTAAATAAAAATGTTACCTTTTCTTACCTTTTTCTACAGTTTGGAAAAAAAAATAGATAAACCTCTGATGCCCTGTAGCTCGGGGACAAGCTACGTTTAACCAAGGGGGAATGTAACGCCCTGGCCTATCAGGTCGTCACAGGGTATTGTGCAATCTGTCCTTCTGTACAATATCCACCTCCTCTTTGGTTACGGGTCCCTAACCTTTGGTGTTGCCAAGAACAAGCTAATCAAAATCCTAGGAACACTCTGCACCACACCCACCAGACACACCAGTGGACGGCCTGAGGGGAATAGGGTCACCCACTTGGGGTGTTGGTTAAGGGGGGGTCAGGAATGTCAGGAGACAGTCAGATGAGCGGTGAATCTCAAGAGGAGAGGTCACAAGTCAGGAGCTGGGCTCCTTGAGACTACTAGGTGTCAGATGTTGGTGTGGGCCTGGTAGGAGCTGGACCCCGGTCACAGGGGGATCATGACAAGGGGCAAGGACTGTCGAGGAGGACAGCTGGCGGCCTTTTGCCATCACCGGGCAGGGGCTAGGGCACGACGGGGTACGTGGACCCTAGGTCAGGGAGTAGCTTCAGGCGTCCTGACAATTTACCCGATGAGGATGGAGCCTTCAAGATCCATTCTCCACCTGCTCCAAAATCGGGGTACTAGCGCAACGAGGGGGATAGGACTTTCCACACATATGGTCCAGAAAATCCCAAGCGTGAACCTTGAGAGCAAGCTCACCCAGTTAGCCATACTGGGGAGCGGGACCCAATTAGTTCCAAACTATAGGGGCCAACTAGAAGACAAGGTGCTATGGAAAAGGTCACAGACTAACAGGCAACACCAACGGGCACGGGATCCAGGCGTGCTCCCTCCAAGCGGCAGCGGTTTCCAGAACTTTGGTTTACTACAGTTGTCGGTGTGGACTGAGTGAGTACGCAAGTGACTCTTACCGTCCCAACGGCACATCCCTGTCACCATCACCGAATCCCGGGGCATCACCCATACCCATTGTAGGGGGTTAAACACCTGGCTGCCCACACCATCACCACCGGGTACTCCCAGCTACAGCTGTGGTACTCCACTTTACCACACACCACGTGTGGCATCACGAACTTTCCACACCATCCCCTGTACATAACTCCCCTTTGTTTGAGGAGCCGCACGACCCCCGGGTCCGGAGCCCTCTCGAGCCACCGCGGATCCGGATCCGAGCAGCCCAGCTGCTGACGCTGGGGCGGCACAGTTCTACTCCAAGCTGTATAGGCTGAGAGCCAACTACCAATAAGTAAATCAGGTGATGTGCATCTCTGTAGTGAGGAGGGGTGTGCTGTAATGACATCAACACCCTATATAAGGTGTGCTTAATTATTAGGCAACTTCCTTTCCTTTGGCAAAATGGGACAGAAGAGAGATTTGACGGGCTCTAAAAAATCCAAAATTGTGAGATGTCTTGCAGAGGGATGAAGCAGTTTTGAAATTGCTAAACGTTTGAAGTGTGTTCACCAAACAATCAAGCGTTTCATGGCAAATAGCCAACAGGGTGGCAAGAAGCGTGTTGGGCAAAAAAGACGCAAAATAACTGCCCATGAATTGAGGAAAATCAAGCGTGAAGCTGCCAAGATGCCATTTGCCACCAGTTTGGCCATATTTCAGAGCTGCAATGTTACTGGAGTATCAAAAAGCACAAGGTGTGCCACACTCATTGACATGGGCAAGGTAAGGAAGGCTGAAAAACGACTACTTTTGAACAAGAAAATTTCAAGACTGGGCAAAGAAATATCTTAACAATGATTTTTCAAAGGTTTTATGGACTGATGAAATGAGAGTGAATCTTGATGGGCCAGATGGATGGGCCAGAGGCTGGATCAGTAAAGGGCAGAGAGCTCCACTCTGACTCAGATGCCAGCAAGGTGGAGGTGGGGTACTGGAATGGGCTGGTATCATCAAAGATGTACTTGTGGGACCTTTTCGAGTTGAGGAGGTTGAGAAGCTCAACTCCCAGACCTACTGCTAGTTTCTGGAAGAAAACTTTTTCAAGCAGTGGTACAGGAAGAAGTCGGTATCATTCAAGAAAAACATGATTTTCATGCAGGACAATGCTCCATCACATGCATCCAACTACTCCACAGCGTGGCTGGCCAGTAAAGGTCTAAAAGATGAAAAATAATGACATGGCCCCCTTGTTCACCTGATTTGAATCCCATAGAGAATCTGTGGTCCCTCATAAAATGTGAGATCTACAGGGAAGGAAAGTAGTACACCTCTCGGAATACTATCTGGGAGGCTGTGGTGGCTGCTGCACACAATGTTGATCAAGCAACTGACTGTATCTATGGATGGTAGGCTGTTGAGTGTCATCATAAAGAAAGGTGGCTATATTGGTTACCAATTTTTTTGGGTTTTATTTTTGCATGTCAGAAATGTTTATTTCTAAGTTTTTTACAGTTATAAAGTTATATTGGTTTACCTGGTGAAAATAAACAAGTGAGATGGGAATATATTTGGTTTTTATTAAGTTGCCTGATAATTCTGCACAGTAATAGTTACCTGAAAAAAACAGATATCCTCCTAAGATAGCCAAATCTGAAAAAAACCCACTTCAACTTCCAAAAATATTAAGCTTTGATATTTGTGAGTCATTTGGGTTGATTGAGAACATAGTTGTTGATCAATAATAAAAAAAATCCTCTAAAATACAAGTTGCCTAATAATTCTGCACACGTTGTATATGTAAAATTTTCCACCTTTTTTTCCATCAACAATGTATTCAGAAAAATTAGAACTTCTGTTTGTTAGCAATAAGTTTCTTTAGTGTTGTTGAAAGTAGGAACACAGATGGATGTTTAGTGCATAGTAGCATGTCAGTTCAACTTTTGTCTCCTGGCCACACCTGTGTTTGCCTTGGGCTTGAGAATAATTAGTTTTATATAAAATACTAAACGTAGAAGAATTAAAAAGATGCTGGAAACAAGTCTAAAATTCTTTTTTTATACTAACTTGCTGTATTTTGGGCATGTGGTTCATGGTTTCAGTATATTCTGCAATGTATGTTAAGTTCTTAGTATTTTGTTTTAACATAAATTATATAAAAATAAAATAACAATGTATGTTGGAGTCATCTCATCTCTAAAGTAAATTCCAACAATTAGTTTTTGATCAGCTTTTAACTCTGCATATTTTCTATGTTCAAAAGACACAGTATAGAAATCTCATGTGCTTTTATTTAACGCTGCACAACTAATCTGTGGTGCCTGTTTGAAATCTGTAACATGTCAATTTCTCTTGTGTGTACGCACTAACTGAGTCACAGCTGTGTGTGGTGACATCACTGAGTTCACCTGACATCACAGCTGGCGGTTCCCACAGTACCCCAGCTGTGACTACAGGTGAACTGCCCTGAGGTGAACTCATTGACCTTAGTGACCTCGCCTCAGGGGAAGTCATTAAACTCAATGCCGGATTACCTGATTAGGCAATGTTTGTACAGTGAGTATTTGTATATCCTGGCAGAAAATCACACTGAAACAGCATAAAAAATGCATGCGGTTTTGTTGGATTATTTTGCCATGAGATGCAAATTTGGTGCTGGAATGTCTGCAACCAAATACTTAATGAGCACACATTGCCTAATCCGGTATTGAGTTCAAGACTTCACCTCAGGTGAGATCACTGAGTTCAATGAGTTGACCTTAGAGCGGTTAACCTATAGTCACAGCTAGGTTACAGTGGGAACTGCCAGCTGTGATGTCAGGTGAACTCAGTGATGTCACCGCTCACAGCTGCGGCTCAGTGTGTTCCTGTTGACCACAGTGAGCTGTCATGTTTTCTAATGTGACCATGCACTGAAAAGTCAGATGTAGCAGAGCCGGGTTGTTGTGGGATGGGACCTCATGTGGATTACGTCGGACCTGCAGGGGTGTTTTGGGGGTTAATATATTGGTGAAAGAGGATGGTTTTTTTTATTAAAATAAAGGATTTGTGTGTGTTTGTGTTTATTTCTTTTTACTTACAGGGTTAGTAATAGGGGACCTCATAGACTCCTCCCTATTACTAACCTAAGGCTTGATGATAGCTGGGATTTTTTGACAAATCACAGCTGTCATTAACTCGTTATATTACCCCACGCTCCAAGGCAGTTGGGATGAGCCTGGTGAATTGTTGAAATTGTCCATTCAATGGATGCAAAAATTCTGAGGCAGCTGTGAGCTTATATTTTTAGGCTGGGGAGGGCCCAATAACTATGGGCCTCCCTAGCCTAAGAATACCAGCCCCGAGCTGTCCTCTTTATCTTGGCTAAGTATCAAAATTGGGAGAACCCCAAGTCATTTTTTAAATTATTTATTTATCTTTACACTACAATACAGCAGACTAACTGCAACCAATCACAGATGCTGGCACAGAGGGTAGGTGGGGAAAGCATTGAATATTCATGAGCAGGCCGAGAGAATTCTGACTGCTGTGTTATGTTCCAGTTAACAAGGCATGTATAATTGTCCTGCTCTTACCCCCATTGTGCATCTTTTTGCAGCACCCTAACCCTTACCTTGATCATTTTACAGCCATTTTTCAGCACAGACATTTGGGTCCCCATTGGCTTGCATAAAGTTAGGCATTTTTGGGCCAGGTTAGGGTCAAGTCTGGTTCCTAAATCAAACTTTTTTTAAAATATGGCCGAACCTGAACATCCATGGGTCAGCTTATATCTAACCATATGTGTTTATGATTAGAGATGAGCAAATGGGATTGGAGTTCGGCCGCTTTTTGTATGCTGACCACTCAAGCGAGCATTGCTGTGCTCGGGTACGCTCCGTGCTCATCCCAGTGCAAGCCACTTGCACTGTTTGAGTGGCTCACCCTGGAAGTAAAAACAGTGTTATCAAATGTAGTTTGCACCAGCCCCCAAAAAATGGAAAAACCCCTGTGACGGGGTCCTGCTCCCATATCACACAATCAACAGAGCGAGAAATGGCTGTACAATCCAAAGAGCATTTATTCCAAGCAAATCAAATGGTCTATAACATAATCCACAAAACAGAGGGTAAAATTAGTCCAGAAATATGAATATAATCGAATAAGCGATAAGTGTCCTGGTCTCTCTGAGAAGTCCCAGCTTCTCCCAAAGGTTCACTCTTTCTCCCTTCAAGTTCTCCAACAGACTGCCTGAATCTCGCAGGTAAGCAAAGAGTTTACAGTAGGTGGACTCTAGGCCCACCTCCTCCCACACCCAGGGACGGAATCGCCTCAAGAGGCTATAACCTTGCATAACCTGGGATGATTACTTACAAACTGTACCCAGAAGCAGTACAAATAATGGACAGTAAACCAAGCATAAAATACGAATCTGCACAGCATGATACACCTCCTCCATATCCCACCATCACACCCCTCCAACCCAGTTTTGTTTATGGCTGGCCTCAGTTGGGTGGAGACCCAAACTGCCAATTACTTATAACGCCTGCCCGGATCCACAGACTCATATGGGCTGTAAAGGGGAGGCTAGAGGGAAGCCACTCACCAAGCAGGACCCCCAGAACCCTGAAACCCTTTAACCCCTCTACAGGGATTTGGAATTGCACAGGGCTCTGGAGATCACTACCTGTGGAAGGCTGCAGTCTGATGAGAGTAGTAGTCAGGCAAGGTCAAACCAGGAATTGCGGAACAGGGACAGAATCGGCAGGCAATGACGTAGTCAGCAAACGTAGTAGAGGTCAAATCCGGATCGGGCAGCGAGGTACAAAAACAGTAGACAGGAGGGTAGTCAGAAAACACGCAGAAGTCAACACACAGGAATCACCAAACAGAATAGGATGTAACAGGAGCCAGGAAAATCAGAACTATCTCTGGCAGTGGTCATGTTACAGGAGGGGGAATAAGAAGGGTGTGGTGTCTTCCCATTGGCTGTAGCTGAACGCTGGCAACTTCAGCTGGAAGACACATGCCACCCACAGTCAGCCAGCGGTACTGCAGATTCCAAGCTAACCCAGCCCAGTGGATGCTCGGAGCCTGCGCCCACCGCTGGCATCGACTCCTCTCCCCTCACCAGCACCATCCACAGCAGGAACACGGCGTCGCCTGGCAATCGGAGCAGACGTTGCTGGAGCAGACTCCAGCGGTGACGTAACAGTACCCCCCTCCACGAGGGGCCTCCGGACCCTCAAAACCCGGCTTCCCAGGAAATTGGAGGTGAAACCGCCGGACCAGACCCTTAGCATGAATATCGCTTGCAGGGACCCATGACCTCTCCTCAGGGCCGTAACCCCTCCAATGCAACAAATACTGTACCGCCCCTCTCTGACAATACGGGAATCAAGTATTCTATGTACCTCATACTCCAAGTTACCTTCAACCAAAACAGGAGGAGGAGGGTCACTGACTGGGTGAATGGGGACATGATATAACTTGAGGAGGGACTTATGGAACACATTCGATATCTTAATGGATGGGGGGAGTTGCAGGTGGAAAGCTGTGGGATTAATTACCTCGATTATCTCGTAAGGTCCAATAAACCTCGGACCCAGCTTAGCAGAAGGAACCTTGAGTTTAACATTCCATGTGGATAACCATACCTTGTCCCCAACTCCAAGGCTAGGGCCCTTGGCACGTCTCTTATTAGCAGAGGAGGCTTGACCAACCTTTGCCTTCTTCAGGTTTTCTTTTACCTCAGACCAGATAGCCTTCAATTTGTCCACAGTTGATTCAGCCTCAGGAGTATCCACCACAGCGGAAGAAAAAGAACCAAAATGTGGATGCAACCCTAAATTGCAGAAAAAGGGGGTAGTCTTGATGGATTCCTGATACTGATTATTGATAGCGAACTCAGCTAGTGGCAGATATTCCACCCAGTCAGACTGACGGTCAGACACATGACACCGGAGATATTGTTCAAGGGTTTTATTGGAATGTTCGGTCTGACCATTGGTCTCTGGGTGGTAGGCAGATGAAAAAGATAGCTCTATATTGATCTTTTTACAAAACGCCCTCCAGAATTTCGAGACGAACTGTGTTCCTCGGTCAGAAACAATATTTTACAGAACCCCGGGTAGCCGCACAATATGCCTAATAAACAACTTGCTAATTGTTTCGGAATTGGGTAGTCCGGACAGAGGAACAAAATGACACTGTTTGCTGAATCTATCCACTACTACCTAGATACAGGTCTTCCCTTCTGAGGGTGGAAGGTCAGTGATGAAGTCCATTGAGAGATGTGTCCAAGGGCTTACTGGAGTAGGTAGGGACTGGAGAAATCCGGCAGGGCAGTTACGGGGTGCCTTGGCTCGAGCACAAGTTTCACAAGCCAGTACATATTCCTTACAATCTTTCGTTATGGTTGGCCACCAAAAATTCCTGGTTACTAATCGGAGGGTATTACCGATACCAGGGTGACCTGCCAGCACAGAATTGTGGGATTCCTGGAGTACCCGTAAGCGAAGTGAGGGGGTGACAAACAGTTTATGGACAGGAGTGGTTTCAGGAGCTTGATCTTGGGTATTATGGACCTCTTCTATCAAATCTAAGGAAACAGATGACATAATAATGCCTTTAGCTAAAATATGCACTGGTTCAGAGTTTTCAGACTGAGAGGGACAGAAGCTACGGGAAAGTGCATCAGCTCTGGTGTTCTTGGTACCGGGCCGGAATGTTACCACAAAATCAAATCTGAAGAAGAACAATGCCCACCTAGCTTGCCTAGGATTGAGTCTCTTAGCAGATTCCAGATAAGTGAGATTTTTATGGTCTGTGATGACTGTGACCTTATGTTTGGCGCCTTCGAGGAAGTGGCGCCATTCCTCGAAGGCCCATTTAATTGCCAACAGCTCACGATTACCAATGTCAAAATTTCGCTCTGTGGGAGAAAACTTCCGGGAAAAGAAGGCACAAGGACGAAGCTGAGTGAGAGACGAAGTACCTTGTGATAGCACCGCTCCCACTCCAACCTCGGATGCATCGACTTCCACAATAAACGGACGCATAAGGTCAGGCTGAACCAGCATCGGGTCTGAGGAGAAACATTCTTTTAATTTTGAGAAGGCATGGATCGCCTCTGGCTTCCAATTAACCACATCAGCCCCCTTTTTAGTCAAATCGGTGAGGGGTTTGGCAATTTTGGAAAAAATCTCTAATAAATTTGCGGTAATAATTAGCAAACCCAAGGAAACGCTGCAAGGTCTTCAGAGCCTTGGGTTGTACGCACTCCTTAATCGGTTGAAGCTTAGAGGGATCCATGCGGAAGCCTTCTGCAGACAATATATAACCCAGGAAATTAACCTCTGCCTCAAAAAAAACACATTTCTCATATTTAGCAAATAGGGAGTTCTCCCTGAGTCTCTGGAGTACAGTGCGTACATGTTGGACATGTGACGTAGCATCAGGAGAATAAATCAGGATGTCATCCAGATAGACCACCACATATTGACCACAAATATCTCTGAAAATGTCATTAACAAAGTTCTGGAACACAGCCGGCGCATTACTTAATCCAAAAGACATTACCAGGTACTCATAGTGTCCCTCTGGAGTGTTAAATGCCGTTTTCCACTCATCTCCTTCTCTGATGCGGACTAGGTTATATGCTCCCCTGAGATCCAGCTTGGTGAACCACCGGGCTCCTATGAGCTGGTTAAACAGATCAGGGATGAGTGGCAGAGGGTACTGATTCTTTACAGTAATAGCATTAAGTTCACGGTAGTCAATACAAGGTCTGAGGACACCATCTTTCTTATCAACGAAAAATAATCCAGCGCCGACTGGTGACCTGGATGGTCTGATGAACCCTCTCTGCAGACTGTCTGCTATATAATCTTTCATGGCCTGACGCTCTCCGGACCAGAAAGATTATATATTTTATCCTTGGGGAGTCAGGAATTGGGGACCAAATCTCTGGGGCAGTCATAATCTCTGTGCGGAGGTAATTTTTCAGATACAGAAAACACATCAGCAAATTCCCTGAATGCATGAGGCATGAAGATAGGTTCAGCTCTAATCAGGTTAACAGATAACGATATACACGTCTCCTGACACTCAGGGCTCCAGCGCACAATCTCACCCTGGTGCCAGTCTATGACCGGGTTATGTTTGCGCAGCCATGGCATGCCCAATACCACTGCTGACATCAGATTCTCAAGAACAAAAAATGACACTGATTCTACATGCAGAGCACCAACAAGCATGGAGATCTCTGGAGTTACAAAAGTAACCACACCCTGAGTGAGAGGGCTGCTATCAATAGCAAATATTCTAATAGGTGCATTTAACTTTAGCAAAGTCAAACCCAGCTCTTTTGCTACAATAGTGTCTATAAAATTAGCAGCAGAGCCACAATCAAAAAAAGCATGCAGCCGTACAGATTTTCCCTGGTGAGACAATGAGACAGGTAACATTAACCTCATAGGGTCTGCAGGAAGTACCTGGGCACCTGAGCGGGTATCCTGGGGTCCGCTCAGGTGGTGCTGCTGCCTTAGAAGCGATTGCCTCTCTGATCCAGGCACTCCATGTTTGGCTCCACAATGTGATCTGTTCCCTTGCAGTCGATGGGACTCTGGACATGCTGAGATAGGTGCTGCAGCAGGGGCTTGGACCTGAGCAGACCTGAGATCTTGCACTTGCTGTGTAAGTCCATGTACAAGGCCAGAAAGGGTGTGCACCTGATTTAGCACAGCATGGAGAGAATCCATTTTTTTTATCTCCTATTTAGATGGGCCAGAGATAATGTAACGGCTGCCTGGATCCACAGACTTAGATGGGCTGTAAAGGGGAGGCTAGAGGGAAGCCACTCACCAAGCAGGACCCCCAGAACCCTGAAACCCTTTAACCCCTCTACAGGGATTTGGAATTACACAGGGCCCTGGAGATCACTACCTGTGGAAGGCTGCAGTCCGATGAGAGTAGTAGTCAGGCAGGGTCAAACCAGGAATTGCGGAACAGGGACAGAATCGGCAGGCAATGACATAGTCAGCAAACGTAGCAGAGGTCAAATCCGGATCAGGCAGCGAGGTTCAAAAACAGTAGACAGGAGGGTAGTCAGAAAATACGCAGAAGTCAACACACAGGAATCACCAAACAGAATAGGACGTAACAGGAGCCAAGAAAATCAGAACTATCTCTGGCAGTGGTCATGTGACAGGAGGGGGAATAAGAAGGGTGTGGTGTCTTCCCATTGGCTGTAGCTGAACGCTGGCAACTTTAGCTGGAAGACACATGCCACCCACAGTCAGCCAGCGGTACTGCAGATTCCAAGCTAACTCAGCCCAGTGGATGCTCGGAGCCTGCGCCCACCGCTGGCATCGACTCCTCTCCCATCACCAGCACCATCCACGGCAGGAACACGGCGTCGCCTGGCGATCGGAGCAGAAGTCGCTGGAGCAGACTCCGGCGGTGACGTAACATTACTGACTTCAGTTAGGGTTCAGGTCAACTCCGAGTCCTGAACAAACTGAAATTTGGTTGAGTTTTCATGTCCTTAAACCAGAAAGTTATATCATACAAAATGGTAATCAAAATAACAATTCTCACAAGTCTACTTTATATCAGCACCATTTTTGAAATGTAAGTTTGTTGGAACTTAGAAGGGTTAAAAGTTTTTTTAGCAATTTCTAATTTTTCAGACTAAATTTACAAAACCCTTTTTTAGAGACCATATCAACCTTGAAGTGATTTTAAGAGGCCTAGGTGACAGAAAATACCAAAAAGGGACACCATTCTTAAAACTGCAGACCTCTAACTGATCAAAACCACATGTAAGTGATGTGAAAGTGCTGCCGGATTGTAGCTCTGTGGAGCACGGCTATGACCCACAATCCACCAGTCCAACAGTGGCTTCAAGTTTCACTGAGGGAAGTATGTGGGCAATGATGAGCCTTTGTCAAGGCAATATTATCTAATAAACAGAAATACACATAGTGTCAGTTTCTTAACACTAGAACTACTGGACTAGTGACACCTATATAGAAATACATGGTGCAAAGTAGTCAAAATGACTACCTCAGTAGTTCTAGTGTTAAAAACAAAACAAAAAAACTGCAAAATATCATCATTGAGTCGAAACGTTGGCAAACTGATGATTTTGACTTTTTGCAGAAACAAAATCATAAAAAATAAAAAATTGTCTCTATACTTATATGTTTATTTTGTGTGCCAGAAATATTTTCTCTGCTATATTTGTATTTTTTCTGAGCATCGGCTATTTATGGTTGCAGCAGAGCTCTATCATATTTACTGACAGCCAGACTGTCGGACTACGGGTTGTGGCGGTCTGACAATTCAGAAGAACTTTCCCTGAGTGCAGTGGGGGAGACCCTAGTGTGGCCTCAGGTGACATGACTGCTGGACTGTTGGACTGCAGGTCATGGCTGTGTCCAGCAGTCCGACGGTCCATCGGTTAGGTCATCTAAAGTCACACTTTGGGAACTCAGGTGTGACCTCCAGTGACCTGAGTGACATAACCTGCTCACAGCTAGGTCCCCCTTAATGAGCGGTTCTGGAAAAGAGCTTGACTGCAGTGTGATCCTCTGGGAAACACAGTATGAATAACTATCCTGCTTTTACTGCCATTTAACTTCCATTTGTAGCCCCCTAGCGCTTACTACAGAGATTTTACAGCAAAGAACTTCTCATCCCAATTGACTTGTATGGGGTTCATTGTCCAGGGTCAAGTTTTGGCTCAAGTTCGGCTGCTGAAGCTATTTTTTTTTTGTCTGTGCTTGTTCAGCGAACCTGGATATCCACGGCTAAACTCATCTCTAGTCGTCATATTGAACATTTTCATTTCTTTCACAAATGTTGATTTAGCCCCAAATTTCTTACTTTTACAAGAGGTAATACAAAAAATTGGACCCTGCAGTTTGCCACCCACTTTCATATGAGTCTCTTGATACCCTACATATGGTCAAAAATTTCTGTTTGGACGTATGGCAGGGCTTGGAACAGAAGAATAGATATTTGCAATAGAAATTTGACTGAAATAGATTGTAGACACTGTGTCTCATTTTCAGAACCCATGAGGTACCAAAAAATCAGAACCCCTCACAATAATCAATAAATAATCAAAAAATCAGAACCCCTCAATGAATAAAAGAGGGAAACAGACTCCATAATTTGTTACATAATTTCTCCATAACACGATAATGTGGAAGAAAACTGGTGTTTGGGCACAAGGCGGAGCTCAGAAATGAAGGAGGTCTATTTGGTTTTTGAGTACAGATTTTGCTAGAATAGTTTATGTGTGACATTTGCAAGGCTTCTTGGGTGCCAGAACAGCAGAACCCCCTCCCCCCTCCCACCTCAAAAGGACCCTTGTAGAAATTGCACCTCTAAATGAATTCATCTACAGCTGCAGGGACTATTTAGTAGCATCCATTCAGTGATTTTTTTTTCTGTAGAATTAGAAACATTCCAGTGTAGTGCCCAGTACATTGTGCCCAGCTTGTGCTGCTGGTGACACACATCCTTTAAATTGGTAAGTGCGCTCTCCCCATTAAAATAATGCCCAACTGTGGTTAAGGCACAGTGGGATCAGAAGGAGGGAGCATTTGGATTTGGGAGCTCAGATTTTACTGGATTTTATTTAAGGGTGGGAGCCCTTGCTTTTCCAGAGTCTTTGTTCTACTAGTAACGTGGGAAGCCCCGATCTTTCCAGTGACAGATGACGGACCTGAGTAGAGGCTGTTTTTTTGGGATAAGTTAGGGGTTTTATTGGTAAAATTTTTGGGTACATAACATTTTTTTGATCGCTTTCAGTATAAGACTGAGATCACATTCTTGTGTTCTACACTGATCACTTATATCAGAGTAAGGATCTGTTGGATCCGAAACGCGTCATCTATTTCCCTTTTAATGGAGTCTTAATCATGGAATTTTAAAATGTGAAAAAAAAGTCTTGAAATCTTTTATCATTTGGGATTGCTGGATTTTTCTTGAATCATTTTGCATTGCTTCTTCTGGGAATCAGCTGGACTCTGATCAGTGCATCCCGTTCCCTGTACCAGGAATTGCAGTTGGTGGTGGAGTGGCAGATAAGTATTTTTTAGAATGACCAAATAAACAGCAGTATAAGAATAATTCTTATTTTATTCAATTTGCGTGGTTTACCGTTCGGTATTAGTAATAGGATGAATTTATTCTTTGGGCTAGTGATACCAGATTTATATGTATTTATATATAGATTTATATTAGTTTTTATGCTTTGCCACTATGACACAGTAAAAATGATTATTTTTTTTATAATAAATCATTTTTCTGTCTCCATGTTCTGAGAGACGTAACTTTTTTATTTTTGCGAATGGGGCTGTAATTTTAGCGTTTATAACATTTTTTGATCTTTTTGTTTTCAGATGCAGAATGAGCAAAAGCCAACAATTCACTTATTATATTTATTTTTTTGAAAAGTTCACCATGTGGTAAAAGTGATAAGACCGATTAATGTTTTTGGTCAGTCTGATTACAGCAATACCAGATTTATATAGCTTTTTCATGCTTTGCTACTTTTACACACTAAAAACAACATTTTACTAACAATAATTTGTTTTTGTGTTGCCATATACTAGGAATTGTAATTTTTCATTTTTAATTTTCCAAACGAGCCACATTAGGGCTTGCTTTTTTAAATGACAGTTTGGCATTTTCAATCATACCATTTTTTTTACATATAACTTTTTGACTGCATTTTATTCATTTTTTGTGTGTATCAGCATGATGAAAAAGCGAAATTTTGGGCATGTTTTTTATTATTTTTTTAAGGTGTTCACCGTATGGAATAAAAAAAATTACAGTTTTATAGTTCTGATCGTTCTGGATACGGCAATACCAACTATGTTTATGTTTTTTAATTTTTGTTTTAATGCAAACACTACGTTTTTAGTGGTGAAACTGGAGTTTTGTGCACTTTCTTGTGTTTTTTTTTTACATATTTTATTTCACTTCTTTTTACTTTTTCACTGAGTGCCACTGTGGGACATGAATGTTTTTTTTAGTATGAGACCTGTCAGTTATTCACTGTTTGTGCCTGTAAGGTCCGCTTGTAGCAGTATTTTACAGGCCACCATACTCTGGGGTCATCAGATGACCTCAGGGTACGATGGCAACAATCGGCACCGACGATTATCATGACGGGGGTGGGTGATTCTCCCATCGGGGGTCTTTTAACCAAATACTTATAGAGGTAAAGTAGCCAAAGGCGGACTTTGCACGTTGCGACATCGCAAGCCGATGCTGCGATGTCGCACGCGATAGTCCCCGCCCCCGTCGCAGGTACGATATCGTGTGATAGCTGGCATAGCGAAAATTATCGCTACGCCAGCTTCACATGCACTCACCTGCCCTGCGACCGTCTCTCTGGCTGGCGACCCGCCTCCTTCCTAAGGGGGCGGGTCGTGCGGCGTCATAGCGACGTCACACGGCAGGTGGCCAATAGCGGCGGAGGGGCGGAGATGAGCAGGATGTAAACATCCCGCCCACCTCCTTCCTTCCATATAGCCGCTGGCGGCAGGTAAGGAGATGTTCCTCGCTCCTGCGGCTTCATACACAGCGATGTGTGCTGCCGCAGAAACGAGGAACAACATTGTACCTGTCGCAGCACCGGCATTATGGAAATGTCGGTGAATGCAACGATGATACGATAACGACGTTTTTGCGCTCGTTCATCGTATCATCTAGCATTTACACAGTACGATGTCGAAAGTGACGCCGGATGTGCGTCACTTTCGATTTGACCCCACCGACATCGCACGTGCGATGTCGCAACGTGCAAAGCCGCCCTTAGGGTACAAGTTATTAGATGAAAGCAATTAATTTATCTAGTCAAACCTGCTATTTGTTGCTGTTGATGACAGACTGATAGTATAGCATCAAAAGTATGTAGATATAATGTATAGTGCTTAGTACCCATTTGTGCGTAGTGTGATCAGTAAAAAAAAACTTTATTACCTAGAACACCATTGCCGAAGTATTTGCTAATGCTTCTTTTGCATACAGTTTGCTAAGTGGGACTCACTTGTTAAAGGCAAATATTCTTGTAACTTCTGTTTGATTTGGACTTTGTAATTTCCCTACTCAATAAAGTCTATTTGACTTGGAAACCACTATTCACACATCCCCAATTACTTAGGTCCCAGCAATATGGCTATCTGCTGTACATTTATTGGCACCTTGCTTGTATTTTTTCGCAATGCTGGAGACACGTTAATTTTATGCACAAGCTATGGTATAAAGAAAATTATTATAGCGGCACTAAAATCTATTTAGTAATATAGAGTATAAGGGAATTCCAAATCTCTTGCAGTACTGCTATGTCAGCTGTTAGAAATGTCTATTATATTCCCAGCAAAACAGAAATATGCAAAATACAGGTTTTCCGTGAAGATTATATTCTAGCATAGAGATGAGTACATAGTAATTATTTGAGTTTGGATAATGCTTATCGAATACTGGGAACTGTACTATTTCAGTATTCGACTAGACAAGAAAAATGCTCAGGTTCCCCACTGAATTGCTTTAGGTTTGTTTTTTTAGATGAATATTGGAATAGTACTTTAGGATTCAATATGAATAATCCGAACACGAATAGTTACTATAGTACTATAGTTGCTCAATGTGGAAAAGGGGCAGCGTGTGGTGGACTAAGTGTGGAAAAGAGTCAGTTTGTGGTGGACTCAGTTTGGAAAAGCTGCAGCATGGGGTGGACTCAGTGTGGAAAAGGGGCAGTGTAGGGTGGACAAAGTCAGTAAAAGGTGCAACGTGTGGTGGAGTCAGTATGGAAACGATTCAACGTGTAGTGGACTCAGTGTGGAAAAGGGGACGCATGAGGTAGACTCAGTGTGGAATAGGTGCAGAGTGTGGATGACTCAATGTGGAAAAAGGGCAGCATGGGGTGGACTCAGTGTGGACAATGGGCAGTGTGGGGTGGACTTAAGGGGGCTTTACATTCTGCGACATCGCTAATGTGAACTCGTCGGGGTCACGGAATTGGTGACGCACATCCGGCCGCATTAGCGATGCCATTGCATGTGACACCTATGAGCGATTTTGCATCGTCGCAAAAACGTGCAAAATCGCTCATCGGTGACATGGGGGTCCATTCTCAAAAATCGTTACTGCAGCAGTAACGAAGTTGTTCCTCGTTCTTGCGGCAGCACACATCGCTCCGTGTGACACCGCAGGAACGAGGAACCTCTCCTTACCTACCTCCCAACCGCTATGCAGAAGGAAGGAGGTGGGCGGGATGTTACGTCCCGCTCATCTCCACCCCTCCGCTTCTATTGGGCGGCGGTTCAGTGACGCAGCTGTGACGTCGCTGTGACGCTGAAAGAACCGGCCCCTTAGAAAGGAGGCGGTTCGCCGGTCACAGCAACGTCGCCGGGCAGGTAAATAGTGTGACGGGTCTGGGCGATGTTGTGCGGCACGGGCAGCGATTTGCCCGTGTCGCACAACAGATGGGGGCGGGTACCCATGCTAGCGATAGCGGTACCGATATCGCAGCATGTAAGGCGGCCTTAAGTGTGGAAAGGTGGCAGCATAGGATGGGATCAATATGGAGATGGGGCAACATGACTCAGTATGGATAAGTCTTTAGGGAGCTCTAATGGGAGGGAGACAGTTTAAATGGGGCAGCATAGGATGGAAACAGTGTGTAGATCATAGTTATAAAGTGAGGAGGGTGCGGTGGATGTTATTCATAAAGGGGGACGGTTTGGTGGTCATAGTATGTAAGGCTGGATAGTGTGGTGGTCATGGCATATAACAGAGGATGGGTAGAGTTGTCATGGTATATAAGGGGGACGGTGTAGTGGTCATGGTATATAAGGGGGATGGTGTGGTCATTGTGGTATGTAAGGGAAGACTGTGTGGTCGTCACGGTATATAATGGTGGATGTTGTGGTGGTCATGGTATATAAGAGTGAATGGTATGGTTTTCATAATATATAAGGGAGGATGGGTTGGTGGTCATGATATATAAGGGAAATGGTGTGGTTGTCATGATATATAAGAAGGGTGTCATGGTTCGCCTCCCTGTCCACATGGCTAGGGGGCGGAGCCTTTTCTCGAGCCTCACTTCCAGACCCTGGATGCCTTAAAAGCTGGCATTTCCAGTGAACCAGTGCTGGCTATAAGCTTAGCACTGCTTTGCCTGTGATTGCTGGTCCTGTGAGTGATATCCTGTTCTGTCTGTTCTTGAGCCCCCGTGCCCTTGTCTGTGTTCCATCCCCTAGTCGTCCCTCCTGTCCTCTGTCCCATCTCCTATTTCCCCACTCGGTTGCTTCCTCCGGTACTGACCTTGGCCTGATTTTGACTCCACTTTTGCTCGTTCCTCCGGTCCTGCTTCTGCCCGTACGGTGTTTGACCCAGCCTGCCTGACTATTCCTTGCATGCTCTGCAGCTCTGATTCTCAGCTGTGCTTTGAGGTAATGCATGAGAATGCTGTGAATTCACTTCCTGGTTCTCATTGCTCTGTGTAGTGTATTATGCTACAGAGCTCTGGCTCCCCCTGGTGGCAGCATTACAAAGGGATGGTATGGTGGTCATAGCAGATAAGGGGATGGTCATGGTTTATAAGGGTGGATGGTGTGGTGGTTGTGGTATATAAAAGAGGATGGTTTGGTGGTCCTGGTATTTAAGGACGGATGGTGTGGTTGTCGTGATATATAAGGGAGGACGGTGCATTGGTCATAGTATATAAGGGGGGACGGTGTGGTGATCATAGTATATGAGAAAAGATAGTGTGGAGGACATAGTATTTAAAGCCTGATGGTGTAGTGGTCATGCTATATAAAAGGAAATGGTGTGGAGGCCTTGTCCATAAGATGGACAGTGTGGGGTCATTTTTTGTGCAGGTATCATACTAAGGGGAAGTTATGTATTTGGGGAACAACATAGGGCTATTCAGGGCACAGTATGGGTGATTATTTTTTTTCAGACCATTCATTTTTTTGTGTCTCGAGCTGAGGTTTTTAACAGTGCCATTTTTGCACAGATGCTATGGTTTGATCGCCTATTATTGCATTTAGCGCAAAATTTGTGCCGACCAAAAAATGTAATTTTGGCGCTTGGAACTTTTTTGCTACTACGCCATTTACCGATCAGGTTAATTGATTTTATGTTTTCATAGATCATGCATTTCTGAAGGCGGCAATACCAAATGTGTGTATGTTTTTTATTTTTTTAACCCGTTAATTTTCAATGGTGGGAAAGGGGAGTGATTTTAAAATTTTAGTTTTTTTATTGTTTTCTAAATATTTAAAACTTTTTTTTTTTACTTTTTTTAGTTTACTAGGTCCCCTAGGGGACTATAAGAATCAGTTGTCTGATCGCTTTTTCATATCTGCTCATCACAGCTACACAGCTGTAAACATCAAAAATGCTCATCTCCTATCTCACACAGCTCTCGGCCGGGTGAGACAGGATCTGAGTCATGTGAGCACAGGAGTCATCACATGACCCTGTGCTATCATGACAACCACCGCATCCACGTGATCACATCACGTGACTTACGCTATTGGGCGGTGAGTACGATCTACTCTTCCATTTGAGGATGCCCCACAGATGCTCAATAGGATTTTGGTCTGGACACATGCTTGGCCAGTCCAGCACCTTTACCCTCAGTTTCTTTATCAACACAATGGTCGTCTTGGAGGGACTGTTATCATGTTGGGACACTGCCCTGTGTTCCAGTTTCTGAAGAAAGTGGATCATGTTCTACTTTAGTATGTCACAGTACATGTTGGCATTCATGGTTCCCTCAATGAACTGTAGCTCCTCACAGCTGGTAGTACTCGTGAAGCCCCAAACCATGACACTCCCACCACCATGATTGACTGTAGGCAAAACACATTTGTCTTTGTACTCCTCACTTGATTGCCGCCACACATACTTGACACCATCTGAACCAAATAAGTTTACCTTGGTCTCATCAGACCCCAGGACATGGTTCCAGTAATCCATGCCTGCTTGTGTTCTGCTTGTGTTCAGCAAAGTGCTTGCAGATTTCTTGTGCATCATCTTTGGTCTGAGCACTGACAGGCTGACCCTCACCTTTTTAAGCTTTGCAGCAATGCTGGCAGCACTTATTTGTCTATTTTGAAAAGACAACCTCTAGATATAACGCTAAACATGTGCACTCAACTTTGGCCAACCATGGCAAGGCCAGTCCTGTATAGTTAAACCTCTGTGTGGTCTTGGTCACCATGATGACGCTTAATTTCAGGGTGTTTGCAATCTTATTGTATAGGTTATCTTTATATAGAGCAATAATTCTTTTTTTTAGATCCTCATAGACTTCTCGCCATGAGGTGCCATGTTTAACTTTCAGTAACCAGTATGAAAGAGTATGTGAGTGATAACATCAAGTTCACCATGCCTGCTCCCTGTTCGCACATGAGACCATGTAACACTAACATGACACCTGGGAGGCATAATGGTTAATTTGGCACAATTTGGCTATTTGCACTTAGGTATGTACTTGCTTTTGCTACCATCTGTTTAGACATAAATGGCTGTGCATTGAATTATTTAGAGGGCACCAAATTTACACTGTTTAAACTGACTACTTTACATTGTATTAATGTGTCATATCTTCAGTGTTGTCTCCTGAAAGGATAAAATATAAAAATACAAAAATGTGAGGGTGTACTCCCTTTTCTACTGTATGTCCGTCCCATAGATCTTAACAGCCCAGAAGAAATAATTACATCGAATTACAGACATTAAGGTGCCATTTTATTTAGATTTCTATGACCTGACAGATTCTCTTTAAATTTAATTCATATGAGTAGAATATGTTGGGTTGGGTTCATGCATTGCGGATAGTCAAACTAAAACAGTCAAAAGCAGTTTGACTGTGAAGTTGCTGTTTGTCTGTCAAACCACAGCGCTACAGTATTACTAATCATACTTCTTTTAGCTGCCATCAGTTTGACATGAAGATCAGCTTGGTTTTGGATGCACGACTGCCACAATGTGTTATCCAAACATTAAGAAAACCACAAATGGCTATTAGTATTAGGTCAAAATTATTTAGAGATTTGTATTCTTTATTTACATATAACCAATGAGAGGACAAAAAAATATAAATTATGCTTAAATGGGTTGCCCCTTTCAGAAAATGTTGGTCCCTAGGCACATTTTGTTATGAAATTAAACAAACTGCAACTTTACTCTCCAGATCCAAACCTAAGTCAATTCTCCTGGTCTCCAATATTGGCTGTGGCACTGACTTCATATCAACAGTGTTAGGCCCCCTTCACACGTCAGTGATTCTGGTACGTATGTTGCAGGTTTTTATATGTAACAGAACCACGGACATATGCAGACCCGTTAAAATCAATGGGTCTGCTCACACATCAGTGATTTTTCACTGACATGTTTCCATGTGGTATACACACGTGTCTGTGTATTCTGCATGGAGACAAGTCCATTTTTTTTCAGGCATCACTGATGTCCCATGTCCCACATAGTGGTGTGATTCATGAAACACATACCAGAAAAACATGTACATTTCAAATAAAAAGCTTTTAATACTCACCTTCTCCAGCGATGCTGTCTTCAGCAGCTGCTGTCTCTGCTTCCAGGCCAGCTAATTATGCTCATGCATATGCACTGCACAGCCAACCTGGAAGTAGCTGCAGAGGAGAGACAGCGGTGGCTGGACACAGCATCGCGGGAGATATCAGCACCACGGACAGCAGGTGCGTGGACAGGTGAGTGTAAGTACTTGATCTCTGTGCATTATCACGGATGGCACACGGAGATCACACCTGTGCCAAAATCACGGCATACAGAGGGACATACGCACATTTAGCACATCAGTGAAAAACATGTGTGTTTTCTACTGACATGTGAAAGAGGCCTAATAGCCAATGAGTGAGCTTTGTGGCTCTGAGTGTAGTGCTCCATCTACTGGGAGAGATCCGCTGAGCTCACTGATTGGCTGATTTGCTATCAAGGTGACATCAACGCCACAGCGATTACTAGACATTGGGAGCAGCACACACCTTGGAATGGTGAGTACAGTATGATTTCCTTTTTGCTTTTTAAAAAAAATCTGTGCCTGGGGACCAGGATTTTTTGAAAGAGCAAAACGGCTTTATGTTTAATCAAGCTTTCTTTTTATAAATTCACAATATATCCTGAAGTCACTCCATACTTTAGATGTTTATTATATTTATTTAATAATTAGAATTTTTTTTAACAAACTACGGTATTAAATTTTATTATATATGGACTTTTGTGTATTATATATAATTCCTTACTGTCATGGTTAAAGAAGTTGTATCACTAGGAGAATCACTTTACTTACATCCTCTTCAGACATTTGTGTAGCATATACAATTTGTTGTGTCCATTTTTTTTCACGGATACAGCTAGCTCCCATTATAGTCTATGGTGCCAATTAAATGTCTATATTTTTACATTAACTGTTTGTCCATACACAACACACAGACATTTTATTGTCTGATAATAATAACGGACACACTGACTGTACACTGATGATACAGTGATGCAAAAGGATGATTGACAAGCGGTATCATTTTTTCAAGTACGTGTTGAAAGATGGACGTCTAAATTAATCCTCAGACTGTATATATTAGAAGTTATAGATGCCAGAACAGAAAGTTGCATCAAGGTTAAAAATAATTAGGATATAAAATAAAAAATAAATTATTTTTGAAGTGGAGATGACCATGAAAAGTTACCTACAGAAATCTGGAAGAGTCTTCGTGTTGAATCATCAGAATTGTTTTCTAGGTCTTGTCGGGTGGTCCATGAAGTTTTTTTTTTTTTAACCACACTAATCTATGGCAACCAATTCATGAATGAAATGAAGAAAGACTTGTCAAGTGTATCGTAAAGTGGCCAAACTTTTATTTTGCAATTGATCTATTGAAGGTCTCCTGAAAGGAAGAAGAGATGTTCTCTGCTTATGGCTGTCTTATTTTTCCCATATCAATAAGATATAAGACGTGGTGGGTGTAAAACAAAAGCATCTCTTGCGTCTCATGAAAATATATGCTAATAGCATGGTATAATGTGAGTAGCTAAAGTCACCTCCTAAGAAATCCCTATATCTTATATATTGTATTGTTAAGGGTCCTGGTCCTGCATTTTCTCAGATATCTTAATATTTGCGCTTTGTTGAAAATTATTTTAGACTGTGTCAGTTTTGAATCAATGATTAAATTGGCACATGAGATTTTCTTATAATGAGCAATTATCATTTTTTTTAATGTGCCTATCTGTCTGCTATATACATTCTAATAAATATACAGTACAGCCATTGTAATCATAAAATAAATGTGATTCTCATTTGCACAAGGAAAGTGTCACGGCCGTCTCTCTTCAGTATGAGACTAGTGACAGGTTCTGGGTTTGAGTCTTTCATTGCTGTGTAAGACTCTCTATTTTAAATGTATAAGCCACAAGGCAATGTATTTTTACACATACAATTGGATCTAGGGTGGCTAAAAGAGATACTGGGTCTGGGGCGGGTGGTACATGGTTTATGAATTTAGTACCCTCCTGTCGGTATAGATGTACTCTTTATGCATTATTTTTTGCACTAAGCACTTTTGGTGGGAGGTTTGGTGATGGGTAATCATTTGAGTTAGGCAGGGAAAATTAAGGGACAGCCATCGTAGAATGGGGGCACCACACATCTACGGTGCTTAAAGCCCCATTGTCAGGCAGGGTTCAGCGGAAGGATAGTACTATCCTCATCCCCACAATGCTAGTAAATAACTGTAAGGGGTGCTTCACACACAGCGAGATCGCTGCTGAGATCGCTGCTGAGTCACGGTTTTTGTGACGCAGCAGTGACCTCATTAGCGATCTCGCTGTGTGTGACACTGAGCAGCGATCTGGCCCCTGCTGTGAGATCGCTGCTCATTATTACACACAGCCCTGGTTTGTTTTTTATTGTTGCTCTTCCGCTGATAAGCACACATCGCTGTGTGTGACAGCGAGAGAGCGACGAAATGAAGCGAGCACAGAGCAGGAGCCGGCATTTGGCAGCTGCGATAAGCTGTAACCAGGGTAAACATCGGGTAACCAAGGTGGTTACCTGATATTTACCTTCGTTACCAGCCTCCGCCGCTCTCACGCTGCCTGTGCTGCAGTCTCCTGCTCTCTGCACATGTAGCTGCAGTACACATCGGGTTAATTAATTTAGCTACTGAATTGATCAATGCAATAGAGCCCCAACACTATGCCAAAGTATTTCTCTACGTTGGGGTCCCTAGCTTGTGTGTGTCCTCTCATGCAGTTAAAAAACTTACCGTGTAAGGGAAGCTGAGACCCAGGATATTTATGCGTATGATGTGGATTGGCAATAGGTGTGTGTGGGGAGGGTTCACAAACGAAAAACTACTAACAAATAAGGAATAACATTTGGAACACCATTCTAAGTCTGAACTGGGTGCAAAAACCTAAAAAAAAAAAAGTTTCACATTTTCACTCTTACATATAGCTATTGGATTTTTCAAGTCAGTATTCACACAGCAGTTTCTGCTATTACATGTATTCCCTTGCATAGTCACTGGTGTGCATACCTTATCTCCCCATAGTGATGGGTTTTTTTTTAGGTTTTTGCACCCAGTTCAGACTTAGAATGGTGTTCCAAACGTTATTCCTTATTTGACCTGCCTATTCTCGAAAGCTTGCTATTATTACCATCTTTTCAATTAGCCATTAAAAGGTATCAACCACTTAGGACTTCCGTTCTTTTAAACAATTTTTAATTTAATCTAAATGACTAATAAAATTTTGGTTTTAGAGGAAGATTTATTTTCAGTTTGGTCTAGTAATGTAGGAATCTCTTTATAAACATTAATCTCTGGTCTTACATTTTTTTTTAAATGTTTGGCAACATTTTTTTTTCATATTACAATATTTATAAAAATAAATAACAAAATTAGTAATCTTGCAATTTTAATAATGACCACTGGGGCTATTTTTAGACTCATACTTCCTGTCCTGTCCTTTCAAGAAGAGTTCTCAGCAGGCTCCTTATCAGCAGAGGCAGAATTACATTGACAGGTAACACCAATCACAATTGGTGATGATAATGAGTGAGTCTGTTCACTGTGGCTAATGTAACAGGTAGAGTCTAAAGCACGTCATTGTGGTCAGTGTGAAAATTGTTAGATTATTATTTTTTAATACACCTGGACCTGTTCCTATATCATTTGCTTCTGTCACAAGACATCCAATATTCATTCTCTGAGAAGCAGTAGTGATAGAAAAGACAGCAGGGACCAAATCTTTGGGAGGTGCAGGGTTTGTCCATCCAAAGATGAAAGCGTGACTGGAACACTGGCAATATGGGTGTGTGTGCTATGCAGTAGGAGCAATCGACTCCCTGATGTGTCCAATGTGACAGCCTTACTAAACCTCCCAGCTTACACTGGGAGGGACTAGATAAAGTTCATAAGAGCTCTATTTCTTTTCTGTTCTTTTGATTCCCATTTTGTTAACTTAGGCTGCTTTCACACTACGTCTTTTTAACATGCGTCCTGAACTTTTTTTGCTGCAAAAGCGGATCCTGCTTTTACAGCAAAAAATGCATGCAAACGCATGTGTTACTTTGCAGGATCCTGTCACTGGATGTTTAGGGGCGGGCATTGGAGTCATGTGATCGGGAGTGAGGGGAACTAAACGTGCCAGACTGGGAGCCGGCATCTGACAGCTGCGAGGCTCGTAACCAAGGTAAACATCGGGTATACTTGCTTGGATACCCGATATTTACTTTGGTTACAAGCGTCTGCAGCTGCTAGGAGCCGGGCTCCCTGCACACGTTACCAACGTAAACATCGGGTAACTAAGATAAGTGGTTACCCGATATTTACCTTGGTTACGAGTGTCCGCAGCTCTCAGGTGGGAGAGAGAGACAGGAGAGGGAGGGGGAGAGACAGAGAGAGATGGAGGAGAGAGGGGGAGAGAGACAGAGGTAGGAGAGAGAGGGACTGATCACGCGAGACTGGTTCTGGGCATGCTCAGTAGAGCAAGCAGGATCCTGCCTATCAGCATGCCAGCGTTCACATGCGTTTGCATGCTGTTTAGTCAGGATCCAGCAATTTGCAGAATTTGGACGCAGCTCAAAAACGCTACAAGTAGCGTTTTTGAAAGATGTTAAAAAACTGCAAGTCGCTGGATCCTCACTATAACGCACGCAAACGCAGGAGAACGCATGTTAACGCAAGTCCATGGCAAATGCATTGAAATGAAAACGCATTTGCACTGGATCCGTTTGTGCGTTAAAAAAACGTTCAGGACGCATGTTAAAAAGACGTAGTGTGAAAGCCGCCTTAGGGTATGTGCGCACGTTGCTTTTTACCTGCTTTTTACCTGCTTTTTTGCTGCTTTTTCTTCTGCGCTGTTTAATGCCAAAATGGATGTGTTCTTCTATTCAAGCAAAGTCTATGGGAATTTGGGTTTCTTGTTCACACTATGTTGTTCAAAATGCTGCCTTTTTGTGGCAGAACTTTGGTCAAAAACTCAGCTTTTCAAAGAAGCAACATGTCAATTGTTTTTGCCATTTGGGTTTTGCACTGCAAAGCTGAGTTTTTGACCAAAGTTCTGCCACAAAAAGGCTGCAGTTTGAACAACATAGTGTGAACAAGAAACCCAAATTCCCATAGACTTTGCTTGAATAGAAGAACACATCCATTTTGGCATTAAACAGCGCAGAAGAAAAAGCAGCAAAAAAGCAGGTAAAAAGCAGGTAAAAAGCAACGTGCGCACATACCCTAAGGCCTGCGCCACACATCCGTGCCTCCGGCACGTGTTTGTCATTTTTTACACGTACCGGCGGCACGGAGACACTTTAACCAATGCTACCCTATTGTAGCAGGCACACACACGTAAAACCACACGGAACGTGTGTCCGTGTGCGTTTGTTCGTGTGTGCGTTTTTGAAAGCGCTGACATGTCCGTTTTTTCACCGGCAGCACGGGTGTCACACGGCCCGCACCCGCACCACACGGGTGTAGTGTGGATGCGGTCCCGTGTGACACGCGCCGGAGAAAACACACATGTCATTGAAAAAAAAACAAAACATTAACTCACCTTCTCCAGCCCTCCTGTCTCTGCCGCTGCTGCCTCTTACTGCCGACCGCCGCTCATTATTCTCATAGAATATTCACTTCACTGCCTGGCAGCAGCAGCAGCGGGGAGACGGCAGGGCTGGAGACCGAGGATCAGCACCACGGACAGCAGCGCGGACATCAGGAAGGACCAGGTGAGTATAATAATTACCGGTTCTACGTGTGCTATCGCGGATAGCACACGTAGAACACACGTGTCACGCACGTACCAGAGACACGTACTTACCTGCACGCAACACGCAGGGAAAATACGTGTCTCTCGGCACGTGCGTGAATTTCACGTGAGTGTGGCAGAGGCCTAAGCCTGTGTTTTGACTATTCTTCAGCCTGGCAATTCTGTTCATGGCCCTGACCTCCTGGTATTGACTCTGCTCCCTGACCATTCTCTGCCAGTCGGCTTCATCAGACAGGAGCTACTCTATGGACCCAACCTATTTTTATGTCTAGATCTTTGCACAGTGGTTAAAGTAGAAGAAAAAGTCAACCCCTGGAGTCAGGTAGATGAATTGTTTACAGTTAAGCCTGTCCATTGAAGCACTATTAAGAGCTGTCTGGCTCCCATACATAGTGTGTCTATGACATACAGATTGTGATTTGAAAAAACAATGTAAATACTTTTATGCCCAAAAATGACAAAAGTATTCTGGGAATGATACCTTAAAAGTATTTACATCGATTTTTCTGGCTAACACTATACCACAATATATTTTTGTTTTGTCAATGATTTGAAAAAAAATAAAAATTCTAAACATTTTAAAAAAACTACATTTAACACAAAAACCTGATTTAAGCAATAGTCATTTTCTGATTATAGCGTTCCTTTATCTCTCTTCATTAATAATCATATGTTTAGTTTTTTACGATGAACAGTAAATTCTTAAAGCAGTCACCTTGATCTAGTAGCATTTGGTGAGTGCTTCTACTTATTTTATATAATACTGTCTTTGCAGCCATTTGCACAGGCAGCTCGATGGAATTTCAGTACAGGGGCAGAATGGGTTTCTGTCTCCGTCTTGCTGTCTGTGACATAACGATGCCTCTGTTAGGCTACTCACTTAATGGAATAATGTCTGTGATGACATGGATATTATATACCACATGGATGAATTACTTGGCTTCTAAAAACAGCTCTGCTGGAGAGCGCACAAAGCACAGAGTTCCTGCCTTATTCAAATCCAAACCTCAGTTTATTTTCCCTTAACCTGCATCTCTGCAGCAGCCGCATGCTTTGGATGTAAAAGCAAACTTGTCAGTCCAAAAACATCATTAATGGTAAATTTCCAGTATGTTGATATTAAAACAGATTCGCCAATCCAATTTAACTAAGGAATTCTTGTACTATGCAACTTACCGGCATAGTGTCTAATTCTATTTATAATATGTGGAAAAGTACTGTGCAGGAGTACAACATGGTCATTGAAAGCAAAAAAAGCACTTTATATATTCTTATTTATCTAATTAATGCTTTAGAATAGCTCACATTTGCTGCATCAGACCCGCAACACACATCCGTTTTTTTTGTACGTGTGTGGTACGTATTTGCACGTACCGGAGACACAGAGACCCATGTTATTCAATGGTAGATGGCACACACACGTAAAATCACACGGAACGTGTGTCCGTATGGTAAGTACGTGTGTGCGCTTTTCTACACGGACGACATGTCCGTTTTTGGCAAGCAGCACGCAGGCACGGACCCGCTTTAGTCTATGGGTCCGTACCTGCACGGACCGCACACAGAGTATGTCCGTGTTCAGCACGTATCGTCCGTGTCCGTTTTTCATCACAAAATCTGAAACACTTGTTTCCAATCTGTCAGGTCAATTGAAAGCAAACAACAACACCAGGATCTCATGATGAATGATTAAAATCGTTAATTGGGTAAGAATATGGATCTTAAAAAACGGACGGCACACGTACGTATTTTATGTCAATACGGACATTCCACACGCACACACGGCTCGCATCCGCCATCACACGGATGCCATAAGTACCGGAGAAACGCCCCTAAAAAACGGAACACGGACCCGAAAAACGGACCGTAAGACACGTACGTGTTTTTTATGTAAGTGTGTTTTAGGCCTAAAATGAAGAGGAACAAATTGTCGATGACAAGAACAGGTTTTTGGCAAAATTCTCCAGATTAACACCTGTTCTTCAAATTAAAGATTTGATTACCTGACGCCATCATTATTCAATCAAATAATAACATAATGGTTTGAATTTCTTCTGGTATCATATCATTTGTCTTTAAAAGATGCCATCATAAACCCAGTATTAATAAAAATCATTCCTTGATCTCACTGAAAAAATATATTTGGGATTATTGAGAAAGTACTGTATCTTTAAAGAGTACTGTGGAACCTTGGATTACGAGCATAATTGGTTCCGGTAGTGTGCTCTTAAACCAAATTACTCTTATATCAAAGCAAATTTTCCCATAGGAAATAATTGAAACACAGACAATTCGTTCCACAACCCAAAAATATTTACTGTATTTATACAAACTTATTACAGTAATATAAAATAATGTACTGTATTCATATAAAATTATTACAGTACACTAATACAAAATACTGTGCAGTATAGTAAAACACATAAAGCAAATTAAATTGCATTTTAGCTTACAATGGAATAGTTGGTGTGCGGGAAGTACAGTATAAGCAATGCGCTCTACTGGATAGCAGAAAGAAAGTACAATACTATATTCAGAAATGCAAATTGATAGACATGCTCTATAGTATATACTGTATATAGTATAAAGTGCATATGTACAGAAAGTTACCTCCAGAGCGGGTCAAAGCATGGTGAAAGGACAGAACCAGAAGTGTACATGGTGAATATTTGCTCTTCTAGCAAAGCATTGCTCTTAAACTAAGTTACAAATTTGTAAAAAGCTTTGCTGGTCTTGTGAAACGCTCTTGTACCGCCCCGCGGGCTCGGCTGCGACCGCCGAGCCGCTCGGATCCGTGCTCATACGGTGGGTGGTGGCTCGAGCCTCTCACGGACCCAGGGGTCACGTCGCTCTGCAAGCGAATTGGCGCTACACGCAGGGACCTGACGGGGAGTTCCACGGCCGGGGCTGCGGTGGTTTGGTTTGGGATGTAAGTTCGTGACGCCACCCACGGGTTGTGGTGAATGGATGGACACCACCACTGACGTTGACTAGGTTATTGCCCACATGAGGGCTAAGAACTCAAGCTTGAAGGAGCTGTAATTTTCGGGGTTCCTTTCCGTCGGCCAGAGTTTGATGCTAGCGTAGGCGATCACCTTTTCCTTCCCATCCTGTACCTGGGATAGGACCGCACCCAGGCCCACATTGCTGGCGTCGGTGTAGAGGACGAATGGGAGGCCATAGTCTGGGTAGGCTAGGATTTCTTCTCCCGTCAGGGCTGATTTCAACTTGTGGAAAGACTCCTCATGTTTCTCGCCCCAAACAAACAGGGGACCAGGGGCCCTCCCATTCTTGGTCTGTCCCACGAGGAGATCTTGCATGGGCGCGGCCATCTTCGTGTACCCCTTGATGAAACGGCGGTAGTAGCCCACCAAGCCCAGGAACTGCCTCACCTCCCTCACTGTGGCCGGTCGTGGCTAGCTCTGGATGGCAGCAATCTTCTCTTGATCCGGGGCCACACCTTCTGCACTCACCACATGACCGAGGTATTGCACCTTGGGTTTCAGCAGATGGCACCTAGAGGGCTTCAGTTTCATCCCGTACTTGGAGAGGGCTGCGAACACTTCTGCTAGGTGCTCCAGGTGGGCCTCATACGTCTTGGAATACACGATCACATCATCCAGATACAATAGAACAGTCTCAAAGTTGAGATGCCCCAAGCAGCACTCCATGAACCATTGGAAGGTCCCCGGGGCATTGCACAGCCCGAACGGCATACTGTTGAACTCGCAGAGTACCATGGGGGTAGCAAATGCGGTCTTCTCGCGGTCTTCTGGTGCAACTGCCACCTGCCAGTATCCACTGGTAAGGTCAAGGGTAGAGAAATAATTAGCAGTTTTTAGTGCAGCCAGCGACTCTTCAATGCGAGGGAGAGGGTAGGCATCTTTATGTGTTATCTGAAAGATCTTCCGGTAATCCATACACATCCTTATGGCACTGTCTTTCTTCTTTACCAGCACCAATGGAGCTGCCCAGGGACTACAACTATCCCGGATGACCCCTGCTTCTTTCATGTTCCTCAACATGTCTTTGGCGCATTGATAGTGTGCTGGCGGTATCGGCCTATACCTTTCCTTGATGGGTGGATGTGTGCCTGTGGGGATATGATGTTGAACCCCTTTAATCCTCCAGAAAACTAGCGGGTGCTTGCTGAAAACCTGCCCATACTCCCGTACTACCCTGTATACCCCGTCTTTGTGGTGTACCGGGGTAGATTCAGTGCCGACATGTAACTCCCGCCACTACTCCTCTAGTGGCGTAGATGGGATGTCACTGCTCATGTTGGGTGTATGGGTAGAGGGGGTGGTCTCTTGGATGGCGTAGCTTAGCTATGGTGGCGTAGCGGAGGAGCCTAACCTCTTCCTCCCCGCAATTCAGCACTCTCACAGGCGCTCTCCCCTTCTTGACGTCAATCACCCCTCTGGCTACCATTACTGTGGGCCAGTGCTCCGAAGGCGAAGGTTCCACCAACGCCAGGTAATCCCGTCCCTGGGGCCTACTGCTGTCCTACACCAAATCATAATTTCGCTCCTTGGCGGGACCACCAAAGGGGCTGCGTCCATCACCTGCACTCCACCAATCTCTCCACTCGTCAAGTTCACTTGCTGCCGGTGCAGGAGGGCCCAGATTTCACGTTGTAGGGCCCTCTGCCGACCTCCTCCTGCAGTGGCAGACAGTTGCTGCAGCAAGCTCAACACCTCTCCCATACAGTGCTCAATCACATTGGTCCCTAGGACCATTTTCGGGTTATGGTCACTGGACTCATTCAGCACCCCAATCATCCCTTGGCGTTTCAGCTGGGTCCGTCCCATGGTCAGGGTCACCTCCCTGAGTCCCACTTGGGTCATAGGGAGCCCATTGGTCGCAATAACGGTCATGCTATTATCGGGAGGGGCGAGTTCACTATTGCCCCAATATCGCTGGTACAATGAATAAGGCATAGTGGTTACCTGCGATCCGGTGTCCAACAGGGCCATGGTCTGGACGCCATCCACTGCCAGGGAGATGATGGGGCGGCCTCCAACAAACCAGTCTTGCCAATCAGCTGGGCCATAAGGGTCTACTCCTGAGGATTGGCCCTTGGCCTCAGGGGTTGCTCGTTTAATGGGCATCGCCTAGAGTAATGGCCAGGCTTGTTGCACCTGTAGCACACAGGCGGCCCGTACTGCAGGTCGGTGTTCTTCCTTCGCTGAATCCAAGGTACGTCCTCTGGGCTGTTGGTGAGCTGGATCTTCTCCTGGGGCTTGACTCTCGTCGGGAGCGTCTCATCTTCATTCATGCGTCGGACCTTCGAGGCCAGCGCTTCTATCGTCCCGACGGGTGCGGCAGGGGCCGGTAGAGCCAAGGGGGGGTTCTACTGACACGGGAGTGGTTTCGACCGGCCAAGGAATCGCGTCAGGAGCGCCAGCGGTTGGTGCTTTCAGTGCCTTAATGGCCCGCTCCTTTAGTATTGTAAAGTCTAGGTCCGCTTGCTCTAAAGTCCATAACCACAGCTGTTTGCGATTTTCAGCAGACCCCAGTCCCTGCAAAGACTGCTCCACTAGCATCTTGTTGCTGTCGGCCTCACTGATGGTGTCCACCCGCCTCAGCGTCCGGAGGGCTGTCTGCAGGCGCAAGGCATAGTCTTTTATACTGTCCGCGGGTCGTTGCCAACATTGGTAAAACTGCATCCTCAACTCGGCCTTGGTGCGGGTTTCAAAGGCGGTCTGGAGTTTCTCGAAGATAGTGGTCACCGAGGCCCGGTCTGCGTCCGTCCAGGTCTCCGTCTCCTGCTCGGCCGCGCCGGTCAGCTGCCCAAGCACTACCATCGCATGCTGTCTGCCAGTCATGGCATACAAGTCAAGGATCGGGTTTATCTTTTTTCAGAACACCTGTAGGGCATCAGGCTTCCCATTGTACTGGGGTAGCCAGGTAGCACTGGGCACGTATGGCAGGGAGATCGGCATTACCTGGGCGACCGCTGGACCCGCGGCCTCCCCCACTCTTGCGACCGGAGCTGTCTCCGGTAGGTACGGACATCTTTTTTCCGTCCCCCCTTTGTCTTTTCTGAGCACTCTCCTTGCTCTCTGCACCGCTCTGCTCTCGGGGGGCGGGACTTCGCTTTTCGCGCCCTTTCTGTTCAGGGAAGACGTCTCGGGCGGGAACCTTCGTGCCCAAGATGGCGGATTCTGCAATTTTTCAGCGGGACGCCGCTGACTGGGACTTCAAGGCGCATTTCGACTGGTAAGTGGACTTGTTCAATCCTGTTCGCAGACACCAGAAAAGTCGATGTGTACCGCCCCGCGGGCTCGGCTGCGACCGCCGAGCCTCTCGGATCCGTGCTCGTACGGTGGGTGGTGGCTCGAGCCTCTCACGGACCCAGGGGTCATGTCGCTCTGCAAGGGAGTTGGCGCTACACGCAGGGACCTGACGGGGAGTTCCACGGCCGGGGCCGCGGTGGTTTGGTTTGGGATGTAAGTTCGTGACGCCACCCACGGGTTGTGGTGAATGGATGGACACTACCGCTGCCATTAACTAGGCCTCCCGGGGATGATGTTGCGCAGTTTGGTGTTGACCCCTCCGTGGGTAGGGGAGCGATGGTCCCGGGGGCCCGAGGGAGGTGCTGAGGCAGGGGAGCGGATGCGTGCTGGGTGCTGATGCTGTGTGGCGCAGTGCACGGCCCGAAGGCACTGGTGTACTTACTATGAAACAATACACTGGAGTCTCTGGTAAACCAAATGGGGTGATGAACGGGGCCCGCAGCCGGCTGCAGCTTCTTCCAGAATGGATTGGTGGTTTCCGCCTTTCTCCTGCACCTCTTTGTATGATGGTTTTGACTCCTATGCCTAAGCAATGGTAGTCCGCTCCCCGACTTGTATATGCCGTAGGTGCCCGTTTCCCCGCAGACGCTGGCCCTTTGGGTCTCTATGCCTTGGCGGTGGCTTTACCCTGTATGGTTGGGTTGTTGTCTTCTAACGGGTCTTGTGTGGGATAGGTCCTAAAGCACTGTCCGCAATCAGTTGATTTGACTCGGCCCTGTCGGTTTGGGGCTTTGTACTGGGTCTGAGTACCCCTCCTGGTGCTCCGGTTTCCAATCGGTTCCCCGGTTCGGTACCGGCGGGCCACCGCCCAACCCCGGTCCCTACGGTTCCACCGGCTGTAATCCCAGCTCCTGCAGGCGGCCACCACCATCTGCCTCTTTGCCAAAGGGGACTGGGCTCCGACCCAGCCACTGGAGTAGTCTGTTGGCAGGCATGGACACAGGTCTGCCCTTGAACTTGACTTCTCTCTACTCTGCACTACAACTTGTGGTGTCTGTTTTCCCGCCTCCAGGCCTGTGAACTCCTCGGTGGGTGGAGCCAACCACCTGGCTCCACCCCCCTGGTGTGGACATCAAACCTGGAGGGTGGTGACAAGGGTTTCTTGGTTGGCTGCTGTCACCTACTCTAGGGTGTGTGTGTGTGTGTGTGTGTGTGTGTGTGTGTGTGTGTGACTACCTGGGACGACCTGACTAGTCCAGGGCATCACACTCTCAAACCAAGTTACTCTTAATCCAAGGTTCCACTGTATTTTTAAATGGATTATACCAGCTGTCATGTGTGGGGAAAAATGTAGGCTTGGCATGTGAGCTTGCATCAAAGGCAGGGATACAAAATGTGATGTAAATGTACTCCATATCAAAGGCTGTAATGGGGTTAAGCATGTCCTAAAAAATAATATTTTTAGACAAGCTTATCACAGTGCCTCACTATTCAAATTGTTCTCTCTTCCTAAATTTTTCTAAGAATCTGGTCCTATCATCTTCTCCCACACCCTCCATGCATTCCGCTTTGTATCTGAACATATACAGATATTGAATTGTGACCAGTTAATGCAGTTTCATTTTAATTACTTTTTTATTATAATGACGGCTGAATCATACACTTCAAGCAATTTTCTCCTTTTCTTACAGACAGTAAGGTTTTGAGCAGGCCCCTTTAATTCTTTTGTTAAATTCTTGAATTATGTGCTACGGTCGTGTCTAGTTATTTGATCATGTGTCCAACTTTTTTCCATAAAATGATATAGAACTAGTTTGCTCATCGTAAGCGATGATCATATTGATTAAGTCGATTGACTTTTCATAGGAGCAGTGCATTAGAATGCTCCAAAAGAATGGTTGGAGATTTTATCGACATGGAGAAGAACAAGGTCAACTAAAGGACCCTTGGGCAGTCAGACTAAATTGACTATTGTTTGGGAATACTTAATTATGTTCTATCAGATTACTGTGTATTAATATTACACATGCTTATTTACCGGTATATTGATATATGCCAGCACACAGAGCTGGTCAACCTGGCCAAGCGACAGGACCCACTCTGCCCATACATTTATGGTGGATGTCCACACTGCAGTTATGGAGTGTTCTCAAAGGCTGAGCCTGTTCTAAACAGCATGGGTGCCGACTAGAGTTGAGCGCGGTTCGTGGTTCGTGGTTCTCCAGTTCTAGGCTCGAGTGATTTTGGGGCATGTTCTAGATCGAACTAGAACTCGAGCTTTTTGCAAAAGCTCGATAGTTCTAGAAACGTTCGAGAACGGTTCTAGCAGCCAAAAAACAGCTAAATCCTAGCTTGGTTTCTGCTGTAATAGTGTAAGTCACTCTGTGAATCACACTATTATGACATTTCAGTGTATAGTGTGCGTGAACAGCGCCTTCAGATCACTGCTGTTTCTATAATGGCGATCGCCATTTTTTTTTTTTTTTCTTGTCTTCCTTCCCTAAGCGCGCGCGTCTTGTGGGGCGGGCCAGCATGTCAGCCAATCACAGACACACACACAGCTAAGTGGACTTTGAGCCAGAGAAGCAACGGCATGTGTGATAGGATCTGCATGTCACATGTCCCTGCATTATAAAACCGGACATTTTCTTCACGAACGCCATTATCTGCCTTCTGCGTCTTTGGTGTCAGACATCAGTGTCGCAGCTCCGTCCTCCTGAGTCCTATCGCCGATACAGCTGTATGCGCTGCATACACAGCGTTAGACAGCTTAGGGAGAGCACTTTCTAGCAGTCCTTTTAAGGGCTCAAAGCGGCAGGGTCAGAGAGCCAAAGGTGACAGGTCCTGCAAACAGCAACAGCGTCTGTGTAGCCAAGGTCAGGGATTTCCTCCCTGCATTTCACCATTAGGAGGGAATAGAAAGGCAGGCTTCCATTCCTCTACCCAGAGCACCACAATCCTGCCACTGTACCCTCTTGTCCTCTGCACACTCCAACTCATTCTAACTAAGCCATTATACTAGTAAACACTCAGTGTACCTAGTGGCATCCTATACGTGGCTATTGGACTTTGCTATAGTCCCACTAGTGCAAAGACATTTGCAGAGCACGTCTGCCTGCATTGCACACTACAACTCATTGTTACTAAGCCATTATACTAGCAAACACTCAGTGTACCTAGTGGCATCCTACACGTGGCTATTGGACTTTGCTATAGTCTCACTAGTGCAAAGACATTTGCAGAGCACATCTGCCTGCATTGCACACTCCAACTTTTTTAAACTAAGCAATTTTACTAGCAAACACTCAGTGTACCTAGTGGCATCCTATACGTGGCTATTGGACTTTGCTATAGTCCCACTAGTGCAAAGACATTTGCAGAGCACGTCTGCCTGCATTGCACACTACAACTCATTGTTACTAAGCCATTATACTAGCAAACACTCAGTGTACCTAGTGGCATCCTAAACGTGGCTATTGGACTTTGCTATAGTCCCACTAGTGCAAAGACATTTGCAGAGCACGTCTGCCTGCATTGCACACTACAACTCATTGTTACTAAGCCATTATACTAGCAAACACTCAGTGTACCTAGTGGCATCCTATACGTGGCTATTGTACTTTTGTCAATTCACAGTATTGGAACGTTATTTGCAGCATGTCTGCCTGCATTGCACACTCTAACTTTTTTAAACTCAGCCATTATACTAGCAAACACACAGTGTACCTAGTTGTATCGTAAACGTGGCTTTTGTACTTTTGTCTATTCACAGTATTGGAACGTTATTTGCAGCACGTCTGCCTGCATTGCACACTCTAACTTTTTTAAACTCAGCCATTATACTAGCAAACACTCACTGTACCTAGTTGTATCCTAAACGTGGCTTTTGTACTTTTGTCTATTCACAGTATTGGAACGTTATTTGCAGCACGTCTGCCTGCATTGCACACTCCAACTTTTTTAAACTCAGCCATTATACTAGCAAACACTCACTGTACCTAGTTGTATCCTAAACGTGGCTATTGTACTTTTGTCAATTCACAGTATTGGAACGTTATTTGCAGCACGTCTGCCTGCATTGCACACTAACTTTTTTAAACTCAGCCATTATACTAGCAAACACTCACTGTACCTAGTTGTATCCTAAACGTGGCTATTGTACTTTTGTCAATTCACAGTATTGGAACGTTATTTGCAGCACGTCTGCCTGCATTGCACACTCTAACTTTTTTAAACTCAGCCATTATACTAGCAAACACACAGTGTACCTAGTTGTATCGTAAACGTGGCTTTTGTACTTTTGTCTATTCACAGTATTGGAACGTTATTTGCAGCACGTCTGCCTGCATTGCACACTCTAACTTTTTTAAACTCAGCCATTATACTAGCAAACACTCACTGTACCTAGTTGTATCCTAAACGTGGCTATTGTACTTTTGTCAATTCACAGTATTGGAACGTTATTTGCAGCACGTCTGCCTGCATTGCACACTCCAACTTTTTTAAACTCAGCCATTATACTAGCAAACACTCACTGTACCTAGTTGTATCCTAAACGTGGCTATTGGACTTTTGTCAATTCACAGTATTGGAACGTTATTTGCAGCACGTCTGCCTGCATTGCACACTCTAACTTTTTTAAACTCAGCCATTATACTAGCAAACACACAGTGTACCTAGTTGTATCCTAAACGTGGCTTTTGTACTTTTGTCTATTCACAGTATTGGAACGTTATTTGCAGCACGTCTGCCTGCATTGCACACTCTAACTTTTTTAAACTCAGCCATTATACTAGCAAAGACTCACTGTACCTAGTTGTATCCTAAACGTGGCTATTGTACTTTTGTCAATTCACAGTATTGGAACGTTATTTGCAGCACGTCTGCCTGCATTGCACACTCTAACTTTTTTAAACTCAGCCATTATACTAGCAAACACACAGTGTACCTAGTTGTATCCTAAACGTGGCTTTTGTACTTTTGTCTATTCACAGTATTGGAACGTTATTTGCAGCACGTCTGCCTGCATTGCACACTCTAACTTTTTTAAACTCAGCCATTATACTAGCAAACACACAGTGTACCTAGTTGTATCCTAAACGTGGCTTTTGTACTTTTGTCTATTCACAGTATTGGAACGTTATTTGCAGCACGTCTGCCTGCATTGCACACTCTAACTTTTTTAAACTCAGCCATTATACTAGCAAACACTCACTGTACCTAGTTGTATCCTAAACGTGGCTATTGTACTTTTGTCTATTCACACTACTGCAAATCTATGTGCAGCACCTCTGCATGACAACCTCGTGCTCTGTTTTTAATAAGCTATAATGATAGCACAAAATACTGCCATTTTGTGGCATCATAGAACTGGCTGTTGTATTCCATTAGTGCCCCACTGGTGACAAGCTATTTCTAGCACCTCTACATCACACCCTCATGCACATTTTGCTACGCTAATGTTATAGCAAACTCATGGAATTCATTGCTGCATTTCATAATTCGGAGGGATAGAAAGTCAGGCTTCCTTTAGCTTTTCCTTCTGTTCATAGACAGCATCTCCAAGACAAATTTCCCCTCCACGTCTAAGTGTGGAGAGGCAGCAAGTGCGCATGCGTGTGCCGATGTACCCCAGCTGCAGCATAATTACAGTGTTTCGCCTAGTGAGTATGCTCAGCCTGACTGTGCCATTCCTGACGCTAAGTCTTCATTTCGGGATACAGCGCATGTTCCCACACTAAGTGTGAAAAGCCTCTTTGCACAGGTGCTTGCATTCCGTGCCGGGTCTAAGTCCTGTTTTGTGCCTAGACACCATGCTAAAGCTGATAGTCTTTTTTCAGAGACTGTATTTCATGCTACTGAGCATGCTCAGGCACTTCCTGCATCAGAGACTAGGTCCGGTAATGAACTCTTTGGCCCTGGCCCTGATGTGGGGGTCCCATATAGACCACAGGGCATCAAGTGTCCTCCCAAATGGCTTGCAGAGGCCCACACCTATGACTTGTCATCGCATTATTGATGGTCAGACGATGACTGGTGAGGTGTTTGGGTCATGGCAGCCATGAGGTCATCATTGAAGTTGCGTTTCCAAATAGGACGCTAGTTATGCCACTCATGACGTGTCACTCTACTTTTGTCTATAGGAGGTGCATTGTGGTTCACCATGGTTTGGGGCGGACCCAGGTTATCAAAGGGGCTGGAGCCAACAAGGAGGTGCACAGTCTTCTATTATGCTCCGAAAGAGCACACCTCCATGTGTTGAACCCATTGCGGCTTTAGGCCAGAGGTAGGCAGGGATAGGGTGGTGGATGCAGGCCACCACCACAGTTGGTAACGCAGAACGGTTAAGACCAGCTCCTGTCCTAACAGTCCTGCTTGTGCAGCCCAGTGGCATTAACAGGCCTGCTGCTGCTGATGCGCCTGCTGTCCACAGGTGTGGCCCCTACGCACACGGTCAGCGTACTCAATGGCCCCTGTGTTGTTAACAGGGAGTTCCTGGGCTGGGTGGGCATGTGGACCCTGTGACGCTAACAGGGCTCCCAGTCTCCAGATCCGAATGGCGTCTAACTCGGTTCAGGCTACTATTAGTTTCATAGCCACACAGCTCTGTATCCTCCACCAAACCTTCCAGTTGCCAACCTCTCCTTTTCCAACTGGGAGCACGGTGGACACTGACTGCTGATGGGGATATATACCTTTCTCTTTCTTTTCTTATTAATTTTCGTTATATAGCGGTCAAAGATTATATACCACTTTATCCAAATCTGCCAGTCCCACTGTAACAGATGTTGTTTCTTCAGCAAATGTTACAGTTGCTTAACCACCAAATCCACGGACCAAAATTTTTTTCCCCTTTCCAACACATCTGTTCCCCTTTCCAACAGCATCTGTCCTTTTCCAACTCATTTTGGGATATGACCAAAAGTGCAACTGTGCAGGGACACCGTACTCAACGCCATCTCAGCACAGCAGCCATCCCTCGGTCCCTCCGATGTGGACAAGTAAAAGACCATTTCCTCCTATCCATGACAAAGCGTTGAGATTCACTCTGTGCAGCACTGGTGTTTAGTGGAAAAGTAGATCTAAGATTGCGTACCACATTCTGCAGATACTCCTGTATACGTGCGTCTATTTCTATGGCAGGAATTAGTTCGGCAAATTTTGTCTTGTACCGGGGATCTAACAGTGTGGCAACCCAGTATTCTGGATTACTTTGAATTCGTACAATCCGAGGGTCATGTTGTAGGTAGTGCAGCAAGAATCCGCTCATGTGTCTTGTGCATCCAGGAGGACCAAGTCCTTGGTGTGTTGGTGGCAGAGAGGTGAGAATCGTGCATACTTCCTCTGTCCTCTACCCACAACCTCGCACAACCGAAATGTGAGCAAGCTCTCACTCATCTGCTGAGTCTACCATGCCGATCGCCAGTTCGTCCTCCATTTCTTCATGGGCTCCTGCACTTTCATCAACACTTTTTGCTGATACTATGCGCCCTTGTTAATCCCTCTCCCTCACCATGACTGCCGCATAGGTGCCGCTGACCATCTGGACCTCGTAGATCTTGTTATCCCTTCCGCATATGACTCCTCCTGTACTTCCTCCCCTTCCTCTTGTCCCAACACCTGACTCTGAATAATAATTACAGTGTGCTCCATCATGTAGATGACCAGAATTGTCACCCTGAGAATGACATTGCCAGTGCTAAACATCTTCGTCGACATTTCAAAACTGTGTAGCAGGGTGCATAGGTCCTTGATCTGACACCACTCCAGCAGCGTGATCTGCACCACCTCTGGATCAAGTTATCCCAGGCTATATGTCTTACCGTATTTCAGCAGGGCTCTGCGGTGCTGCCACACACGCTGCAACATGTGCAGATTCCAATTCCTGCGTGTCGGAACATCGCATTTCCGGCGTTTAACTGCCAGACCCTAAGACTTCCGGAGTGATGAAAGTTGTTGAGCTGCTGTGTGCGCACGATGGAAGTGAGCACATAGTGAGCGTGCCCGCTGCACAAGTCCATGTAGGCCGTGATGGTGTTTTAAAAATTGCTGGAGAATTCGGTTCAACACGTGAGCCATACAAGGCACGTGTGTCACATTGCCCTGACGATGGCCCACAGCCAGGTTTGCATCATTGCCGCACACGGCTGTTAAGTCACCAACGTAGTCCGCTCCGTCAATTTGTACTCCGGTTGCCAGGTGACAACGTGTTCCTTTCATGAATAGTGCTGATGATGGGAGAGTAGTCGATGCCAGCGGCGCAGGTGGACGCAGGTTATGCTCACCCACTGGGCTGCATTACCTTGACAGATGCAGAATCTCTGGCTGAATGTAGCTGGTGGGTATCTCACAGATGAAATACCATCATTCAGCTACAACCAATGGGAAGACACCACACCCTTTTTTATGCCCATCCTGTCTGCAGACCACTGCCAGACATAGCTATGAACCTCTGGTTAATTTTACCCCCAGTTCAGTTTTATGATTTTGTGTGCTTGTTACCTGACTACGTTTCCTGCTTGCTGTTTATGTACCTTGTTGGCCGATACGCATTTCACCTCTGCTTGTTTTCTGATTAAGTCCTGGCCGTCCCATTCTGTTCCTGTTCCTCAATTAATGTTTTGACCCTGCCTGACTACTATTCTCTGGAATAGCGGTGTGACTCACATTTCCCATACATTTCAAAGTAAAACTTTGACTGCCTGATGGCATTGAGCTCTGCTGCCAGCATAGTAAGGAGGTGTGTGGTAGTCCTTGTGCGCAGTTGCAAGGAAGGGTGGCCTGACCACACAGGGTTTGCGCCAAGGTAGAGGACCCACACGAGGTTGAAGAGGCAGAAGCAGTGTATTAACTTCTACATACAGAACAAGGATTGAAACAACTCGTGGGGACGGCAAGACTTGTACAGCAGACCCTTCTCCATCTCTCACCATAGTTTGCCAGTGCCCAGTCAGTGACATGTAATGACCCTGTCTATGCTTACTGGTCCAAGTATCTGTGTTGAAATGCACCCTGTCGCACACAGATTTTCTCAAGGAAGTGGTGATGATGTTGTGTGCGACATGCTGGTGTAGCGCGGGCATGCTTTTCTTGGAGAAGCAGTGGTGATTGGGCATCTGGTACTGGGGCACAGCGACAGACATAAGGTCTGTAAAATCCTGTGTGTCCACTACGCGTAAAGGCAGCATTTCGGTAGCCAACAGCTTACAGAGGGATAGAGTCAACCACTTAGCTTTGTCATGGGTCGCAGTAAGTGGCCTTTTATTTGACCACATCTGAGGGACAGAGATCTGGCTGCTGTCTGTAGACGGTGTTGAGTAGGGTGTCCCTGGAAAAATGCAGGTTTGTGAGAAAAGTGCAGGCGGAGACATGATGTTGCCTTCATCTTGCCTTCAGATCTGTTCATCTTGTATCATTTTTAAAAAACACAGCAAGCAAGGGTTACTCCAAGCGGAGTCTACCTTTTTTCCCAAAATTGGGCACACAGACACCCCATCAGTGGCAGCACTTGTGCCCTAGTTGCAAACAGGATGTTTTGATTTGCATCAAGCACATTCCAAATCCACAAGCATTTACTCTCCCCAGGATGACACAGGGGTAGTAAATTCCTTCTGGATCCATGACTTGTTCATTTTGATGAACGTCAGTCTGTCCACATTGTCACTGGACAGACGCGTGCGCTTATCTGTCAGCACACACCCAGCAGCACTGAAGACACGTTCAGAGACAACGCAGGCAGCTGGACACGACAAAATCTCCAAGGCGTAACTGGAGAGCTCTGTCAATTTTTCTAGATTTGAAGCCCAAAAGGAGCAAGGCTCCATTTGCAAAGTCATTGCATCGATGTTCATTTGGAGATACTCCTGTATCATCCTCTCCATCCGTTGACTATGTGTCAGACTTGTTGTCTCTGGTGGCCTTGCAAAGGAGGGTCTAAAAAAATTATGAAAAGATTCCACAAAATTGCTGTTACCAGCACCAGATACGGTCCTACTGGTACGGGTAGACTGTTGAAGATGACGAGGCCGTCCCATGTTTGTCAAGTTACAACTGGGAGAATCACTCCCTTCACCTGCACGGTTGTTTGGTGGAAAAGCCGAGCTAAGATCGAGTAACAGCTTATGCTGATACTCCTGCATACGTGCGTCCCTTTCTATGGGTGGAATTATGTCACAAAATTTGGACTTGTCCCGGGGATCTAATAGTGTGGCAAGCCAGTAGTCATCATCACTTCTAATTTTGACAATACGAGGGTCATGTTGGAGGTAGTGCAACAAGAAGGCACTCATGTGTCTTGCGCAGCCATGCGGACCAAGTCCACGCTGTGTTTGTGGCATAGAGGTGCTAACCGTTCTTTCTTCCTCTGTCATCTCCCCCCAACCTCTTTCAACTGAAATTTGACCAAGGTCCCCCTCATCTGCTGAGTCTTCCATGTCCATGGACAGTTCGTCCTCCATATCTTCATGTCCTCCTGCACCTTCCTCAACATGTCGCCTGCTACCATGCGCCCTTGTTGATCCCTGTCCCCCATGGTCCCATGCCTGCCGCGTTGGTGATGATGAACGTCTGGACCTTGGTGATGTTGTTGTGTCTTGCGCATATGAATCCTCCTGTAGTTCCTCCCCTTCCTGTTGTCCCACCCCCTGACTACGAATAGTGTTTAGCGTGTGCTCCAGCATGTAAATGACTGTAATCGTCATGCTGATAATGGCATTGTCAGCGCTAAACATATTCGTCGCCATGTCGAAACTGTGCAGAAGGGTGCATAGGTCCTTGATCTGAGATCACTCCATCAGGGTGATCTGCCCCACTTCTGCATCTCGTTGGCCCAGGCTATACATCATGACGTATTGCACCAGGGCTCGCCGGTGCTGCCACAGTCGCTGTAACATGTGGAGAGTTGAATTCCAGCGTGTCGCCACATCGCATTTCAGGCGATGAACCGGCAGGCCGAAAGACTTCTGGAGCGATGCAAGTCGCTCTGCTGCGGCGCTTGAACGGCGGAAGTGAGCTGACAGTTTTCGTGCCCTGTTCAGAAGGCCATCTAGGCCGGGATAGTGTGTTAAAAATTGCTGGACGACAAGGTTCAACACGTGAGCCATACAAGGTACGTGTGTCACCTTGCCCAGGCGAAGGGCCGCACCCAGGTTTGCAGCATTGTCGCACACGGCCTTACCAGGCTGCAGGTTGAGTGGAGACAACCATTTATTAAACTCGGACCGCAGAGCTGACCACAACTCCTCAGCTGTGTGACTCTTATTCCCAAGACATGTCAAGCTAAAGACCGCCTGATGCCGTTGCGCTCTGCTGCCAGCATAGTAATGAGGGGTGCGTGATTCCTTCTGCGCAGTGAGAACTCTGGTGGCCTGACCAGGCAGGCTTGGGGCAGAGGTGGAGGACACAGATGAGGTAGAGGATGCAGAAGCTGTGGCGGAACTTGGACAGACATAGAATTGACACACAAGTCGTGGGGACGGCAAGACTTGTGCAGCAGACCCTTCACCATCTATCACCATAGTTACCCAGTGCCCAGTCAGCGACATGTAACGTCCCTGTCCATGCTTACTGGTCCAAGTATCGGTGGTGAAATGCACCCGTTCACACACAGAGTTTCTCAAGGAAGCGGTGATGTTGTGTGCGACATGCTGGTGTAGCGCGGGCACACCTTTCTTAGAGAAGTAGTGGCGACTAGGCATCTGGTACTGGGGCACAGCGACAGATATAAGGTCTCTAAAATCCTGTGTGTCCACTAGGCGGAAAGGCAGCATTTCTGTAGCCAACAGCTTACAGAGGGATAGAGTCAACCTCTTCGCTTTGTCATGGGTCGCAGGAAGTGGCCTTTTATTTGACCACATCTGAGGGACAGAGATCTGGCTGCTGTGTGTAGACGGTGTTGAGTAGGGTGTCCCTGGAAAAATGCAGCTTTGTGAGGAAAGTGCAGGCGGAGACATGATGTTGCCTTCATCCAAAGTTGGTGCTATCGATGTCTGAGAGAGCTGTACACACTCACTTGTTTCCCCTTCCAAACCAACTGACGACCTACCAAGCAAACTGCCTGTTGCGGTTACAGTGGTGGAAGTTGTGGGTGGAAAAACAGGTGTGACAGCTGTCCCCACAGTCCTAGAAGATGACGAGCGCGCGGATGCCCTGGAAGGGGCAGGCGGTGGATGGTTGGCTCCACTAGGCCGCATTGCAGCACGGTGAGCTTCCCACCAGGCCATATGATATTTATTCATGTGACGATTCATGGAAGAAGTTGTCAAACTGCTGAGGTTTTGACCTCTACTAAGATAACCATGCCAAATGTTACAGATCACATAATTTGGCCGATCTTTTTTTATGTCAAAAAAGGACCAGGCTAGGCAAGGCTTAGAGGCCATGCGACCTGTTGATCCACCCCGAATAATGCTCAGAGGCAGAGTGGTGGCTGAGGATGCAGTTGTAGACGTGCTACCAGTGCTCCGACTGTGTCCAGGAAGGCGCCAGGTTACTTCGACGTCGGTTGCATCCTCCTCCACCGCCTCTATTGACCTCCTCGAGTGTCTGACTGTGGGTTGACAGTAGGTGGGATCTAGAACTTCATCATCAATTGTTGTGTTTGCACTCCCCTCCCCCTCAGACCGAGTTTCTTCTTGCCCTGACCGAATATTTAAGTTGTCATCCCAATCGGGTATCTGCGTCTCATCTTCATCAGTATGTTCCTCATTGCCTATAACCACAGTTGTTGGAAAGGCAGCATTTTGGTAGCCAACAGTTTGCATATGATGAAAGTCAACCTCCAAGCCATGTCATGCCCTTCTAAAAGCATGTAAAACACAGCGAGGGGACTCCAACCACAGTCTCCCTCGTTGCCACTAACTGGGCCACACACACCCCACTTGACTGGCATCGGTTGAGCCCCCTTTTGAAAAAGAAAAAGATGCTTTGCATGAAGCACTCTCAAAAATACGCGTGCCTTTCCCGTCCCCTGGCTGACCCAGGGGAAGAAAAGTCCTCTGAGAGCCATGACTTGTTCATCTTGGTTCTTTTAGAAACACAGCGAGGGGACTCCAACCACAGTCTCCCTCGTTGCCACTAACTGGGCCACACACACCCCACTTGACTGGCATCGGTTGAGCCCCCTTTTGAAAAAGAAAAAGATGCTTTGCATGAAGCACTCTCAAAAATACGCGTGCCTTTCCCGTCCCCTGGATGACCCAGGGGAAGAAAAGTCCTCTGAGAGCCATGACTTGTTCATCTTGGTTCTTTTAGAAACACAGCGAGGGGACTCCAACCACAGTCTCCCTCGTTGCCACTAACTGGGCCACACACACCCCACTTGACTGGCATCGGTTGAGCCCCCTTTTGAAAAAGAAAAAGATGCTTTGCATGAAGCACTCTCAAAAATACGCGTGCCTTTCCCGTCCCCTGGCTGACCCAGGGGAAGAAAAGTCCTCTGAGAGCCATGACTTGTTCATCTTGGTTCTTTTAGAAACACAGCGAGGGGACTCCAACCACAGTCTCCCTCGTTGCCACTAACTGGGCCACACACACCCCACTTGACTGGCATCGGTTGAGCCCCCTTTTGAAAAAGAAAAAGATGCTTTGCATGAAGCACTCTCAAAAATACGCGTGCCTTTCCCGTCCCCTGGCTGACCCAGGGGAAGAAAAGTCCTCTGAGAGCCATGACTTGTTCATCTTGGTTCTTTTAGAAACACAGCGAGGGGACTCCAACCACAGTCTCCCTCGTTGCCACTAACTGGGCCACACACACCCCACTTGACTGGCATCGGTTGAGCCCCCTTTTGAAAAAGAAAAAGATGCTTTGCATGAAGCACTCTCAAAAATACGCGTGCCTTTCCCGTCCCCTGGCTGACCCAGGGGAAGAAAAGTCCTCTGAGAGCCATGTCCACATTGTCAGTGGACAGACACGTGTGCTTATCTGCCAGCAGACCCACAGCAGCACTGAAGACAGGTTCCGAGAGAACGCTGGCTGCAGGACACGACAAGATCCCCAAGACGTACGTGGCGAGCTCAGGCAATTTATCAACATTGGAAGCCTAAAATGAGCAGGGCTCAAGTTGCACAATAATGGAATCGATGTTTCCTTGCATATACTCATATATCTGTGTGTCCTACTCTTTTTCCTTGTCCAGCTCTTTTGTTTTCGCATGAGTATATGTCCTTGTCCCTTTCCCATGTGTTGTGAGTTGTTTGTGACCTTTTGGACACCTTTGAGGGTGTTTTCTAGGTGTTTTTCTGTGTTTGTGATTGCCTGCCATTGTTTCCTATGCAGTTCGAGTTCGGTTTGTCGAACGTTCGACGAACCGAACTCGAACGGGAGGTCCGTTCGGCGAACCAACCTCGAGCCGAACCGCGACCGGTTCGCTCATCTCTAGTGCCGACTGTGTCGGAGTGCAGTGAATGGAGCTGGTGCCGATCACAGAAGGTTAACCTCTTATTATGCCTGTCACTCATGACAGCAGCATTTAAGACTAAAAATGTGAAAAGTTGTCTCTTAAGACACCCAATAACCCCCATTTATAAATAGGTGTCTTCAGTAGGCCAACGGGCCTACTGAAGTCCCCCATTTATAAACCTGTTCAACATTCAGAATTAAGCCTATTTAGGCCCCTTCCCATTACCGCCTGAACACACCTCGGGTTGTGGCCCTTTCTGGGCAAACTATGGACTCTTGGGTAGTATAGATGCCACGGCTGCTTTAAGATTGTCTTCTTTTGCAGAGCAGATTATAACATGAGCTTTGTATCTTCACTTTAATCCTCACCATATACAGTATGTGAGCAAAAAAGGGAATGAAAAATAGAAATATGGAGTAGGAGGTGTAGTGTTGTGAACCCAATAGATATTGTAATCTCTGGAGAGGGGGACCCTACAGGGGATTAGAAATATTGTGAATAATTTGATAATTCTGCAGGACTCTAGTTACACTGAGTGAGTATATTTACAGAAACTTGTAATGTTATGTATTATTTGTGGTGCTCCTAGAAGCAACAAATGTAAGCTTTGCCCAATGTAAATGAAAAACAGTTTAGTTTTGTCCCTGGTGTCCGGTTTACTACAGGCTAGGTGAGCACCATATTTTCTGTCTGCTATTCATCATAAAACTAGAGATTATATAGGTGCAGCTGCTATGAAAATTTGGTGACAGGAGGTGTAAATGTAGAAATTATGACTTAAGTGCCATCGCTGTGATCAGTGGTAAACCACACATAGAAGTGTAATAACACTCTTCAGTTTGAGAACAGATAACTAAATGTACTGCAATTCTTAGGGCATCAGATCCGTCAATAACACTACAATGTCAAGATTTACCTGTCCCAGCAGGCATTGAGCACTAAAAAGAAAGCTCCTTAGGCAAAAGAGCATATTTGAAGAAAAGTTCAGATTTGGTGCTGTAGTGTCTTTTGTACAATGTACCAAGATGACATTAAAAGTAAGGAACAAACTCAGTTCAAGTACTCTGCCTCTTCTGTCTGTCAGCAATAAGTGAGGGCAGAGGAAGTGGAGTGAGCAATGACCGCAGGGTCAGACTACACATAGCATTTGTTTGAAGTCTGTAGCCATGGAGAATTGGAGATGCATAGTTTGTAGTGACGCTGTTTGTACAAAATAGTAGGACCTTGTCATACGTCTGGATTCGAACCCTTGAGTGTCACAAGGGGGTTTTACAAACATCGTTTACTGTCATAGTGGCGTCAGGATCGGGAGAGACTACAGAATCTGGCACTCTGCCTGCTAACTTCTTTCATGTCTGTGATCAGCTCAGGGAGACTTGGGCATCGATCAACAGACTTGTAGCTCATAGGCAGGCTAGCAAAAGCTAATCCCTGCTGGGCTGCTTGTTAATCTTTTTTGATCTAATGCTGTAGGAGAGCCAGTCACATTCCCTCCTTTATATTCTGGCTGGGCATTTGCATTAATGCCAGCTATAGCTAGTTTATACTGGTCTGGAGAGGTGGTGTGTTCTAGACTTATGGTTTTAGTAGTTTATTGCTGTGAGCGGATGTGGTGTTAACCCTTGTTGTCCTTTTTTTGCTGCCTTACTTTACTTGCTTTTCCCCTTAGTCTCTTAAGCGGGCTTTACACGCTACGATATATCTAACGAGATGTCGGCGGGGTCACGTCGTAAGTGACACACATCCGGCATCATTAGTGATATCGTAGTGTGTGACAGCTATGAACGAGCAGAAATACTCACCTTCTCGTTCATCGCTGACACGTTGCTCATTTTCTAAAAAACGCATGTCCTGTTGTTCATCGTTCCCGAGGCAGTACACATCGCTCCGTGTGACACCCCGGGAACGATGACCACAGCTTACCTGCATCCCACCGGCTATGCTGACGGAAGGAGGTGGGCGGGATGTTTACATCCCGCTCATCTCCGCCCCTCCGCTTCTATCGGCCGGCCGCTGTGTGACGCCACTGTGAGACTGAACGTCTCTCCCCCTTCAGGAAGTGGATGTTCGCCGCCCACAGCAAGGTTGTTAGGAAGGTAAGTACGTGTGACGGGGGGTTACAACATTGTGCGACACGGGCAAGAAATTGCTCATGCCGCACAAACGATGGGGGCGGGTGCGATCGCAAATGCGATCGCACGAGAAATTGTAAGGTGTAAAGCAGCCTTTACTGTTTCTTCCTGTGAATTTTCAGAGTTTTGTTTTTCCCCTGTCTGTCTTTGTGTTGACATCACACTTCTGCCAGTTCCTTCCCTGGGGGAACAGATTAGCTCTGGTCAGAATAGCCATGCAGTGGACTCAGGCACCTCCACCTTTAGGGGTAATCCCGAGGTTAGGACCAGCCTAGGGTCCTCAAGCGTGAGAAACAGTATAGGAGTCCTCTGTCTCTTGTTATACTGCTGTCACATAGTGACACAAGTCTGTGATCTGTGGTCAGCTTCTTTGTTCACCAGACCACAGCAGATATACCTTCTCTTCGGGTAATTAGTTTCCATTATCCTTGCTTTAATTCCATTATGGTAAAAGATGTATTCATTTACTTGTTTGGCTGCTATATCACCTTTTAAATACTTTTCATCTCGTTCTGCTGTTTATGTTCTTTAGGCCTAAGCCACATGGTGAGAAAATCAGTGCGAGGGGAGTGCGATAAAACAACGCATTCCACTCGAACCAATTTTAGCTTGTGTGTCAGTGTGCCGCCCCCGTGCCAGCAGCCGCAGCTGCTTGGATCCGGACCTTCTAAGAGGGTGGCTCAAGGGTCCCCGGACCCGGGGGTCTCACGGACACGCCGAATAAAAGGGGCTACATAGATGTGCGGGCTAGGCCGTATTAAGTTCGTGATGCCACCCACGGTGTGTGGTGAGGTGGGACACCACCGCTGCTGTTATGGGGCACCCGGGGGAGATGTAGTGGCAGCTGGATGTTAACCCCTTCGTGGGTAGGGATGGTTGCCCCGGGACCCAGTGTCTTTGTGCAGGGTATAGCGATGGCAAGGGCCGGTGCGCCTGAGCAGGCAGGGGGAGGTTTGGTTACTCACAGTAAATGAATCACGCGAGTCTTTTGGTAAACCAAGGTGCTGATGGCCGGCCGCCGCGGCCGGTTGTATTCGGGTCCCCAACCCAGGCTGGTGGTCACTGTCCTTTTCCTCTGCACTTGTTTTGTGTAAGGTGGATTACCTGGAACTCAGGAGTCCGCTCCCGGCTGGATGTGGCCTGAGAAGCCATGCCCGCAGACGCTGGCATGTGGGATCTATGGGCCCTAGCGGTGGCCTTCTATCCCTATCGGTGGGCTGTTGTCTTCTATGAGGGACTTTAGGTGGGACAGGACCTATAATCCTGCCCTCAATCAGTTAATTAGCAAGGCCATTGGTTTCCAGTCCTAGCTTCAGAGTCCGAGTACCCCCTCTGTGCTACGGTTTCTGGGTCGGCTCCCCGTGTCAGTACCGGTGAGCTACAACCCTGTCCCGGTCCACCTCGGTTCTGCCGAGCTGTCTTCCCATCTCCTGCTGACGGAGACCACCATCTGCCTCCTAGCCAAGGCACCAGGTCTCCAACCCTGGCACCGTTCAACTTGAACCTCCTCTGCTGGAGCTACACCTAGCTCCAGCCGTACTCCTTTCAACTTGAACTACTCAACTTGATCTGTTTGTTTTCCCGCCCCAGGCTATCTAGACCCCGGGGTGGGCATGTCCAACCGCCTGGTCCCGCCGACTGGTATGTCTATCTTTCCCTAAGGGGGGGTGACTAGGGTTTTCTGGTTGGCTGTGTGTTACCTGTGTGAGGAAAGGTGTTATGCGGGGGCCTATCTATGACTACCTGGTTTTGCCAGGGCGTCACATCAGCGCACATGAGCAATTATTTTCTCAGCCCCAATCGGGCTGAGAAAACAATCGCAGCATGCTGCGATTGTAAAGCGAGACTCTTTTCTCTCGCACCCATTCAAGTGAATGGGGCGAGAGAAAAATCGCACTGTACTCGCGGTACACCGGTGTACCGCGCATGCAGAGAGAGAATCGCAATAGCCGACTACAGAGGAGAGAGGGAGATAAATCCCTCCCTACCCTCCTCCGTGCCGGCCCACCCCTCCTCAGTGCCGGCCTGCCCCCCCCGCAGCTGAGGTCTGCTTGCACAGTTGAACCGCAGTCGCAGGGATACTAGCATGACACTCGGCTCCTGCTGTGCTGCCAGCGTGAGCCGAGTGTCATGCGAGCATCGCACTAGTGCCCGTGTGGCCCCGGCCTTACTCTGCATCTATCTACTACTTGTTAATAACTAGGCGGCATATTCTTGAGCAATATACACCGTTTCTTGTATTTCGTATTCTGTTGTTTCCCTCTGTTGTTTTCTTTGAGATTATTTTCTGCTTTAGCACACCTTCCCTTCTGTAGGTAATTTGCCCTCCAGTTCCTTAGGAGGAATTTAAAGCACTTGAAGGCCAATCAGGCAGAATAGGAACAAGTTGCCGTTGTTTAGTACAGTTAGGTCCAGAAATATTTGGACAGTGACACAATTTTCGCGAGTTGGGCTCTGCATGCCACCACATTGGATTTGAAATGAAACCTCTACAACAGAATTCAAGTGCAGATTGTAACGTTTAATTTGAAGGTTTGAACAAAAATATCTGATAGAAATTGTAGGAATTGTACACATTTCTTTACAAACACTCCACATTTTAGGAGGTCAAAAGTAATTGGACAAATAAATCAAACCCAAACAAAATATTTTTATTTTCAATATTTTGTTGCGAATCCTTTGGAGGCAATCACTGTCTTAAGTCTGGAACCCATGGACATCACCAAACGCTGGGTTTCCTCCTTCTTAATGCTTTGCCAGGCCTTTACAGCTGCAGCCTTCAGGTCTTGCTTGTTTGTGGGTCTTTCCGTCTTAAGTCTGGATTTGAGCAAGTGAAATGCATGCTCAATTGGGTTAAGATCTGGTGATTGACTTGGCCATTGCAGAATGTTCCACTTTTTTGCACTCATGAACTCCTGGGTAGCTTTGGCTGTATGCTTGGGGTCATTGTCCATCTGTACTATGAAGCGCCGTCCGATCAACTTTGCGGCATTTGGCTGAATCTGGGCTGAAAGTATATCCCAGTACACTTCAGAATTCATCCGGCTACTCTTGTCTGCTGTTATGTCATCAATAAACACAAGTGACCCAGTGCCATTGAAAGCCATGCATGCCCATGCCATCACGTTGCCTCCACCATGTTTTACAGAGGATGTGGTGTGCCTTGGATCATGTGCCGTTCCCTTTCTTCTCCAAACTTTTTTCTTCCCATCATTCTGGTACAGGTTGATCTTTGTCTCATCTGTCCATAGAATACTTTTCCAGAACTGAGCTGGCTTCATGAGGTGTTTTTCAGCAAATTTAACTCTGGCCTGTCTATTTTTGGAATTGATGAATGGTTTGCATCTAGATGTGAACCCTTTGTATTTAATTTCATGGAGTCTTCTCTTTACAGTTGACTTAGAGACAGATACACCTACTTCACTGAGAGTGTTCTGGACTTCAGTTGATGTTGTGAACGGGTTCTTCTTCACCAAAGAAAGTATGCGGCGATCATCCACCACTGTTGTCATCCGTGGACTCCCAGGCCTTTTTGAGTTCCCAAGCTCACCAGTCAATTCCTTTTTTCTCAGAATGTACCCGACTGTTGATTTTGCTACTCCAAGCATGTCTGCTATCTCTCTGATGGATTTTTTCTTTTTTTTCAGCCTCAGGATGTTCTGCTTCCCCTCAATTGAGAGTTCCTTAGACCGCATATTGTCTGGTCACAGCAACAGCTTCCAAATGCAAAACCACACACCTGTAATTAACCCCAGACCTTTTAACTACTTCATTGATTACAGGTTAACGAGGGAGATGCCTTCAGAGTTAATTGCAGCCCTTAGAGTCCCTTGTCCAATTACTTTTGATCCCTTGAAAAAGAGGAAGCTATGCATTACAGAGCTATGATTCCTAAACCCTTTCTCCGATTTGGATGTGAAAACTCTCATATTGCAGATGGGAGTGTGCACTTTCAGCCCATATTATATATATAATTGTATTTCTGAACATGTTTTTGTAAACAGCTAAAATAACAAAACTTGTGTCACTGTCCAAATATTTCTGGACCTAACTGTATGTGGTTAAGGCTATTCCAACTCATGCAGGAACCACTAGGGACTGCAGAGTTGGGATCTCTAGTCTGTACAGGAACTGGCAGGGTCAATTGCAGTTTTTAGTGTGTTAACTATATGCCTTGTGAGTTGCAAAACAACCATAACATTATCACCATCCCACTCCATTTTTATGTGCGGTAAAGCCATCATGGACAGTAATAGATGCCCTAACCATGCAATTATGGTCCTTGTCCTTGGAGTAAAACCTAAGGAAAATTTACAAGAGCATTTCAACAGGGACCAAAGTAAGTTTTCCATCTCTTTCTTCATGTAAATTGTATTTTTGTCTTCATCCTGCCTCAATGGGAGGAGAGAGTCAACGTGTGGTTATTACTCTGTTGTTGCTCCATGGAGTTCTTCAGCGATGGGCCTTTTCTCATCCTAAGGATTTGCCGTTATTTCCTCAGCGGATGCCTTTTTCTCTCCTGTGGGGCTAACCTATGATGATCCTGATAAAGTTGCTGCTACGGAATCAATGATTCACAGGTTGATTCAGGGAAATTTTAAAGTGGAGGATTACTGCTCTCAGTTCAGATGCTAGGCAGTGGAAACCTCCTGAAATGACCCACCTCTCTGCAGTCAATTCTGCCTGGGTCTTTCTAGTCAGATCTAAGATATTATTGTTTCTAGTCCCTCCTGTCACGTCCCCACTAGAGTCTGCTACTGCAACTTCTGCTTCGATCACCAGGTGGCGCTGTGCTGCCGCTGTGGATACTGCTGGTGATAGGAGAGGAGTTGGTACCAGTGGCTCTGGTGGGTGCAGGCTCCGCTCATCCACTAAGCTGGGTTTCCCTGGGACCTGCAGTACCACTGGCTGACTGTAGGTAGCGTGTGTCTTCCAGCTGAAGTTACCATCATTCAGCTGCAGCCAATGAAAAGACACCACTCCCTTTCCCTTTTAATTCCCCCTCTTGTCTGCTGGTCTCTACCAGATATATTTCTGTACTAGCTGTACTACCCGGCTTCACCCGGGTTAATAACTGCTGTTAACAAAATAGAATGTATTAACAAAAATTTATTCTGCACACAAAAACAACAAAACAAACAGATAGAAATGTACAGTTAGGTCCAGAAATATTTGGACAGTGACACAATTTTCGCGAGTTGGGCTCTGCATGCCACCACATTGGATTTGAAATGAAACCTCTACAACAGAATTCAAGTGCAGATTGTAACGTTTAATTTGAAGGTTTGAACAAAAATATCTGATAGAAATTGTAGGAATTGTACACATTTCTTTACAAACACTCCACATTTTAGGAGGTGTAAGGATGCAATGTGGTAGATGGCCGGTATGTGTCACAGAGGGGGAAATCCTCTGTGATCTGAACCTGGAATGTTTCTCTGGGACTTGTAGTTCCATGAGGATTGTTGTACACATTCAGGGCTGGGTTCATGGGATGGTCAGAAGTGATGGGCGGGACTGACCATCCACATACCTCCCATACGTAGGTGTGTCTCATGGGATTTAATGGAGCTGTCGTTTGTCACATGATCTCTGTGTGCTGGTGGGAGCCATCTTGGTTGGAGCACATGTGCAGGAGATCCTGTGCATACAGAGCTAGTGAGAGCTCTGAAATGTCAGGGAGCTGCAGAATCCACTGAGGCTGTGAGGAATTGGAACGTGTACAAGGGCCGGGATGTTGAGCCCAGTGTGAGAGTCTCCCTGGACTGGATGGAGGCAGACTGACAGCCTGCAAACCTACTGGCAGGTAACACCCCAGAAAGGGGACTATACTGGCTGATGCCAGAGAATGAACTGTATGAACAATCAGCAGTTTAAACAGACAGTGAGACATTGTCCTGTGGGAAAGTGGCTGTGGCCCATTACACTGCGTGGTTTATGAGGATGTGAATAAATCACCGAGATTCTTTAAGTGACAAAGTGCTTGTGTGTGTCTTGATCCCGCTGCCAGACGTGTGCCCCAAGACGTTCAGGGCCCAGGTCATCACATTATGGTGGAGAACGCGGGCATATGGCCTGGTTGCTAGGGGCAACACAGCCTGGTTGCTAGGGGCAACACAGCCTGGTTGCTAAGGGCAACGGCCTAGGACATATTCTTGTGGATACGGACTGCTTGCTGTGGATCGGCGGGTCCACGAAAACATTTTTTGAAGCGGTTTGCGGTGGATCGGCGGGTCCACGAAAATTGACGGCGCACTCAAGCAGCTTGCGGTGGATCGGCGGGTCCACGAAGTTCCGGGAAAGCTGAGCGACCATGAGCCGCAAGCCTGGACGTTATGGAGGAGCTGTACCAGTTCCTTGTGTGTGGACAGCAGGAGCTGTCAGTGCGCAGAGATGTGGCAGCAGTGGACCAGTTTGTGAGTTCCCTTCTGGGGCCAGTACGGGCACAGGGTACCCAGGGAGATAAAGGGGAACGGTGTGAACTGGGATCTAAGGACACTGCAAGGAAGCCACAGAAAGCCCATAAAGGGGTGGTTGCCCATAAGGGGGTGGAGTCCCATAAAGGGGTGGTTGCCCATAAGGGGGTGGAGTCCCATAAAGGGGTGGTTGCCCATAAGGGGGTGGAGTCCCATAAAGGGGTGGTTGCCCATAAGGGGGTGGAGTCCCATAAAGGGGTGGTTGCCCATAAGGGGGTGGAGCCCCATAAAGGGGTGGTTGCCCATAAGGGGATGGAGTCCCATAAAGGGGTGGATGCCCAAAAGGGGGAGGAGTCCCAGAAAGCGGTGGTCCCCCAAAATGGTGCAGAGCATCCCAAATCCAAGGGTGAAGTGGCGAAGATGGACTGTAGCCAGGGACAACAGTGTTCATGCCACAAGTGCCCGGTTTGCGGTATAGACCACCCATCCGACGAGAAGCCACGTCTGTGTTCCGTGGAAGTGGATGGGGAATCTGTAACAGGGGTCGTAGACTCAAGGAGCTTGGTGACCCTGGTGAGGACCACTTCTGATGTCAACTTGATTCCTGGAAGGAAGATCCACGTCAGCTGCACCCACAATAATGAGACAGAATACCCAGTATCCAGCGTGGTCATAAAGACAGCCAGGGACAGTGGTTCTCATGATGTTGGTGTAGTCTCAGATTTACTGCACCCAATTATTATAGGTTGGGACTCTAAATTATTTGTGCACTTGTGGAAGCAGGGGGACGTATCCGGTTGCTTGTGTAAGAGCCAGAACAGCCCAAAGGAAACCCTACCACATTGGGAGGTGAAAAGGGGTCCTTGTTGTGGAGTTATGTGTGGTAAGGAGGAGATAGTACCTTCTAAAATTGACTGTCCTAAGTTAGGGGTGACCAAAGAAAATGGACGGACCCAACTTGGTGACATAGGGACTAAGGGAATAACCAATAGTGTGACCGTTAAAAACGGGGTAGCTCCAGAAAGGGAGGCAGATATCTGGTTAAGTGGGGACATGATAGTCCAGGACGCCAGGGGGAGTGACGATGACTCCAGAATGGACACTGACTCTTATAAAAGGACAAGAGAGTGCAGTGAGGTACAGACAATTGAGAAGGGTAAAACCTCCTCCAGACGCCGGAGACGTAATAAGCGCCAAAAGCTTGTGCAAGGTATCCCGTCTGAGGGTGCAGAGAAAGTGAAGTACCTGGTCGAGGAAAACGCATTGCCAGTAGCAACTGCTAAGGTAGAGTCAGACAGCGATGTCCTACACAAGAAAGAGGTATCAGAAACTGAACTGACACATTGTAACGACAGACATCAGCAGGGTGAAATGTCAAAAAATGAGCCAACCAAAGCAGTAATGGTGGTGTCTCCTATAGATTCCAAGCATGAAGCAGAAGGTCTGTCGGACAAGAGCACTGTAGGAGGTGAAATCCTAGAGGGTAATACAGGACAAGGAATCCTGGAGAAAGTTGGTGAAGTACAAATCCATAGAGGTCATGGTGAGCAGACCGGTAAATTACCCAGTGTTGGGGTGATGAAGGGTGAAAACGGGGCCAAAGGTCTAAGAGGAACAGAGTACCACGCTGAAGGGTGTGACACCCTTGCAGAAAAAAAGAGGACTGAATGTGACACTGCAGAGACCCGCAAGGAAGTTGAAGGTAACGCAGTGAAGACCCAAGAGACAGCTGGTGCTGCAGAAGTGAAAAGAGTCTCTGATGAGGTGAAGTCTGGACCAGAGGTCTTATCAGGAACTGATAGCCTGAGTGACCTGCCTGGTAAGACCAAGATGGAAGACATAGAGATTGTCTTGGTTAAGAAGAGTAGCAAACCCAAAGGCTCTGAGGCTGGAGCAGAACCGGAAGAGTGTGTAACTCAAGAGGTGGAGCCGTGCATGAGAGAAAAAGATAGATGCAAGAGACCAAAGGAATGGTCTAATTTCCTTGAAGGTCAAGAAACCGGTCCATTCTTTAAGTGCATGGTAGATGTGCCCGAAGACCTAAGAAAAGCCTGTGCCCATAAGTCGATGCATGAGACGTTTAAGAAGGCTGTAGGGGCCTGTGAAGTGTACTTTGCCCCAGAGACTTGTCGGTTGGTGGTGTGCTCTGCCAGTAATGTCACAAAGAAGCGGGTGGCTATCCTGAGTGACATGCACCTGCAGTGTCTTCGCACGAAATGGCTCATCTCGGCACAGATGGAAGAAGACACCAGACGCTTGGAGTGTATGAAGCAGCTCACTGCAGAATTTCAGGAAGTTGTGGTGGTGAAGAAATCATTAATTGGGCTCGCATTAAGAGCGCTGAAAAGTAACATTCAGCAAGCCAGGAAGGTTCCAGGTATTACAGCGATTGAATTAGAAGAGCACAGTGGAACATTCCAAATCTATGGGAAAACTGAAGAAGCAGTGAAAACAGCTCGAAGGCTGTTGGACTTTGTGGAAGAGGTCACACAAGTGCCCAGAGAACTTGTCAAGAAACTGATTGGCAGAAATGGAAGAGTCATGCAGGAGATGGTTGATACATCCGGTGTGACGAGAGTAAGACTTAAGGTTTATCATAAAGCCAGGTTACCCTGTGAAGTTGGTATGGTTCCATGTGTCATGGCGGGAACAAAGGAGTGTGTTGAAAACGTACGAGTTCTCCTAGAATACCGCCTGGGATACCTGGAAGAACTAAAGCAAATGGATCTTGAAAGACAGAAGATTGCAGAGACACTTTGTCAAGTGAGTTTGAGGTCACGACCGCTTTCGGGCCAGGGCCCAGAGAAGAAGTGTGGTCCACCTGATGAACGTGTTGCCTTCACTGGCAAGGGAAGTAGGTCCTGTAGGGAAAGGAGCCTAGGTCATAGAAGACCTACCTATAAATCAGGCTATGGCACAGACTCTGAAGGGTCCAAGCCCTCTAAAACAAAATCTGAAAGAAAAGATGGAGGGAGTGACTGGTCCATAGCCAAAAGTGGTGGTGGGAAAAGGCGGAGATGGAAAGGTGACCTAAGACGTCATGAGAGAAGAGGCCATAGTAGATTGGCAAACAGAGAGTGTGCAGGGTCTAGTTGTGGGAGATCTCCTGTCGGCTCGGTTGTGAGTTACCTGGACAAGAGCCCCTCTAGTGGACTGGTTAGCGCAGAGTCAGGCCGCACGGTAGTTTTGACTGATGGGGTGTCTCACTACCACACTGACCGTTGGAGACAGTTATGGAACGATATGTCGGACCGGCGGACGTGTCTGAGAAGAGGGTTCACTGAGGAGGGTTTGGTGACAGTGGCGGATAGTCGGTCAGGAGCAGAAACTCCAAGTTTTCGTAGAGGGCCCATTCGACTGGTAGGGTATGGTTTCCCTAATGCCCTGTCTCAGGGTCACTGTAGGTTGTCGAGTGTTCCACCCTACAAGTTGGAACAGAGGGGGGGGATATGTAAGGATGCAATGTGGTAGATGGCCGGTATGTGTCACAGAGGGGGAAATCCTCTGTGATCTGAACCTGGAATGTTTCTCTGGGACTTGTAGTTCCATGAGGATTGTTGTACACATTCAGGGCTGGGTTCATGGGATGGTCAGAAGTGATGGGCGGGACTGACCATCCACATACCTCCCATACGTAGGTGTGTCTCATGGGATTTAATGGAGCTGTCGTTTGTCACATGATCTCTGTGTGCTGGTGGGAGCCATCTTGGTTGGAGCACATGTGCAGGAGATCCTGTGCATACAGAGCTAGTGAGAGCTCTGAAATGTCAGGGAGCTGCAGAATCCACTGAGGCTGTGAGGAATTGGAACGTGTACAAGGGCCGGGATGTTGAGCCCAGTGTGAGAGTCTCCCTGGACTGGATGGAGGCAGACTGACAGCCTGCAAACCTACTGGCAGGTAACACCCCAGAAAGGGGACTATACTGGCTGATGCCAGAGAATGAACTGTATGAACAATCAGCAGTTTAAACAGACAGTGAGACATTGTCCTGTGGGAAAGTGGCTGTGGCCCATTACACTGCGTGGTTTATGAGGATGTGAATAAATCACCGAGATTCTTTAAGTGACAAAGTGCTTGTGTGTGTCTTGATCCCGCTGCCAGACGTGTGCCCCAAGACGTTCAGGGCCCAGGTCATCACAGAGGTCAAAAGTAATTGGACAAATAAACCAAACCCAAAAAAAATATTTTTATTTTCAATATTTTGTTGCGAATCCTTTGGAGGCAATCACTGCTTTAAGTCTGGAACCCATGGACATCACCAAACGCTGGGTTTCCTCCTTCTTAATGCTTTGCCAGGCCTTTACAGCCGCAGCCTTCAGGTCTTGCTTGTTTGTGGGTCTTTCCGTCTTAAGTCTGGATTTGAGCAAGTGAAATGCATGCTCAATTGGGTTAAGATCTGGTGATTGACTTGGCCATTGCAGAATGTTCCCCTTTTTTGCACTCATGAACTCCTGGGTAGCTTTGGCTGTATGCTTGGGGTCATTGTCCATCTGTACTATGAAGCGCCGTCCGATCAACTTTGCGGCATTTGGCTGAATCTGGGCTGAAAGTATATCCCGGTACACTTCAGAATTCATCCGGCTACTCTTGTCTGCTGTTATGTCATCAATAAACACAAGTGACCCAGTGTCATTGAAAGCCATGCATGCCCATGCCATCACGTTGCCTCCACCATGTTTTACAGAGGATGTGGTGTGCCTTGGATCATGTGCCGTTCCTTTTCTTCTCCAAACTTTTTTCTTCCCATCATTCTGGTACAGGTTGATCTTGGTCTCATCTGTCCATAGAATACTTTTCCAGAACTGAGCTGGCTTCATGAGGTGTTTTTCAGCAAATTTAACTCTGGCCTGTTTATTTTTGGAATTGATGAATGGTTTGCATCTAGATGTGAACCCTTTGTATTTACTTTCATGGAGTCTTCTCTTTACTGTTGACTTAGAGACAGATACACCTACTTCACTGAGAGTGTTCTGGACTTCAGTTGATGTTGTGAAAGGGTTCTTCTTCACCAAAGAAAGTATGTGGCGATCATCCACCACTGTTGTCATCCGTGGATGCCCAGGCCTTTTTGAGTTCCCAAGCTCATCAGTCAATTCCTTTTTTCTCAGAATGTACCCGACTGTTGATTTTGCTACTCCAAGCATGTCTGCTATCTCTCTGATGGATTTTTTCTTTTTTTTCAGCCTCAGGATTTTCTGCTTCACCTCAATTGAGAGTTCCTTAGACCGCATGTTGTCTGGTCCCAGCAACAGCTTCCAAATGCAAAACCACACACCTGTAATTAACCCCAGACCTTTTAACTACTTCATTGATTACAGGTTAACGAGGGAGACGCCTTCAGAGTTAATTGCAGCCCTTAGAGTCCCTTGTCCAATTACTTTTGGTCCCTTGAAAAAGAGGAGGCTATGCATTACAGAGCTATGATTCCTAAACCCTTTCTCCGATTTGGATGTGAAAACTCTCATATTGCAGCTGGGAGTGTGCACTTTCAGCCCATATTATATATAGATTTGTATTTCTGAACATGTTTTTGTAAACAGCTAAAATAACAAAACTTGTGTCACTGTCCAAATATTTCTGGACCTAACTGTAATTATTAAAAGGCAAAAACTAAGCTAATAGAAGCATTTCACAACATATATTTCAACACTACAGATAACCAACACATATTGAACTAAATTGGCCAAGTAATGTGCTCCGTCTGCCTCTTTCCAGGTCTGTCTCTTTCCAGGTCTGTCTCTTTCCAGGTGTTTCTCTGTCTGTCTCTTTCACCGTTTATCTCTGTCTGTCTCTCTCTGTGTCTCTCTCTGTCTCTCTCTATCTGTCTCCCCACCGACATCTAAGACATATAAGCTTCTTCTACTATGAATGTCTTTTGTTCTTATAGCAATCAATCACTACACAATCGCTCCTACTAATAACCTGTAGTTCCAGGCTCCATTTACTTTAATGAAGGCATGTTTTTTGGAGAGTAACTGTAAAGAGCGGGGTTAAATTTTCCTGTCGAAATATAGTCTACGATGTTCCCTGGGTCACATGAGGTGTCTGTGCAAAATTTTGTGATTGTAAATGCGACGGTGTGGATACACTTTTCGTTTCACTTTTCCCCCATTATTTAGATAGGGGCAAAATTGATTGGTAAATTGGAACGTTCAGGGTTAAAATTTCGCCTCACAGCATAGCCTATGATGCTCTCGGGGTCCAGCACCTGGCTGGCGCTGCCTGGGATAGTAACTATCTCTCTGTTTCTCTCCCATTCTCTGTCTGTCTCCCCCTCTGTATATCTCTCTCTGTCTCTCTCTCTCTATCTCTTTGTCTGTCTCTTTCCCTGTCTGTCTCTGACTGTCTCTGTCTCTTTCTCCGTCTGTCTCAATCTCTTTCCCTGTCTGTCTCTGTCTCTCTATCACTTTTCCTGTCTGTCTCTTTCCCTGTCTGTCTCTTTCCCTGTCTGTCTCTTTCCCTCTCTTTCCCTGTCTGTCTCTTTCCCTCTGTCACTTTCCCTGTGTCTGTCTCTTTGTCTGTCTCTTTACCTGTCTTTGTCTCTTACCCTGTCAGTCTCTTTCCCTCTCTTTCCCTGTCTGTCTGTTTCCCTGTGTCTGTCTCTGTCTCTTTTTATGTGTCTGTCTCTTTACCTGTCTGTGTCTGTCTCTTAACCTGTCTCTCTCTTTCCCTCTCTTTCCCTGTCTGTCTCTATTTCCCTGTCAGTCTGTCTCTTTGTCTGTGTCTGTCTCTTTGTGTCTGTCTCTTACCCTGTCTATGTCTGTTTCTTACCCTGTCTGTGTCTGCCTCTTTCCCTGTCTGTCTGTCTCTTTCCCTGGCTGCATTGTGACATGCCAACATTCCATTTAAGGGCGTGGCTGCGCATTCTTCTGAAGTTCTGGCTGCACTGTGGCTCCCAGCTCCATTCGCTTTAATCGAGGCAGGTTTTTTTGATGAATAACTGTAAAGCGCGGGGTTAAAATTTCCTCTCAAAACATAGCCTGTGATGCTCTCAGGTTCCTGTCGTGTGAGTGTGCAAAATTTTGTAGCTGTAGCTGCGACGGTGCAGATGCCAATCCCGGACATACATACACACACACACACACACACATTCAGCTTTACATATTAGATTACTGGTTCTCGTGTTAGTTTGTGATTCCTGCATTTTGACCTCTGCATGTTCTCTGACTACCCTCCTGCCTACCGTTTTTTGTACCTCGCTGCCCAATCCGGATTTGACCTCTTCTTTGTTTTCTGACTACACCCTTGTCTGCCTGATTCTGTCCCTGTTTTGCATTTCCTGGTTTGACCCTGCCTGACTACTACTCTCATTGGACTGGAGGCTACCAGGTACCAGGTAGTGATCTACGGGGTCCTGTGTAATTCCAAATCCCTGTATAGGGGTTAAAGGGTTTCAGGTATCTCGGGGACTTGCTTTGTGAGCGGCTTTCCTCTAGTGTCCGTTACAGCCAGTCTGAGTCTGTGGCTCCAGGCAGGCATTACACCTCCCTGTTGTTTTTGGAAGAAGCTATGTTGCTAGCAGTGCATTTGGACAGACATCTTAGGGATAAGAGTACATTTGAGGGTGTTTCAGTGACTTCTCCTTTTCATCCTATTGAGGCAGAAGAACCCTTGGAAATTGAAGCCTATAGAGATTCCCAGGAGGGAACTGAACCTGGAACACCTGCTCGTTTCCGTCTATACTGCAGTCAAACAGGCCATGTAATTGTAGTGCTCCTGAAGCAAACAGGCGCTACAAGGTACTGCATCCTGTCAAGGATGCAGGGCCTACCCCCAGGGACCCGAAAGACCAGTGCCGGTAACACCAAAACATACTATAATCCCAGTTTTTCCCCATCCCTAAGGACTGGTGACAGACTAGAGTTGGACCCAATGAATGGCCACCCAGGGGTGAAGCCGATCCAGTCCACTAGATGACAACCAAGTGGGAGGGGTCAAACAGTCAGTAAGTGGAAGTGAGATGAGACGAACGTCATCGTACTGACAGGGGTGTGTGACGGTGACCTGAGGGCCCAGGCGCATGGTTGTCGGTGGAGTATGGTGGAGTACTCCTGAAACCATAGCACTGATGGGCTACAGAGCCCTAGATCAGGCAAATGCTCCAAACAGACCCGATAAAATCTGCACAGTGAGGGAATCATCCAGGACCTCACTGACCGTAAAGTCCGGGTACATCAGCAGTGATGGGAGAACCAGGGACCGGAACAGAACACCGACCCTACAGGGTTCAAACTGCCGCCGTACCGACTAAAGACTGAGAGACTAGCAGGAGGGGACCCCCAGATGCTCCAAGCCCCAGGGACCCACCAACTAGAGAAGGGTGCCAGACAAAGAAGCCACTAGGTCACCAAACCGGCACTGGTACTAAGGGTACCAGTGGTGAGGACAAGCCTTCCTCTGGGTACCAGCTATAAAACTGCTGTGAGTAAAGAACCCAGTTACACTGCAATCCCTTGTGTGGCTTACCTTCTTTACGCGCCTAACTCCATCACATACCCCCCCTTGGGGCCCCGGCCCTACTTGCGGAGGGCCCAACATTTAGGCTGACACTAACATCAGCCCCAGCGGTGAGAAACTGTACAGTTGCGGTTCCATCATCATAACCGCAACCCGCAAGTGGCGTCACGATACAAACTCTATAAATATTCCTCTGTAAATAACCCCCTTCAAGTGACCCCCAGGGTCATGAAACTGGGGAATGGCCACCCAGTGAACTGTCCCCGTAGACCAGGGGTGGGCAATTAATTTTCCCATGGGGCCGCATGAGAAATTGGGATTGGTTTAGAGGGCCGGACTAATATAATTAACTCAGTTCTACCCAATATACTACATCATTACACCCCCTCCATATACTACACCTGTAATAAACTACACCAATACACCCCTATATACTACACCTGTATTATACTACACTCCCTCCATATACCTGTAATATACTACACCCCCATATACACCTGTATTATACACCACTATATAATACACCTCCGATATACTACATCATTACACCCCTATATACTACACCTGTAATATACTACATCACTACACCCCATATACTACACCTGTAATATAGTACACCCCCATATAGTACACCTGTAATATACTACACCTCCATATAGCACACCTGTAATATACTACACCTCCATAGAGCACACCTGTAATATACACCTCCATATAGCACACCTGTAATATACTACGCCTCCATATGGTACACCTGTAATATACTACATCACTATACCCCCATATACTACACCACTATATACACCTCCATTTAGCACACCTGTAATATACTACACCCCCATGTCACACACCCTGCTCCCCATACAGCCTGCACCCCCATATCACACACACTACACCCCATACAGCCTGCACCCCCATATCACACACCCTGCCCACATATCTCACCCTGCCTGTACCCCAACTTACCCCTCTCAAACACTCTGCACCCCTTCACATCCTTCTGTCAGTCTGCAGCCCTCATCTGCCACTCACCCTGCAACTCCATCTTCCCTCATATGCACTCACCCTGCAGCTCCATGTTCCCACATATGCACTCACCCTGCAGCCCCCTCATGTCCCCTCTTTTCTCATTACCAGTCATCATGTGTCCACATCTCCTTCAGGATTCAGTATCTTGCTTTCTGCCCGGCCTCCTGTGTCTCCTCCCACACAGTCACATGGGCGTGACGTCATCGCAGGTCCTGCAAGATGAATTACTCCGTCTGCTGTGCTGCTTCTTCTCCTGCCCGGCGGGAACTTTTGAAATGACACACGCAGCGCAGTACTGACAACGTCAGAGCGCGCGCGTGTGTCACTGACAATTAGTGCCGGCAGGGAACAGAGGAAAGACTCCTGCGTTCCGCTGCCTGCACTGACTGTGCGGACCTGCACAGGATCTCCCCCTGCTCGGCACGCTGCAGCCTGGCTCCACTGCACCGGCTGAAGACGGGCGGGCCGGTCACAGAGAGCAGGCGGGCCGGATGTGGCCCGCGGGCCGCCCCTTGCCCAGGTCTGCCGTAGACATACGGCACGGGACCGAGTACCCCATTGCCCTGGGGTGAGTCATAATGATTCAGTATTTCAGATAAATAGGGAATTTCTTAAAGGTGAAGAAAAAAAATATCATTGATATGCAAGGCGCTGATTCTAAAGATTTGAAGATATCGCTCCTGTATGCTACATGTTTCTTTTTACAAGTGTCTTTGGTAACTACATCTGGAGTTATAACTACTTCTGCATTTGTTGATTTAGGCTCCACCTTGGATCTTATTGACAATGATTTTGGTATCAAGTGTGCATACACAGTTTCTACCCTCGGTCATCCTATTCTAGTATCCGAAAATGATAATTCTCCCTTTACCCAGAGTCATATTACTTCTAAGGTTGAGAATGTGTGCAGGAGAGAGAGCGTTACACACAGAATCCATTTCATTTATGGTGTTTTCTTGTTTTCTTCTTTACTAGCTAAAGTTGTGTTGTGTATATGCCTTGGTTGGTGAAATACAATCCCACCATCAACTGAGAGACTCGCAAGGTTAAGTCTTAGTGGAATTTTTTGTTTTTTCCCCCATTGTTTATCTAAATCCCTGGAATCTATGAGATCTCTTCTTTCAAATTTTATTCAGGATTTTGAGGATGTTTTTTATGAGACTAGAAGTTCTTCCCTCTTATAGGTCATATGACTGTGCTATCAATGTTATGCCTGGGGTTAAATTGCCTAAATTTCACCATTTCACCTGTTTAAACTCACTCTTCCTGAAAGAGATGCCTTGGAGGGGTACATTCAAAAGGGTCTCTCTAAATTGTCACATAAGGCCTTCCACTTCCCCAGTTGCCATGGGATTTTTCTTTCTTAAGAAAAAAGATGGCAGGTTGTGTCCTTATTTGAATTTAAGAGAAATTAATAAGAATATCGTATATAACCCATACCCACTACCTCTTATTCCTTATCTATTTATTCAACTAGCAGGAGCCAAGTGGTTTTCTATACTGTATCTGAGAGGAGCATATAACCTCATAAGTGTTCACCAAACTGATGAGTGGAAGGCTGCCTTCAAAACACCCAAGGGTACCGTTGAAAATTTGGTAATGCCATTTGGCTTGACCACTGCTCTAGCAGTGTTTCAGAACTTCAGAAATGATACAGTATATCTTCTTCTCTAGTGGATAGATTTGTAGTGATATATTTTGATGATATCTTGATGATATCTTGATTTACTCAGGTTCTTGTGAGGAGCATAGTGAGCATGTTCTGCAGTTGCTTCAAGTTCTTCGCGACAGCAATTTATTTGCCAAACTAGAGAAGTGTCAACTTGAGTTGCAGCAGATTCAGTTTTTGCGCCATTTGGCTTCTGCTAAAGGTTTTCAGATGAATCCTGTTAAAGGGAATCTGTCACCAGGATTTTGCAATGTAAGCTTAGTACTGAATGCTGCAATTTTTACAAAAGAAAATACAACTGTGCCTGTCTTATCTTTGTGCAAGCTATTGGTTATCTAAACTAAAGGGTTCATTGCTTTGTGATTAACATTGGTGTGTCATACATGCCCCCTGCTGTGATTGACACCTCATGGTCAATGCAAAATCTCTAATGAGAGCCTGGTGTAGGTGGGGACAACTCCAAGCTCTGCTAAACTCTTAAGGTACTGTCACACATAACGAGATCGCTAGCGAGATCGCAGGTGAGTCATCGTTTGGTGACGTAGTAGCGATCCCGTTAGCGATCTCATTATGTGTGACACTTACCAGCGATCAGGCCCCTGCTGTGAGATCGCTAGTCGTTGCTGAATGGTCCAGGTCATTTTCTTCAAAGGCGACGTCCTGCTGGGCAGGACACATCGTTGTGTTTGACACTATGTGACAGGGTCACAGTGACTGCTGAGATCGTTATACAGGTCGCTACTGCGACCTGTATTGTTTCTGCATCGCTGGTAAGATCTGACTGTGTGACATCTCACCTGCGACCTCCCATCGACTTACCTGCGATCCCTATAAGGTCGCATCGTTTTCGGGATCGCTGGTAAGTCGTTGTGTGTGACTGGGCCTTTAGACTCTCTGTGATAAAGTCAGAAACCTGCACACAGTGATTTTAGTTAAACAAGGTTAGTTTCAGAATCTCTTTGCCTACAACTTGCTGCTCTCAGATGAAGTAGCAAAAACCTGCTTACAGATTGCCTTTAAGGTACAGGTCATCCTTGAATGGGTACAACCTACTAATCTTAAAAAATCCAAGAAAAATCCAGCAATCCCAAACAATAAAAAATTCCAAAACTTTATTTCACATTTTAAAATTTCATGGTTATGACTCCATTAAAAGGGAAACAGATGATGCGTTTCAGATCCAATAGATCCTTACTCTTATTTGATTGGATCCGTTGATTGGATATGAAACGCGGCATCTGTTTCCCTTTTAATGGAGTCCTAACTATGGAATTTTAAAATGTGAAATAAAGTTTTAAAATTTGTTATTGTTGGGGATTGCTGGATTTTTTTGGGATTTTTTTATTGCTTCTTCTGGTGACCAGCTGGACTCTGTTCCGTGCATCCCTTTCTCTATACCAGGAATTGCAGATGGTCGTGGAGTGGCTGATAAGTATTTTTTGTTACTACTAATCTTAAAGCTTTAAAGAGGTTCAAAGGTTTTGCTAATTGCTACCGTAAATTCATTAAGAACTTCTCTGTCATAGTCAAAGCTCTTACTAATACGACCAAGAAGGGGACTGACTTCTCCTCTTGATGTGCTGAGGCTTTTGTTGCCTTTGCAGCTCTCAAGACAGCTTTTTCTAAAGCTTAAGGCCGGCGTCACACGGTACGATATATCGGGCGATATGTCGTCGGGGTCACGTTTTAGTGACGCACATCCGGCATCTTAGACATATCGTACCGCGTGACACCTCCGATCGACTGTGAACGAGCAATAATACTCACCTTATCGTTGCTTGTTGACACATCGTTCATTTTCAAAATGTCGGTCCTCCTTCTGTGCACCAGTTGTTCATCATTCTCGAGGAGCACACATCGCTCCCTGTGACTCCCTGGGAACGACGAACACAGCTTATCTGCGTCTCGCCGGCAATGCGGAAGGAAGGAGGTGGGCGGGATGTTACATCCTGCTCATCTCTGCCCCTCCGCTTCTATTGGCCGGCCACTGTGTGACGTCGATGTGATGCCGAACGTCCCTCCCCCTTCAGGAAGAGGATGTTCGCTGCCCACAGCGACGTCGTCCGGGAGGTAAGTGCGTGTGACAGGGGGGTTAACGACTTTGTGCGCCACGGGCAACTAATTGCCCGTGACGCACAAACGACGAGGGCGGGTACGATCACTTGTGCGATCGCACGATAAATCATACCGTGTGATGCCGGCCTAAGTCCTCAATCAACCCAATGTTGATTTGCCTTTTGTGGTTGAGGTAGATGCCTCTTCTGTGGGCATGGGTGATGTTCTTTCACAGAAGGATGGTTGCTTTTATCCTTGTGCTTTTTTTCTCAGAAATTCTCACAAGTGAAGTCCCCAAATATTTACTGTATGCTGATGCAGCTAAATGCTGGAATACTAGACAGGCCCAGTGGGCCTTTTGTCACCACTTGGTTTGACTTTTCTGTGACATATCTCTCTGGAACTAAAGCCTGCTTTACATGTTACGATTCTGCATACGATATCGTATGCGATCATAACCGCCCCCATCGTATGTGCGGCACGTTCAATTTTGTTGAATGTGCCGCACAAACGATTAGCCCCCGTCACACGTACTTACCCATCCATACAACCTCGATGTGGGCGGCGAATGTCCACTTCCTGGAGTGGGAGGGACGTTCGGCGTCACATTGACGTCACGCGGCAGCCGGCCAATAGAAGCGGAGGGGCGGAGATGAGCGGGACGTAAACATCCCGCCCACCTCCTTCCTTCTGCATTGCTGGCCGGGAGCTGCAGGACGCAGATAAGATCTGTTCATCGTTCCCGTGGTGTCACACACTGCGATGTGTGCTACTCCGGGTACAATGAACAACCTGGCGTTCAATTCATGAGGAATGAACGACGTGCGTGCGATGAACGTTTTACCATTTATTCGCAATCGCGTGTAGCTGTTACACACTACAATGTTCCTTATGATACTGGATGTGCGTCACTTACGACGTGACCCCGCCGACACATCGTAAGATATATTGTAGTGTGTAAAGTGGGCTTAAGAATGTTACGACTGAATCTATATACATCCTTTCTTGTATTTCACATTTTGTTTATTGTCTTACTAACTCTGGGACCCTTTTCTACTTTAGCACGCCTTATCTTCTGTAGGTAAATTGTACTGCCATCCAGTTCTTTAGGAGGAACGTGAAGCACCCAATGGCTGATCAGGCAGAATAGGTCTGAGTGCATCATATAGTCTGAATCAGGGTTATTCTAACTCATACAGGAATCACTAAGAACAATAAGAGAAAAAATTACCAGCTCAACCACCTGGAGAACTACCAAAGAGGAACGGTGCAGGGATCAGGAAACAGCCAGACCGGGCTGCAGGCAATCACTGAACTTGTAGAAAAAGAAAGGATCCAGCATCCAAGTTCCAATTGAATTAAAAAATTTTCTTTATTCAACAAAGATAAAAGGGACTTTCCATGATAATAAAATCCAGTTTACATGGCAGGGTAGAAAAAACAGAACGCGTTTCAGAGTGACAACTCCTTACTCTGAACCAGAGTAAGGAGTTGTCACTCCGAAACACGTTCTGTTTTTTTCTACCCTGCCATGTAAACTGGATTTTATTATCATGGAAGAACCCTTTTATCTTTGTTGAATAAAGAAAAAATTTTAATTCAATTGGTACTTGGATGCTGGATCCCTTCTTTTTCTACAAGTTCAGGAACCACTAGGAACGGTGAGGTTGGAAGGAACTGTACAGTTTATAGTGGTCTGTACAGGAACTTGCAGGATCGGTTGCAGTTTTTAGTATGTTACCTATATCCTTTGTGAATTGCAACACAACTAGTGATGGACAAACCCCGCGATGTTCGTGTTCGGGAGCCTCACCTGAACGTTTTGTAAAGTTCTAGTGCAGGTTCTGAGATAACGCAAACTTGTGTCCCAACACCGAACTTAAACTTCACAGTTATGGGATGGGGCAGGGGGGCTGTAAAATAAAAAATATAGTTAATTACAAACATTGTCATTATACTTACAGTCTGTCTCCCGTCCGCTTCTGCTTTCAGGTCCGATCATTGCTGTGCACTCCCAGTAAGCAGCACTGAGTAAAGGACCTTCTGTGACATCATAGGCAAGTGACCAGTCAAGTGTGAATGTTGTATTACCTCGTTGGTTACAGACTGGTCACATGGCTATGATGTCATGCAAGGTCCTGTAGTGTCAGTGGGGCACAGCTTATCTTAAAAAATAATAAAAAAAATGCGTGGGCTCCCGCCGTATTTTGATCGCCAGTCAGGTAAAACCAGGCATCTGGGGGCGGGTATTCTCAGCATGGTAAAGCCCAAGTGTTCTGGGGCCCCCATGCTAAAAACCGCAGTCGCAGTCGCCCCTGGAAATGGCGCATTGTTTCTTAGTGCCATTTCCAGGCGCTTTGCCCGGCTTATGCAGTGGCCATGATGGCAGTGGCACGCTGGGTAATAAAGGGGTTAATACCAGCTTTGTATTCTCAGCTGGTACTAAGACCGAAATTCATGGTGTCACTCCAAATTAGACATGGCCACCATGAATTTCTAGTAAACAGTAAAAAAAAAAACAGAGTAAACATTTTTTTATTAGAAATAAAACAAAAAAACATTTAGAGACTTCATCTTTATTATAAAAAATCCTTCCTCTGACATAGTCCACAGATAGTGCATTGTCAGCTCTGCTTCATCACACTGTACAGACTGCAGCTAACAGAGTGAGAAGCAGGGAGAGCACTGTCAACTCTGGTTCATCACTCTGTTTTAAAATATTATTATTTTCAATAATTAAGAAGGAGAAAGGGGGAGGAGGAATTTGATACTATTTCACAGTTGAATATGATTGAATATAACGTAGATAACAAAAGACTTATATATCATAAAGCTTCTATTAAGGGTTAGGTATAAGATAAGGATGGGAAGAACGTAGGAAAGGTTGGACTTTGGAAAGTCGTGTAATTTATTTGGGGAAACAGGGACAGGAGGAAGGAAAAATTAGAGTAGAGGGTAAGGGAGAACAAGGCTTAATCAATCATTAACTATAACTGAAACAGATATCCATGTTACATGTGATTGAATAAATGATTTTATCTGCGATGACATATTAATTGACCATATTATTTCATGAATTAAAAGAAGATACCCCTACGTGGTGTATATTATGATGCACAAATATTTGTTCATGTGATATCTTCTCGAAATTGGTTCCATGGATTCCATGATTTGTAATATGGAGCGAATAAATTATTCGGAATAGCATAATATTTTTCATGAAGGGTTAGAGTTTTAATAATTTGTGATATATTGGGAACATCGATTTTCTTCCAATTGGCTGCAATCAGGTTTTTAGTAGTGAGGAATATATGGATAATAATGGGTCTGTATATGGGAGCTATTTGTTCTAGTTCTAAGGAGAGGAGGGCTTTTTGAGGGGTGAGAACAATATTTGAATGACTGATGTTATTGATTAATTTTAATACTTCTTCCCACCACAATTCCTCCAGCAAGCAGGGGTGACATCTTTGTTAAATTGGTGAATTCTTGATGGAGTAAAGTACCACCTCATTAGTATTTTTGTATGTGTCTCTAGAAGAGTGGCACTAGAACTAGAAGAGTTTGTTGCTTTTAAGCTTTTTTGACACATTTCTTATGAGATCTGTTGCTTAAGTTCCTTCTCCCAAGCAAGAATATAATTTTTGTTTTCAAATTTGGTATCTTTTATTATATGATGATATAGCTTAGTACTACTCCAGACTGCATTGTTGGTTGGGTTATAGAATAGGGGATCTGTACGTTCAGGGAAAGGGTTTTTATTTTTCAGTAGATTACGCAGGGTATCTCTAATAGATAATTAAATTTTAAAATCGGTATCAGGAATTTTATATTTAATTTTTAAGTCGAGAAAGGGGACAAAATGACGACCATCATGGATGGCGCTTATTTTATTTAGTTTTAAAGTATGCCATGTGGTCAGGATTTCTAAATTTGAAAGTGTAGCTAGGAATTTAATGGAAAAAAAAAATAATTTGGGTGTATTTATTTAATTTGGGTGATTTATGTGATAGGTATTTCCAGGCTTGTGCTGTTGCTGTTAGGGTAGGAGGATCAGGAAAAGTTAAAGAAGGGTTGGATATATGAGAGATAATAAGATTTTTAAGGGGACAATAATTATTAAATCAAAGTTCCAGAGTCATCCAGGGAAATTAATATGCTTCTTTGATCCAATATTGACTTTGTTTAATTAAGTTGGTGATATAATACCCATAAAGGTCTGGAATTCCTATACTCCTCCACTCTTATGCTTGGTTAATACATATTTAGAAATTCTTGCTCTTTTGTTTTTCCATATGAAATCATTTAGAATTTTTTGTAGTGGGTTAATAGTTTGAGGTGACATACTGTAGGTAGTGGGATGGATCTGAATAGGTAATGGATTTTAGGTAAGGGTTATTAGTTTCAATGTGATTAGTCTCCCCAACCAAGATAGATCGTATTTTTGGGCATGCTTGAGGTCATTTTTTAATTTTTCCAATAATCTATTTATGTTGGTGCTAACCATAGTTTGAGGGTTTTTAGTTATTTGTATTCCTAAATAATCTATGGATGAGTCTTCCTAAGTAAAGGAGGAGTGGATTTGATAGAATTTGTAGTTGGGTGATCAAGATGGAATGATAGTAATTTAGATTTCTTTGGGTTTCATTTGTTATATGATATTTGTGAATATGTATCTAGGATCTTTATAATTTCTAGTATTGATGGGAATGGATCTGAGAGGGAAAGGATTATATAGTCTGCAAATAGGCCTATTTTATGATTTTTTGTTTTAGTTGGGATACCTTTTATTTTGTCATTTGTTCTAATTAATTTGGCTAATTGTTGCATTGCCAATACAAATAATAAAGGGGAGAGGGGGCATCCCTGTCGAGTACCATTGGTAATGTCGAAGGATACAGACAAATGATTATTGGTATATTCTCTAGCAGATGGCTTAGAGTATAGTGGCATAACTCTTTGTATAAAACTGTCATCTAGGCCGAATTTTGACAGAGTCGCCCTCAGATACTGTCAGTTTATTTGGTCTAATGCTTTTTCTGCATCTAGCGCCAGCAGTATGGATGGTATTTTATTGTTTTCCATCTGATGTACGAGGTTGATTGTCCTCCTCATACCATCAGTGGTCTGCTGTCCTTACACAAAACCAAGCTGATCTTTATTTATCATATCTGGGAGGAGCTTTTTGAGCCTGTCGGCAATCATTTTTTAATAAATTTTAATGTCGGTGTTTATTAAAGAGATAGACAGATAGACAGCTTCTATACAGAGTGAGAAGCAGGCTGACACTGAGAGTTAACTTATGCTTACGGTCCCACTTACGCATGACTTTTGCAGTCTTGCATCACCATCACCCAACACGGACTGACACTCTCCGGACACGAGCGCCTCAGCTGCATGGAACTACATGCAGCCGACTGCTCCTGTCAGGACAGTGTGCGGCCATACCGGGTGATGCGATGCGAGACTCGCACAGTGACAGTCAAAGATGAATTGAGTCCATGACTCGGGTGAATCCTGAGGTCACCGCAAACATGGCCGAAAACAGCCGAAGATTGCCGAGTGACAAGCAGTGCAGTGTATACCCCCAGAAGTTAACAGAACCTGTCATGACATCATAGCCATGTGACCAGTCTAACCCAATGTCTATACAACATTCACACCAGACTGGTCCCATAGTTATGACGTAATGGCAGATCCTGTAAGTCAGTGGTAATTACCGGCGGCACAGTGATAATCGGATGCGGAAGCAGAAGTGGCCAGGAGACAGTCTGCAGGATGCATCGCGGGACCTGTAAGTATAATCATAATGTTTTTTAATAATGAGCTTTTTTTTACAGCCCCTGGACCGAACTGGACCCGAACTGTAACAAGAACTTCCCAGAAAGCTTGTGTTCGGGATCGTGTGCACGAACACCATGTGTTTGGCACGAACCCCGAACTTTACAGTTCGGGTTTGCCCATCACTAAACACAACCATAACAAACTTTTGAAATAAAGACTATTTTCTAGAGGCAATGCAACAATAGAAACATACCGTACATAGAAAGTACAAGACTTGACCTTATAAAACCTTTACATTGTTAAGGGAAAAAGCTCATTGATGACATTGTTTCATAGTCTATAATAGTATATATGCCTAATTATGCAGTATTACTTTATTATTCTTCATACTCAAGTTTCTGCAAAACTAGACAGATTTGAGTCTGGGAAAGTTATTCCAGGAATTGAGTTCCATTATTTTCTGTACACGAGTTGAGCCCGTCCGAACGTTTGACTGCTCATTACGAGTACCGCATACCCGAGCATGGTAGTGCTCGCGCACCACTAGTTGTCACCATGTAGTGACAACATAAAGTACCCAGGGGTGCTAATTTCATTGGTGCAGCCTGTGGAGCCACCCAGGGGCCCAAGAGGTAAGGGGGGCAACTACCACCTCCAAAGCAGTAAGCCGTTTCTCTCATAAACAGAACTATTATTCTGCAAATGACTCATATACAGTTCTTGCACAAGTTCCCCTTTCCAACTGGTCCTGCCACTGTTAGTGCAAGTACTACATGGGTAATCTGCAGACCATAAAAGAAATTATTAAATCCAATAGCTCATAAATAATGTCTTCTATGTGTAAGAGGGTGGCCTCGGTGGACGTGTGTTTCTGTTCCTGAAGACTCCAATCTCGACTATGTCTTATAATGTGATGTCATTCATAGTGTCATAGTATATATGACATAATATATAAGTGCTATGTAGGATGTAAAGTGTGATAAGCAATATTAATATTAAGTATAATAAGGTGTGGTATAATGCATAGACGTATCTGTGTTGGTAATGTGTAAGGTGCTATGGTGCATAGTAATATAATGTTTATGTAGGAAAGTAATGCAAACTGTGTAAATGTATGTAGGTGAGGAGTTAAGTTCTGCCCAGCAACTATAGGGCAAATAGGAGGTAAGTGTGGGAGGACTAGCCCACAATGGGTGGGTTTAGTTCTTAAGGCAAGAGACTGGTTTCCGTTTCACAGTCAGGTAGAGAACAATAAGTGTTGTGTATGGAAGTACAATTCAAGTAGATGCTAAAGACCGCAGTTAGTGAGTGATTTGTGGCAACTACAACTACTACGGTCTGAGTGAGAAAGCTAGCTCTAAGGAACAGGACAGACACATGAAAGGTCAGCATATTTTCCTGGCCAAGAACGGACTGACTCTTCTAGTAAGGAGCCTTGGAAGGATCCTTAGCAGAATGCCTGGTGTAGCTTACAGATGTGTGGGAATCAACTGAGATGGTGACAAATGTGAAATGAGAATACAGTCCTGGGCATCAGATCTGAGAGTGTGGCTACTTCCTGTTGCTGGGAGAAATGTGGAATAACGTGTGCGCTAAGATAAATTTTGTGTATGGTACTGTGATGTCAGGCTGGTTGACAGAGGAAGGACTGCATACCAGCAAAAGCAACAAATGAGGAAATTGGAAAGTGTGTCCCAATCAATCAATAATGTTGATTCTCTTGGTCCTGAAGAAGGGGACTGGATCCCAGCATCGTGTCGAACTATGGAATAAAGATATTATCATTAATGAACAATTTTTCTTTATTGGCAGCAGCGTGGCGTTAAACCCATTTCTTCTCTCCGGCACCGAACATTAACCCATGTGGGGCTGCGGCAGCCGCCATTATCACTTATACCTTCACTAAAAGGTGGCCCGATTCTAACGCATCGAGTATTCTAGAATTTATTGTGTAGTTAATGTATGATTTTTGTTATATATATATATATATATATAGATGTTGTTGTGTGTAGTTGCCAAGTGTTTGTGTAGTGGCTGTAAATGTTCTGGGTGTTGTCTGGGTGGGGGTGTGTGAGAGCTGTGTTGTTTGTGTGGAGCGCTGTGTGTGTGTTGCGTTGTTTGTGGAGCGCTGTGTGTCTGCAGTGTTGTCTGTGTGTGGTGCTGTGTGTGTTGCGCGGTTTGTGTGGGTGTGGGTGTGGGGTGCGTGTGTGTGTTTTGGGGGGAGGTATGTTTTGTGCAATGTGTGTGTGTTGTGCGGTATGTGCGTATATTAGTGTATGCTGCGGTGTTTGTGTGTTGGGTGTTGTGTGTGTGCGGCGTTGTCTGTGTGTGTGGGTGTCTGTGTATGTGGTTCCCGGTGTGTGTGTGTGTGTTGTGTTGTGCAGTGCGCGTGTGGCAGTGTGTGTGTGTTTTGGGGGGAGGTGTGCACCCCCATCGTGCTCCATCCCCCATGCTGCGCACCCCCCATCGTGCTCCATCCCCCATGCTGTGCACTACCCATCGTGCTCCATCCCCCATGCTGCGCACTCCCCATCGTGCTCCATCTCCCATGCTGCGCACCCCCCATCATGCTCCATCCCCCATGCTGCGCACCCCCATCGTGCTCCATCCCCCATGCTGCGCACCCCCCATGGTGCGCACCCCCCATCGTGCTCTATCCTCCATGCTGCGCACCCCCCATCGTGCTCCATCCCCCATGCTGCGCACCCCCCATTGTGCTCCATCCCCCATGCTGCGCACTCCCCATCGTGCTCCATCCCCCATGCTGCGCACTCCCCATCGTGCTCCATCCCCCATGCTGCACACTCCCCATCGTGCTCCATCCCCCATGCTGCGCACCCCCCATCGCGCTCCATCCCCCATGCTGCGCACCCCCCATCGTGCTCCATCCCCCATGCTGCGCACTCTCCCTGTCGTGCTCCATCCCCCATGCTGCGCACTCCCCATCGTGCTCCATCCCCATGCTGCACACTCCCCATCGTGCTCCATCCTCCATGCTGCGCACTCCCCATCGTGCTCCATCCCCCATGCTGCGCACCCCCCATCGTGCTCCATCCCACATGCTGCGCACTCCCCATCGTGCTCCATCCCCCATGCTGCGCACTCCCCATCGTGCTTCATCCCCCATGCTGCGCACTCCCCATTGTGCTCCATCCCCCATGCTGCGCACCCCCCATTGTGCTGCACAGTCACACATCAGACAGTATACACGCACACATCTGATCGCATACACTCACACCCCACTTCTGCCTGTGCCCTCCAGTGGGCAGTCCCAGCAGCTGTACTGCACGCCGTGCTCCTCTGCCTTCTGCCGACACGCACACACCCGATCGCATACACGCACACACCCGATCGCATACACGCACACACCCGATCGCACGGGAGCCCACACCAGCGTACACCGGCAACCCCAGCAATGCAAGGGTATTTGTCGGCTGGGTTGCCGGCGTACGCTGGTGTGGGCTCCCGGGGGTACAGCACTCACCTGGGAGTCGGGGCTCCGTGTCGGTTCGGGGAATGCGTGCGGGGGACGGGGCCAGGCCGGGCGTGCAATGCGTGAGGGGGGCGGGGCGTGGCCGAGTTGCCAATGTGTGCAGGGGGCCGGGGCGAGAGGCCAATCCGTGTGGGGGGGTGGAGCCTGGGTGAGCGGCCAATCCATGCGGGGGGGCGGAGCCGAGGCGAGCGGCCAATGAGAAGCTTGTCGCGGTAAGGACAGAATTTTGGAGCAAGACAGACAGACAGACAGACAGACTAAGGCAATTATATATATAGATAAGGGTTATTCCTTTCTACAACCCTGCCAGGTGAGTGTTATCCTTCACACACCACTATTTTTAATCTGGTAAAACCCGATTGTGCTCACTCCTTTTTAAGTTGATGTGATGTTGTATTGGAAGATCTCTGTTCATTAAAAAACTGTTGTTTAAAAACTTTTGGCCTCTGTTACTGTCTTCACTATGGATTGGTCCTGGTTCAGCAGAAGTAATGGCGATAAACAGTCTGCAAAAAGGTATATCCTTCACCACACAAGTCGATGTAGCCAGCCAGGACCACAATCCTCCTGTAGGTTGCTGGTGTTAAACAAAAAATGTGCCTCGTCGCAACTGCTGCCCCATGCACCCTCACATATGATTGCAAATTCCTATTGTTTTCACCCAGCACTATGAAAAAAATTTTCCAGCCACAACTTGTGTTTGCAGAAATTGCTGCCCAAGCATCTTTGACTCGTCATGCTTCTAGAAAACTGAATATTTTTTTCTCAATCCGTACAAACTCTCCATCCTTCTAATAACCACAATTTTGTTCCAGTTGATTGTAATGTTTCCCCTATTATTTTCCCTGCTGTGTAGTACACTGTTGGACACAGACAGAAAAGGGCACCTGTGCAAGAAACAGCATATGGCCCCTTGGCAGTGCAAAAGCTCATCATAATACATAACTCCAACTGCCTTGGTCCCTAACCTCTTGGGCTCCTCTGAGGCCACACAGGTGTCACTCAGACGTCAGGAATGCAACATGCAGTAAGGATGACTTCAACTTTTTTTTAGTGGGGAACAGGGAGATGGAGGACAGTTGGGTAAACAACAGTCAATGATGAAATACAAAGCAAAAGACATTTTATTACAGTTGGCACATTTCATAGTTACATTCGAGTGATCAGGTATGTGCAAATGTAAAACAGGCGGTCGGATACAACTGGGCAGAGAATGAAGAGTCGGCATTAACCAAACCAACAACGGTTTGACTTTATACAAATTAAGGATTATGAGAGATAATGATACAACACAAGTAACGTGGGGCTTCACGTGTTGACTGCCCCACGTGAAGCAGTCAACAGAAAGGTCAGATTCTGGTGGACAGCAGCACAGTGTGGATGGAAGGCCTTGCCCATCATGGGAGTCAAATAATAATAATAATAATGTTTTATTTCTATAGCGCCAACATATTCCACAGCGCTTTACAATTAAGAGGGGACACGTACAGACAATATAAGACAATACAAAATAACAAAATTAAGATACCAGGAGGAGTGAGGGCCCTGCTCATAAGCTTACATTCTATGAGGAAATAGGGAAGACACAAAAGGTGAATGGGGGGGATAAAAACTTGCTATATATGGTCCAGCCATCGATTTAATAGGGTATTCAAATAACAGGAATAGCAATAAGATTCACTCTGCCCTCCAAATGTTGCACCTACTGAAGGGAGTACAGTGCCTGGAAAAATTAGTCTAAGATGAGGGATGTTCACCCCATAAAGCAAAGTGGAGAGAGAAGATCCCATAGTTAGAGAGTGAACACAGAGAATGAATGGAGACCTGTAAGAGATGGGAAGATGAGCGAGGAATACCTTACCCAATGCAAGCATAAGCCATGATGCAGGATGACGAGGGGTGAGAGAGAGAGCATAATTTTTCTTCAGCAAGTCGTCTGCATTACCCTGGGACCTGAAAGTGACTAAGATGGAGCTTCTGTACACCATGGATGTGGAAGATGATGGTGGCTCCAGAGAAAAGGCAGGGTCGGATTCCCGGCTAAGGTACAGTCATGTGTTGGAGGTGGTGTACTGACGCAGCTGTAGGAGGTACCGTGTATGCAAAGTACCATTACCCCATATAAAGAGCTGCTTTGAGGCTGCAGAGACACATGGACTGACACCTGATGATGACATTTGGTGGCCTGGTGGAGGAAGTCACTGGGTCCCTTGGAGAAGAGAAGGAAGCTGAACTCCCGCATGAAGTAATGGGTGTACCTGTTGAGACACTGCAGGAGGAGCCTCAAAGTACTGAGCATGCTAATGCTGACATTTCATCTACCGTGTTTTTCCAAAAATAAGACACTTTTTTTCTACGTAAAACACACTATGGCTTATTTTCAGGTAGGTCTTATTTTTGGCGAAACATGGTTGAGGGTAAGTTTACCCCTCCAAAAAAGCAGACTCCCCCCCCTTCCCAAGAAACTCATAGTTACCAGACGTTTCCAGGGCTCCCAGGTCCATCGCCATCCTCAGCGAGTGCTCCTAGGTAAGCTGCATGCCATCCTCCCCTACTTCTGGCCGACATACTCACACATAAACTCATACACACACTTATATCAGATTACACACACACCAGATTGCACACACGCTCACTTACTACATCTGACGGTACCGATTGCTTCCAGCCAGGAGGGGAAGATGGGATGCAGTCAATGCATCAATGTGTTTCACCGCTGGTTCTCTATGCATTCCACCATACCGCATCCCAGGATTCTCTGATGGCAAGAAGAAATCGGTATCACTGGATAAGTTGAGTGTGTGATCTGATGTGTGATTGTCTGAGCGATCTGATGTGTGATTTTGTGTGTCATCTGCTGTGTGTGTGTTCTGATGTGTGTGTGATCTGATGTTTGAGTGTGTGTGTGTTGGTGTTCGATCTGAGTTGTGTAAGTGTGCGATCTGATTGTGTACACGATATTATGTGTGTGGGTGTGCGATCTAATGTGTGTGAGTGTGCGTTCCACTGCAGGTCCTCCCATTCGGCGTCTGGTGAGTATGACTGCAGGGTCGTTTCTTTTCTTTCTTCTCTCTTTTGGGGGTGGCTTCTTTCAATAATGAAGTGTCCTGCAGTATTCTTTAACTTTTTTGCAAACATATGAAAACACATTTTTATTAAACCGGGGATGGGACGGGACTGGATCCTTTCAGTTGCCCACCCAAACAAACCTGAACCTTGATGCTGCCTCTAAAAACAGGTCAGCACCCCTTTTCCCCTGTCCAGGAAACAGGAACGGGTCCAGGTGTTGCCCAATGGGCCGGGTACAAAGTTCCATACCCAGCAGTCTCTCAGAGGCCCCACGTCCAGGGGACCCCTGACCCAGAGGGTGGTCACCAGTTGCAATGGTGACAGAACCTCGGCCTCCTCTGCGGCAGGCCCTTCCTCCAACCAGCCTCCCTGGGGGCTGTAGGACCTGAAAGGGTGGTCCGGGGTTATTTACAAGCCCAAAAGTTATTTCGTGGCCTGCAAGTTCTCAGCCTTGTTCATATTAAAACGAGAACATCAACAAAGTCCCAACGGGGACAGGCAGTTTGGTAGCCGAGAACCGCTACCTTCTTTAACACTCCTCTTCATCCTCGGGACTGTATGGCGGGGGAGGGGACTGGGTATTGCGGCTCACCCTTCCCTTCATATTAGGGGCGAACCAGCCCCTCTCCCCGAAATGCCGGGTGTAGCTCACCAGCTCTCCGGGCTCCAGGTCACGGTCCGGGTGACCTACGGGCAGGTGCGGGTACACATCACTGCGGGACACAAACACTTACGCCTCCAGGCCGGGCTTATATATAAACCCCCATCCACGGTCGGGGTCAAATTGCCAGACTTGGCCTTCGTAGGTCGGGCCCCGTACCCGATAGGTGGCGCTGCAGAGATTCTCCTTCTCCCTGATGGTCCGGGCCAGCACCTCTGCCTTCTGCCTCTCATGTGCTGTGATCTCCCAGCCCAGCTGGCGCTGCTGCCGCTCCCAATGCGCGGGGGTCGGGCCCAGCCGGAGCTCCCCCGCGCCGGCTGCGACCGGCACCTTCTGGACTGGGGAACTCCACTGTGTCATTGCCTGCTGTGCTGCCTTGCAGCGGCAACCCTGCGACGCCTCAGCCAAGGCCTGGTTTGTGGGAGCGGCCAGCTTTACCTGCTAGGCTGGCTTCTGGACAACGGCCACCTCCATCTTGGCCGGGCGTTCTGCCGGGGCCTGGATCACCTTGGCGCAGTTGCTTCCGGGACTGGCGGGTCCACACTGGGAGCGGGTATCCTCTGGAGATGGGTCTTCCAGGGAAGTGGTATTGGCGCCGGCCGGATGACTGGCCATCCTCGGGCTGCTTCCACGGGCGGGTCCTCACGGGCGGATTGCACAGGCTCCGCTGCCGGTGTCAGGGGCAGCGGACCGAGCAGGGAAGCGGCGGCAGCCGGTACGAGCAGTGAGCTAGGCAACATAGAGGGCAGGGGCAGACCGGGTCCCTCAGCCGCATCGGCCGGTTCCTCAGGGATACAGGGGTGTGGGTCGCTTACCCGCTCTTCCAAAATTGCCTCCACTTCACTTACCCGCATGGCCGCAGCTATGTCCTCCATCTCGGCCACCCATTGCTCCATCAGGAAGCGCACCTGGGCCTGCAGACGGCGACACATCAATGTCGTCCGGGCTTCCACCCACGCTGCTGTTCCGGGCGCGGGTTCCGGTGCTGCGGGCTTGCAGGACGGGTCAGCCATTGCAATTTCACGGGGTCTAGGAACCAGAAGTGTGGCAGGGTCCTGGAGTCCCTGCCCTTTATCAGCTCGGTCACATGTCGCTGAATCGTCGCCCGCCCCCCCTTGGTCTTTTCGCGGCACTCCCTTTTTCTACTGGGCAGTTTCGCTTTCCGACCGCGTGCTTTGCTGCACGGTCATGTTCCCAGGGGACGGGGCTTCGGCTTTTCGCGCCCTTTCTGCTGGGAAGATGATTCTAGCGGGAATCTTTGCGCCAAAATATGGTGGATTCTGCAAATTTCGCAGTATTCTGTTCGTGATGCCAGAAGAGTCGATGTGTACCGCCCCGCGCTTGGCCGAAGCCGAGACGCTCGGATCCGGGCTTGTTGGTGGGTGGCTCGAGTGCCTTCGGACTCGGGGTCACTTCGCTCTGAAAGGGTGCTGGCGCTACTTAGGGGTTGGTGGGTAGGTGTATGGCCGGAGCCGTGTTTGAGTTAGTGACGCCACCCACGGGATGGGGTGAAGGTGTAGGCACCACAGCTGCGGTTACGGGGCACCCAGGGGAGATGGTGATGCAGCAAGATGTTAACCCCTCCGTGGGCAGGGATGATGGCCCCGGGACCCATTGAGGAGAGTGGCTGGGCGGTGCAGGGCGGTGCGCGGCCAGACGGCACTGTTGTACTCACTGTTATTGACACACACAAGTCTCTGATGAACAAAGTTGATGGTGGTCGGTGCCCGTAGCCGGTTTCGTGGTCTTTTCCTTTCTCCTGCACTGTGTAGTGTATGTGTAGACTGCCTGCGCTTCAGCAATGGGAGTCCACTCCCCGTCTGTGTATATGTCGGAGAAGTCCGTTTACCCACAGACGCTGGCCCGTGGGATCTCTCTGCCTGTGCGGTGGCTTTCTATCCCCCTTGGTGGGCTGTTGTCTTCAGTCGGGACTTGGGTGGGAAAGGACCTAAAGTCCAGACCGCAATCAGTTGATTAACTCAGTCCAGTGGCTTCTGGACCTCGATTCAGGGTCTGAGTACCCCCCTGTGTGCTCCGGTTTCCGAATCGGTTCCCCGGGTCGGTAAAGGTGGGCCACTACCCTGTTCATATTACCAGCACGGTTCCACCGAGTCATCTTCCCGTCTCCTGCAGGCTAGGCCACCGTATGCCTCCTAGCCGAGGTACCAGGGCTCTGACCCCGGCACCTGTCAGTTTTCGCTGCAGACCTGTCACCTCAGGCCTGCTGCACTCCACTCAACTCCACTGCGACTACAACTCGACTGTAACTCAACTGAACTTTTTTCCTGCCTCAGGCTCTCTGAACTCTTTGGTGGGCGTGGCCAACTGCCTGGCTCCGCCCCCCTGGTGTGTCCATCAAGCTCTGCGGGAGGTGACTAGGGTTTAATGTGGTTGGCTGGTGTTACCTTATGTGGGACTGGTGTTGTGCAGGGCGCTATCTGTGACTACCTGGCTAGTCCAAGGCATCACACATCGATGTGCCTTATTTTCTAAGAAACTATATTTGGCTGAATGTAATTACGATATTAGTAACAAGGAATTACTGGCGATCAAATTAGTGATTGGCAACACTTTCTGTAGGGAGCGATCCTGCTGCTCTTGCATTACTCCTGAGTCTCTTATGGTCTATTTCTGTGTGTGCAGTGTGTCAGAATTTTTTATTTTCTTTTGTCTGTCTTTATCTGTTTTCTATTACTCTTGCCTTGTCCTTTCCTCATGGGAGAATGTTATCAGAGTTGTACTGGTCAGGAGTATAGCCAGGAATGGTACTCAAACATCTCCACAATCAGGAGTAACCCTGAGGTTAGGGATAGTCTGGATTCCCCTAGTGTGAGGTACAACATTGGAGCCCTTGTCCCCCACTATCCTAATAGTCACCTCATGACAACAAGATGGGGACCAGGATGGACACATTACTACACTATAGGGACAAGGATGGGAATATTACTACAAGATTGGGACCAGTATGGAGACATTACTTAGAGGGGACCAGGATGGGACATTACTACACTATGGGGACAAGGATTGGGAGATTACTACAAGAAAGGAACCAGGATGAGCACATTACTACACTATGGGAATAAGAATGTGCACGTTACTACAAGAAAGGGACAATGATGGACACATTACTACCAGAAGTGGACAAGGATGGGCACATTACTAAAAGATTAGTATCAGGATGGAGACATTACTACTAGGGGACCCGGATGATGATATTACTACAAGAAGCGGACCAGGAGGAGCATTTGTAGTGCCCCTGCGGCTTCAGGCGCCACAGGGTACTGCTCCTCACTTAAGGTGCAGTATTCATCTCAGATACGGAGGAGGTCGTCGCTGGTAACAACCACAAATTCACTCATCCAACACATAAACACGGGAATTCTATCACTGGGACCAGGCTAGGGTAGGTGCTGGGGTGGCCATCACGAGGTATGGGACCTCATGCCCACTAGTTCAGGAACCCGGGAGGTGAGGCACCCACAGGGGAGTTAGGAGCGATCACTCACACAAGGCAGTAGGAAGTCAGTCAAGGAGTCCAGCAGATGCTGCGAGCACCGGGAGCACTTGGGAACAAGCAAGCAAAGACACGGACAGTTCGGGGCCTGTGGTCTGTAGCTGGAGGCTCGACCCAGGTTGTTAGGAAAGAAGGGGGATCCCAGAGTTTGCGGGGAGTGCAGAGGGCACCCATGACCCATTCCATGGCTCAGGAGCTGGGGTGGAGGAAACCATAGAAAGGTAACACACAGAAGGAAACACCGGCCTTGACCTCCGAAGTATCCCGTATCGGCTGAAGCCCATCACAGCATAGTCCGGTATTCCAATGGCAGTGTGCTTCCCGTGAGTAACAAGAACTTGAACTGCTCCATATGTGTCGTCTCCTCACTGCCGACGCTCCCATCATCGCGCCCCTGCGCCATGACTTCTACTGCCGTCACCCTCCCTGGGGCAAAGCTCTGCCTATGGAGAGCTGAACCATCTGAGTTGCCTTGTCATCGCCCCAGCAGAGAAGCAACCGCAGCGGTGGCTAATATTGGCCGCACACCACAGATGGCATCACAAACAACTACTCCCATCATTCCCATCCCCGTCTTTATTAACACCACCATGGTCACGGAACCGGGCAAGGCCACCGCAGTGACCCTAGAGAAGTACCAAAGTTCGGTAATGAGATGTCCCCAACCCCGTGGGCGTGTCCCATTATTACGAGATAAAAACCAGGATGGACACATTACTACAAGATAAAGACAAGGATGGGCACATTACTACAAGATGGGAACCAGGATAGGGACATTACTACAAGATGGAGACCTGGATGGGGCTTTACTACACTATGGGGAAAATGATGGGGACATTACTATAAGAATAGGGCACATTATTACAAGATGGAAACCAGGATGGGGACATTATTTCAAGATGAGAACCATGATGGGTACATTACTATAAGAAGAGAAATAGGATGAGGTACCATATTACAAGATAGGGACAAGGATGAGTGACATGCAGTAACTACAAGATAGAGATCAGGTTTTGGATATTACTACAAGAGGTTGGTTAGAATTACTATATGGTGCTAATTGTAAGACAATATTACTGTATGTGGTCAATTTGGGGGGAAAACATTGTAGAAATGTAAAAAAATAAATAAACATAAAGCTTGGAAAAATATTTTCTTGCTAAAAATGCATGCTGTTTCATATATAAAGTACACAAAAAAGTGCACATTTGTTATCGTCACATCTGTGATGATCCAAGTTATAAAACTGCACCATAAACCCATACGATGAATAACGTTTAAAGAAATAAAACATGCCAAAAATGTTCCAAAAAAATGATCAAAGGAGTATAGAAAAGTATGGGATCACTAAAAATGTCACTGTGTCCTGCAAAGAATGCGGTCCCTCAAATTCAATTTTTTTAAGTGTGCGGCCAAAATGCCCCGCCGAATTTGAGACCCCTGCTTTAAGGTGTTATCAAAGTTTATGCAACCTTCTCTTATTTTCCAAAGGAAAAGCAGCAGTCCTAGTAATTGGACCTAGTAAACAGATGTTTAATTATTATACAACACTCCCCTTGTTTTCATGGACTTCTGAGAATATTTTATTTGGCTTAAAGTCGACTAAACTGAACTGTGACAGTGTTTAATAGCCAAGTGAGGAAACTGCCCTTCCTGTTGCTGGAAAGAAAATAGCAAAATATAAAAACAGGCGGTAAAATGTCACCATCAAAAATGAGTGCATGAAATATATAGAATTGAAGAAAACTGCAATAGATAGATACATTTTGCTTTGCATTCTATTGAAATTAAAATGAATTTTAGTATCACATTAATGATATTAGTTGTTTTTAGCTGAAGCACCACTGCGCCTATATAAACATTACTGATGTATAATTTTTTTTTTTTTAATCTTTATCTTTTATCTTTAATCTGCACAGTTGTTTACAGATTAGTGAAGCAGTTTGTGCTCCAGAGCTGCACTTCTTACTGTAACAAAGTGTTAAAGTGCAAGTATAGTTGAATATTTTGGAGTCTGTCTTATGTCAGTCAAACACCATATACAGTCGTGGACAAAATTGTTGGAATCCTTCGGTTAAAGTAAGAAAAACCCATAATGGTCATTGAAATGACTTTTTTGAAATGACTTAAAACTGACAAAAATGCTGGGGCCCTGGACAGGCGGGGGGCTCATTAGCGGTCAGCAGGAGCAGGTTGGTCACTTTCTTTCTTGCGACCCTCGGGCAGATTTTCGGGGACTGCAGACAGTGCATCGGCCAGCAGCCTCACTGTGCTGTCTGCCAGCACTTTAAACCAGCCGAGCACGTGCCTGAAGAGTTCAATGCGGGGTGCATGTGCATTGCAGGCTGGATTCACCTGTGGGCGGAGCTAGCATGCAATGCACTCATGTACCACAGATAAAGATGAACAGCTGCCGGCTCCCAGCGTCTTCCGGTGCCCCAGCATGTCCAGGGCTAGTATGTGAATTCCCCACAGGCTCCCAGGGCCAGTATGTCAATGCCCCACAGGCCCCCAGGGCCAGTATGTGTATGCTCACCAGCATCCCCCAGTGTCCCCAGGCCAAGCTTGGCCAAGCTTCAAAGGAGACAATGATTTTTACTGAAGCCTGGCCACAGCTAGGTCTTCAAAGGAGGGCTACCATGACAATCACTTAAAATCAGATGATTGCAGGTTATAATTAAATTAAAAAATATGTAAACAAATTAAACATAAAAGTTCAAATCACCCCATTTTGCCTCATTAAAAATAAAGATGAAAAAATACATATGTGGTATCGTTAAGTTTACAAAAGTCCTATCTCTTAACCCCTTAACCTCCTGGCGATTTTTCGCTTTTCGTTTTTTAATTTTTCCTCCCTTTCTATCATGAGCCATAACTTTTTTATTTTTCCTTCAATATTGCCATATGAAGGCTTGTTTTTTGTGGGACGAGTTGTAATTTTGAATGAAATCATTAGTTTTACTATATAGTGTACTGGAAAATGGGAAAAAAAATTCTAACTGCAGTGAAATTGCAAAAACAGTGCAATTGCACAAATGTTTTTGGGGTCTTTTATTTAGCACATTCACTACATGTAACATGTAATGACATGTCAGTATGATGCCTCACATTGGTACGAGTTTTAAGATACCAAATATGTATAGGTTTACTTTTATCCAAGGGGTGAAAAAAATGTCAGAAATTTGTCCAAAAAAAAGAATAGCGCTTTTGTCACCATTTCCGAGCCCTGTAGCATTCAAATTTTTCAGGATCCGGACCTCAGTAATGGCTGATATTTTGCGTCTTGAGCTGGTATTTTTAATTATAACATTTTTGTGTCGATGTAATGTTTTGATCACCTGTTATTGTATTTTAATATAATGTTGCGGAGACCATAAAACTTAATTTTGGCGTTTGGAATTTTTTCTCGCTATGTCATGTACTGATCAGAATAATTGATTTTATATTCTGATTCATCAGGTATTTCTGAATGTGGCAATGCCAAATATGTATTTCTTTTATTATTTTATTTTCAATGGGGCGAAAGGGGGGGTGATTTGAACTTTTATTTTTTTTATTTTTTTCATATTTTTAAAACATTTTACATTTTTTTTATTGATTTTGCTATTTTTTAAAACCTTTTTTTGATTTTGCTTTTTTTTAAAACATTTTACTTTTTTTTTATTGATTTTGCTAGTCCCCCTAGGGGTCTTTATCACTGCCCAGTCCGATCACTTGTGCTGATGAGAGCAATACTGCAACATCGCTATGATCAAAAAAATGCAGTTGTCAGTGTCGGCGCTCTGTCGGCTTTCACAGGAAGTGAGTCATGGCAACATCAGGGGTCATCAGCTGACCCCATGCTACCATGGCAAAACCATGAAAGCGCGATGGTGGTGGGGAATGGCCATTTAAATCGCTCTGTTAGATTTTGACAGCATAATTGCTTAACCTAGTCCTAATGTACTAAGCTGGCAGGCAGCCATGAGCCACACATCACAGGTCCGCGAGCCACATGTGGCTCCCAAACCATGGGTTGGGGACTCCTGATCTACATGGTTAGGAGGCACGGGTGGATCTGGGATCCACCGGTGCCTGTTAGCAGCACATGTCTGCTGATCGGATCAGCAGACAAGTGCAGTGATTACCGTGGGCTCATCACTGGAGCCCATGGTAACCGCCCGGAGGCCACCTTGGATGTATTTCTACATCCAAGGTCATGAAGGAGTTAAAATATAAAAATAATTAACACGTTAGTTATATAAACAAATACATTTCAATAATGCCCAAATTATTTTTTTGGGTGCAATACTGCAGACAATGCTGTAACAACAGATCAAATTGTGATATCTATCCCAAAATCGCATAATAAAAACATCATCTTGCCCTTCAAAAAATAACTCATCACACAGCTTTATTGACGTAAAAATGTAAACATTAGAGGTCTTGGAAAATGGCGACACAAGTCTTCCAATTGTTTTTATGCAGCCTTCGGATTTTTTACCACTAAAATAATAAAAAAAACTGGACATGTTTGATATTGACGTAATTGAACTGATGAGGAGAATCATATTATGAGGACATTTTTACCACAAAATGTACACTGTAAAAACAATAATATTAAAAAAAAAACAATGTGAGAATTGTGTTTTTTTTTCACAATTTATCAACATTTGGATTTTTTCCCCAATTTTACAGTACACTATGTGGTAAAATGAATGGTGTCATTCAGAAGTACATCTTGTCCCACAAAAAAGCAAGACCTCATATGTCTATGACAGAAAAAAAGTTATGGCTCTGGGAAGAAGGGAGGAAACAATGTACTGAATATTAACTACTGAAAATCAGACACATGCATGGGAATTGTTCAATAGAAAATTTCAAAAACAAACTAGTGCTAATGGCCAGGAAAGAAATGTTGATTCCTTAGCTTTATATTTTATTGCACAACAAACAAACGATTTCTGCAACTCTCAATGAGAATTTTGCACATATCCACAGTTATTTTGGCCCACTCATCATGAGCAAACTGCCCCAGCTGTCTCAAGTATGAAGGCACCTTCTTCAGACTATATGTTTCAGCTCGTTTTACAGACGTTTAATATGATTTAGATCATATCGCAGGCGAGCCTTGCTTGGCACTGCTTGGTACTCCATCGAGTTCGGCTACTCATGGTGCTCGGCTGAGTATCACAGGTACTCGGATGTGTCGTTCGTAAAGCATTAAAGACAAAGCACAGGCATGCTTCAGTGAATGATGAAAGCAAGCACCCAAGTGAGAGCCACTTGCAGTCTCTAAATGGCTCTCACTGGGGTTAAAAACAACATTTTCAGATGTAGCGTGTTCCCCCCCCCAAAAAAATCCTGCCTCCCCTGGAAATTCTATGTTTACGGCTGGTTGTATGTGGGCAGAAAACCGAACGGCCAATCATTGACTTCCATTATACTAGTTACTCGAGTTGAACCTGTAGGTGTCTCTGACGAGCTCGACTCGAGTAACTGGCATTCGAGCATTGTAGTGTTTAATCATTATTTCGAGTACTGAGCACAAAGCATTGTGCTGCTCGCTCATTATTAATCAGAGCTCATAAACCGCCACTTCAGGATAGTACAATACTTTTCTCTTCCATTCTTGGGTGTTTTTAGCTGTGTGTTTTGAGTCATTATCCTGTGGGAGAACGCATGACCTGTGACTCAGACCAAGATTTCTTACACTGGGCAGCACATTTCTCTCTAGAATGCCTTGATAATGTTCGGATTCCATTGTACCCTGCACAAGAAACCCAGTACCAGATAGAGCAAAACAACCCCAAAACCTAACCAATCCTCCATGTTTCACAGTAGGTACAATGTTCTTGTATGCTTCATTTTTGCATCTCTAAACATAGAGTTGATGTGATTTGCCAAAAAGCTCCAGTTTTCTCATCTCATCTCCCAGAGACTTTGTGGCTTGTTATTATGTATTTTAGTAAATTCCAGTCTCTTTTTTATGATTCACTTTCAATATTGTTCTCCTTGTTAGTAATCTTCCATGAAGTCCACTTTGGCCAAGACAATGATGGACGGTGCGATCTGACACTGATGTACCTTGACATTGTAGTTCTCATCTAATCTCTAATTTCTTACATTTTGTGTAAATTCTGCAAATCTACTAGTTAGACACGTTTCCTTTTCTGTTTCTGTGTGTGACAGTCATTGTGTATGTTGCTGTACGTCCATATTAATGCCTACTTTAATAATAGGGTGTGGGAGTAGAAGGAATATTTTTGGATTTTGGACATAATCATGCCTGCTAAACTTTTGTGTGAGCGCAGGATAAACCCCTATAAGTAGGATCTGGCAGTGACTTACAATAAATATAATTATATTCATAGTAGTGAGACATTTGGGCTATTTCATTATAAATTTACCAGTAAAATAGACAAATTAACAGCTTCTTTTTCAATATTCGGTATATATTTTATTTTGTGTATTGTCCTTAGAAAAAAAGATATAAACTATTTTCCACTTGTCAGAAAAGTTATTTTCCAGCTGCATTTTGAATGACTAATCATTTACTTGTAACAATAGCTTATTATGTTGATATGTGCTTTTAATGTTTAATAGAACATAATGTTTTATTATTTTTTAAAAGGGGTTTTACAGGCCAACCAGCAACTTTGGCAGGGACTGCATCATACCGAATTCCATCAGTGTGTAATATACACACTGGTAAGATCTCGCTGTTTCATGGGTGAAGTGGCTATCTCCCACTTAATGAAGCAGGAAAAAAAGGTGGTTGGTATGTGACTGCTTGTATACAAATCACATATGAGTAGCCAGATGATGGCTGCTCAAACCTAATAAGAGAGGGAAATCCTAATATTGTGTACACAGTATTAAAAGGAATCTGTAAGCAGGTTTTTGCTACCTCATCTAAGAGCAGCATGTTGTAGCAAAGGGACTCTGAATCCAACGATGTATCACTTAGTTTATTGGCTGCAGCAGTTCTGATATAATCAGAGGCTTTAGATTTAGCAAAGCTGCAGAGCTTAAGGGGCACTTTGCACACTACGACATCGCAAGCCGATGCTGCGATGCCATGTGTGATAGGCCCCGCCCCCGTCGCAGCTGCAATATCATTGTGATTGCTGCCGTAGCAAACATTATCGCTACGGCAGCTTCACATGCACTCACCTGCCCTGCGACGTCTCTCTGGCCGGCGAACCGCCTCCTTATTAAGGGGGCGGGTCGTGCGGCGTCATAGCGATGTCACACGGCAGGCGGCCAATAGAAGCGGAGGGGCGGAGATTAGCGGGACGTAAACATCCCGCCCAACTCTTTCCTTCCGCATAGCCGGCCGGCACGCAGGTAAGGAGATGTTCCTTGCTCCTGCGGCTTCACACACAGCGATGTGTGCTGCCGCAGGAACGAGGAACGACATCGTAACATCGGTATTTCCCAATTAATGGAAATGACCGACGCTACACCAATGATACGATTACGACGCTTTTGCACTCGTTAATCGTATCATAAAGGATTTACACACTACGATGTCGACTGCGACGCCGGATGTGCGTCACTTTTGATTTGACCCCACCGACATCGCACCTGCGATGTCGTAGTGTGCAAAGTGCCCCTTAGGCTCTGTCCTGCCCACACCAGGCTCTCAGTAGAGATTGTACATTGACAGTGAGATGTCAATCAGAGCAGGGGGGTGATGAACAACATGCATGAGCCAGCTAGTCACAGCCATGATAATCACCAAGTGATAAAGCCTTTAGTTTAAGTAAACAACAGCACATAGTCTGAAAAGAGAGGCATAGTTTATGTTTGTTTTTTATCCCTACAGCATGCTGTTTTCAGATTATATAGCAAAACCCTGCTGACAGATTCCCTTTAAGAACCATATAGTCACCATATATATATATATATATATATATATATATATATATATATATATATATATATATAGAACCATAAGAACAATATTGCTTCCTGTACTGGAAAATCCATTTTAAATACAGATCTTTGCAAGACAAGCCTAGCAAAAAAAGTGTGTTTATTTTTGCCAAACTTAATCATGACAAGTAGCCTGACTGCGCACATTGCTAGCAGGGGCATAGCTATTGGGGGTTCGGATATTGAAGTTAATCCGGTGCCTTGTTCTCTTAGATGACTTGTTGGACTCTCTGCCGTATGTAAAAACATCGATGGTATCAATCCTGCGTGGTGGTTGGTGGTCTTTGTTACAGATTTGCATTGGGACTCAAGTTATTCTTCTCATTAAATTTCCAGGAGATTTATAAAATAAAGGAATACACCCTAGACTCTCAGAAAAAAAGTAAATTTCCCAATCAGGCAGGCACTGCAGTTGTTTCTGTGGGAATGTGTGCAATAGTAAGGAGGTACAGAGGCATTGTTTTTTGAAAAGGTACTGTTGTTTTAGTTATTTGGCTAGTATGACTATCATTAAAGGTGTATTGACCATGAAGCAAGAAGAAAAATATATGCAACAAAAATAACTTATCAGGACCTACTTTATTACTCATATTGCCTTGGGCATAAGGTAACACTGGCTAAAACATCTGTCTCACAAGAAAAATGCTGTATTGACATGTATAATCCTTTTACTGGAATATTGACTTTGTTCACATTTGCATTAAAGCCTTCATCACAAATTCTATCATTTCTACAAGAGGAAAATGTCAGTAAAATGTTCCCGAAAAATGATGGACAAGATCACAGAAAGATTGACTGACTGCATTATAATCAATGGAGTTTGTCAGATCCCTGGCAATGCACTTTCAACTGTATCAGTATTGTGGATGCCAATACAGTTGAGAACAATGATGGAATGGGGCAAGGTTTGCTCCCTCCTCCATCATTCTCCTTCTGCATCTGATCTGTGACAGCTCAACACAGCGGGCATGATGATGTCATTATATCGTATATCGCGCTCGCTGAACTGAAATGTGCAGCATGCCGCTGCAGAGACTGCAGCAGTGAAGGAACAAGGAGAGGTGAGTATTATTATTATCATTATCATTATTTTTTAGTCAATGTGTTGTTATGGGTGTGTCACGCTTGACAGACAGTCCTGTAGTTTCCAGCTGTAGAAGGTCGCAGCATTTGGCTACACAAACTGCTCTCTGGCTTTCCCGTTTTCCTTGCTTGGGGTTTATCCTCTTTAGGACCCTGCAGATTTCCTCACCTTTTCATCTGTTGATCGTCAGCAATTCCCTTTCTGTCTTTAAATACTTTGATTCCCCCTTACTCTGTGCTGGTGATAGGTCTAATACTCTTAACAAGTCTTCAGTGCAAGCAGTCGGTTTGTTTTCATCTGGAGTTGTTGCAGTTCCTCTTCCTGAGTGTTCTGGAGATAATATTTGTTCACTTCCTCCTGTTTGTGCTCCCTGTGTCTTCTTTAGAGCTTATGTGACGCCCTGGCAAAACCAGGTCGTCACACAGATAGGCCCCCGTATAACACTTTCCCACACGGGGTTACATTCAGCCGACCTGAAATCCTAGCCACCCCCCTTTTGGGTAGTACAGACACACCAGTGGGCCGGACCAGGCGGATGAGAAACGCCCACCTAGGGGTCTGGGAGAACTCGGGGGCGGGAAAGAAGTCAGTTGGAGTTCAGTTCAGTTAGAGTTTGAGTTTGGAGGTGCTAGTTGACAGGCGTCGGGGTTGGAGCCCTGGCGTACTGGCTAGGTGGCAAACAGTGGCCAGTGTCAGCAGTAGATGGGAAGACGGCTGCCGGAGATCCGAAGTGGACCAGGGCAGGGTTGTAGCCCGCTGGTACCGACACCGGAGAACCGACCTGGAAACCGTGCACACAAGGGGGTACTTGGACCCTGAAGCCAGGACCGAAAATAACGGCCTAGCTAATTAACCAATTGAGGGCAGGATTATAGGTCCTGACCCAACCTAAGTCCCGAAAAGAGACAACCACCCACCAAGAGGGATAGGGCATCCGCCAGGGCCCGGTAGATCCCAAGGGTCAGCATCAGCGGGAAAGGATCCCAACCAAAGGACCGGGAGCGGACCCCCGTGTTTCACAGCAGGAGGTCCAACACACAACACAAAGTGTGCAGAGGAGAGAGACATTGACTACTAGCCTGGGTGTGGGATCAGATACACCTGTCTGCAGCCGGCCACCAACACTTTGATTTACAAAAAGGACTTTGTGTTTATTGACTCCACACATCAGTGCAACTTCATCCAGCACCAGGACAACCGAACTGTAAGTTTACTGGCCCCTGCAACCCTGCACAATCCTGGGCCCCGGGGTATCCATCCCTACCCATGGAGGGGTTAATATCCAGCTGCCATCCCATCGCCCCCAGGTACCCCATAACAGCAGCTGTGGTGTCACATCTCACCATACACCGTGGGTGACGTCATAGACTAATTACAGCAAATCCCGTACAAATACGTCCCCTTTTATTCAAAGTGTCCGCACGACCCCTGAGTCCGTTAGAGTCCCTCGAGCCATACCGCAGATCCGGATCCGAGCAGCACGGCTGCTGGCACGGGGGCTGCACACTTAGTCGGGTTGAAATATTCGCTTATCCCATCTGTTCCCTACCTAGGGCCTATTTCAGGGTCAGCCAGGGTCAGGTATCCGCCTCGGTGCATACAGTTAAGTCCAGAAATATTTGGACAGTGACACAAGTTTTGTTATTTTAGCTGTTTACAAAAACATGTTCAGAAATACAATTATATATATAATATGGGCTGAAAGTGCACACTCCCAGCTGCAATATGAGAGTTTTCACATCCAAATCGGAGAAAGGGTTTAGGAATCATAGCTCTGTAATGCATGGGCCTCCTCTTTTTCAAGGGACCAAAAGTAATTGGACAAGGGACTCTAAGGGCTGCAATTAACTCTGAAGGCGTCTCCCTCGTTAACCTGTAATCAATGAAGTAGTTAAAAGGTCTGGGGTTGATTACAGGTGTGCGGTTTTGCATTTGGAAGCTGTTGCTGTGACCAGACAACATGCGGTCTAAGGAACTCTCAATTGAGGTGAAGCAGAACATCCTGAGGCTGAAAAAAAAGAAAAAATCCATCAGAGAGATAGCAGACATGCTTGGAGTAGCAAAATCAACAGTCGGGTACATTCTGAGAAAAAAGGAATTGACTGGTGAGCTTGGGAACTCAAAAAGGCCTGGGCGTCCACGGATGACAACAGTGGTGGATGATCGCCGCATACTATCTTTGGTGAAGAAGAACCCGTTCACAACATCAACTGAAGTCCAGAACACTGTCAGTGAAGTAGGTGTATCTGTCTCTAAGTCAACAGTAAAGAGAAGACTCCATGAAAGTAAATACAAAGGGTTCACATCTAGATGCAAACCATTCATCAATTCCAAAAATAGACAGGCCAGAGTTAAATTTGCTGAAAAACACCTCATGAAGCCAGCTCAGTTCTGGAAAAGTATTCTATGGACAGATGAGACCAAGATCAACCTGTACCAGAATGATGGGAAGAAAAAAGTTTGGAGAAGAAAGGGAACGGCACATGATCCAAGGCACACCACATCCTCTGTAAAACATGGTGGAGGCAACGTGATGGCATGGGCATGCATGGCTTTCAATGGCACTGGGTCACTTGTCTTTATTGATGACATAACAGCAGACAAGAGTAGCCGGATGAATTCTGAAGTGTACCGGGATATACTTTCAGCCCAGATTCAGCCAAATGCCGCAAAGTTGATCAGACGGCGCTTCATAGTACAGATGGACAATGACCCCAAGCATACAGCCAAAGCTACCCAGGAGTTCATGAGTGCAAAAAAGTGGAACATTCTGCAATGGCCAAGTCAATCACCAGATCTTAACCCAATTGAGCATGCATTTCACTTGCTCAAATCCAGACTTAAGACGGAAAGACCCACAAACAAGCAAGACCTGAAGGCTGCGGCTATAAAGGCCTGGCAATGCATTAAGAAGGAGGAAACCCAGCGTTTGGTGATGTCCATGGGTTCCAGACTTAAGGCAGTGATTGCCTCCAAAGGATTCGCAACAAAATATTGAAACTAAAAATTTTTTTTTGGGTTTGGTTTATTTGTCCAATTACTTTTGACCTCCTAAAATGTGGAGTGTTTGTAAAGAAATGTGGACAATTCCTACAATTTCTATCAGATATTTTTGTTCAAACCTTCAAATTAAACGTTACAATCTGCACTTGAATTCTGTTGTAGAGGTTTCATTTCAAATCCAATGTGGTGGCATGCAGAGCCCAACTCGCGAAAATTGTGTCACTGTCCAAATATTTCTGGACCTAACTGTAGGTGCAGAACCTATCTAAGGTGGTGACGGAAGCCAGGGGCCAATGGAATGTTTGGTCAGGAGTCACCATTTTGCCCTTCCCTATACACAGGGATTCCCTTCCCTTTCGCCATTTGCTTGGTACTTTTTTGTACCTAGTGTAGCATGAGTACCATGTGGGAACATTATACTGTTTGGAGGGCTATGAGAGCCGCATTATACTACATGGAAGGTATTGTGGTGTGCTATACTGTATGGTGGGCAATATGGTGGCATTATACTAGATGGAAGACAATGAAGGCCCCATTATACAACATGGAGGACAATATGAGGCCCATTACACTATGTGGAACGGAATGCGGGCATGTTATACTATATGGAAGGCTTTGTAGAGCCCATTATAATATTGGAAGGCTATTTGGGGGCCATTATATTATATGAAAGGCAATATGGGATGTTTTTTATTGTATCAAAGGCTATGTGGGGTCCATTATACTATTTGGAAGTCTGTGTGGGGGGCAATAATTCTGTATGGCGGGTTATGTGTTTGCCCTTGTACTATCTGAAGGGCTATGTGGAATTTGAAGGCATATGTGGGAGCTAATGTAATATTTGAAGGGTTATGTGGGGGCAATTATACTGTTTGGAAGGCTGTTTGGGGGCCATTATGCTGTTTGGAAGCCTGATTGGATGCTTTTATGCTGTTTGCATGGCTATGTGTGGTCCGCCATACTGTAAGGAAGGCTGTGCATGGGGCCGGCCAGTATGCTATTTGGAGGGCTGTGTGGGGCCATTATGCTGTTTGGAGGAGAGTGTTGGGCCATTATGCTGTTTGTAGGGCTGTGTGGGGGCCATTATACTGTTTGGAGGGTTAGTGGGGGCCATTATACAGTGTGGAAGGTTGTTTTGGGGCTATCATACTGTTTGAAGGATTGTATTGGGATCATTATACAATATGTACACTATAGAGGATCATTATACTGTATGGAGGGTTTTGTGGGGGTCACAGTTGGGGCATGATACTGTGCATGCAGTGGATACTGTGGATGAATTCACTGTGTCGATATCCTACTGTTTGGAGGGCACTTTAGGTAGCATCATACATTACTAGGGAAATGAAACGGAAATTTAGGAGCTTCAATAGGAGAACATTTACTTTGTAAGTCCCTGTGTGCACACTACATTTTTTGCCACGGATTTGCAGCGGTTTTTGCTGCAGAAAACGTGCAGGTTTTTTTTAATAACCTTTCTGCAGTCCTTCCCCAACAAAATCTATGAGAAAACCAAAATGCTGTGCGCACACTGCGTTTTTTGTTCCTATAGGTTTTGCTGCAGAATTTCTGCAGCTTTTCTGCAGCAAAAAAGAAGTAGCATGTCACTTCTTTTCCGCAGGTACCTGCGTTTTTGCCATGTATAATGGTAAAAAACCGCAGGGACCAACCTGCAGAAAAATCGCGGCAAAACCGCGGGTGCGTTTTTACCGCGGTTTTTGCCGCGGGTGCGGAATTCTGCCAGAGGGTGCAGATTTTTCTTAAGAAAAGCAAATTTCCCAGTGTGCATAGACCCTAAAGGGTACAATGTTGTTAGATATGCAATTCTGTGAATCCGCCGAATATTAGAACTTCTGCTATGGGGCCCCATGATTTCTATATATGTCCCTACAAGTTGATAACACAGAGATTTTATTAAAATTATAGCAAGCAGCCAAGACTGCTGGAATCAGGGTCTCTGTCTTTAAATCTACATCATGCTGACTTCAGAAGAAGTGGATAATACTTGGTGACAGATTCCCTTTAATGAGAAATATTACCGTATTTTTTGGATTATAAGACGCACTTTTCCTCCCAAAAATTTGGGAGGAAAATGAGGGGTGCATCTTAAAATCCAAATATAGCCTACCGTTGGGGCTGTCTGTGCAGGCGTCCGGGTGCGTGTGGGCGTCCGGGTGCGTGCGGGCTTCCGGGTGCGTGTGTCGTGGGCGGGGAGGGGACGCTGCGCTCACCACGCTCGGGTCCGGTGCTGCTGCTGCTTCGATTGCTGCTCGGTGGCTCGAGTGGTGGGCCGGATCCATGGACTCGAGTGGCGCTCCTCGCCCGTGAGTGAAAAGGGGAATGGTTTTGGGGATTTATTGTCCGTGACGCCACCTACGGTTGTGGTGAGGTTGTGACACCACCGCTGCTCTGGATGGGGATCCCGGGAGCGATGACAGGGAGCAGCTTGGATGTTGTTTTTCCCCTTCGTGGGTAGGGGGGTTGGTGGTCCCGGGGCCCGGTGAGGGAGGAATGGCAGGCGGGTTACGGGGCCTGGTGAAGTGCAGGGTCGCGGGGGCAGCGCGGTGCCGCACGGCATGGTAGTACTCACTCAGCCAATGATGAATGCAAAGTCTCCGGTAAAACAAATGGCTGGATGGACGGGTCCCACAGACAGCTTCGGTGGTTCTTCTCCCGGTAGGTTGGCGGTGACTGCCTTTCCCTGCACCTGTGTTATGTTCTCGGTTCTGGTGGCTTCCCACCGGTAACACGCTCCCCAGCTTGGGTGGAGGCTGAGGGAGCCCCTTTTGCCCACAGGCTCTGGCCCTGGAAACTGTAGCCTTGGCGGTGACTGTATTTCCCTTCACGGTTTGAGCGGTTGCCTTCAATCGGGTCTTGACTGCTGGGAAACCCCGGAGGTTCCCTTCGCTAGCGGATTTGACCAGTTTTACGGCGACTCCAAGCCTGGTCGGGGTCCGTAGGCCCTGCCGAATGGTGCTGACTTCTCCGCTCCCAGATCCGGTACCGGCGGGCCACCGCCCGTCCCCGGTCCTTACGGTCACCAACGTCTGCCAACCTTGCTGTATGTGCCCGGGCCACGCACCCGGACACCGTCAGTCTGCTCCACTACCACGTCACTCCTCAAACTCAAAACTGATCTTCCTTCCTTTTCCCGCCTCCAGGACTGTGAACTCCTCGGTGGGTGGGGCCAACCGCCTGGCTCCACCCCCTTGTGTGGACATCAGCCCCTGGAGGGAGGCAACAAGGATTTTTGTTTGACCTAGATGTGCCTAGCCGGGGTGTGGGGTGTGTTGTTGCAGTACCTGTGACGTCCTGGCTTGTCCAGGGCGCCACATTCCCACTTAGTAAAATGCAGACCGTCCGCAGGCTGCCTGTCCATCACCGGTTTTATTTTTGTTAACTGCAAAAGATAGAAAACGGTAAAAACATGTAAAAATCACAAACATTTTACAGCGGTACGGCTTCCGCTCTTCTCCCACCCAAACACCCTGGCCCTGATGCTGCCCCTAAGAAGTGGGCAGCACCCCTTGAACCCAGTCCAGAACCAAGCTGCCCGAGCGGGTACGGTCTCTTTCAGGGGACCCGCATGCATGGGGACCCCTGAACCCCCGGAGGATCGCCACCGGTTACGGTAGTGGCGGGCCTGGGCCATCCCTTTCCTCCAGGCCCATCCTCCCAAATCAGCCTCTCCGGAGGCGGTAGCGGTGTAAGCCAACAATTATTTACATTCCACTAGTTCGTGGTTGCCCTGCAAGTTCTCGGGCTTGTCCGTAAGAAGTTCCTTACGCAACGGTTGAAGAAAGTCCCTACGGGGACTAATTGCCAGCAACGGCCGGTTCAATCACGGTTCCAATCAGATAACTTCTTCGGTTGATTCAATCTTATCATTCAAACTTCTATCTATACACTAAACACACAAAGCCCCTTTTAAAGAGTTGTTTCCCTGTACTTAAGTGGGGGTCTACCTAGGTTGGGACGGGTGGACCTTCGGGGTCCAGTGTCAGTTGTGGTGGGCAGTGGGGCAGAGGGAACAACTAGTTCCTCCTCCCTACTATCGTGTGGGGCAGGCGGAGGAGTAGGGGAGCTGGGTACAGGTACATCCCTGGGCACTGGCTCATGGTCGATCACTTCCATCACTTCCTCATCCACGGGTTGTGGAAACAGTATCACTGGAAGAATCACCGCGCCGTTCTGCGTAGGCCAGTCTGCCGGGAAATCACCCATCATGGTATGGATTACCTCTTTTTCTTTCTCCGCCGGTCTGGGAACTGGAGCTTCAGCTGCTACTCTCAATGGTGGTGGGCATCTCTTTAGATGGTCCCGGGAAACCGTGGCCAAAGTCCTCCCCTGGTCACGGCTGATCTGGTAGGCCTTCCCATTCTCCCATCCAGTGGGCTGTAATACATACGGGGTCTTTTCCCATTGATCATCTAGCTTGTGGGTCCTTCTTTTTCGCTTCAGCACTACATACCCAGGCTGGAAGGGACCGGCAGTCGCCTTCTTGTTGAAGCACTGCTCCTGCTGTCCCCTACTCCAGCACAAGTTCTTTTCAAAATATTCCTGGACCTGTCGGTACTGTGCTCTCCGCCGAGTGTCCCACCCAGCTGTCGAAGGGAGTGCTTCTGGAGCTTCCAACCCCATTTCTAAGTCTACTGGTAGCCTGCATCAGGTATGCTGGAGTGCATTTCGTAGAGCTGGAAGGGATGTTGTTGTACATATCGACCAGGTCAGGTAGCTTCTACGGCCACAGGTTCCGCTCTTCCAGCGGTAACTTCTTGAGGAGGCCCAGGACCAAGTGGTTCATCTTTTCACACATGCCATTGGTTTGGGCATGGTAAGGCGTGGTCCGGATTTTCTTGCAGCCGTACAACTGGCAGAATTCTTGGAATACCTCTGCTTCAAAGGCCGGACCCTGGTCGGTAAGCACCCTCTCGGGGTACCCATGCGGTCAACAGAAATAAGCCTGGAACGCTCTAGCGGCGGTATGGCCGGTTAGGTCCTTAACTGGGACAACCACCATGAACCTTGAGTAGTGGTCTACAATGGTCAGAGCGTAGGTGTACCCACTTCGGCTGGGGGTGAGCTTCACATGGTCGAGGGCAACCAGCTCCAGCAGTTGATGCGTAATGATCAGGTGTAGGGGTGCCTTCTGGCTGGCCTCGTCCTTCCTTCTCAATGTGCAGGGGCCGCATTCTCGGCACCAAGCCTCCACAGATTCCCGCATTCCACTCCAATAGAACCGCTCTCTCAACAACATTTCCAGCTTCTTCCACCCGGCCATTACTGTCGGCCAGTGTTCGGAGGGCATGGGCTCTATCATGGCGGGGTAGTCTTGCCCTTGGGGCCCTACCGCTGCCCTACACCAAATCATCATCTCACTCCTGGGAGGCACAATCAAAGGTGCCGCATCCATCACTCTCACTCCTCCAATCTCTCCTCCTGTCGAGTTCACATGCTGGCGATACATCAGGGCCCGGATCTCATGCTGCACAGCCCTCTGTCGGCTCCCTGCTGCTGTGGCAGCCAGCTGCTGCAGTAGAGTCAGCACCTCACTCATACAGTGCTCCATCACATTAGTCCCTAGCACTATTTTTGGGTTATGATCACTGGGTTCATTCATTATAACAATCAACCCCTGGTGTTGCAGTTCAGCTCGTCCCACAGTCATGGCAACTTGTTTGTATCCCACTTGGGTCAATGGGAGTCCATCAGCAGCAATCAGTGTCATGCTGCCATCTGGGGTGGCTAGTTCGTCCTTCCCCCAATACCGTTGATACAGTGTGTATGGTATTGTGGTTACCTGAGATCCAGTGTCCAGGAGAGCCATCAGCGGGATGCCGTCCACTGCCAAGGGGAAGATGGGCTGGGCTCCGATGTACCGGTCCCGCCAGTCGGGGGGGCCACTGGGTTCTACTCCTGAGGATTGGCCCGTGGCCCCAGGGGTTGTTCGTTTAACGGACACCGTCGGGAGTAGTGGCCGGGCTTGCTGCACCTGTAACAAATCGGAGGTCCATACCGTGAGTCATTGGCCCTTCTACGCTGCATCCAAGGGACGTCCTCGGGGCCGTCGGCGAGCTGCATCTTCCCCGGGGGCTGGGACCTGGTCGGAGGCTGGAGTGCGGCGAGGATCTTGGCGAGGTCCCCATCCATGCGGCGGACCTGGGCAGCCAGTTCCTCCATCATTCCGCTTGGGGCTGCAGGTACTGGAGGCGTTGAGAGGGCAGGGGCCACCACGACGGGAGCCGTCTCAGCTGGCCATGGGGCTGTCTCAGGGACTTCCGATGCTGGGGGCTGCAGCGCTTTAATGGCCCATTCCTTTAACACGGCAAAATCCACATCAGGGTGTTCTAGGGCCCACAGCCGGAGTTGTTTGCGGTCCTCCAAGGACCTCATCCCCTGTACAAACTGCTCAACTAACATTTTGTTGCTGTCCGCATCAATAATGGTGTCTACCCACTTAAGTGTGCGGAGGGCGGTTTGCAGGCGCAAGGCGTAGTCCCGAATACTATCCGCGGGCTGTTGCCGGCATTGATAAAACTGCATTCGCAGCTCGGCTTCGGTACGGGTCTCAAAGGCAGTCTGCAGCTTCTCAAAGATGGTGGCTACAGAGGACCGGTCCCCCTCGACCCAGGTCTCCGCCTCCTGCTCAGCCACACCGGTTAGCTGCCCCAGTACTACCGCTGCACGTTGCTTATCAGTCAGGGGGTACAGTTCTAATAGCGGGCTAAGCTTCTTCCAGAAGACCTGCAACGCGTCAGGTTTCCCCTCATACTGCGGCAGCCAGGTAGCTCCGGGCACATAGGGCAAGGAGAACGGCATCACCTGAGCGAGAGCTGGGGCCGCGGCGCCCCCCGCCAGTGCGGCCGGGACCTGGGCGGGCCCATTCCCATCCACGGGTGCCACTGCGGCTGCGACCGCCGCTTCTCCAGCGGCTCCGTCGGGCGCAGACATCTTGTTTCCGTCCCCCTTAGTCTTTTTCCGGTTCCTCCTCTACAGGGACGGGGTTTCGGCTTTCGCGCCTCCACTGCTCGAGGAGACGCTCGAGCGGGGACTTTTCGTGCCCAAAATGGCGGCTTCTCAAAATTTTCGGCCGGACACCTCCGGCGGTCACAAGGCGCACCTCTACCAGACGGCAGAGCGGTAAGATCCTGTTCGTGACGCCAAGTTGTCGCGGGTGGGGAGGGGACGCTGCGCTCACCACGCTCGGGTCCGGCGCTGCTGCTTCGCTTGTTGCTCGGTGGCTCGAGCGGTGGGCCGGATCCGGGAACTCGAGCGGCGCTCCTCGCCCGTGAGTGAAAAGGGGAATGGTTTTGGGGATTTATTGTCCGTGACGCCACCCACGGTTGTGGTGAGGTTGTGACACCACCGCTGCTCTGGACGGGGATCCCGGGAGCGATGACAGGGAGCAGCTTGGATGTTGTTTTTCCCCTCCATGGGTAGGTGGGTTGGTGGTCCCGGGGCCCGGTGAGGGAGGAATGGCAGGCAGGTTACGGGGCCTGGTGAGATGCAGGGTCGCGGGGGCAGCGCGGTGCCGCACGGCACGGTGGTACTCACTCAGCCAATGATGAATGCAAAGTCTCCGGTAAAACAAACGGCTGGATGGACGGGTCCCACAGATGGCTGCGGTGGTTCTTCTCCCGGTAGGTTGGCGGTGACTGCCTTTCCCTGCACCTGTGTTATGTTCTCGGTTCTGGTGGCTTCCCACCGGTAACCCGCTCCCCAGCTTGGGTGGAGGCTGAGGGAGCCCCTTTTGCCCGCAGGCTCTGGCCCTGGGAACTGTAGCCTTGGCGGTGACTGTATTTCCCTTCACGGTTTGAGTGGTTGCCTTCAATCAGGTCTTGACTGCTGGGAAACCCCGGAGGTTCCCTTCGCTAACGGATTTGACCGGTTTTACGGCGACTCCAAGCCTGGTCGGGGTCCGTAGGCCCTGCCGAATGGTGCTGACTTCTCTTCGCTCCCCGATCCAGTACCGGCGAGCCACCGCCCATTCCTGGTCCTTACGGTTCACGTCAATCAGCCCCTCCTGCAGACGGTCACCACCGTCTGCCAACCTTGCTGTATGTGCCCGGGCCACGCACCCGGACACCATCAGTCTGCTCCACTACCACTTCACTCCTCAAACTCAAAACTGATCTCCCTTTCTTTTCCCGCCTCCAGGACTGTGAACTCCTCGGTGGGTGGGGCCAACCACCTGGCTCCACCCCCTGGTGTGGACATCAGCCCCTGGAGGGAGGCAACAAGGATTTTTGTTTGACCTAGATGTGCCTAGCCTGGGTGTGGGGTGTGTTGTTGCAGTACCTGTGACGTCCTGGCTTGTCCAGGGCGCCACACGTGCGGGCTTCCGGGTGCGTGCGGGCTTCCGGGTGCATGCGGGCGTCCGGGTGCCTGTGGCTGAGTGCGTGCGGCCGGGTTCCTGTGGCTGCATGCTGGCTGTCTCTCTGTCCCGGTGGCCAGCTGCTTCTCTGTGCGGCTGGGCGGGCGGCCTGCGGTGGCTGTGCGGCGGGTGTCCCAGTATGTCCGCGGTCCAGTTTCAAATGATGGTGCCGGGTGTCAGCATGTTAGCAGATGGAGCTCACGTGCCGCTCCGAAAGTCAGCGCGTGCGCAGATGGAACCCTTGGATGAGAGCTCGATCTGTGCATGTGCCGCTCCGGGCGCCATCACTTGAATCGGGACCACGGACACTGTGGGACACACCGCACCGGCCTGCTCCACCACTGAGCCGTCGCTGCTGCCACCACTGAGCTGTCATCGCCACTGCCACCACTGAGTCATCACCGCCGCTGCCACCACTGAGCTGTCACTGCCGCTGCCACAACTGAGCCGTCACCGCCACTGTCACCACTGAGCCGTCACCGCCGCTGCTACCACTGAGCCGTCACCGCCGCTGCTACCACTGAGCCGTCACCGCCGCTGCTACAACTGAGCCGTCACTGCCACTGCTACCACTGAGCCGTCATCGCCAGTGCTACCACTGAGCCGCCATTGCGACTGTCCCTACTGACCCGCCGCTGCCACCACTGACCGCCACTGCCAGCACAACCTCTGCCTCCTGTGACCCCGCTTCACCACCACTGCTTCCCCCTCTGGTAAGACAACACCACTGGAGTATAAGACGGACCCCATTTTTTTTCTTTTACCTTTTTTATCTCTAAATTTGGGGTGCGTCTTATAATCCGGTGCATCTTATAAAATGAAAAATACGATACATTTGAAAGGCAGAAAGAATTACATCACAAATTCCTTCATAGAGTGTATTACTAATGGATAAGTTCTGTACACTAATTTTGATTTTAGCATTTATTTTGATTAATTGTAGAGTTGAGCGAGTACCTAACTATTCGTACTCGTACTGTCTAATACTCGCGTATTTGTTCCGAATAGTGTGTGCAATGCAAATCAATGGGGAAAAACTCGCAAAGTAATGAGTAATCCGAACGCCATACTATTTGTGCGAGTAGCGAATAGTGCGGCATTCGGGTTACTCATTACTTTGCGCGTTTTCCCCATTGACTTGCATTGCACACAAAATTCAGAATGCATACGCGAGTATTAGACAGTACTCGTCATGAGTTTAGCGAATACAAATACAGTAGTTAGGTACTCACTCAACTCTAATTAATTGGTACTTTGCCAACGGTATGATGTCTTCTTTTACAATGCTATAATTTAATCATAAGCCGTTAATTGCTGACCTTAGTAGATGACTACAGCATAAGACCACCCAGTAGCCTCCTATAGATAATTTCTGTCTGTTTAGCTAAGCATGTATCAATATGCAGGAAACCGCTCCAGGCTTGTATTTTAATGCTCGTATAGAGCACCATTCATCAGACAGAGACCAAAAGACCGTCCTTTTGACCTCCTCCTGGCAGGTATGATCCTGCATATCTTTTATTTAACTAGCATATAGCAAAGTGCAGCAGACAGTGCTTTACTGTACAGAAGGTTACTACAAGAAAAGCATACCATATATTTTATTACAATCTCTCCTGAAACTAGAAGGACACCAGGGCATTTATCCAAAAAGTGGCCACTGTTGGTCATATACACCTGACATCACAGTCAGAATGGTTATCGGTTGCAGTTATCTCATCTTGTAAAACATACTTGTAAAAAAAGAAACTTTACTTCTTATTAAAAATCCCCTTCTTCTTAAGAATGGAATGATTTATAATTCTAAATTTACTGCTTATTTCCTAGGTTACCGGTCACCCCTTCAATGTATCTCAGGTGGCCAGTCTCCTGGATAGGGAGCATTGCTTATGTAATAAGGTGTCCAGTGCCTACCACCCCCAGACTGAAGTGGTGACTAGGGAAGCTGCAATGTAAATGTTTGAGACTATTGTATGGTATTCTGGTGCTAATGTAATGCATTGTGAATGTATTTCATGTGTATCTTATCCTGTGTAATATGACCGGCTGCCATCAGGCATCATAGGTTCCGCTTACCTTGGTGAGAAGGGATGGATATAGGGAGTGACAGCGCAGCTGGGGTTAAGTGAGAGGGTGGCTCACCAGCACAGGAAGAGATATAGGAAAAGGCAGCTTTTTGTTCCATTCAGATAGGGAGACACTGCTGTAGTGTGCAGAACAAGAAAGGAAGGACCAGAAGGGTCAGAAGAGCGGAGTGGAATGAACAAGGTGGAGGTGGTTGGAGCAGGACAGAGACAGGACAGAAAGAAAAAGAAGATGGAAGCAGCCAAGATATTTCAAGGGGGCTCATCTACAGTGGAGTGTAAGTCCAGTGTGTCATGGAGACGTAAAAGGAGTTGGGGCGCGCCTACCTTAGGCTGGCATCTGCTGGTACCTATGGGAAAGCAGTTGCGGTGGGAGGGCAAGTGGGTCCATCCATCTGTGAGCCAAGCTGAACAATCCACCACCATGCTGGGGAAGTGGGTCAGAAGCGGGAGGATAAGTCGCCCCATTACGGCCGAGCCAAGCTGGGTACAGAAGATGATGTACTTGAAAGATGATGATGATGTCACAGGTACTACAACATGCACCCCCACCCCGAGATAGGCACATCAGCCAGACACAAAATCCTTGTTGCCTCCCTCCAGGGGCTGATGTCCACACCAGGTGGGGTGGAGCCAGGTGGTTGGTCCCACCCACTGAGGAGTTCACAGTCCTGGAGGCGGGAAAAGGAAGTCAGTGTAGAGATCAGTTAGGGAAGTGGAAGAGTGAGGAGTAAAAGTGGTAGTAGAGGAGCAAACTGACTGTGTCCGGGTACCCAGAGCAAGGTTGGCAGACGGTGGTGGCCGTCTACAGGAGAGGCAGATCAACGCGGAACCGTAGGACCGGGGACGGGCAGTGGCCCGCTGGTGCCAAACCGGGGAGCGAAGTTAAGCCAGCACAAACCGGCAGGGCCTGCGGACCCCGACCAGGCTTGGAGTCGCCGTTAAATAGGTCAAATCCGTCAGTGACCGGAACCCCAGGGATTTCCTAACAGCCATGACCCGATTGAAGGCAACCATCCAACCAGCAAAAGGAAATACAGCTACCGCCACAGCTAGAGTTCCAAGGGCCAGCGGGCAAAAGGGCTCCTCCGGCACATATACACTCTGGGGAGCGGGTTACCGGTGGGAAGCCATCGGGACCGAACATACACAAAGGTGCAGGGAAAGGCAGCCACCACCAACCGTCCGGGAGAAACCACAGCGGCCGGCTGCGGGACCCGTCCATCCAGCCGTTTGGTTTACCAGAGACTTTGCATCCATTTGTGGCTGAGTGAGTACTACCGTGCCATCCGGCATCGCGCTGCGCAGTCCAAGCGACCCTGCACCTTGCCAACCCTGCCTCCCCGACACCTCACCGTGCCCCGGGACCACCAACCTCCTACCAACGGAGGGGAGAGAAACATCCCAGCTGCTCCCTACCATCGCTCCCAGGATCCCCGTCAATAGCAGTGGTGGTGCCCAACCTCACCACAACCCGCGGGTGGCGTCACGGACCAAATCCCCAAACCGAACTACCCCCCCTTTCACTCACGGGCGAGGAGCGCAGCTCGAGTCCCCGGATACGGCCCACCGCTCGAGCCACCGAGCAGCAGCAGCAGCAGCACCGGACCCGAGCGTGGTGAGCGCAGCGCCCCGCCGCCCACAACAACTTGGCGTCACGAACAGGATCTTACCATTCTACCGGCTGGTAGAAGTGCGCCTTGTGTCCCGCCGGCGGTATCCGGCCGAAAAATTTCAGAATCCGCCATCTTGGGCGCGAAGATTTTCCTGCTCAAGAGTCTTCTCGAGCAGTGGAGGTGCGAAAGCCGATGCCCCGCCCCTGAAGAGGAGGTCATGAGAAAAGACCAAGGGGGGACGTGGACGGAGAGATGGCGGCATCTTCGGGCTGGAATGCGGGAGCGCCCGCCACCGGAGCATCTAAGCTCTGAAGGGGCAGAGGAGGAGTAGCCTTTGAAGACTGCGGCCCGGGTGAGCTCCCCGCCGGGACCGTTGCGTGGCTGGAATGGGAGCTGGGCCGGTTCTGCTTGAAGGTGACAGCGCAGAGCTTGCAGCAGCTGCTGGATTGGAAGGCGGAGGTGCGCAGAATGGTCGCCGTGGTGTGGGACCGTGAGCAAGGGGCCACGGCGGCCGTGCCGCGTCGTGATGAGGCCACCCAAGTTCCTGAACCAGCCTTGATTGAGTGGGAGCCGGGGGCCGGTACCGCAGCAGGAGGTCCCGAGAGAGTGCAGCTGATGGAAGAGGAGGTCCCGAGCACGCTACCCCCGCCACCGTTCCCAACGGCGATCAGCGGTTCTGGACTGCACTGCCTATGGAAGGAGAACCTGATGTACCGTCCGGTCCCTGATTGGGCCGACCCCCCGTGGTGGTAGCCGCCCCAAAGTCAGCGGTCCCTCCGTTGCACCGTTGTCCCCGTTGGGACCACCAGTACCGTTAACCTGTTAAATGAGTGGGTGACTGTGAATCAAACCGAGTAAATCATCTGATTATCCGTCCGAGGAGAGCCGTCCGCGTTGGGACTGGAGTTGTTGTCCCCTGATTAACCGTTGATTACCCCCCACCGTGCATAAGAAACTGCTTATGGACATGCCTGAGAACTTGCAGGGCACCCACAAACTGGTGGAAATGTAAATATGTTGGGCATGTTTCCGTTGCCGCCTCCGGAGAGGCTGATTTGGAGGATGGGCCTGGAGGAAAGAGATGGCCCAAGCCCGCCGCTAACGCAGCCGGTGGCGATCCTCCGGGGGTCAGGGGTCCCCCATGGACGTGGGGTCCCCTGAAGTGACAGTCGGGTGCGGGACACCGTGCCCGTTCCCGCTCGGGCGGCCTGGATCTGGACTGGGGTCAAGGGGTGCTGCCCGCTTCTTGGGGGCAGCATCGGGGCCGGGTTGTTTGGGTGGGAGAGCGGAAGCCGACCGTTATTAATAAAAATGTGTTTGTAACGTTAAAGTACAATGCCTCCCGTTAAGGGAAGATTTATAAATATGCTTTGTTGAATGTTTTCACATGTTTTATATCGAACCGGGGAGCGAAGTGAAGCCAGCACAAACCGGCAGGGCCTGCAGACCCCGACCAGGCTTGGAGTCGCCGTTAAATAGGTCAAATCAGTCAGTGACCGGAACCCCAGGGGTTTCCTAACAGCCAAGACCCGATTGAAGGCAACCATCCAACCAGCAAAAGGAAATACAGCTACCGCCACAGCTAGAGTTCCAAGGGCCAGAGCCTGTGGGCAAAAGGGCTCCTCCGGCACATATGCACGCTGGGGAGCGGGTTACCGGTGGGAAGCCATCGGGACCGAACATACACAAAGGTGCAGGGAAAGGCAGCCACCACCAACCGTCCGGGAGAAACCACAGCAGCCGGCTGCGGGACCCGTCCATCCAGCCGTTTGGTTTACCAGAGACTTTGCATCCATTTGTGGCTGAGTGAGTACTACCGTGCCATCCGGCACCGCGCTGCGCAGTCCAAGCGACCCTGCACCTTGCCAACCCTGCCTCCCCGACACCTCACCGGGCCCCGGGACCACCAACCCCCTACCCACGGAGGGGAGAGAAACATCCCAGCTGCTCCCTACCATCGCTCCCGGGATCCCCGTCAATAGCAGCGGTGGTGCCCAACCTCACCACAACCCGTGGGTGGCGTCACGGACCAAATCCACAAACCGAACTACCCCCCCTTTCACTCACGGGCGAGGAGCGCCACTCGAGTCCCTGGATCTGGCCCACCGCTCGAGCCACCGAGCAGCAGCAGCGCCGGACCCGAGCGTGGTTAGCGCAGCGTCCCGCCGCCCGCGATAGTACCACCTCCACACCACTTAATACCCACTGTACTCTGCCCCCCGTGTTTGTTCTGTGTCGGAGAGTAGGTTGAGGACCATCATGACCCTCGCCCACGTCTGCCCCTCTCCGGCACTTTACGCTTACAAGATCTTTGCTTTGGGCTTCATTTATATTTCCGTTTTTCAAGTAGACATTCCTTTATCGGTAAACAAAGAGAAACCACGTAGTTTTGAGTTATAAATATTAAAAAACAGTTTTATTATAACAGTTAAAAAGTTCCATATAAATGACAATGGCACATGACACGACTAGTTAAATATGTGAAAATTAGATATACAATGATGGAAGTACGGTGGGTAGGCAGGCTTGCATAGCTGGATATTCACCCTTAATCCTGGCACACCAGTGTAATGATAACCCCTGGATAGACAAATAAGTATATCACAACATCGTGGAAGAGGTATAGCGTGGCAGGATATACCTAAGGCGCCAGTTGCAGCAGCTTTCCGATGGAAAGAAGGCTCCACGTGGAGGACCCGATGTACGTTTCGCAATGGATTATGGTCGCTTATTCATTTATTTACATCCTTGTGGTTGGCCCTGCACTTTGTATTTAAAATGTGCCGTAGGTTTCTTTGTTTAATTTTCTTCTATCAGTGGTTTTCACAGATACAACTAGTAGACATTACAGTCAATTGGCTGTTTACACATACCTCACAACTTTTGAAGAACAGCAAGAGGGACAAAGCATGTGGTACGCGTAACGCGCTGTGGCAATTTTGGCCACACCCCTAGCCACACCCCAAACCACACCCATTTGGTAGTGAGAGATGTTCAGCAGACACCCCAGACGGACTGTTTATTCATGCCAGAATTTTCTCATATTTATATAAGTCTCACTACACTATATGACGTTACTTTTTTGTATCTCTAAGGCTTTGTTCAGGTTACATAAATCCTGTTTCTGTTTTTGCCGCTGTCTGCACCAAATTATACAATAACAATCTCTGATTATTGCATCTTTGCTTCATTTCTTATGCATTTTTCCCATTATTTCTTGCGTTTTTTTGTTCCAGATGTGAATCTGCATTTTTAAGTCTTTATATAGTACAGAAAAGCTTTGATTCTGCACTTATAAAAGTAACTGCAGTTTCCTCCATGAGTTTTTTAAGCTCCAAATAGAAACCTCTAGAAAAAATACATGACCAAAATCACAGATTTCAGCGGCGTCTTTTCATAAACTCACACTGTACAATGGAGCTCTATGTCCAGTGTAATCAGACGCTGCAATGCAGTTCATCTATGTAAAATCCTTCTTCTGATATCATCAAGACTGGTGGCACAACAGCTAGGACAGCTAGGGCTACTGTTATGTGTTTCAAAGTTGCTAGATTGATTCCAAGGGGTGATAACAAATAAAATTATATTTTGTAATTTTTTTCTCATTTCTTTGTAGCAGTTTTATGGGAACTAAATAATCTTACTTCTTTCTTCAGCTACATGAAGATGTAGTGTATATCTGTCTATATCTCATTGTAGCTAAATAATTTACTTTTGGCTTCTCTGCGTGCAATACAGGTCAAGATTACCAAATCCTCCTACACCTCTCAGGCAGTGGCACAATGGTAGAGCTGCTGCCTATAAATAAAGAGCACACGAGTTGATGAGTTCAAGTCCTATCATGGGAAATCAGAGCAGATGAGAAGTTAATTTATTCACTGCACTGAGTGGAGGAGCTGAGGCAAGTGCTGTGACAATCAGAACAGTCCCCCTGAATCTGAGATGGTCGGGATGTATGGTTTACATGTCCATGTTTTTCACAAAACGTGTGTCCATGAAAAAATCTCAAAGATATGACCATTTTTGCCAGCATCAAGGATGAAAAGTACCAATAAAAGTCCATGTGACAGCGCACAATGGCATCAGGGTACAGTCCATGTGTGGTCTGTGATTAACATTGTAATAGATAGGAGAAGCTTTGCCATTTATTTATTAATTCATAAGTGAAATACACTGATAAAACAATGTGGGTAACCACTGACACAGAGACCTAATATTGCTGAAACGTGGATCAAGAACTCTGATGACACTTGTACTATTGTTTTACATACGTATGTGATGCACCCACAGGGTGTGGGGCTTACTTGTCACTGGGCCGGTGCAGGGGTTTGGGATGTCACAGCGGCCAGGCCCAATTCCGTGACCCCGGCGGTGTCAATAAATGGGGGGGTGATGAAGGGGATAGTAGTCATTCTTGACACCACCTGTGGAGTGCGACTATATTGTGGGAGCTGCCGCTGCAGGGGGTTTCCTCTGAGTGCCGGTGGTAGTGCAGCTAGGTTGGTACAGCTCTCCACAGGCAGAGCTCAGGCCCACTGGGAGGTTGGGAGTAGTAGTCCATTCTAATAAGAAGCGCAGGGTGCGGGAAGGATTTGACGACACAGCGGGTGCAGTTTAAAGTTCTTTACTCACTGAGATGTCACCACCTTTGGACTGCCGGCCTCCGCTGTGATGGGCACCAGCCGATCCCAGATAGTTTGGAGGTCAGAACCGGTGTTTCTTCCTGTGTGTCCTTCCTCCCTGCACGGTGTTGTGTGAGTCCCTGCGGCTTGAAGCCACGCAGGTACCCGAGTTGTTGAATGGACCCCGTTCCTGTCTCATATAGCAGGCAGCGTGAGTCCGTTATTGGTGCCACTCTGTTGTCACAACTCATGGCTCTATATGCTGCTGTGCCCTGGGCGCTTTGTGAGGGCCAGAGACTTGAAATCCTCTGCCCGGCAGATTCTGCTGATGGGACGTGAAGTACCCATCAGCCTAGGGCTCCGCACCCTGGTTTGTGCGCTCGGTCCTGAGGGAGCTATGGCACAGCTATCCCCTCAGCAACCGTGTTCTCCTACCTCTCACTTGTTCCGTGTCTGCCACCATCCGGTGTCAGTGTCTAACTCCAACTGTCTGCGTGTGTGTGTGTCGCCTTGCTCCCCTGTGTCAAGATCCTCCCCTCGGGCTCCTGAACTAGTGAGCAGAGGGTCCACATTAGTGATGGCCACCCTCCAATGTCTCTACCCTAGCCCAGTCCCAGTGAGAGGGCAACTAACTGTGCATTTTGGGTGAGTTGTTGTGGTTTACCAGCAATGACCTCCTCCTTAACCGGGATGAATACTGCACCTCTGGTGAGGTGCAGTACCCTGTGGCGACTGAAGCCTCAGGGGTGCCACATATGTAAACATGGATGTTTTAATGTGGCCTTAGACCTTTCAAACGCCATTCTAAAACTAGCTGAATCAGGATCTCGGGTGTGTGGTGGCTTTTTTTTACTCCCCGAGCTAAGTGATACAATTTTTGGGTAGATATAATGTTTTGATCGCCTTTTATTGCATTTTATTGTAATGTTGTGGGGGGACAAGAAATGTAATTCTGTCTTTTTGAATTTTTTTTGTTACGCTGTTTACCATTTAAATTAATCTATTTTATATTTTGATAGATTGGATATTTCTAAACGCAGCGATACCAAATATTTATTTTGTTTTATTGTTTATTTTCAATGGGGCAAAAGGGGAGTGATTTGAACTTTTCGGTTTTTTTCATATTTTTTAAATCTTTTGTTTCTCACGTTTTATTGTATTTACTAGTCCCCTTAGGGCACTTGAAGCTGCGATCATCCGATCAATTGTGCTGTACAGAGCACTGTATTCGCACTGCTCTGTACAGCAGAACTGATGGCTTCCTATGAATACCAGCTCACAGCCGACGTTCACAGGAAATTCATCATGACAGACACAAGGGTCACCGTCTGGCCCCTGGCTGTCAGGGCAACCCATTGGCTTTGTGACGCACATCCAGCATCGCTTGCAACGTCGGGCTGTGTGACACCTCTGAGCGACGCAGTATCGCTCACAAATCGTGAGTCGTGTACTCGTTGCTCGGTTTCATAATTTCATTTAATTAAAATGGTGCTGGTTGCTCATCGCTCCCGGGGTAGCACACGCCGCTTCATGTGACACCCCGGGAATAATGAACAGCAGCTTACTTCCATCCCGCGGCACCCGCTGGCTATGTAGAAGGAAGGAGGTGGGCGGGATGTTTACGTCCCGCTCATCTCCGCCCCTCCGCTTCTATTGGCCGGCCGCTGTGTGACGTCGCTGTGACGCCGAACGTCCCTCCCCCTTCAGGAAGAGGATATTCACCACCCACAGCGACGTCGCAGAGCAGGTAAGTGTGTGTGACGGGGGTTAACAACTTTGTGCGCCACGGGCAACTAATTGCCCGTGACGCAGAAACGACGGGGGCGGGTAATTGAAATTGCACAATAGATCGTACCGTGTAAAGCAGGCTTTAGAGGCACATGTTGGCTGATCAGATCGGCCGACATGTGCGGGGATAGATGTAGTCTAGCATCAAAGGCAGGGTCACGACCTTGGATGTACCAGTACGTCCAAGGTCGTGAATGAGTTTACCCTATATCTGCAGTTTAATACATTATTACTTATACATGACAAGAAATCACACATTGGATCTTTGGTGTAACCAATAATTATATAATGATTATTGATTTAGCTTCTATGATTTTTTTTTAATGTGAGCAATGTTGTGGAGAACTTTTCATTCAGTTTCTGGCCCATCCACCTGACCCATCAAGAGTCACTCTCATTTGATCAGTCCATAAAACCTTTGAAAAATCAGTCTTAAGATATTTCTTGACCGAGTCTTGACATTTTATCTTATGTTTCTTGTTCAAAGGTGGTTGTTTTTCAGCCTTCCCTACCTTGGCCATGTCCCTGAGTATGGCACACCTTGTGCTTTTTGATACTCCAGTAACGTTGCAGCTCTGAACTATGGCCAAACTGGTGGCGAATGGCATTTTGGCAACTTCACGCTTGATTTTCCTCAATTCATGGGCAGTTATTTTGTGCCTTTTTTTGCCCAACACATTTCTTGTGACCCTGTTGGCTATTTGCCATGAAATGCTTGATTTTTTGGTGATCACGCTTCAAAAGTTTGGCAATTTCAAGACTGCTGCATCCCTCTGCAAGACATCTCACAATTTTGGACTTTTCAGAGCCTGACAAATCTCTCTTCTGACCCATTTTACCAAAGGAAAGGAAGTTGCCTAATAATTAAGCACACCTTATATAGGATGTTGATGTCATTACACCACACCCCTCCTCATTATAGAGATGCACATCACCTGATTTACTTAATTGGTAGTTGGCTCTCAAGCCTATACAGCTTGGAGTAGGACAATATGTATAAAAAGTATCATGTGATCAAAATACTGATTTGCCTAATAATTCTGCACACAGTGTAGTGGATTATCTCAGCACATGAACATTTTTTTGGACACATAAAATTTTGAAATGTATTATTATTCCAAGATCTAATGATTAAAATGTACTGTGTTTGTGGCACAATCCATTTAAATAAAATGATTTATCCATAACTTGTCTAAAAGTTCCCTGGTCACCACAAGCACAAAATTATATCTGTGACAGCTGAGAGAAAAGACCCAGATGGTTTGTACACTATGTAATAAACACTGATTTCTTATATTATCTTATCTTCTTGAAATTTTAAAGTTTAATTTTCTATGTATGAATTATATGACATCCTGAAAAATATTAAGGAAAAAAAATACAGCTGATGACAACAGATTCATTCATTAGCTTCTTCTATTACTTGGCTATGAGCCTAACTATAGCTTAAAGGGAACTTATCAGGTCCCATATGCCCTCCAACTCAGCAGCATTCCTATCTCTGTACGTTAAAATTCCCTGCCTTACCAGCCCTGTATGATGTTATTCACAAAAATCAATCTTTAAAAAAAGGATATGTTATTATATGTTCATGTGGTCTATTTTACATAGGTGAAACCACACAACGAATGAAGACAGGATCTCTAAGCACAAATCTATGATTAGGTGTAAGGAAAATATGTTACCTATTCCATACCATTTTAATACCGAGGAACACAATATTTCTCAGTTGAAATTTATCGTAATTGAACAAATTTCTACCCCACGTAGGGGTGGTAGCATTAAATCATTACTCCAAAAACATGAAGCGTTTTGGATTCATGAGCTTAAAACTTTATCACCAAGAGGTCTTAAATTAATAGAGATTACGATCTACAGGCATTTATATAATATGAATTGATTCTTTATGTAATCCTTTTGTGTTTAGAGATGTTATATTTACACTTGATATTTTTATTTATTAATTTTGATATATTTTTTTTCAGCAGAGTCATGTATGATTCCACTTGATTTTCCGTGTGCACCTCCTCAATTGCTTCCTCGAATCCTGTTTTTGTGCTTGTCTATGATATATCCTTTAATTTGTTTTATAAATCTGACATAATTTTCAATGTTTTCATTATTCCTTTTATTTATATTCCTTTCAGTATTCTTTTCTAAGTTTTTTTTCTCATCATTACACATGCTTCATGTTTCCCTGGTTCCAGTAGACGCTGCTCATACAGATGATACATATTAGCCTTTACAGTGGTAATGCCGCTCTGTTTCTAAGTCCATTTTTCTCACCATTGCACATGCTCTTAAGTCTCCCTGGTTACCATAGACGCTACACATGCTGTATGATACACGCCTCTCTCTCTGATTGGCCATTATAGCGGTGACGCTGTTCATTCATATGTCATCAGTTAAACCCACCTTTTGCCTATGATTAGCTACTTTCTGTGACACAATGCTGCCGGCCTTGCGCATGTGCAGGTTTCATATGATTAATACCACCCTCTGATCGCTCTTATTGGTTGTGGATGCTATTTAAACATGACGCCCGGCCATTTTGTATATGCTGCATAGCGGTGGATACCACTGCCTCCCCGTTTACTCTGGTTTTCTAATAACATAAGGTGAGATTTATTTTATTGTATATTCTGACCTTTTTTTCCATGCTCATGTTGCGGGTGGAGGAGGGGACGCTGCGCTCACCCACTGCTCGGGTCCGGCTGCTGCTGCTCGGTGGTGGCTCGAGCGGTGAGCCGGATCCCGGGGACTCGAGCGGCGTTCCTCGCCCGTGAGTGAAAAGGGAGGTTGGTGTGTGGTTTGGGGATATTGTCCGTGACGCCACCCACGGTTGTGGTGAGGTTGTGACACCACCGCTGCTCTGGACGGGGATCCCGGGAGCGATGACAGGGAGCAGCTTGGATGTTGGTTCTCCCCTCCGTGGGTAGGGGGTTGGTTGTCCCGGGGCCCCGGTGAGGGTTTTAGGGATGACAGGCGGGTGACGGGGCCTGGTGAGGTGCAGGGTCGCGGGGGCAGCGCTGTGCCGCACAGCACGGTGGTACTCACTCAGCCAGTAATCCACACAGAGTCTCTGGTCAAACAAATGGCTGGATGGACGGGTCCAACAGGCGGCTGCAGTTGTTCTCCTCCCGGCAGGTTGATGGTGACTGCCTTTTCCTGCACCTGTGTTGTATTATGGTTCCAATGGCTTCCCACCGGTAACCCGCTCCCCAGCTTGGATGGATGCTGAGGGAGCCCCTTTTGCCCTCAGGCTCTGGCCCTGGGAACTATAGCCTTGGCGGTGACTGTGTTTCCCTCTACGGTGTGAGTGGTTGCCTTCAATCGGGTCTTGGCTGCTGGGAAACCCCGGAGGTTCCCTTCGCTAACGGATTTGACCGGTTTTACGGCGACTCCTAGCCTGGTCGGGGTCCGTAGGCCCTGCCGGATGGTGCTGGCTTCTCTTTACTCTCCGATCCGGTACCGCCGGGCCACCGCCCGTCCACGGTCCATACGGTTTGCTCCGATCAGCCTCTCCTGCAGACGGTCACCACCGTCTGCCAACCTTGCTGAGTGCCCGGGTCACACACCCGGACACGGTCAGTCTCCTCTGCTACCACTTTCCTCTCCAAAACTCAACTGTCTACTTTTCCCGCCTCCAGGACTGTGAACTCCTCAGTGGTGTGGACATCAGCCCCTGGAGGAAGGCAACAAGGATTTTGTGTTTGGCTTCGGTGTGCCTAGCCGGGTTGTAGGGTGTGCTGGTGTAGTACCTGTGATGACCTGGCTTGCCCAGGGCGCCACACTGACACTGGATCTACAGCAGTCTATATAATATAGCACACCTGTCTTTAGAGTTCTATATGATTTTCTATTCCCCTTTTGAAACTCCCCTGTTTCCATGTGATGATTGCATATGTTTATGATTGACATAATTTGTGTATGCTGGTCTTACCATTGATACATTATATTGTCATGTTTGTCAATTTTTTTGTTTCTTTTTGATTAATATATATCTCAGCTATTTGCTTTAATATTTTGTTTAAACTCATTTGAGTAATTATAAAAATTATTGTCAATTTCAGTTGTCTGGTGAAGGCCAACATGTGGCTGAAACGTCACATGTTAAATTGCATTGGGAATAAAATTACGTGAAAACTAATCCTTGCGAGTGCCTTGTATCTTACTCTTGACTAGTCGATGTGGCATTAGTTAGTTCCGCAGACTAGTTGGCCCTCTTTCCATGTTATCATGCCCCTGTGGGTGTGATAACATAATTTCCACGAGACAGTTTCAGCTAGCTGATTTCAAGCACAAAGATGGCTAAAAGAGGCGGCGCCGGCACCGGACAATGGAGACGCCCATAGGGCCCACCGCACGACCGTTAGGTAAGTATTATGAAGTGTTTTTTTATGTTATAGCCCCGGCCTGGGCTCTTATATACAGCATGTTAGAATGACCGCAGTTTATAGCTGAAAAAAAGTGATGACAGGTTCCCTTTAAATAACATTATACAGGACTGGTTAGGCAGGAAATTTAGTCACACAGATATGAATGCTGCTGGGTTGGGGGGCATAGGGGACCTGACATGTTCCCTTTAACAAGGATAAATGGGACAGATTTGTATATTCATGCAACTGTCTCTGGAATATACAGCTATGTTAGTAGAATATGGTCAGACCTGTCAGTCTGTATTCATGTCAGTGATATACAGTATATGGCAATGAAATGCTTCTTTTTCCCAGCATTTTACTGCAGACGTTATTAAATACTTTTGGTGATCTCAGATAAGGTTCAGGATGAAGTATATACTCTAGACGTCCTCAGATCTTGTTTGTCTTACAGACTGTTTCAGACTGGAAATTAATCAACATATTTTGACAACACACAGTATGATATTACTGTATCAAGCCTGTGGGCAGAGAGCTTAGTAGATTACTCACTGCTTTTACCCTTGACAGTGTTTTGGGAACCTTCGTACTGTATCTTACAGAAATTAAAGATGTGGAAGTAATCTGAGAATGAATAAACGGTTTAAGGCATTTTATTTGAACTCTTCTTAAGCTATGTAGAAATAGTTTTAAATGGATTTTCCAGTTTTGTGCAAATTAAGTTTAATCACTATTTTGTTTTATTTATTTATTTTTTTAAGTTAGAGAACTTTATTCTGTTCAGTTCCTCATAATAGTCTTTATCTTTTGCTTTCAGAAGATGAAAATAATTCTTTTTAATGTTTAAAAGTTAAAAATCTACAGATTTAGCCTGTGTCCAGATGGCCATATTGTCAGGCAGTGAGCTTCACATAGTGGGTGAGTGCACTCGAGCAACTTTGACAGTGGACCTATGGTTTCACCGTGCACTAGTCTGGGCTATTTTACTTACAATGGATATCATTGTATATAGTCTAAGGAATGTTGAGCCAAAGGGCTGAACTCTAGACCAGGAATGCGCAAACCCAAACTTTAAAATTCGGTGTTTATACCAAACACAGACTTAACAAAAAAGTGTTCGGATTCAGAGTTCGGGTGCTTTACGTATGCAAACCACTTGAGCGAGCATCGCTGTGCTTGGGTACGCTCGATGCTCGGCCCAATGTGAGCTTCTTGCATTGTTTGAAAGGCTTGTACAAAAGAGAGTACACAGCTCGGTCTATATAAGAACTTATGCTTTTATGTACTACAGTAAATCACAAAAGTGAGTACACCCCTCACATTTTTCTATTTAATGATTAGGGCTATACAAGAACTTACCATTTTATATAGTACAGTATCTCACAAAAGAGAGTACATCCCTCGGATTAGTGTAAATATTTAATTATATCTTTTGATGGGACAACACTGAAGATATGACACTTGGATACAATATAAATTTGCCAGTGTACAGCCTGTATAACTGTAAATTTGGTGTGCCCTCTAAATAACTAAACACATAGGCATTGATGTAAAATTCGCTGGTAACAAAAGTGAGTACACCCTTAATGAAAATGAACAAATTCAGCACAATTAGCCATTTTCCCTCCCCGGTGTCATGTGACTCATAAGTGTTAGGGCTCAGGTGTGAATGGGGAGCAGGTGTTTTTAAATTTGGTGTTACAATCACGCACTCTCTCATACTGGTCACTGAAAGTTCAACATGGCACTTCATGGCATAGAATTCTCTCAGTATCTGAAAAAAAATAATTCCTGCTCTACATAAAGATGGCCTAGGCTATAATGAGAATGTCAACAGCCTGAAACTGAGTTGCAGAATGGTGGCCAAAACCATACAGCAGTTTAACAAGACAGATTCCACTCAGAACAGGCCTCACCATGGTAGACCAAAGAAGTTGCATGCACATGGTCAGCGTCATATCCAGAGGTTGTCTTTTCAAAATAGACATATAATTGGTGCCATCATTGCTGCAGAGGTTTAAGGGGTGGGGGTCAGCCTGTAAATGTTCAAACCATACGCCGCACACTGCATCATATTGGTCTGCATGGTTGTTGTCTCAGAAGGAAGCCTCTTTTAAGTATGATGCACAAGAAAGCCCACAAACAGTTTGCTGAACACAAGCAGAATAACAACATGGGTTACTGTAACCATGTCCTGTGGTCTGATGAGACCAAAATAAACTTATTTGGTTCAGATGGCATTAGGAGTGTGTAGTGGCAACCAGGGGAGGAGTACAAAGTCAAGTGTGTCTTGCCTACTGTCAAGCACAGTGTTGGGAGTGTCATGGTTTTGGGCTGCATGAGTGCTGCCAGCTGTGAAGAGCTACAGTTCATTGAGGGAATCATGAATGCCAACATGTACTATGACATGCTGAAGCAGAGCATGATCCCCTCCCTCTGGAAACTGCCTGCAGTATTTTAACATGATAATGACCCCAAACACATCTCCAAAATGTCTAATGCTTTGGCAAAGAAACTGAGAGTAAAGATGCTGGACTGGCCAAGAATGTCTACAGACCTAAACCCTATTGAGCATCTGTGGGGCATCCTCAAATGGAAGGTGGAGGAGCGCAAGATCTCTAACAACCACCAGCTCCGTGATGTCGTCATGGAGAAATGAAAGAGGATTCCAATGGCTCCTATGAAGCTCTAGTAAACTCCATGTCCAAGTGAGTTAAGGCACTGCTTGAAAATAATGGTGACCACACAAAATATTGATAGTTTGAGCACAATTTGGCTGTTTTCACTAAGGGGTGTACTCACTTTTGTTGTCAGCGGTTTTGACATTAATGGCTGCAGGTTGAGTTATTTAGAGGGCACCAAATTTACACTGTTATATAAGCTGTACACTGACTACTTTACATTGTATCAAAATGTCATATCTTCAATGTCCCATGAAAATAAATAAAATATTTACAGAAATGTGAGGGGTGTACTCACTTCTGTTTTATACTGTAGTTGCACTCATAGATCTTGAAAAGAGGAAAAAAGTAAAACACAACTTTTAAAAACTTTATTTACATACAACTAGTATAAAAGGGTTAGAACCTACTAAGACTGGACCAAAAAAGGACAAGGAAAAGTCAACACGCAACAAGGTCAATGTTCATTGATTCATAGGGTGCAAAGATTAGCCTTTCTAGTCTGATCGTACAAAAAACACACTTTATTACATATTGCTGAAGGTGAAATGATTTGCTATGATAGAAAGGTGTCAAGACAGTGCATTAAAGCTTACTATGAATGGAACTGTATAGTCACAGATCAGTCAAAGTGCTCATATAAAAAAGGGCACATGTAGCAGGGGCTGCACCAAAGATAAAACAGTTTTTAACAGTTGATTGCAGCTTCGGTTGCTGAAAACAGAGCAACGTGTGTATGTATATGTATCTGTGTGTGTCTGTGGCTGCAGCGTTATCGTCATGACGTCATCACTGCAATTAAACAAAAGACACTAGTGCAGCAGCGGAGAGATAGCGCTGGACCAAGGAGGGTAAGTTAATCTGGGGGTTATTTTTTTACACCTAACTGGGCCTGAAGTTCTGAATGTGGGCATAAGTATTTTGACCACCTTTAAACGGGGCTAAAAGCTCAGCGCACCATTCCGCCCACCCAATTACCATGCTGCACATTTCCAGCTATTGTGTTTCCCTGAAAATAAGACCTACCCCAAAAGTAATCCGCACCATGATTTTATAGGATTATTCGACTATGCTTGAAATACAAGCCCTACTCTGAAAATAAGCCCTAGTTACATTCAAGGCCGGAGTTAGGGTACCTTCACACTTAGCGATGCAGCAGCGATCCGACCAGCGATCTGACCTGGTCAGGATCGCTGCTGCATCGCTACATGGTCGCTGGTGAGCTGTCAAACAGGCAGATCTCACCAGCGACCAGTGAACAGCCCCCAGCCAGCAGCGACGTGCAAGCGACGCTGCGCTTGCACGGAGCCGCCGTCTGGAAGCTGCGGAGACTGGTAACTAAGGTAAACATCGGGTATGGTTACCCGATGTTTACATTAGTTACCAGTGTGAGCAGGGAGCAGGGAGCCGCGCACACTGAGCGCTGGCTCCTTGCTCTCCTAGCTACAGTACACATCGGGTTAATTAACCCGATGTGTAATGCAGCTACATGTGCAGAGAGCAGGGAGCCGCGCACACTGCTTAGCGCTGGCTCCTTGCTCTCCTAGCTGCTGTACACATCGGGTTAATTAACCCGATGTGTACAGCAGCTACATGTGCAGAGAGCCGGAGCCGGCAGCACAGGCAGCGTGAGAGCTGCAGAGGCTGGTAACTAAGGTAAATATCGGGTAACCACCTTGGTTACCCGATGTTTATCTTGGATACAGCTTACCTCAGCTGTCAGACGCCGGCTCCTGCTCCCTGCTCGCTTCATTTGTCGCTCTCTTGCTGTCACACACAGCGATCTGTGTGTCACAGCAGGAGAGCGGCTTTGAAGAAAACGAACCAGGGCTGTGTGTAACGAGCAGCGATCTCACAGCAGGGGCCAGATCGCTGCTCAGTGTCACACACAGCGAGATCGCTAATGAGGTCACTGCTGCGTCACAAAAAGCGTGACTCAGCAGCGATCTCGGCAGTGAGCTCGCTGTGTGTGAAGCACCCCTTAGAGGGAGTCAAACTGCACAATTTCCCTTGGCCCCCACTCTCTTAGGGACATCCCCTGAAAAGAAACCATAGCCCATCTTTCAGAGTAAAAAAAAATAATATAAGACCCTATCTTATTTGCGAGGAAATACGGTAGCTTGATTGACAGCATTCATTTAACTCAGATTGAGCACTTTCTGAATTGAATCCCTGGCCTGCACATCTACATTAACATAGTAGGAGCCCAGAAACCATAAGCACTAATTGGTAGAATTGGTGGAGGAAGGTTGAACTAGATGGACCTAGGTCTTTTTTCAACCTATGTAACTATGTACTGTAACTATGTAACTATGTAAGCGCATACATAGGGTCAGTGCAGGCACACTCTTATCCTTCTATACTGCCTCCAATGGCCACCTGCTACTCTGTTTTTCTCTTTGCAGAAAATGCTGTCAATCAAGACAAGGGGAAGTGTTTCACATGCTAATGGCCAAAAAAGAGCCCTCATTTGCATATGAAACAAAATGTTTGTTTGTTTGTTTTCTTTTTTGTACAGCTACAGAAGTGATCTCTATATTGAGGTATGTGAGATATTCCATGGCCCAGAAAAGATTGAAGTATTGACATGGTTCAGACAATGCAGATTTTCTGAATGGATTTTTTAGGAAGAAAATCTGATGCTTTTTCTGTGACGCCCTGACAAAACCAGGTAGTCACAAATAGGCCCCCGCATAACACCTTCCCCCACTAGGAAACACACAGCCAACCTAGAAACCCTAGTCACCCCCCTTAGGGAAAGACAAACACACCAGTGGGCATGACCAGGTGGTTGGGACACGCCCACCCAGGGGTCTAGACAGCCCAGGGCGGGAAAACGAGCAGTGAAAGTTTGGAGTTCAGTATGGAGAGGAGTGTGGGCTGGAGCTAAGTGTAGCTCCAGCAGGAAAGTTCAAGTTGAACAGTACCAGGGTAGGAGCCCTGGTGCCACTGGCTAGGAGGCAGACGGTGGTCTCCGTCAGCAGGAGATGGGAAGACGGCTCGGCAGAACCGAGGTGGACTGGGCAAGGGTTGTAGCCCGCCGGTACCAACACGAGGAACCGACCCGGAAACCGTAGCACAAAGGGGGGTACTCGGACCCTGAAGCCAGAACCGGAACCGAGTGGACTGGTTAATTCACCAATTGAGGCCAGGACTAGAGGTCCTGTCCCACCCAAAGTCCCTTATAGAAGACAACAGCCCACCGGTAGAGATAAGAGGTTAAGAGGTCACCGCCAGGGTCCATAGATCCCACGGGCCAGCGTCTGCTGGCACGGCTTCTTAGTCCGCATCCAGCCAGAAGTGGACTCCTGAGTTTCACGCTAGGAAGTCAGCCTTACACAAAACAGTGCAGAGAAAAGGATAGAGACCACCAGCCGGGTGGGGGACCCGAATGCAACCGGCCGTGGCACCGGCCACCATCACCTTGGTTTACCAGAGACTTGTGTGGTTTATTAACTGTGAGTACACAAACACTCCCTGCGGTCGCTATCCCCTGCACAGAGCCACCGGGTCCCGGGGCCACCATCCCTACCCATGGAGGGGTTAACAACTGGCTGCACAACATCTCCCCCGGGTGCCCTGCAACAGCAGCGGTGGTGTCCCACTTCACCACACACCGTGGGTGGTGTCACGAACTTACTACGGCCTAGCCTGTACATCTACGTCCTCACATTTATTCGATGTGTCCGTGACACCCCCGGGTCTGGAGACCCTCGAGCCACTACCCCAGCAGGCCCGGATCCGAGCAGCGCCGGCTGCTGGCATGAGGGCGGCACACCTTTTACAGTTTGAGCTGAACCATGGTAGATATTTGATATTAGTCAACTTAAAAGAAACCAAGTCCCCAGGTCCAGACGATTTACATCCTAAAGTCTTGAAAGAGATAGCTGAGGAAATAATAGTACCCCTTTCCATAATCTTCAATAAGTCATGGGAAACCGGAGTGGTCCCTCTAGATTGGAAAAGGGCAAATGTGGTTCCTATCTGCAAAGAGGGGAAAAAGGAGGATCCAGGGAAATACAGGCCAGTGAGCCTCACCTCCATAGCAGGAAAAATCTTCGAGCAAATTGTCAAAGAACATTTACTTAGGTACTTGGATGGGGAAGGCATTAATTAACCTAAGCCAGCATGGCTTTATGTCCAATAAATCTGTCAAATCAACCTGATTTTCCGTCTATAACAAAGTCACTGAATGGTTGGACCAGGGGTATGCCGTGGATATAGTATATATAGTCACCCACCACCGCTGCAGTGGTCACCTGCGGGACACTGCGGGGACTTCTCTGTAGGGACCCTTCTGACAACAGGTATGTCAGGTTCACTTTCATAGGAGTTGTGACTCCACTCTCGATTTTGCGGTCAGGGTGATGGGGGACCGCCACTGCAGTTTAACGAGCGTCTGGGGCTGATGGTGTCTGCAGTCTGGTGTATAGCCTCCCGAGAGTGAGGCTGGCCTCAGGGGCTTGGGTATATATGTGTGGAACCACAGGTCGCAGAATAAGTCAGTCTCAGTCCAGAAATGTCTTTCAACTTGTTTACTCACGTTCAGCTGGTTTAGTGAGGAAACCCGGGCGATACTGAGATAGACCAGAGAGAATCAGGTATCCTTTAGGCTGGTGTAGGGGTGACTGCTGACTCGCCTTCCTAGCACTTCTTTTTTTCAGACAACCCCTGACTTAAAGTACCGTGGGATTCATCCAGGGAAGTTGCATCTGCCTTTTCTTCCCTTTCTGGCCCGTTTGCTGGCAGCGTGGACCAAGGTAGATAGCTTCAGGCTCAATCCTCCTTATGGGCCCCCTCATTGCTGTTGATGCTCGGACGCTGTGTTGGTTGGTGTGGAACCTCTAGTCCCACCACCTGCAGGATTTAGCAGACCACTAAATGGATGTCTGGCTCTAGGGACCTGTTCCCCTTGCATGCTTCATTACCAGGAGTCCCCGTACTCAACTGCCTGTCCTTTCTTTTCTGCAGGAGTCTTTCAGGCTGACTGTGTGGCAATGTACTCCCCCGCCAGCAGCCATTACATGTGCAGGGTCTGACTAGTGTGTTCGCTCTCCTGCGTCTTCACTTCAGACTCGGCTACCTCCAGCTCCTCTTTCCTTGATTGCCACTGCAATAACTCTTCCAGGTTCTCTACCGCACCACCACTAACTGAGATGTGGAGGCCACGCCCCCCCCTTCGTCTTCCCTAGGGGTCCCCTCTAATGTGTGTGTGAGACCTGGTTAAAGTACCGTATTTTTCGGACCATAAGACGCACTTTTTTCCTCCAAATTTGGGAGGAAAGTGTGGGGTGCGTCTTATGGTCTGAAGCTGCGGGGTAGGGAGCTGTGGGGGAGTCAGCGCTATGCAGTGGGATCACAGTAGGCAGGGAGGGTCGCTGCTGCAGGATGCCGGCTGCTGGAGAAACCACGTGTGCCCACTGCTTACAGTCAGTGAATATTCATTAGCTGCTCCCCGCCCACCTCTCTCTGCAGTCAGCGGGTGTGAGGAGCAGCTAATGAATACTTGTTTAATGTAAACAGCGGTCACACGTGGGAGCTCCAAACGCCGGCTTCCTGCAGCGGCTGGGGAGACTGTGTCCGCTGTTTAGGAGGCAGGAGCAGGGGGCTGCTGCACTCATGTATGGCCCGGGGGCAAGTGCAGATCACTGCAGTGTCCGGGCCAGAGCACGGCATACCTTCACAGCACAGCCGCAGTCTCTGTGCTGAGGGCTCAAATTACTTTCACTTTGCTCCTGCTGCATTTACACTAGAAATAGTCTCACGTAGCTGACAAGGACCTACAGTGATGTAATGCAGAGGGGTGGCCAGAGCAGCACAGAACAGCACAGTGCCCTGCCTCTTCATTACATCACTCCAGGTCCTTGAGATACCAGAGACTTTGTCTGTAATGCCAGGACCAAACTGAAGCATGGTGAGCAGCACAACAGTAAAAGTAAGGCAATAAATAGTATCTATATATATAATTGCCTTATTCTGTCTGTCTGTCTGTCTGTCATGCTCCAAAATTGTGTCACCGTGACAGTGTCACCGTGACATGTCCTTACGGTGACACAAAGCTGATTGGCCGCTGGGCTCGCCATGGCCCCGCCCCCCCACACCGATTGGCCGCTCGCCCAGGCTGCGCCCCCACACGGATTGGCCAGCCGCTCGCCCAGCCTCCGCCCCCCCCACAGATTGGCCTCTCGCCCCGGCACCCTGCAGGCATTGGCAATTCGGCCACGCCACGCCCCGCTCCCCTCACGCAACGCACGTTAGCTCGGGCCCCGCCCACCTCCCCCCGCGCATTCCCCGAACTGACAGGGCTGTCACGGAGGTGAGTACTGTACTCCCCCCCCCTCTCCCCCCCCGCGCATTCCCCGAACTGACACGGCTGTTAAGGGGGGTGAGTACTGTACTCCCCCCCCCCATCCCCCATCCCCCGCTCGCACGGGAGTGGTGTGGGCTCCCGTGCGAGCGGGGGACGGGATACGTTGGCATGGTTACAAGCGCATCGAGGTCCTGTAGCGGCGGAAGATCCACACGCACACACACACACACACACACATCAGCTCACACTCACTCTCACACTCACTCTCACACACACCTCACACACACATCACATCGCATCCACACACTCACAGCATCCGGCGATATCCCTTGCTTCTCGGCCTCGATACTGTGCTGTTGTGACCTTCCAGGACCTGACGGAGGATCACATGGCCAGAAGCATGTGGTATCTCCGGATGTTGTGACTGTGAGCGCGTATGTGCGATATCGTCAGTGTCTGTGTGTGTGAGTGTATGCGATCGGGTGTGTGAGTGTCGCCAGAGGAGGGGACAGAGAGGGGCTGAGGCTGGGGACAGAGAGGGGCTGAGGCTGGGGACAGAGAGGGGCTGAGGCTGGGGACAGAGAGGGGCTGAGGCTGGGGACAGAGAGGGGCTGAGGCTGGGGACAGAGAGGGGATGATGCTGGGGACAGAAGGCTGATGCTGCGGGTAGAGAGGCTGATGCTGGTGCAGCATGGGGGATGGATTACAATGGGAGGTGCGCAGCATGGGGGATGGAGCACGTTTGGGAGTGCGCAGCATGGGGAATGGAGCACGTTTGGGAGTGCGCAGCATGGCGGATGGAGCACGTTTGGGAGTGCGCAGCATGGCGGATGGAGCACGTTTGGGAGTGCGCAGCATGGCGGATGGAGCACGTTTGGGAGTGCGCAGCATGGCGGATGGAGCACGTTTGGGAGTGCGCAGCATGGCGGATGGAGCACGTTTGGGAGTGCGCAGCATGGCGGATGGAGCACGTTTGGGAGTGCGCAGCATGGCGGATGGAGCACGTTTGGGAGTGCGCAGCATGGCGGATGGAGCACGTTTGGGAGTGCGCAGCATGGCGGATGGAGCACGTTTGGGAGTGCGCAGCATGGCGGATGGAGCACGTTTGGGAGTGCGCAGCATGGCGGATGGAGCACGTTTGGGAGTGCGCAGCATGGCGGATGGAGCACGTTTGGGAGTGCGCAGCATGGCGGATGGAGCACGTTTGGGAGTGCGCAGCATGGCGGATGGAGCACGTTTGGGAGTGCGCAGCATGGCGGATGGAGCACGTTTGGGAGTGCGAAGCATGGCGGATGGAGCACGTTTGGGAGTGCGCAGCCTGGCGGATGGAGCACGTTTGGGAGTGCGCAGCATGGCGGATGGTGCACGTTTGGGAGTGCGCAGCATGGCGGATGGTGCACGTTTGGGAGTGCGCAGCATGGCGGATGGAGCACGATGGGAAGTGCACAACACACCACACACACACACACACACTGGGAACCACAAACAACTGCCCTACACAGACACCTACACACACAGACAACGCTGCACACACACAACACCCAACACACAAACACCGCGGCACACACAAATATACGCACATACCGCACAACACACACATTGCACAAAACATACCTCCCCCCAAAACACACCACACACACACAAACCGCGCAACACACAACGCTACAGACACACAGCGCTCCACAAACAACGCAACACACATACAACACCGCTCTCACCCCCGTCACACCCAGACAACACCCAGAATATCTACAGCGCCTACACAAACACTTGGTAACTACACACAACATATATATATATATAACAAAAATCATACATGAACTACACAATACGTAAATTCTAGAATACCCGATGCGTAGAATCGGGCCACCTTCTAGTAGTATATAAAGGCATTACTGTACACCTGGATGGGGTTGGATCATATATATATATATATATATATATATATCTTTACACACACATACACACACGCACACACACTATATAACTATATACACACAGACACACACACATTATATACACACACACAATAACTATACACACACACACACACACACACACACACAATCCAGATTGGAGGATCACACACATAATGATGGGGAACATACATATTCCACGATGGGGGCCATATGTACCTGGAAGGTACCCAGAATGGAGGATATGAGGACAGAATTTGGGGATATTATTACCTCAGTAACACTGTCAGCAGTAAAATAACAGTGTGTCATGACCACATTCTTTTACTTTAATTTTATTTTTTTCTATTTTTTCCTTCTCTAAAACAAGGGTGCGTCTTATAGTCCAGTGCGTCTTATAGTCCAAAAAATACGGTATGTCTGTGTGTACACACCCTACTCAGCCTTTGGGATTACCTGTTTGCACTCACCCAGTGTGGGTGCAGTACTCAGTGGTGCCTGACCAGGTCAGGGGCGCCACATATACCTTGACTTCAGTAAGGCATTCGATAAAGTATCACATGCCATCTTCATTGAAAAAATGATCAAGTACAGAATCGACAAAAAATCAGTTAGATGGACTCACAATTGGCTTAATGATCGTGCACAATGAGTAATACTAAATGGTGTCACGCTCACCGGCTCCCCTGCCATGCTTCCCGGCCCCCCTGCCATGCTCACCGGCTCCCCTGCCACGCTTCCCAGCTCTCAGGTCACGCTCCGTCACTCCCGTGCCATGTTTCCCGGCCCCCCGCTCCACAGCCTCCATGCCCCATCACCTGCGGTCTCCAGGCAGCCCGGTCCCCGCTCCCGGCGCCCATCGGCAATGCTGAGCCAGCCCGGCACTCCTGCCTCCTGTGCACCGCTCCCTGGTCTGGCTTCTGGCACCCGGGCCTCGCGCATGCGCATTAGGGCGCGCGCGGTCATTGACCCTCTCTTAAAGGGCCAGTGTCCTCCAACAGGATATTGAGGAATCAGGTACAGGGTATATAGGGGGATCCTTTCCAAGTGGGCGGGGCCTGTTCTTCGTGTTTGCTAAGCTAGGAGTCAGGTCTCCTTGTGTCTTGTGCCATACTTACCTATCTCTCTTGTAGAGTCGCTCCTGTCCCGCCAACCGGTCCTGACGATTCCCGAACCCCGAACGGTGACTGTCTGCCATCCCGTCAGTCCCTACCATCTCCGATCCCCGGATCCGTGTGGTGACCCACCTCCTCGCTCCGCTGGTTCCGGATTCTGCCTGACGTCATCTCGGCCTCCGAACCTGAGCTCCCTCACCCGGACTACCTTCAGAGACTCCGTGGTCCCAGGGACTTCTTCACTCCACTCCTCTGAACGGACTGTCCTGCTACCCGTAGTGCTCCGGCTACCGGGCACCTTGCCCTCGGTGAGGTGTTCAGCCCAGTGGATCCACCTCCTGGGCCTGCCCGTCCACCTGGTCCTAACAGTAAGAACAGGCCATGGATCCCCCCGAAGCACTAGCGGCCCAGCTGGGCAACTTGCAGCAGGAACTCGGACGACAGCGTGAGACCCAGTCCCGCATGCTGGCCTTCATGTCCTCGGTGGATACCCGCCTGAACACGCTGCAAGCAACTGCCACGTCCCTGGCATCTCAGGCTTCTACAGCACAGTCCACGGCCACAGTTCCCGTGGCGGCTACCACGGAAGCTTCTAAACTCCGCTTGGCCTCTCCACCCCGCTATGCCGGAGATCCTAAGACCTGCAGAGGATTCTTAAATCAGTGCTCCCTCCACTTTAAGCTGCTTCCGCACCTGTTTGCCTCCGACCAAGCCAAGGTGGCGTTTGTGATGTCCCATCTGGAGGGTGAGGCACTGGCCTGGATGAACCCCTTGTGGGAGAGGGAGGACCCTGTGACTGCTAACATCCAGGACTTCCTGCAGGCGTTTAGAACCACCTTTGACGAACCCGGGCGTGCCGCCGCATCCGCCTCATCACTCCTCAGGCTACGTCAGGGGACCATGACAGTGGGGCAGTATGCCATCCGCTTTCGCACCTTGGCCTCAGAATTGGGGTGGAACAATGAAGCCCTCACCGCCGCCTTCTGGGAAGGACTCTCCAGTCGTATTAAGGACGAGCTGGCAGGCCGCAATGTTCCTTCCACACTGAATGCCCTAATTGCACTAGCAACCCGCGTGGACCTCAGATTCCAGGAACGATCCAAAGAGGTGTCCCGCGAGAGACGTCCGATACGGCATTCCTCTCCTCCGCAGAAGCCCGTCGTACCTCAGTCGGCATCGTCTGGCGTCTCTGTCCACGAACCCATGCAGATTGACCGTCTGAGGCAGTCCGAACAACGCCGAGCAGAACGGCTCGCTAAGGGTCTCTGCTTCTACTGCGGAGAGGGCACACACCTGCTACGTTCCTGTCCAGAGAAGCCGGGAAACTCCAAAGCCTAGGGTTGGTAGGAGAGGCCACCCTAGGTGCTGGGACTCTCTCAGACCCGGTTACGTGGACCGTTCAAGTGACAACGGGAGAGACACGGTTCACGGCCGAGGCGTACCTCGATTCCGGGGCAGCAGGCAATTTCATCCAGCAGGCCACGGTGGACAAGTACCAGGTGCCGGTTACTCCACTCGACAAACCCCTCGTGATTGCCTCTGTAGATGGGAGACCCCTCTCTGACACCATCTCGTGGATCACCAAGCCAGTAGAACTACGTATCGGTGCCCTGCACACCGAGAACATCACTCTCTACGTCCTCCCACACATGTCTCATCAAATCCTGCTGGGACTCCCCTGGTTACGGACACACGAACCGTCGGTCAGCTGGCGTACTGGTGAAATTACCCGATGGGGCTCCTCTTGCCACGAGAACTGCCTGAAGTCCATACAGCCCATCCGACGACCTCCGGTTCCGGAGTCCCTACCAGGACTGCCTTCGGCCTATTGGTCCTTCGTGGATGTCTTTGATAAAAAGGAGTCAGAGGTACTGCCGCCACATCGTCCTTACGACTGTGCCATCGACCTACTCCCGGGAACTACACCACCTCGAGGACGGATATATCCTTTGTCCCCTGCTGAAACAAGGGCCATGTCTGCCTACATCACTGAGAACCTGGCAAGGGGATTCATCCGGAGATCCTACTCTCCTGCTGGAGCAGGCTTCTTCTTCGTTAAGAAGAAAGAGGGCGACCTGCGCCCATGCATTGACTACCGGGGATTGAACCAAATCACCGTAAAAAATAAATACCCCCTGCCGCTCATCCCCGAATTGTTTGATCGGCTTAGAGGAGCTCGTGTGTTTACCAAGTTGGATCTTCGGGGTGCCTACAACCTGGTACGCATCTGCTCTGGGGACGAATGGAAGACCGCATTCAATACTCGCGATGGGCACTACGAATACTGTGTGATGCCCTTCGGCCTGTGTAACGCACCAGCAGTCTTTCAAGAATTGGTGAACGACGTGTTCCGGGACCTTCTCTACGTCTGTGTGGTGGTGTATCTGGATGACATCCTGGTCTTCTCTCCGGACCTCCAGACCCACAGAGAGAACGTGCAGCTGGTACTACAAAGACTGAGAGAGAATCGTCTGTACGCCAAGTACGAGAAGTGTGTCTTCGAGCAGTCTTCTCTCCCCTTCCTGGGTTACATAATCTCCGATACCGGTCTGCAGATGGACCCAGAGAAGGTCTCTTCCATTCTCAACTGGCCCCTTCCTTCCGGACTGAAGGCAATCCAACGGTGTCTTGGATTCGCAAACTATTACCGTCAGTTCATCCCTCACTTCTCTGCCCTGACTGCGCCTCTCTCCGCCTTGACCAAGAAGGGGGCTAATCCAACGGACTTGTCACCTGCGGCCGACGCCACGTTTGGCTCCCTGAAACAGGCATTTGCTTCCTCTCCTGTGCTCCACCGTCCTGAGTTAAACCGACAGTTCACATTGGAGGTGGATGCCTCCTCCTCGGGAGCCGGAGCAGTGCTCATGCAGAAGTCCTCCTCCGGGAAGATGGTTACTTGCAGTTTCTACTCCAAGAGCTTCTCAGCGCCTGAACGCAACTACACCATCGGTGACCGAGAGCTATTAGCAGTCAAACTGGCTCTGGAGGAGTGGCGCTACCTTATGGAGGGAGCAGTGTACCCCGTGATCATTTACACGGACCACAAGAACCTGGAATACCTGCGGTCTGCTCAGCGACTGAACCCACGACAAGCCAGGTGGTCCTTGTTCTTTGCCAGGTTCGATTTTCAGCTCCATTTTCGGCTCGCGGATAAGAATGTGCGAGCAGATGCCTTGTCCAGGTCATTCATGCCCATGGAACAGGAGGAGGAGACATCCCAGCCCATCATCTGCCCAAGTAAAATCATTCCGGTGGCCCCTGTCACCCTGGCCCAGATTTTGCCCGGGAAGACCTATGTCTATGAGACTGACAGACAAAAAGTGTTGCATTGGGGCCATGCCTCGAAAATAGCCGGCCATGCTGGTCAGAAGAGAACATGGAGTACAATTGTACGTCACTACTGGTGGCCATCCCTTCGCACGGACGTCGTGTCTTTTTTCTCAGCCTGCTCCTCTTGTGCCCGGAACAAGACGCCCAAACACCTGCCATATGGTCGCCTTCTGCCTCTACCAATTCCCTCCGTTCCGTGGCAACACATTGCAATGGACTTTATTACAGACTTGCCCTTGTCCGCCGGACACACAGTCATATGGGTCGTGGTGGATCGGTTCTCCAAAATGGCTCATTTCGTCCCTATGGCTGGACTGCCCTCTGCCCAGGAACTCGCTGACGCCTACATACAGCACATCTTCCGGTTGCATGGCTTTCCATCACACATTGTGTCCGACAGAGGAACTCAGTTTACCTCCCGCTTCTGGAGGGCCCTCTGCAAACATCTGAGAGTGGCTCTGGACTTTTCTTCAGCCTACCATCCTCAGTCGAATGGCCAAGTGGAACGAGTCAATCAGATCCTGACCTCCTTCTTGCGTCACTACGTTAATACCCATCACGATGACTGGTCCACGCTTCTTCCTTGGGCTGAATTCTCCCATAACCACCACGTCAGTGAGTCCTCCTCCAGCTCTCCCTTCCATGTCATTTACGGACTTCAGCCTTCCGTCCCATTACCTGTGTCTTCTTCCTCGGATGTCCCTGCTGCTGATACCGTAGTCCCTGACTTTTCAACGATTTGGGACTCTGTCAAGACGTCCCTTGGACGTGCTTCCCTGCGGATGAAGAGACACGCAGACAAGAGGCGTCTGGATCCTCCATGTTTCTCTCCAGGAGATCTGGTCTGGCTTGCTTCCAAATATGTCCGATTGAAGCTACCATCATACAAGCTGGGTCCTCGCTACATCGGGCCGTTTAAAGTCATCGGCAAAATAAATGAGGTCTCCTACAAGCTGCAGCTCCCGGCCACGATGAGGATACCCAACTCCTTCCACGTCTCCCTGCTCAAACCGGTTGTCCTTGGTCCCTTCTTCGCTGCTGCCAGTTCTGCTCCTCCTCCTATTGCTGATGATGACATCTAAGCGGTAAGGGATATCGTGGCCATGAAGACCGTGCGGGGCCGACAGTTCTTCCTGGTGGACTGGGCTGGGTATGGTCCTGAGGATAGGTCCTGGGAACCCCGGGAGAATGTGGGTACTCCCCTGATACGTGCCTTCCTGTCCCGGTTGCGGGGAGGGGGGCGTGGGGGAGGGGGTACTGTCACGCTCACCGGCTCCCCTGCCATGCTTCCCGGCCCCCCTGCCATGCTCACTGGCTCCCGTGCCACGTTTCCCTGCTCTCAGGTCACGCTCCGTCACTCCCGTGCCATGTTTCCTGGTCCCCCGCTCCACAGCCTCCATGCCCCATCACCTGCGGTCTCCAGGCAGCCCGGTCCCCGCTCCCGACGCCCATCGGCAACGCTGAGCCAGCCCGGCACTCCTGCCCCCTGTGCACCGCTCCCTGCTCTGGCTTCTGGCACCCGGGCCTCGCGCATGCGCATTAGGGCGCGCGCACGGTCATTGACCCTCTCTTAAAGGGCCAGTGTCCTCCAACAGGATATTGAGGAATCAGGTACAGGGTATATAGGGGGATCCTTTCCAAATGGGCGGGGCCTGTTCTTCGTGTTTGCTAAGCTAGGAGTCAGGTCTCCTTGTGTCTTGTGCCATACTTACTTATCTCTCTTGTAGAGTCGCTCCTGTCCCGCCAACCGGTCCTGACGATTCCCGAACCCCGAACGGTGACTGTCTGCCATCCCGTCAGTCCCTACCATCTCCGATCCCTGGATCCGTGTGGTGACCCACCTCCTTGCTCCGTTGGTTCCGGATTCTGCCTGACGTCATCTCGGCCTCCGAACCTGAGCTCCGTCACCCGGACTACCTTCAGAGACTCCGTGGTCCCAGGGACTTCTTCACTCCACTCCTCTGAACGGACTGTCCTGCTACCCGTAGTGCTCCGGCTACCGGGCACCTTGCCCTCGGTGAGGTGTTCAGCCCAGTGGATCCACCTCCTGGGCTTCCCGTCCACCTGGTCCTAACAAATGGTTACCCATCAACCTGGAGGAAAGTTAAAAGCGGGGCCGCAAGGCTTTGTACTGGTCCAGTGCTGTTTAATACCTTTATAAATGATCTGGACAAAATAATTATTGGGGAACTCATAAAATTCACAGATACTAAGATAGGAAAAATAGCCAACACTAGAGAGGAAAGAGAGAGTAATGAAAAGGATCTAGACACACTCAAACAATGGGTCAAGGAGAACAGAATGGTGTTTAACAGGGACAAATGCAAAATCCTACATCTGGGTAAAAGAAATGTAAAAAGCATATATAATATGGAAGGAATAGAACTAGCTGATAGCACCGGGGAAAAGGACTTGGGCATAATAGTGGATCCCAGATTCAACATGAGTCAACAGTGTTGTGCTGCAGCTAAAAAGGCCAATAAAATTCTGGGATGTATCAAGACAAGCATTGAATCTAGATCAAGAGAGTTAATTATTCCCCTATACTCTGCCCTGGTTAGACCCCCACCTAGATTACTGTGTACAGTTCTGGGCGCCTCAATTCTAGAAAGACAATATATTGGAGCAAGTCCAGAGAAAAGCAACCAAGATGGTAGAAGGTCTGCAAGCCAAGTCCTATGAAGACTGAATAAAAGAATTAGGAATGTTCAGTTAGCAAAAGGGAAGGCTGAAAGGAGACTTATATAGTGGTCTACAAATAGATTAAACAGATTAGACATTAGGAAAAACTTTCTGATGGTGAGGCCAGTCAGAGAGTAGAACAAGCTACCACAGGAGGTAGTGAGCTCTCCATCAATGGAAATCTTCAATCGGAAATTGGATAAACATAGCTGGGATGATTTAGGAAACCCTGCACTCGCAGGAGGTTGGACCCAATGGCCCTTGAGGTCTTTTCCAACTGTACCATTCTATGATTCTATGATATCTGAAAAGTAGTCACAATGCAGAGGGAACTACCCATAAAGCTCTCCACAATGCGGCAACCCCTACATTTCCACCCTTATTTCAGTCTATCACCTTACCCGTTCTCTACGCTCTGCAAAAGACGTTCCACTAACATTCACACTAATCCAAACCTCCTACTCCAAGATCCAGGACTTCTCCCGATCTGCACCAATCCTCTGGAATACTCAAAGAAGCTAGAACGAATCACAACTTACTCAGAGTCAGACGTCCCCTAAAAACACACCAATATTAAGGATGACAGCATTCATCCGGGTGAAAAAACACACAATTCTTTATTCCATCAGTTGTGTAACAGCAATGTTTCGACCTGGTGGTCTTTGTCAAGCACATTTGTTTAGGGTGGCCTATCACACTCCCTAGCCAAACAGTCCCTCCAAAACTTCTCAGAACATAACCCTCTATCAAACTCCACCGAACCCAAAAGCATCTTAAAGTTTTTGCTGACTGGTTCAGGCAGCCTCTATCCCCCATTTCTTTGAGATGGCTATATTTTCAATGTAAATAAGCACGTGTACCTTTTCCCCCCCTCACCTCATTGTAGATTGTAAGCTCTAATGAGCAGGGTTGTCTTCTTATTTTTTTTCCTCTAATTATTGTATTTTCTATAACTGTTACTTGTTTGTATATGAACCTCCTGAATTGTAAAGCGCTGAGGAATATTTTGGCGTTAAAGAAATAAAGATTTATTATTATTATTATCATTATTATTATTATATTATTACCCTATTTTCATTAGTACAATGAAATAAAAGATACAATGGGATGAAAGTGAATGGAAGGCGATTTAGATTAGACATTAGGAAAAACTTTCTGACAGTGAGGGCAGTCAGAGAGTAGAAAAGGCTACCACAGGAGGTAGTGAGCTCTCCATCAATGGAAATCTTTAAGCGAAAACTGGGTATAGCTGGGATGATTTAGGAAAACCTGCACTCGCAGGGGGTTGGACCCGATGAACTTGAGGTCCCTTGCAACTCTACCATTCTATGATTCTATGTGCTTTGGTGATAATTCACAGAAAAGTTTGTCATCAACAGTATGTCAATTTGTTCTGCATATTATTACTGCACCTTTCCAACATCTCAATGCAGAGGATGAAGTCTGCAGTAAATCTGCAGGATTTCTGCAACTTGTTTCCAATTCTGCTAACGTGATATTGTGCTGATAAATACCCTGTGGATGCACACTAGAAGACATTTCTTGAACAATAAAAAAAAGCATAAAAATAGGAAAGGTCTTAATTACAAAAAATAACATTATTCACATGTTGAATCCCCTTTACTATTGATGCTTTGGTAGTTCTCACAATTATTGTTTCTGTGTACTTCCATTGTGACTGCTTCATTCTATTTCTCTGCCTCATGTCTACCTGTGACCTCCAGTGCTTCTCCTCCAGTGCTTCTGCCACCTGCTTCCCAGTCTCCTTTTAATCTGTGGCCTCCAGTGCTTCCCCATCTAATGCTTTTGTGGCACCCCTGAGGCCTCAGTCGCTACATAGTATTGCATCTGTCTTAAGGTGCAGTACTGATCCAGGTCAGAGGAGGTTAACCACTGGTGTTCAGAGCTTACACACATCCTGAGCTCATAACTTACATAAACACTGAGTTACACAGGAAGCCAGAGAGTCTGGAAAATTCCCAGTTGCTGTGCTACCCAGCTCCCCTCAGAGAGACCGCCCGGGATGCATGCTTCAGAGCTATCTCAAGAAAGGAGAAAGTGCCAGAACATCATGGGACTTTCAGTACCACAATGGCTATAGAGAGTCCTTAAGAGCTTCTGTAGCTATGACCAGGCAGACTGGAAGAGACTGGTAGGACGGAGAGAAGCATGAGACGATCTGGTGGAGCTGGTGAGACAGAGGAGAACATGGTAGCTGAGGTCGAGCCTAACCATTCCCACAGTGCCAGCGCAGTTAGGTTGTAGAGCCCTCAGTTAGGGAAACCTTCATGGACACTATCAAATCTGCAAGGGATGGGGATTCCACGTCCCATTGCCTACTACCCATTTTCCCGAAGCACAGTGACATATATAGGATCGGGGTCAGGGCCCCAGCTGGACCCCACATTGGATCCGCGTCACCTGCATACGGTACGGGACACTTAACACCGATGGCAGGGTCCCCAAATTGCTTCAGGCCACGGGGAACCGCATGTCAGTGCAGAGGAGGAAGGTCTCACATGCTCCACAACACTGGGATCGGCTGGGGCGGTGACCGGTACCCTGAAGGCAGCATCATAAGTACTTTGAGTAAAAGACCTAGACCAGCAACCATTGCCTCAGTCCCCTATTACCGGCGCTGGTGCCCAGAGATTCGGCACCAATGGACCTTCTGCCCCATCTCCACCATTTCCCCCTGCGGCTTGTTCTACCTGTGAGGAGCTGGACTACCTGAGCTGCGTCAACATCAGCTGCTGGGGACAGCCACATCTCACAGCGGTAGCTGAATCCCTGGCTGTGCACCACGGGTGGCGCTGCAAAGCAAACGCCCATCCGCCATTATCAGGACACCCTGGACCCTTCTTTAATGACCGGAGCCGGGTCAGGCCAGTCACAGTGTGACGCCCTGGAGAGGCCAGGTAGTCACAAATAGGGCCCCACACAACACCCGTGCCTCACAGATGACATCAGCCAAACCCTTAAAACCCTAGTCACTCCCTAAGGGCTTGATAGACACACCAGGGAGCGGAACCAGACAGTTGGAAGATGCCCACCTAGGAGTTTTAGACAGCCCGGGGCGGGGAAAAGTCAGATTAGTGGTAGAGTTAAAGGAGTGTGGAGGTCAGGCCTGTGTCTCAGTCCTGAAGTAGAACTGACAGGTACCAGGGTAGGAGCCTTTGGCTAGGAGACAGACGGTGGTCTCTGTCTGCAGGAGCCAGGAAGACGGCTCGGTGGAACCGAGGTGGACCGAGATAGGGTAGTGGCCCACCGGTACCGACCTGGGGAACCGACTCGGAAACCGAAGAGCACTGGGGGGTACTCAGACCCTGAAGCTAGGTCAAGAAGCAACTGGAACTGGTTAATTAACTGATTGCGGCCAGGACTAGAGGTCCTGTCCCACCCAAAGTACCAATTGAAGTCAACAGCCCACCGAGGGGGATAACAGGCCACCGCCACGGCTCAGAGATCCCACGGGCCAGCGTCTGCGGGCAAGGGCTCCTTGAGCCATATCCAGTCAGGAGCGGACTCCTGAAGTTGCAAGCACAGGCAGTCCACCATTCTAAAACAGGTGAAGGAGAAAGACAGAGACCACCAGCTGGGTGGGGGAACCAGAACGCAGCCAGCTGTGGGCACCAACCACCATCACCTTGGTTTACCAGAGACTCGTGTGTTTTCTTAATAGTGAGTACACCAGCACACTGCGGTCACCCATCTCCCTGCACCACCAAACCCCAACGGGTCCCGGGGCCACCATCCCTGCCCACAGAGGGGTTAACAACTTGCTGCACAACATCTTCCCCCGGGTGCCCATGCAGCGGTGGTGTCCAATATCACCACATACCGTGGGTGGCGTCACAAACCTAGTACGGCCCAGCCTGTACATATACGTCCATCAAATCCCCCTTTTCATTCGGAGTATCCGCGGGATCCCCCGGGTCCGGAGACCCTCGAGCCACCCACCGGAAGGTCCGGACCCAAGCAGCGGCAGGCTGCTGGTACGGGGGTGGCACAACAGCAACCCCAAAATACCAGTGGCCCAGTGACGGATGAGCCCTGAGGCCCCGGGGGGCTGCACTTGCATGTAGCCTCCTATGCTGTTACTACCCATTTTATGCATGCCTCACCTACCTGCTACCCTGATGCCCAAGGCCCATGTGCCCACCAGTACCTTGGCTTGGAGGATCTACCTCACCATGTGAGCCAAAACACTGGAATGTTGATTTTACCAGTATTATTGGTATTGTCTATATAGTTGGTATTGTTAGTATCGTTGGCACAGTTGGTATTGGTGATATTTTAGTATTGTTGGTTTTGTCAGCACTGTCAGTATTGTTGGCATTGATGGTATTGCTAGTCCTGTCAAAATTGGTAGTTTTGACAGTACTGTCAGTATTGTCTCTCTAGATGCTCTTGTCTGTATTGTTTTTATTGTTAGTATTTTCGGTATTATAGGTATTGTCAGTACAGTAGAAATGGCTTTTTATTTAGTCACTGCACAATAGAGTATGCTTTGTTAGAAACATGAGAAGAAATTGAATTTGCGCTAACTGCTGAAGACAGACTAAAATATGAGCATCAGTTTCGAAGGCCCAGATAAGTTCATGAACTACCTATGGACAACATACTTGGATGATATTTTTCTCTTTTTCCAGACAGGTTCGTTCATCATTTAATGGATGATGGGCCACCCAGGGGATACAAAAATGCAGCAAAAGATATTTCATCTACTGTGAATTTTCCCTTCCTCTGTAAAATTGTTTTTCTGATAAAAATATACATAAACCAGCACTCTCATATATAAATAAATCAGGATATCTTCTGCTGGAAACCGTCAGACAGTATGTAGACTTCGTTTGATAATTTGACACACCTGAATGCAATGGTGCTGAAATTTCAAGCATGCTTTGAAGTGTTGACATTCTAAGCTCCCAGTAGTTAAATCCACATAATTTTCCTTACAAGGGTCTAAAGTGAAGGTACTGTAGTTTCCAATCGTCACTCTATTCTGACATACTTTGAATGAAACAAATTTCCAATTGTGTATGACGGGAAATATTGGCCTCGGGGCAAATGACTGCTGCCATAGATCGCTCAGCCCTGAACCTTCTATACTTATCATGGAGAGTGGGTGGTAGTTCCCCCTCTTGTCAATACTAGAAATAGCACAAAGTAGTAGCGACTGAAGTAGATGGTAAGGTCATAAGGGAATATCAAAGGACTTGGAGGATAAGATATGTTATATTAAACTGTCTATGCTGTTAATGAACAGTTATGTGATCACAACAAACAGAATTTAGAGAAATAAGAAGTGTAAAAAATTGCAAGTTTGTGATTTACATCTGCAGATTTATTTAGATTAGCAGTCTTTAAATCTTGGTCAATCATTTTTAAAAATTCCTGCTTTACAAAGTATCTGAGAAACATGTTTCCTTCTGAGATTAAGGAGCAGCTCAAAGACCCAAGGAGACAAACATTCATTGACTCATTGCTATACAGAAGATGTAGCTTTACCTTGCACTTGTCCGAGCAAATGGACAACCCTTCATGGTCAGCCCGAGTTCAAAAGCTCTTTATGCAGATTACTCTGGTGACTCTATTGTGTTTTTAGAGGGAAAAAAGACAAGGACATATATCCAACTGGAATTACCCCTTAAGCTATTAAAATAAATACCATACTAATTTATATGTAAAAAAATATGGGAAATTATGCACTATATAGTAAGATTTTCAAAATATTTTTGGACTTCCCAATTGTAGTTCACTTTTATGAAGGAATGATCATAATGTAGACTACATTTTGAGTAAATCCATCATATCCTGAGAGCCAAATTCAGCTCTGCTAGATGGTAACGAACCAAATCCAGTGCCCCTCAAGAGTAATGACACCTCGATTTCCCCATTACCAGTAAAATGACAGCCAAGTTACCCCATAGAAAGCAGAAAGGGACCATACTGTACATCCAGGGATTTTCAATTTACTTAATGTAACGTCTGCCCTGAGCCACAGTCTCAGGATAGCTGTCACAGACAAACTAGAGGCTAGCCGCCAACTAAGCAGGATCCCGAGAGTCCTGAAATCCTTTTAAACCTATACAGGGATTTGGAATTATTACAGGGCCCTAGAGACCTCTACCTGTGGAAGGCTGCAATTCCAAGAAAAGTAGTCGTCAGGCAGGGTCAAACCAGGAGATACAGAAAAGGGACAAAAGCAGCAGACAAGAGCGTAGTCAGGAAATCAGGCTAAGATCAGAACTGGAGATAGCAGTGAGGTACAAAAATGGCAGGCAGGAGAGTGGTCAGAGAACAGGCAGGGGTCAAAACACAGGGATCAATATTCAGGGAAGGGCGAGAACTAGAGACAAGCAGGATAAATTAGACTCTACATCTAGTGGCAACCAGTAAACAGCAGGAGGAATAAGAAGGGTGTGGTGCCTTCCCATTGGCTGTGGCTGAAAAGTGGTAACTTCAGCTGGAAGGCACACGCCATCACAGTCATCCAGTGGTACTACAGGTCCCAGGGAAATACAGCTTAGTGGATGGGCGAAGCCTGCGCCCACCAGAGCTACTGGTACTGACTCCTCCCCTATCACCAACACTGTCTACAGTGGGAATACGGCAGCGCTTGGTGACCAAAGCAGAAGTCACAGGAGCCAACTGTGATGGAGATGTGACACATCCAGCATTCCCACTACACTATTGGGTTCAAGTTCAAGATCCCCTCTAACTGGCAGTATCATCGTATCTCCAGCCTACAATATTTTTTTCTCTCCACTAGCCCCCTTTGCGACATCCAGATTTGCTCTTATTTGCCGGGCTACCCACAAAGTTCATCATTTTAAGACCCTTTCTTCATAGCTGCTTGCTAGACCTGTGGCTAATGCACCAAGCTAGAGACATCCGCTATCTACATATTAAGGGCCCATCTATCACATAAGGTACCCGAGCCCCATTTTGGAGGCCCCTGCCCTAGAGGGTCCTTATATTTTGTTAACCACTGTGTGATACTATGAATATAACATTGGTAATTGGTAGTACCCAGTAGTCACAGTCACCAGAAAATGGCGTATACATTACGGGGCAATAATAAGATTGAGAGTGTAATTGGCAAAATATTTGCAACATTTTGATCTCAGACAAAATATTTCTCAGTGTTTTTTATAAGTTAATAAAGAATGGAATCATACATTTTTCCTTACTTCATTTATTTGTGGCACAATCTAGATACTTCATTTTTGTTATCATAATCCCACCATTTTTCACATTTGACAAGTAAGCAGCAAAGTTTCAAATACAGCACAAATGTGGTAAAATATGCAATTTATATCAGATATTTGTTAGAGAAAAGTCCATAAACCATATTTAATGTATTTTTATACACATACAGTGCCTACAAGTAGTATTCAACCCCCTGCAGATTTAGCAGGTTTACACATTCGGAATTAACTTGGCATTGTGACATTTGGACTGTAGATCAGCCTGGAAGTGTGAAATGCACTGCAGCAAAAAATAATGTTATTTCTTTTTTTATTTTTTTTTTAAATTGTGAAAAGTTTATTCAGAGGGTCATTTATTATTAAACCCCTCAAACCACAAGAATTCTGTTTGGTTCCCCTAAAGTATTAAGAAGTATTTCAGGCACAAAGAACAATGAGCTTCACATGTTTGGATTAATTATCTCTTTTTCCAGCCTTTTCTGACTAATTAAGACCCTCCCCAAACTTGTGAACAGCACTCATACTTGGTCAACATGGGAAAGACAAAGGAGCATTCCAAGGCCATCAGAGACAAGATCGTGGAGGGTCACAAGGCTGGCAAGGGGTACAAAACCCTTTCCAAGGAGTTGGGCCTACCTGTTTCCACTGTTGGGAGCATCATCCGGAAGTGGAAGGCTTATGGAACTACTGTTAGCCTTCCACGGCCTGGACAGCCTTTGAAAGTTTCCACCCGTGCCAAGGCCAGGCTTCTCCGAAGAGTCAAGGCTAACCCAAGGACAACAAGGAAGAAGCTCCGGGAAGATCTCATGGCAGTGGGGACATTGGTTTCAGTCAATACCATAAGTAACGTACTCCACCGCAATGGTCTCCGTTCCAGACGAGCCCGTAAGGTACCTTTACTTTCAAAGCGTCATGTCAAGGCTCGTCTACAGTTTGCTCATGATCACTTGGAGGACTCTGAGACAGACTGGTTCAAGGTTCTCTGGTCTATGATCAAGATCGAGATCTTTGGTGCCAACCACACACGTGACGTTTGGAGACTGGATGGCACTGCATACGACCCCAAGAATACCATCCCTACAGTCAAGCATGGGGGTGGAAGCATCATGCTGTGGGTCTGTTTCTCAGCCAAGGGGCCTGGCCATCTGGTCCGCATCCATGGGAAGATGGATACCACGGCCTACCTGGAGATTTTGGCCAAGAACCTCCGCTCTTCCATCAAGGATCTTAAGATGGGTCATCATTTCATCTTCCAACAAGACAACGACCCAAAGCACACAGCCAAGAAAACCAAGGCCTGGTTCAAGAGGGAAAAAATCAAGGTGTTGCAGTGGCCTAGTCAGTCTCCTGACCTTAACCCAATTGAAAACTTGTGGAAGGAGCTCAAGATTAAAGTCCACATGAGACACCCAAAGAACCTAGATAACTTGGAGAAGATCTGCATGGAGGAGTGGGCCAAGCTAACTCCAGAGACCTGTGCCGGCCTGATCAGGTCTTATAAAAGACGATTATTAGCTGTAATTGCAAACAAGGGTTATTCCACAAAATATTAAACCTAGGGGTTGAATAATAATTGACCCACACTTTTATGTTGAAAATTTATTAAAATATAACTGAGCAACATAACTTGTTGGTTTGTAAGATTTATGCATCTGTTAATAAATCCTGCTCTTGTTTGAAGTTTGCAGGCTCTAACTTATTTGCATCTTATCAAACCTGCTAAATCTGCAGGGGGTTGAAGACTACTTGTAGGCACTGTATCATTGCATAAATAGTTGAACAATATGGGGAATAATATTTTTTGTTTATGCCGGTATTAACCCTCTCTACTTGGACTACAACTGTAAATATATACATTTTCCCGATATGGTCGTGAACCACAGACAAATTATTACCAATTGTTACAAAATGCATGAGGTATTGGTTGATATTGGTTGATATATTGGCCAAAATACCAAGTTCATCACCTGTCAGCCATATCTTCCTTCTCCTCCTCTCACTTTGTAAAGCTGAATTGGGCAACTCTAAAGTCATCACCTTTCCTCCATTTTATCTAACTGCCTTACCTGATCTATCTATCACAATAAATGACATCATGTTTTCCCCTGTACCAGAAGTCTGGTGGTTTGGAGTAATGATTGAATCTGCTCTGTCCTTCATCCCACACATCGAAGCTCTCACCACCTCCAACGCAAAAATATTTCTAGAATCCATCCCTTCCTCAACCCTGAAACTACTAAAATGCTAGTGAATGCCCTCATCATCTCCCACCTCAACTACTGCAATATCCTCCTCTGTGGCCTGCCTGTAAACACTCTCCTGTCTATTCCTAACTCTGCTGCCCAACTAATCTACCTTTTTCTTCATTTTTCCTCTGCCTCTCCCCTCTGCAAATCGCTTGTTTGGCTCCCAAGTCCCCAAAGTAGCCAGTTCAGGCTACTAACAATGACCTACAAAACTATCCATAATCTGTCTCCTCCATATATCTCCAAACTAATCTCCCAATAACTACCATCATGGCTAACATGGCTCAACCAAGGGGATATTTTGTATTTTGGCAACATTCCAATATTTACAGGGGGGTTAGTTCTTAAATTGTCTGTTCTCTTTGTAAGGAAGTGGTGGATCTAATTTCAACCCCTTTAAACACCTAAATATTTACTATTCATTTTCACTGACTATAATATTCACAAAAAGCTTTTGCAGTGGATTAATATGTAAATGGCCATTAGCTCAGATAACTGGAAATAAATCATCAATTTTTTACCATGTTCCTCTCTAGAACCTCACTGCACAAAATACTTTTCCCTATTTTTCTTTAAGGTATTTCAATACAGCCATCCTTGCCTCAAGGGGTAATAAATTAAAATTTGAGTACTTCAGACACCGCATTGATTCTACACGTGTTGTTATTCATGTTGCCTTTCTATATTCTTAAATAATGCTTTATAGTAGTTGTTTTTTTCCCTACAGCGACAGGATAGGCTATGCTATGTTGTCCACTGTCGGTCAAAGGGGTGCCCCAACTAGTTCGATATCTTGCGATCTTCACAGCTCAGATTATATAGCAGTATAATTTATACATTGTATAGCACTATTATTAGGTTATGTTATGAAGGCACTGTGAAAAATTGTTAGTATTTTAGCAGCTGTGAGGAAGAGTCATTTGGGAAAAATATGTTGCTGATGTTTTCACAACTTACTTTATGGTACTGCCTATAATTGTGAAGGCCTCGATTCCTCAAGACCGGCATCATTTTCACCCTGGTCTTGATGGGGAGAGTGGGGTGGAGTGTGATGTGCCCAATTCATTAATAAGCTCACACACCTTTAATGAATCAGATGAGGCGCTAAGTGGCATGAGCAAAAATTGTGCAACTTTTCATGCCAGTTTTCTGTCATAAAATCTTTGATGAATCGGGCCCAATTCATTTTATGTGTCCATGCATTCCAATTTAAAGTGGCCGAGCACCATTTTGCTCTATTAATGCACTTATTGGTTCCTCAACATAACATCTATACATATACACACATATACCCACACACTGTTATATACACGCACACACGCACACACACACACACTTACACACACACATACACACACTCTTACACACACACATACATAGACACACACATACACATACATAGACACACACATACACACATACAGACACACACATACATACATACACACACACATTCACAACATATTCTACATAATTATGATTGCTTCTCCTTTTATTTATCTTTTAATAAAGCTGTTGCATTTGGATAGCTTCTGATGCAATTTTGTAATATTAGTTTACCATAATTGTATGACTTAAATATTTTTTTTTTTTTAGTAGTTTTCATCAAACTAATTAAAAATGCCTTTCTTAGTCCTGCAGCACAAAAACAAGTTTAGCAAATTCTTAGGGGGTATGTATAGCATTATGCTAATAATTACTTATTAAATTCTGTCAATCTAATACATCTGCTGAGGTAAAAATAAATTAAAGTTCTGATGCTTGAAACACCGCTGTCAGCTTTCTCATGTAAAGGTGTGTCCCTTTAGAAACTCAAAAATAACTGAAATAAGACCTGGATCAGAATGCTATAAGGTGAAATTTCTGCCTTTCACTATCGTATATACTGAACAATTTTTTTTTACTTTAAACAATAACTAGCAAATAATTTATGCATGAAATATATTTGACTAGGGTGGCTGGGTAGTGGTAATTTCCCTGCCGGAATGTCACATTATCAAGTTGTGTCAGAAATTTGCAGGCTCCTTACTTACTGGTTTCTGATAAGGCGGCATTATTTCTTGAGTGACATTTCTTGTGAGTTCCAGAATTGTAGTATTAGTAGAACTGTAAAGTTCAGCACCAGCTCTGCAATAACTCATCTGTCAGTGGTTTGGTTTGTTCTAAAGTTTACCCTATCACTAAATTTACTCGTAGAGATAGATGGGAATTTGAACAAACACAGGGCTTAGGAATAGCGATGAATAGGAAAACTGCTCTGAAAGCAGCCAATGGTGATGGCTGGTGGTATTTCAAAATTTATAACAGCAGCGTGTCAGGAGCTGCGAAGGTGAGATGTTAGCAACTAAATGTTGTTTAGAAGTCAATGGAATGTAGAGAGCTGACTGGGATGTTAGGAGTTATGCACCCTCCTGGAATGTATCTACTGCACATTCAGCTAGACTCTGGGCAGGCACTAGTGGTTGTAAAAATCCATGGAAACCAGCTGTACACTATGAAAGATAAAAGTTCTCATTTGAGTAGAATGACTTGTGTTAGAAAAGGCAAGTCAATTGCAAACTTGCTTATTTTCATGCCGTCTAATTATACACACAAATTTAATAACTTGATAAAACACATTTAATTTTCTCTTACAATGAGGTGCAAGAATTTTGATAGTTATTGTCACTTGAAGTGACATGTGGCATGCAAGCATAACAGCTATAGCCTCTAAATGAGGTATATTGCTCTGAAGTGGCTCTTACATTTGGCTGGTAATTACACATGAAGAGAATACCAATAGAACAAAGATAAATGTTTACAGTCACTTACTGGAAGATTGTGCACATACCTCAAATTTTCCAGTGGTCATGCTCAACAAGGTTAATGACTAGTGATGAGTGAACCCATGGCTATTCGGGTTCGCTGGACCAACATGGACCCCCTCAAAAATCTGGTTTCATAACCAAACCTGACCTTATAACTTTACAATAAATCACAAACCCATTCAAGTCAATAGGGGAACCCAAGTTCGGGGTTGTAAAATGGTCATAGTAAGGGATAAGAGGCTTCAAAAGGAACCTAAATGGGGGTAAAAGCATGACAATTTGCATACAAATAAATGTGGATAGGTAAATGACTTAAAGGGCTTCTGTCACCATTTATTAAAAATTAAAAATTTTAACAGTGACCCCACAGACATGGATTTCAGAAATTCTCCACAGTCCAACAATTTAAAAAAGGGCCCTTACACAGCCTGTGTTCCCAGCTCACCCACTCAGTCAAGATTGCCAGACTTCCCCCACAGAGCAACAAGTTTAACAAATTTCCCTTCTGTAGTCTACATTCTCTGTTCACCCACTCAGTCAATATAGGCAAATTTGCCCCCAAAATCAACAATTTTAAAATATCCCATATAGAGTATATCCACAGCTCCAGCTCTGTGAGGAATTTCAGGCCCAAACAGCTGAGTCTCAGAACAGCCTGCTGTTGTTTCCCCCTGGCTGTGCTGAGCTGAGTTTGTTAGAGCATTTGTCATGCTGACTGGATGAGAAGGAAGTGGACAAAGCAGAGTAGTAGTAGGGGGAAGCATGAACGGAGAAATGTGCACCAATCTTCGGTGGTGTTAGGACATGTGCTAAAAGCGTTTCCACCTAAGGCACAGACCACAATATATTACACTGTGCAGACTCTGTTTTCATATTTTACCATCACAGCCATGATTGAAATGGTACCCTCACAGAAAAATAAAAAAAAAATGCCAGAGAGAGCCTGTTTTCCAAGTTCCCCCAACAGAGCCTAATGTTCAGCTGCTGTTGAGTACATTATAGCTATTGCAGTAAAAAACACGTACTTGGATTTGTGATTGAGCTGGTGGTCCACCAACTAGACTTGCTACTGCCAGTCCCAGCCCCTTAGACTTGAACCAGCCCACCCATGCTGCTCAGTGTCTTTCCCGGGAATCCAAAGCATTTATTTTGTAAAAATGATTGTTCAAAGTAGGCAGACATAAAACATTGGCAAAATTTATCCACAGAGCAACAAGTTTAACAAATAATGTCCCCTATATAGCCCATATTGCCAATTCAATCCCATAGCCAAAATTGACAAAGTTCCCCCACAGATCACCAAATTGTAAGCAAAGGCCCTGAAACAGGTTGTTTACCCAGTTGACCCTCACAGCTCTCATTGCCTGAGATCTACCACATAGCACCCAATTAAAATAGAGATGGGCCATGGAACCCCATCAAACTGAGTGCTCAAAAACCAGAAGTGACAGGTCCCTGACTTTTTAACGTTCCCACTGCTTTGCTTGTGTTCAAGGTGGTAACATTAATGAAAGATGCCCATGTTCCTCAGGTGCCAAATCTGTGTTTTCAGCAGGATACTCATTCTTAAGGGTGCTTTACATGCTGCGACATCGCTAACGATATATTGTCGGGGTCAAGTCATTAGTGACGCACATCCGGCAACGTTAGCGACATCGCAGCATGTGACACCAAGAAGCAATGATCAACGATCGCAAAAACGTCAAAAATCGTTGATTGTTGACACGTCGCTCCTTTTCATAATATCATTGGTGGTGCATGGCGCTGGTTGTTCGTCGTTCCTGCGGCGTCACACATCGCTATGCGTGACGCTGCAGGAACGACGAACATCTCCTTACCTGCATCCACCGGTAATGAGGAAGGAAGGAGGTGGGCGGCATGTTCCGGCTGCTCATCTCCGCCCCTCCTCTGCTGTTGGGAAGCCGCATAGTGATGCCGCAGTGACGTCGCTATGATGCTGAACGCACCTCCCCCTTGAAGGAGGGATTGTTCGGCGGTCACAGCGACGTCGCTGAAAAGGTATGTGCGTGTGATGCTGCCGTAGCAATAATGTTCGCTACGGCAGCGATCACCAAATGTCGCACGAACGACGGAGGCGGGTGCTTTTGCGCACAACATTGCTAGTTATCGCTAGCGATGTTGCAGCGCGTGTAAAGCACCCTTTAGAATGCCTGTATTTACAGTTCCCACAAAGGAGCCAGTTTTCTGCTCAGTGGTAGACAGTCTAGTTGCTGCATTTTGAAAGCTCATAGTTGGATATAGATCGGAGGTATGCCAGCTAGACTTGCTACTGCCAGTCCCATCCATTTACACTTGAAGCAGTTCACCCATACTGCTCAGTGTCTATTCTAGGAATACAAAGCATTTATTTTGAAAAAATAATTGTTCAAAGCAGGCAGCAATGTCTGAATACGACAGTTTGAATAATGGAATAAGACTCTGCTTCCATTTTTGGGTTTGGTGATACTGTGGTAGTTTTGGAGAACGGTCGGCACTAGAAAGTCCAGTAACCGGATCAGTACCAAGCACGGCAGGGTACAGGACCCTAGATCAGGGAGTAGCTTCACTCAAAATGGTAATTCACCTCTGGAGGATAGTTTCTTTATGAACTTTCCCCAAGAGCTCAGAGATCGAAGGCACCAACACAATAAGGGGGATAGGGCTTTCCAGCTTATGCGGCCCACTGAAATCCCAAGTGTCAGCCATCGAGAGCACAGCTCCCCTATTTAAATATAGGGAGCAGGACCCTGACAGCTTCAGGCCGAGGGGTCACTCAAAAACATCTATCTACATGTGCATGGAGGCAGGCTCCGGACCACTAAGTAATACCAGCAGGGACGGATTCCTGGATGAGCTCCCCAGAGTGGCAGTGGCACCCAGAGATTTGGTTTACTTCTGTATCATAGTCTGCTTAATGGTTGCACCAACATCCAGATGGCCTGAGTGAGTACACTGCTCTCCCTGCGTCCTGCCTGCCCGCACAGCCTGCACAATGCTACCCGCCACCTATATCTCTGGAGTCCCGGGGTCTCTCTTACCCGTGGAGGGATCACCATCTGGCGTCCCCACTCCATCTTCCCCGGGTACTCCCATCGGCAGCGGCGGTACTCCCATTACCGCGAACCACGGGTAGCGTCACGAACACTTTTCCCCTGTAAATACTTCCCCTTACTTTTCCAGTGGCCGCAAGCCCCTGGGTCCGGAGACCCTCGAGCCATGGCAACCCCGGACCCGAGCAGTTTGATTGCTCCAGGGGCGGCACATTTACTGTACATTACAAAATATAAGTTCCACTGTAAGGTTGCAGTGCATGATCACTACTGAATGATAAATGATTTGAAAAATCACTACGAGTATTGAAAGTATATTTCCATTGGATCATTTATTGTATTGCCATTTAAAAGCTCAGGTTCGATCATTGAGATAATGTAATTGGATAGGAAAATTCTACATAAGAGGTCATCATTATTTGTTTGGGGTAAGGTTAACGCCCAAGTGTGTTCAATGTTTACATCAAGCCTCCGCTCAGAGCTAATAACAGCTGATTAATTGGAGGTGCCAGATGACTGACTCCCACTAATTGAATTTGATAACCTATCCTAAGTATAGGTTATCAATATCATGTGACTGGAAAACCACTTTAACTAATTATATTTTTTTCCTAGGTTCCGAGGAAGCCTCATTTTACAGTTGCATTCAGATTTAAATCCCATTAAATCACCAACCCTTTGGATTACTTTAAGGGGTTGCCCTCTACTAGACCAATTCTTAAGTCGGCAAGCTGAAATTACAAAAAACTATATACTCCCTCCCTAGACCAGTGCTGTTCCAGTGATGTCATCAATGTGTCTACTGGTGGGGGGGGTGACTTGACATTGTTATGACACGTGAACACTACATCCATATTCACATTTGCTTATGGACTTATCTTTATCCTTGAGAGTTACATCAGACTGCAGACAATAAGCAGCTGATGATAGGCAGCAGTGTCCATGTGACATCACAAGGTGATCAGTGCTGACATTGCTGGAACAGTGTGGGTCTTGCGCACCACTTCAGTTTGAAGCTGGGACTCGTACACCTGGCTTCATAGTGCATATGACCGAAACTCCGGGGTAATGCGCACTGAGCCAAAATCCAGCATCAGGCAGCGATGGCGGCAGAGAGGTGAGTGAGATCATCCTCTAATGCTGCACATTCATTAGCATGTTAGCACACCCACAGGGGCATACTAACATGCTAATGGGGCTGACTATCATGGAAGCAATGCCCTTGACACTAGTCCCGAGCTCATTAGCATACAATATAAGATCTTAGAAATACTTTTTCTAAAGATATCTTTATCTATGCTAGTGTATACAGGGACAGTTAGGCAGGGATTATCAATATACACCCAGGACTGCTCGTGGTTCTGGGTGCATATTGGACCTTAGAGGTTCTCTTTAAAGGATTAACAACGGCCAAAATTAATTATTTACCTAAATTCAGTTTTCTAAAAAAGAGATGTTGATTCCCAGTTTTAATTGAAATGATTTCTAATAAAAAATATTACAATTCACAGTCCATTGTCCTCTCTTATTAATGAAGGCATGAATGTGCTTATTTATTGCTAGGAAGCATTCCAGGTTTTTTCTTGCAGTATATAGTCTGTCAAGCGACAGTAGGATGCAAGAAGATATACGGTTATTTGCTCTGCACTCTCAGCACATCTGCAGTTCATTGCTCTTTCTTTCTTCATTTTCCAGCACTTAAAGTAAATACTTATGCTCAATATCTGTTCTTCATTCAACACCTGTGGCAACATGTAATTATCTTTTTAGGCTTTTTACAAGGTTAAAGAGTCAAATGAAAGCGACCCATTTTCTAGTTGTAACAAATCACACTATACGGATAATCTTCTTATCCTCTTAACAGTTACACTGTGTAATGTGCGAGCAACAGAGGTCATAATTTTGCCTTGTAGTGAATGGAAACTCACTAACTATGGGCATGACATGGGGGTTCACTCAAGTTTTCTTTTCTCCTCACTGTGGTGTATTTCTAATACTGATACCTAAAAATATTATTCTATTTAGTTAAAAGATGTTTCAGAAAACTTCTTACTGAATCAGGTGCATCAGAGATGATTAGGCATCACCACTCCCTGTTGTACTCCCATCCCGCCACAGCTCCACCCATTTTAGCTGAGTTTGCCAAAGTTGGCGTAAAACCAAACAAAGTTGCAATTTTGCATAATTCCAATTTTACAACTTTTCAAAGTTTTATTTGCCAAAATCTGGCTTATCTCTTTGATGAATCGGGGTCATCGAGCTTATTGGCTGCAGGGTTGTTGATGTGACAATAGCAGACACTAGGATCAGCAGTAGAGATTTAGTGGTAGATCGGGGAGAATGAGCAAAATATAGTTCTTTTTTTAAACAAATTACAGAACACATGTTTTCCGAAACTGGATAGCCCCTTTAATATTTACTTATTCATACAGCTTTTCAGTACACATTCATTACATCCATGATTCACCTTCATTAAATAAGGGACATGTAAGTGCACCTTAACACCTGCTTGTTTTCCCTCTATCTCCACGTTCCACCCACCTCATCCAGAGATTGACAGCTCTGGATTATAGACCCAAAAAATGGATGGAGATAGTTGGGAAACAAGTAGGTGGGGTTGTGCACTTAAATGTTTGGCCATGTCATGATGCCCCATGTACTTGGTTTGAAAAGTCATTTTGTGCTGACAGTCTCTTTATGGTGTTATATCAGTTTTGCTAGATGTGCTTGAAAATGGGAGCCATGAAACTGGGGAAAGACATCCAAATCTAAAAAGTGACAGTTAAATGCTAAAATAGGGATTACAAATTTTCCTGAAATAATTTTGGGCATATTTGATCAAATCAACGTGCAGATGTGGCTGTTCTAAAATAAAAATACATTCATACATTGATCCATTGAATCGATTTCATCATCTCTAAATACAAATAATACTAACCCCCACTGATTCTGTAACAAAGCTACCTGGGTCTATCTCTAGTCACGATATTTCCTGTTTGGTCAAAGAGGTACTTAATAGTAGAGTGTTATTCATTTTTTTTTTCCCAACAATTAAGGGTAGGGAGCAACCCCTCTAAGTTGAATATTTATGCTGTTCTGATGTAGAAAAAATATTGTACTGACCGCTATACTATTAGGTGTATACTAGTCATAAATATCACTAGACCACAAGGAATCTCATTACTAAACTACTAGGATCTTGAAGAATGGTCAAAGAATCATCAGGGGAGAACCAAATTCAACAATCAACCACATCTAGATCGCAAAAGGCTGGACTATCTATCTATCTATCTATCTATCTATCTATCTATCTATCGATCTACCTTCTAGCATGCAGAGTTGTACAAAGTAGTATGATTATATAATGTAACACATTGAAAGCTAAGATGTTAAAAGCCTCTTACCTACACACATGCTTTGAGAAATATTCACCCCAAGGGCTTTGAAAACAGTAGTAGTGGAGGTATTTACCTAAGTATCACTAGAAGAATTTCCCCTGGAGTTCAGTACTTTCTGCTAGTAAAACAAGCTTGGAACATATATTTATCCCTTTTACCAAGAGATATAATTTCACCATTCACTTATAATTATACATTTACACTTCATATTTTTTTGTGGGAAGCAATACAACAGCTTGTTAAAGAAATGGGAAAATAAGCAGTTTGGTATGCCTGGTATTTAAAAATATTTTTACATAACTTGGCTATATACTTGTGTTGAATGACTTGGAAAGTTTAGTTTTTGAAGAAACAAATTGTCGAAATAAAAATGTAAAAAAATTAGTGTTGTGGATGTTCTATTACATTTTTCATTTAATAAATATTGAGGAGCAAGATTTCTGGGCTCAATGATACATCTAGTAGCAATTAGAGATGATCAAATTAATTTACAGAACCCTGGTCCAATGGCCATTTCAGTAACCAGACTGGAGTCATGTGAACGTCCTTCTGCCTGCCGGTTTCCCATGTGCCTTTTCTTATTAGTAGACCCAGAACATCACGTCATCAAGTCATGTGTGTCATGTCACAGTTATGAAAATGTTCCGGTTCTATAAACCGGTAGAAGTATTGGGGATTACCACAAGTAGTAGGTGGTTCACAGGGTACCCATCTATCAGCCATGGACTGCCAAGATGACTTTCATGATTTCTTCTACCAGTGTGTATGGAAGAAGTGAGTCACAGTTCAGCCATTCAATCTTGGGCAGGGGCATGCTGAGCAGTATGGTGATAGACAACTCAGCCATCCAGTCAGGCCTGTGGCATGTGAGGTTTCCTCCATGTGTCTCCTGTTTGGAGTGATTACCTTGCTATTTAGCTACCTCTCTGCCTTTAATTGCTGCCAGTCATAGCTTATGCTTAGTGGTGTCTGCGTGCCTTTTAGTTCCTGTGTTCAGTTTTTGATGTGCTACCCAATCTTGGATCTTTTTTCTATCGGTATGGCTAGCCGCTTTGTCTTGATGAACTACCTTCCTAGATTCTGATCTCGCACCATGTCCAACTATGCCTTTTGTCTTACCCCTTTGTTAATTACTAGTCCTCTTGGTATCTGACCCCAGACCTCCAGACTCACCAGCCTCACGGCTAGTGCAAGAGTAGTGACTAGCATCACAGTGACCACTGGACCACTTATATATGATCCACCATACCTAGAGAATTTGCTCATCCAGAAGCAGGCAAAACATAAATTGTGAAAGATCTGGTAAAGTTAGCATAAATCTCATAAAAAAACAAAACTCCTAAATATGAATTAAGTGGTTTGATGTCTAATAAATTTAAGCGTTATTCCCACCACCAAGATCCTTTGTAATGATAATAATATTAGCAAATACCTCCAATTATAAATGTGTCGCGGGCGGCGGGGCGCTGCGCTCGCTAACGCTCGGGTCCAGCGCTGCTGCTGCTCGGTGGCTCGAGCGGTGGGCCGGATCCGGGGACCCGAGCGGCGCTCCTCGCCCGTGAGTGAAAAGGGGGTGGTTTGTTTGGGGATTTAGTCTGTGACGCCACCCACGGGTTGTGGTGAAGATGGGCTCCACCGCTGCTGATGACGGGGATCCCACGAGCGATGGTAGGGAGCAGCTGGGATGTTGTTTTCCCCCTCCGTGGGTAGGGGTTGGTGGTCCCGGGGCCCGGTGGTGTGACGGGGAGGCAGGGTAGGTGAGGTGCAGGGTTGCAGTGACAGCGCGGCGCGGTGCCGGATGGCACGGGTGTACTCACTCAGCAATTGATGCACAAAGTCTCCGGTAAACCAAACGGCTGGATGGACGGGTCCCACAGCCGGCTGCAGTGTCTCTCTCCCTGGACAGGTGATGGCGGCTGTCTTTCCCTGCACCTATGTGTACTGCTCTTGACTACGATGGGTCCCCAAAGGTAGTCCGCTCCCCAGTGTATGGATGCCGGAGGAGCCCGTTTGCCCGCAGGTGCTGGCCCTTGGGTCTCTAGCCTTTGGCGGTAGCTGTATACCCTCACGGTGTGGACGGTTGCCTTCTAACGGGTCTTTGGTTGTTAGGAAACCCCTGGGGTTCCTGTCACACTCGGATTTGACTGTTGACAGTGACTCCAAGCCTAGTCGGGGTCCGATGGCCATGCCTGTGTGTGCTGGCTTCACTTCGCTCCCCGGTCGGTACCGGCGGGCCACCGCCCGACCCCGGTCCTACGGTTCCGCATTGATCCACCTCTCCTGCAGACGGCCACCACCGTCTGCCAACCTTGTTGTCAGTGCCTGGGCCACAAACCCAGACACTCTCCACTTCACTCTTCTCACTTCAACCTCCTCAACTCAACTCCTCCTTTTCCCGCCTCCAGGCCTGTGAACTCCTCGGTGGGCGGGACCAACCGCTTGGCTCCGCCCACCTGGTGTGGACATCAGACCCTGGAGGGAGGCAACAAAGGTTTTGTGTTTGGCTAATGTTACTGTCTAATGGGGGCGGGTGTGTGTGTGTTACCTGTGACGACCTGGCTAGTCCAGGGCGCCACAAATGTAGTGCAGTTCGCTTGATATACAGTATCCATGTCTCTCACCTCATGTGCAGGGCATTTTAGCCTAGGCATCCATAGTTACGTCCACTCATATAGTGACAGTTAGTTAGACAGTTGGTTGCTCGTGGTTGTAACAATGGATACCTAAACTAAAATGCACTGCACATGAATTAATAGATAAGGCTATATCAGGAAAACTGTACTAAATTTTTAATTGGAGGTATTTGCAAATAATATTATTATTATTATACCTACTACATATTGGGATAGGATCTTGGAGATGAGAGTACCCCTTTAAATGTTTAAAGGGGTTCTCTGGGATCAGTAAGGTAAGTGATGGCTGACACCTGACATCCCCACTGATCAGAGGCCCCTTGCTCTGGCACTAGCTGGATTTAAGCTATGTAGAGGGAGTAATGTAGTTTATTTCACAATTAATTAATGGGGGATAATAAAAAGTCTATTGTATGAATTGTTTTCGAAGGGTTTATTATTATTTTTTTAAATTTGTAATTTGAACTCATAGGAGCCTGATCACTCATATCCTGCACATTCAGTATTGCTGAATATTGTGCCTGTCCGTGAACAATTGAAAGGTATTCTATTACGTCATGCCACCTTATAATATCTTCTTGTGTCTAAGAAATGGTTGTTGCCATGCCCCCTCCACGCCCCCTGTTCTCAGACAGAAGCAAATTCAGAAAGCTGGCTGTTACTAACAGCAGGGAGCACACCCTCTGATGTGTGACGTAACGTCCCAGAGGTGAGGGGGGGGCAGAAAGAACAGTTACTGTCACACGGAATTACATGTGTTGTAAGGATGAGAACTGCACTGTGCATCTCATCTTTATAGTTTACTAGCTGTAGTACCCTGGCATTGCCCGGGATAGTAACTGTCTCTTTGTCTCTCTCCCAGTCTCTGTCTGTTTGTGTCTTTCTGTCTCTGTCTGTCTGTCTCTGTCTGTCTCTGTGTGTCTGTCTGTCTATTTCTGTCTGTATCTGTCTCTGTGTGTCTGTCTCTGTGTGTCTGTCTCTGTGTATGTCTCTTTTTGTTTCTTTCCTTGTCTGTCTCTTTCTGTCTTTTTCTGTGTCTATCTCTGTGTGTCTGTCTCTATCTATCCATGTGTGTCTCTGTCTATCCATGTGTGTCACTGTCTCTATCTATGTCTGTCTGTCTGTATCTATCTCTCTGTCTGTCTCTATATCAGTCTCTGTCTGTCTTTCTCTATCTCTGTCTCTCTCTATCTCTGTCTCTATCTCTGTGCCTGTCTTTCTTTCTCTCTGTATCTGTCTGTCTCTCTCTAGCTCTGTCTGTCTGTGTCTGTCTTTTTCCCCGTCTGTCTCTTTCCCCATCTGTCTCTTTCCCCATGTGTCTCTTTCCCCGTCTGTCTCTTTCCCCATCTGTCTCTATTTCTTTTCCTGTCTTTTTCTTTGCCTCTGTCTCTTTCCCTGTTTTTGTCTCTTACCCTGTCTCTTTCTCTTTCCATGTCTCTGTCTATTTCCCGGTCTGTCTCTGTCTGTCTCTGTTGGCCTCTGTCTGTTTGAGTGTCTGTCTCTTTGTCTGTCTGTCTGTCTCTTTCCCTGTCTCTTTCCCTGTCTGTCTGTGTCTGTCTGCCTCTGTCTCTTTGACTATCTGTCTCTCTCTGTCTGTCTCTGTCTCTCTGTCTCTTTCCCTGTCTGCCTCTTACTTTGTCTGTGCCTATGTCTTTCTGTCTCTCTCTGTTTCTCTACTGACATCTTATTACCTCACACATAAGCTTGTTATACTATGAATGTCTTTCGTTCCTATAACAACCAATCACAGCTGCTATTAATAACCTATAGCTTGTAGTTCCATTGACTTTAATGGAGGCAGGTTTGTTGGAGAGTAACTGTAAAGCGCGGGGTTAAATTTTCCAGTCAAAACATAGTCTATGACGTTCCCTGAGTCACATGAGGTGTCTGTGCAAAATTTCGTGATTGTAAATGCGACGGTGCAGATTCCTTTAGCAAACATACACACATACATACATATATACATACACACATACACTCAGCTTTATATATTAGATGAAGGCAGAAACAGTAGAAGAATTTTTAAGCTCCCCAGAGTACCCCTTTAAAGAGGACCTGTCAATTGCCAAAAATATATATATTTTTATCCTGGTGTTGGTGTCACTTATCTCCTGAAAGTGACATTATTTTACTTTTATTGCCACACCTCTTCTTTCCTGAGAGATGGCAAACTTTTTCTTCATTATAAATCTAGACTCTTTAAGAAGACTCCCATAAAGAAGAGTTGTGTATCATATCCACATTGCTTAAAAGAATAGATTCACATACATGGAAGGTCGGTCTAAATCTCAAGAACGGAGAGTTACAGCAACAAATGAAAAACAGTGTCAGAGGAACGTGCTCAGTGCATCATGGCGTGGCAAGAGTTGCACCACTCGCTGTCGCAGGTCTGACCCTAGCAACTACAAAAGCTGGATGTGGGTCCGAGGACACACATTTACCTAAAGTGTATTGCAGAACAGAGACCCATTGGGTACCTGCATAACAATACACGCCACCAACCAATCAGAAGCTGGCAGATGATGTTGATGTGCAAGGCATTTCCATTGCAACAACATCATGGATTGCCATAGAAGGCACACTGATGTCAGCTGCTGGCCTGTGCACTGGCTACAAAAAAGACATCACACGTCGTGGGATAGGGTAATGCGAGAAGAATGTTTTATTGTGTTTACTTTAGAGAAGAGCAGCAGCACAGGGGAAATTTATACCAGGAATATCCTCAGGATGGTGGACATATATGAACTGACAAGCAAAATTGTAACTTTTTACTTTTAGGCTCCATATCTCACAATCCAGTACAGCTTAGAACGTGAGATTACCTTCATTTTATATGTCATTGCATTATTACTGTTTTGCTCCTAAAAATCTAAATTTGCATTGTTTTGTTTGTATTTTGTAAATCCACCTTTGACTTTCAAAACTACCTGAATCCTTTTGGGCATGCTCTCGATCAGATTGGAGCACGATCTCATCCCAGGTCTCTTTCACACGTTCCCAATGTTGGCACTTTCTTGTTGATTCCGTTGGATATGTATTCTTCAACCCATATGTGTTCGGTTGGGTTGAGGTCTGGGGACTGTGGGTGCTAAACCAGCATTTCATTGTCATTGAACCTTTTCTTCACCAATCTCGTTGTATGTTTAGGGTTGTTGTTCTCTTGGAATACTATGTCGTCTTTTTCATTTCAAAGTGGTACTTGAGTGTATGAAGTAAGTGATCTTGTAGGATACTCAGCATTGTGACTACCATTGATCTTGGTCAAGTATCTAATGCCTTTGGCTATGAAACAACCCCATATAATCAAGCTTCCGCCAAATTTGACATTTCCTTCAATTTTATGATCCTCTAGACACTTTTTTCTTCCAGACCCATTTGCACTCATCAGTGGCTAGTCTTAAGGACTTTCCTATTATTGCTCAAAATCACCCATTCCCAATCTTCTGCTGTCTACTTTTCACACTTTGTTACAAACTTGCCCCAATGCATCTTATGACAATATTGAAGTCAAAGGTTCTTCACCTTTTTTTGGGCCACCATTCCAGACCTATGTAATGTGTGTTGCACAGTACTTGCATGGATGTCTACAATCTCATTATTACGAAGCATAAGAGCCACCTCCACTGACTTGTCTTGTTTGTCATGCCAGAACTGATAAACGTTGTGATATGCCAACTTGTTGATTTCGATATTTTGCCTAGCCATCGACCTCTTGGCTTTTGAATGAATGGACAGACTTCATTTTGCATTGTTCAAACTATCATTGCACTCACATGACACAATTTGGCAATTCTCTTGGCTGAGAGACCGCTATCGATTAGCTGGATGATGCTGTTTCTCTTATCTTGAGAAATGTTCATGGCTGCTCCTCAATTCAAACCCGTGACCTTTCACTTTGGAAATCAACCTAACAACATACTGAGCTATTAGGGAATGTGAAAACTAGTTGTAATTTATAGTATACAGGAAGAAAAGGTTTTTCAAACACCAGGAGCAAAACAATAACAATGCAGTGACATGACAAGAATCTGCATAACTAATCATATGTTAAATAGTTGCAAATAAAATATATAAGCCACAAAAGTATACCATCTCTGAGTCAGGAAAAATCCAAAGGTTCTTTAAACCGCACACCAGACGTGTTTCGAGCACATGGCTCTTAGACCTTGGTGAACAGGGTATACAGCTCAAAGGTTGCTATAGGGGAAACAATTAGTTTAACACCTGAACACCTGAAATCCCACAATCAACAATGAGGCAGGTTGCAAATGGATGGGGACATATATACCAGGATGGGTCCCTGAATGTGGGACATTAGTACATGATGAATAAGGAAGGGGGGACACGTATGTCTTTATATAATTCAAATGCTTTAAGGGTCTATACATCTGACTAACATGCAGGGGACGGGGTGGGGGCAGGTCTACATTTTTAAGTGGGGCCCATTTGACTTTAGTTATGCCACTGGACATGGTGGAAAATGTAAGTGCACCTTGCTAACCTACTTGTTTTCCATCTATCTCAATGGAGAAAATTGTGATTACAAAGGGATGTTTATAGACTTCATAGATCTACTTTGTGTGGTAGTTTATTTTGGTCATAGTTTGCTATATTTTTTGACAGACCAGATACTGTAAAATTAGATTTATATTCCTAAATTATCACTCCACCCTGGTCAATGTCATCTTCTGTATGTGATTTCCTGTCAGACATTCCCTTTTGTAAACTATAGAACAGGTCATCTAGTTATTTTTCCTAAGCACATTAAATGTGCATTGAGGAAAGTTCAAGATTTTATGGAAAATGAAAGAATTTTTACAAAAAGCTGTATTCATGCTGAAGGAAACTGGCATGATGATCCATTTTCCTCCAGCAGTAAAAAGCCAACTATTACTTAATGACATCTACAAATATTGGATAGTTTGCTGTGATACATAAACTAAAATGAATACCTGTACATATTTCTTTGCTTACACTGGTAGCTGAAGTATCATGCATCCTAAGGCAATAAGGGAACAGTTATCTCTGGCTCGATGGAGAGCAAACACCATTTGGTTTGGTTCCAATGTCCTGGGTTATGTTTATTTGATGTTATCACTCTAAGAAGTTCACAACTGAACTATTCATTCTTGAAAAGAAAATCGTTTATTCTCAAAGCCGACAGACTCTACTCTTGGCTAAGTGTGTATTATTATTTCAATGGTAAGGGGGGTTAGACCTTACCAGATGTGGCTTATGGTTCATGTACACCAGGCCTGCACAACATGCGGACCGCCAAAGGATGTTGTGCAACCGACAGAGAACCAGTCTTTATCTCCCTATATTCAACTGTATTTGTGTCTTTCAGTCTCAAATACATTTAAACACTTTGGCACTGGGATTGGGGGAGAGTAGAGGAGTGCTTTTCATCCCCCAACAGGATGTGCAACAGTATGATGAGGTCATCAAGCCACGCTGTGACCTCATCACACTGCTGCTGTCACTGGCCCTACAGCACAGAGGCAGCAAAGACACCCCGTAAAAGGTTAGTGCTCCAGGAGGAGCCAAAGATTTAACATCCTATTGTGAGGCAGCATTTTGGGGCAAGAAGGAAAAGGATTATGAAGGAGGCACAGTATCAACAGAGGCAGGGTGTGTGGGGGGGGGGGGGTAATAATATGGAGAGGAGTTGTGTGTGGGGGGGAATTATTGAGAGGAGCTGTGTGTGTGTGTGTGTATACGTGTGTGTGTGTGTGGGCGGGGAGATTATGAAGAAGAGCTGTGAGTGGGAAGAATATTATAGAGGGGAGCTGTGGGAGGGGAAATATGGAGAGGAGCTATGTGGGGAAAACATTATGATATGGAGCTGTGTGAAGGAGGAAACTATGGAGTGGAGCTGTGTGTCAGGAGAAATTCTGGAGAGAAGGTGTTTGTCAGGGGAATATTATGGAGAGGAGCTGTGTAGCTGGGAATATTACGGAGAGGAGATGTGTGAGGGACATAATGGAGAGAAGCTGTGTATGAGGACATTATGGAGAGGTGCTGTTTGGGGGATATTATGAAGAAAAGCTGTGTGGGAGTAATATTATGGGGAAGAGCTGTGTGAGGTAATAGATGGAGAGGAGCTATGTGGGGGAGAATATTATGGAGAGGAGCTCTGTGGGGGCTAATAGATGGAGAGGAGTTATGTGGGGAGGAATATTATGGAGAGGAGCTTTGTGGGTCAACATTATGGAGAGGAGCTGTGTGAGGGGGATATTACAAAGAGGAGTTGGTTGGGGGGACATTATGTAGAAAGGCAGTGTGGGAGAAATTATGAAGAGGGGCACTGTAAAGAAACATTTTGGAGAAGGGCAATGTGGGGGGGAAATTACAGAGAAGGGCTATGTGGAAGGGACAGTTTAGAGAGAGGCTGTGTGGGGGTATATTATGGAGAGGAGCAGTGGGGGGGGAAGTTAGAGAGAGATACAGTCTGGGGAGGATATTATGGAGAGAGCTATATTATGGAAGCAAGCAGTGTGGGGGGATATTTTGTGCAGAAAGCATAGAAAGAGGCAATTATTTAATCAGGGGTGCAGTATGGGTGATATCTTTATTAATGGAGCAGTATAAGGATACTTTTATTTTTAAGAGGAATGTGTCAAAAAGTGCTACTGAATGTGGAGAAGAGGGAAGTTTGAAGAGACGAGCTCTTGGCATAAAATCTCATCATGGCATCTGTACTACGAGAAGACAAAAGGGATGGGAACATGTCACATGTAAGTTACCTGGATGTAAATGCTTATTTGTGATCATTCTTGATCATTATTGCATGTCATGAGAACTGTGGTTCCTGTATAGTTCACAGTTTGATGATGGATGGCAACAATAACTCCCATCACTGTAAAGGATATACTGAGAGTTGTAGGTTTACATGATACATATGTACATGGTCCTGACCTGAAACTGCAGTTGATCACTGTACTAAGCTTGATGATGTATTCCTGTGCTTACTATGATTCTGATCATGTAGCAATCCATATCGTGTTTCACGTTAAAACTGAAAAATCCTCATTATTTATTTTTTTTAGTTTATGAGGAAGAGTTAATTGAGTTTCTGCTACAAAAACTCAATTAAAGATAGGGTGTATTAATATAGATTTTTTACTTTTTGCAGAAACTCTTAAAATCCTTCTCAAACACTCAAAACCTGGTTCTGGAAATGTATTCATGGAAATACCCCTTTATCCATCAGGAAATGTTATATTCATTTAGTTACATCAACAATATTTCGGTTTTGTTCCCTCAAAATATGAAATTCAGGCATTTTTACAAAAGATTTTATCAAGAATGGGGGCAGTCAGTGATAACAAGGTTCTTGACGCTTTTTTTGCACACTTTGGCCCTGATTAATTAAGATAAGCAAAATGTAATTTTGGGTTTTGCACAAAATTTCATGTGTAATTCTGATAAATTTAGTACAAAAAAGTCTTTAAAAAACACAAGTCAAAAAAGAAATATGCAGAATCCTCAGTTTTAGTGTTTCTTCTCCAATTTAGAAGGTGAGCTTCATACCCAAAAACCATCCAGGTTTTAAAAAGAGAATGAAAAGTATTGAAATATATATTGCATCGTTTCCCAGCATCCTAGAGAGGTTCAGTAGGACTTGCGCCAGTGTTTTGTGTAGAAGATCTATTCATAATTGAATAGAAAATAATGTCTCCTGTGCTAACAACAAAATGGTGGTTACTGGGACAGCACAACACTTCTGAACAAACTTCAAGACAGGGACTCATGGGTCAATATGTTTCACTGAGTCCCCTGCACCCAAGCCACAGTCAGTAATCTGTGAGCCACTTCCCTCTTCTTGTGTTCACAACTGGGCAGCACCCTCACTTTACCGGGTCCCCCATCACTGGCCAACACTGGACTGACTACGTTATTGGTTTCTTCCTCCTTACAGGTCTCACCCGACTTGCTGACCAAACTACATCACTTTCGCCTAAAAGTTCCTTTTCTGAATCTTGCTGCTTCTGTACTTTCAGCTATACTTCACACACCTCTTCCACCTCTTTCTCTTAGATCTTTACTACACACTTTGCCTTCTAACAGGAACACCGTCAACACTTTTTCCAGGCTAGCTCCTCACTATGGACTAGACCCAAAGTTAACTGACTCTTACCCTTTCTGTTTGCTGGGCAGAACTCAGCTTCTTCACAGCACAGTGCACAACATTATACAACATATGAAAAGGAAAACAGTTACCTCTTCAGTAGAGCTGGACGGACTCAAAGAAAACCGGGACCGGCGGGTACCTTTTACCTTTTTTTTAAACCTGGTTCTGATCCGAAATCTGGTCCCTGTATAAGTCTATGGGGATCAGAATTCGGAGATTAAAAATATTGGTAAAAGGGATAGGGAGATAGGAGGGGGCGCGCTGTACTCACCCATGCTATGTCATGGCGACAAGCTGCTTCCAGGTCGCGCATTCACTTCTGGAGCAGGGTTCTTTGAATATACACTGCTTTCCTGCCCACCGGTGCCTGTGATTGTTTGCAGTCAACCGCGCCTTCACACTCAGTGTCAGCATGTCATATGACTGCTTCCATTCACAGGCGCTATGCTCGTCTATATCGTAGGTCGGGGTCACACTGGCGTATGGCATCCGATGCGAGAGCATCAGATGCAATATGCTAATGACCCTCGGCTCAGGCACTGCTGCGAGCTTGGTCCGAGTGTCGTGACTGTGACCCAATCACAGCTGTGGAGGAGAGGGAGAGGATAATCCCCCCCATCTCCTCCATTGTCAGCCTGTGCATATATTGCTCTGCATTTGGATAACATCCGAGTGCAGTCCTATGTTTCTCTCGCACCTATAGACTTGTATGGGTGCGAGTGATAGGAGGCTTGCAGACCAGGCCAGAATTACACTTGTGTGTGACTCATGCAAGTATAGAGTTGTATCACCCGACATGGCCTGCTGCTCTCTGGACAGGAACATGCCTTTGCATGTATTTCTATGCAGCTGCACGCTCATGTCCAGAGAGCGGAAGGCTGGGTGACGCGACTTAATACTCGCACAAGTCACACATAAGGGTAACACCAGACACAATCGCAGCATGCTACAATTTTTTTTCCTCAGTCCGAATAGGGCTGAGGAAAAACTCGCAGATGTGAGCTGTAGTATTGTCTTACATGGGGCCAAGTGCCGTGCGAGTGTTGCAAGCGGGGAGGGAGCCGTCGCTGCTGCGCTCTCGCTGGCGCTCGGGTCCGGCACTGCTGCTGCTGCTCGGTGGCTCGAGCGGTGGGCCGGATCCAGGGACTCGAGTGGTGCTCCTCGCCCGTGAGTGAAAGGGGGTAGTTTGGTTTGAGGATTTGGTCCGTGACGCCACCCACGGTTTGTGGTGAGGTTGGGGCACCACCGCTGCTGGTGACGGGGATCCCGGGAGCGATGGCAGGGAGCAGCTGGGATGTTGTTTCCCCCTCCGTGGGTAGGGGTTGGTTGTCCCAGGGCCCGGTAAGGTGTGACGGGGAGGTACGGTTGGTGAGGTGCAGGGTCGCGGGGGCAGCGCGGTGCCGGACGGCATGGGTGTACTCACTCAGCCAAGAATGGATGCAGAGTCTCCGGTAAAACAAACGGCTGGATGGACGGGTCCCGCAGCCGGCTGCTGTGGTTTCTCCCGGACGGTTGGTGGTGGCTGCCTTTCCCTGCACCTTTTGTGTAACTTTGGTCCCGATGGCTTCCCACCGGTAACCCTCTCCCCAGCGTGGATATATGCCGGAGGAGTCCTTTTGCCCGCAGGCTCTGGCCCTGGGAATTCTAGCTGTGGCGGTAGCTATATTTCCCTTTCGCTGTTTGGACGGTTGCCTTCAATCGGGTCTTGGCTGTTTGGAAACCCCTGGGGTTCCGGTCACTAACGGATTTGACCTGTTTAACGGCGACTCCAAGCCTGGTCGGGGTCCGCAGGCCCTGCCGGTTTGTGTTGGCTTCACTTCGCTCCCCGGTTCGGTACCTGCGGGCCACTGCCCATCCCCGGTCCTACGGTTCCGCGTCGATCTGCCTCTCCTGCAGACGGCCACCACCGTCTGCCAACCTTGCTCTTGGTACCCGGGCCACGTACCCAGACACGGTCAGTCTGCTCCTCTACTACCACTTCACTCCTCACTCTTTGACCTCCCTTACTGAACTGACTTCCTTTCCCGCCTCCAGGACTGTGAACTCCTCAGTGGGTGGGGCCAACCGCCTGGCTCCACCCCACCTGGCGTGGACATCAGCCCCTGGAGGGAGGCAACAAGGATTTGTGTCTGACTGATGTGCCTATCTCGGGGTGTGGGGTGTGTTGTTGCAGTACCTGTGACGACCTGGCTAGTCCAGGACGCCACACGAGATTTTCTCACTGCACTCGTGCGAGTCATACGTCAGTACAGTACAGTAAAAATAAATAAATAAATTAAAAAAATGGCTTGGGGTCCCCCACATTATGATATAGGCAGAGATAAAGCCCATGGCTACAGGCTGCAACCTCAGCACTGCAATAATCTTGGCTGTGTATCAAAATAAGAGGAACCGCATGTGGCTTTTTTTTTAATTGTTTAAATAAATAATTAAAAAAAACAGCATGCGGTTGCTCCAATTTGATACCCAGCCAAGAAAAAGTCCAACAGCTGGGGGTTGGTATTTTCAGATTGGGAAGGGACATGATTATTGGCCTCCACCAGCCTAAAAAGAGCAACCTGCAGCCATCCAGGATTGTCGCATCCATTAGATGTGACAAGCCTAGCGCTTTACCTGGCTCTTCTCTTGCCCTGCTGTGGTGGCAATTGGGGTAATAAGGGGTTAATAACAGGTCACAGCTGTCACTATACCCTAGGTTAATGATGACAGGTGTCTATGAGACACACCCCTCTCATTAATCTGTAAGTGAAAGTAGATAAACACAAACACCAAAAAAATCCTTCATTAGGAATAAAATACACCATTTTCACCACTTTATTAACCCCCTAAACACCCTGCAGGTCTGACGTAATCCACACGAGGTCCCACAGCGATTCCAGCTCTGCTACATCTCAGTCATAGAGAGCGGCCATAGAGCATGACAGCTCTTTCCTTGCAGAAACAAGAATTTGAACACTCCTCTGCTCTCAGTTGCTGTGAATATCGAATATTGAATATTAGATTAGACTCCGCTATTTTGTTTTCCCGCGTGCATAGAACACTGTTGCCATAAGCAACAAACGCAAAATTTTGAAAACATATATTAGACACATGTGATGTAACATTAATTACCGTATAATCAAAAAAAATCACAAAGCCAAAAACTTATCAGCAGCCCCTCGTATTTTTACTCAAACACTGGGGGCTGCCATCCTGGATTTGTAATGTGTAATGATGACAGTTACACACGACAGATACGGCAGACCCTGTGCATAAGGTCTGACACTTGGGCTCCAACCCTATCTCCTGCACTGTGGCTGCTCCCTGCTATGACCTGGACATGCCCCCTGGGCTGTCCAGATCTCAGCTCTGGGAAGAAACCACTGCCATCTCTGAGGGCACTGAGCACTGGCGAACGTTGGGGGCACAGAGAGCACTGGGAAACATTGGGGGCACAGAGAGCACTGGGGAACATTGGGGGCACAGAGCACTGGGAAACGCAGAGGGCACAGAGCACTTGTGAACACTGGGGGCACAGAGCACTGGGGAACACAGGTGGCACAGAGCACTAGGGAACGCTGGGGGCACAGAGCACTGGAGAATGCAGGGGGCACAGAGCACTGAGGAATGTAGGAGGCACAGAGCAGAGGGGAACAATGGGGGCATAGAGCATTGGAGTATGCAGGGACACAGAGCACTGGGGAATGGAGAGCCAGGCACAGAGTACTGAGGAATGTTGGGGCACAGAGCACTGGGGAACACAAGGGGCACAGAGCACTGGGGAACATTGGGGGCACAGTAATATGGGGGCACAGTAATATGGGGCACAGTATTATGGGGCACAGTAATATGGTGGCAGAATATATGGGGTACAGTATACAGTGGGGCACATTATACAGTGGAGCACTATGTCAGCTGTCCTCGGTAACACTTTCCACAGTTCAAGATCACTTTGCAGTAACGAACAAAATGGCTCCGCACTGTGATCCTAAACTTCATGCTTCATTATCCTTTTGCAAACACCCAGAAGGGGAGGGGAGGCGTTACATCACATACAGGAGAGCAGATTATGCCCACTTTTACTGCAGTTGTAATATGAGATAGTTGTACATTAGGTTTTCAGCAGCTGCCCTAGTGATTAAAAGTGGAAAATATAAAACTTTTAAAATTATTTTTTCATATTTTGCTCCATTAAAAACAAATGATAATATTTAAGCAAAACATTGAAAGATGAATAATTTACATTTTTTCAGTTATTGATTTTTTTATGGCACTTTAACTTTAAGACCAGTCATGATTGAAGTAACTCAGTTTCTATAAATATATAAATGCGAGTTCCACTGCAGAGAAATAAAATCTTGAGAACAGAGCAGCACTGCATGCTGCCATTAGCATAGATGTTCTAAAGTGCTTAAAAGGACCCACACACCAATATGCACAGGTCTGATCAGATAGTTTTATTGATAATTTCTCATATTAAATTTTTTACCACAGTGCAAGAAATGTAGTTGCTTGAGATATGGTGACAAATAGCAAAGTTTTGAAGTTTAAAGAATGCTTTACACGCTGCGACATCGCTAGCGATAGCACCCACCCCCGTCCATGCGACATTTGGTGATCGCTGCCGAAGCGAACATTATCACTACGGCAGCGTCACACGCACATACCTTTTCAGCGACGTTGCTGTGACCGCTGAACAATCCCTCCTTCAAGGGGGAGGTGCGTTCGGCGTCATATTGACATCACTGCGACGTCACTAAGCGGAGGAGGGGCGGAGATGAGCGGCCGGAACATGCCGCCCACCTCCTTCCTTCCTCATTGCCGGTGGACGCAGGTAAGGAGATGTTCGTCATTCCTGCGGCGTCACACATAGCAATGTGTGATGCCGCAGGAACGACGAACAACATCATACCTGTGGCAGCAACGATATTATGAAAAGGAGCGACGTGTCAACGATTAACGATTTTTGCCGCGTTTGCGATCGTTGATCGTCGCTCCTTGGTGTCACACGCTGCGATGTCGCTAACAGCGCCGGATGTGTGTCACTAATGACGTGACCCCAACGATATATCGTTAGCGATGTTGCAGCGTGTAAAGCACCCTTAACTCTATGCCATGCATAAGAGAGTAACCATAACTACACCATGTTCCAAATTATTATGCAAATGATATTTTTCTCTGATTTTTCTAAATGGTCAGTGCAAATGACAGTCAGTCCAATAAAAGTCATCACGCGTTAGAGTATACATCGAATTTTGTTGAAGAAACCTCCCAATGATAACAGTATAATCTTCAAAATAAAAAATACCCTCAAAATGCACTGTTCCAAATTATTAGGCACAGTAGAGTTTCTAACCATTTTATATGTTTTAAAGAACTGAAAATGCTTACTTGTGGAATTTGCAGCATTAGGAGGTCACATTCACGGAAATAAAAAGCTATTTAAATCCAAAACATCCTAACAGGCCAAGTTACATGTTAACATAGGAACCCTTCTTTGATATCACCTTCACAATTCTTGCATCCATTGAACTTGTGAGTTTGTGGAGAGTTTCTGCTTGAATTTCTTTGCATAATGTCAGAATAGTCTCCCAGAGCTGCTGTTTTGATGTGAACTGCCTCCCACCTTCACCTTCATCTTTTGCTTGATGATACTCCAAAGGTTCTCTATAGGGTTGAGGTTAGGGGAAGATGGTGGCCACACCATGAGTTTCTCCTTTTATGCCCATAGCAGCCAAAGACACAGAGGTATTCTTTGCAGCATGAGATGTGCATTGTCATGCATGAAGATGATTTTGCTCCTGAAGGCACGTTTCTGCTTTTTGTGGAAGAAAGTTGTCAGTCAGAAACTCCATATACTTTGCATAGGTCATTTTCACACCTTCAAGAACCCTAAAGTGGCCTACCAGATGTCTCCCCATGATTCTGGCCCAAAACATGACTCCTCCACCTCCTTACTGACATTGCAGCCTTGTTGGGACATGGTGGCCATCCACCAACCATCCATTACTCCATCCATCTGGACCATCCAGGGTTGCTCGAACATTCATCAGTAAACAAGACTGTTTGAAAATTAGTCTTCATGTATGTCTGGGCCCACTGCAACCGTTTCTGCTTGTGAGCACTGGTTAGAGGTGGTGGAATAGTAGGTTTATGCACCACAGCAAACCTTTAAAGGATCCTACACCTTGAGGTTCGAGGGACTCCAGAGGCACCAGCAGCTTCAAATATCTAATTGCTGGTTTGTAATGGCTTTTTAGCAGCTGCTCTATTAATCCGATGAACTTGCCTGGCAGAAACCTTCCTCATTCTGCCTTATCAGCACAAACACGTATGTGCTCTGAATAAGTCACAAATTTCTTCACAGTACGATGATCACTCTTAAGTTTTCGTGAAATATTTAATGTTTTCATCCCATGTCCAAGGCATTGCACTATTTGTTGCTTTTTGGCAGCAGAGAGATCCTTTTTCTTTCCCATGTTACTTGAAAACTGTGCGCTGCTTAATATTGTGGAACATCCAGTTTTCCGTTTATTGGGCTCACCTGGCAAACTAATTATCACAGGTATCTGAGATTGAATTCAGTGATCCAAAGAACCCTGAGACATAATACCATCAATGAGTTTCATTGAAAAAAAATAAATAAAAAATAATCGCTATGACGCTTAAATCCAATTTGCATAATAATTTGGAACATGGTGTACATCGAATAGTACTGTGTTTTTTTTCCAAAAATAAGACACTGTCTTATACACTGTCTTTTGCCTCCCAAAAAGCACTAGGGCTTATTTTTGGAGGAGATGTTATTTTTGAAGAAACATGGTTGGGGGTAACTTTACTCCCCCAAAAAAGCAGACACCCCACTTCCCAGGAGACTCATACTTACCAGACCCGGAGGTCTGCGTAGCTCCCAGGTCCTTCCTGTGATCTCCGGTGGGTGTTGCACACCGTCCTCCCCTGCTTCTGGCTGGCTGGCTCACACACACACACACACACACACACACACTCATTACTAGAGTTGAGCGCGGTTCGCGGTTCGTGGTTCTCCAGTTCTAGGCTCGAGTGATTTTGGGGGCTGTTCTAGATCGAACTAGAACTCAAGCTTTTTGCAAAAGCTCGATAGTTCTAGATACGTTCGAGAACGGTTCTAGCAGCAAAAAGCAGGGCTTTTTACATCTACAGTGTGCAGGAGCCATCGCTGGCAGCCTGCCAGAAGCTGGTAACCAAGATAAACATCGGGTATCCAAGCAAAGCGCTTTGGTTAGTAACCCGATGTTTATCCTAGTTACGTGCAGGAAGCCCACACTTCCCCGCTCAGCTCACTCCGCCCCCTCCTGCCCGCGGCATGTACACATACATACATACATACATACATACACACACACACACACACACACACACACACACACACACACACACACACACACACACACACACACAAACACACACACACACACACACACACACACACACACACACACACACACACACACACACACACACACACAGTCCCGCTCGGCTTACCTGCGGTGATGAAGTCCCGCCATCCCGACCTCAGCGCTGTCACTGTCCTCCATGGCCATGGGGAGATAAGGTATGCACACCAGTGACTATGTAAGGGGAATACATGGAATAGCAGAAACTGCTGTGTGAATACTGACTTGAAAAATCCAATAGCTATATGTAAAGTGAAAATGTGAAAAATGGAATCTGCATTACTGCCATGAACATATGAATCAAGAGAAATTTAGCTACTGAATTGATCAATGCAATAGAGCCCCAACACTACGCCAAAGTATTTCTCTACGTTGGGGTCCCTAGCTTGTGTGTGTCCTCTCATGCAGTTAAAAAACTTACCGTGTATGGGAAGCTGAGACCCAGGCTATATATGCGTATGATATGGATTGGCAATAGGTGTGGTTGGGGAGGGTTCACAAACGAAAAAATACTAACAATAAGGAATAACGTTTGGAACACCATTCTAAGTCTGAACTGGGTGCAAAAACCTAAAAAAACATCATCACTATGGGGAGATAAGGTATGCACACCAGTGACTATGTAAGGGGAATACATGGAATAGCAGAAACTGCTGTGTGAATACTGACTTGAAAAATCCAATAGCTATATGTAAAGTGAAAATGTGAAAAATGGAATCTGCATTACTGCCATGAACATATGAATCAAGAGAAATTTAGCTACTGAATTGATCAATGCAATAGAGCCCCAACATACCTTATCTCCCCATAGTGATGATGTTTTTTAGGTTTTTGCACCCAGTTCAGACTTAGAATGGTGTTCCAAACGTTATTCCTTATTGTTAGTTGTTTTTCGTTTGTGAACCCTCCCCAACCACACCTATTGCCAATCCATATCATACGCATATATAGCCTGGGTCTCAGCGTCCCATACACGGTAAGTTTTTTAATTGCATGAGAGGACACACACAAGCTAGGGACCCCAACGTAGAGAAATACTTAGGCGTAGTGTTGGGGCTCTATTGCATTGATCAATTCAGTAGCTAAATTTCTCTTGATTCATATGTTCATGGCAGTAATGCAGATTCCATTTTTCACATTTTCACTTTACATATAGCTATTGGATTTTTCAAGTCAGTATTCACACAGCAGTTTCTGCTATTCCATGTATTCCCCTTACATAGTCACTGGTGTGCATACCTTATCTCCCCATAGTGATGATGTTTTTTTAGGTTTTTGCACCCAGTTCAGACTTAGAATGGTGTTCCAAACGTTATTCCTTATTGTCCTCCATGGCCGCCGCTTGTCACATCACCTCTCGCTTCCGACCCGAGACTGACTAGCGGTGACGTCACGGGCCTCTCGCGATACTTGGTGTGAAGGCGCCGGTCATTGAACTCAGTGACAGGGGCTGTCAGTGTGCTGGAGATCAGCGCAGGTAATGTACCTCGCTGACAGCAGCACTTGTGCAGCACTTGTCACCCCCCTGCAGTGACCTGGGCTGACCCATTGATGTTAGCTCAGGTCACTGCACTGCTCTCCCAGCCAATGGGGAATATCCTGCTCTTCATTGACTGGGACAGTGTGGATCGTCATGGCAACCCCTTGGATTACAGCAGACCTGGATTTGTTTTTCATTCTAATAAATTGGTTAAAGAGGAAATGTATTGGGGAGTGTTTTTTCAAATAAAAATGTGTTTGTCGTCTATTTTTTTTATTACTGACTGGGTTGGTGATGTCGGGTATCTGATAGACGCCTGACCTCACCAACCCCAGGGCTTGATGCCAGGTGACATTACACATCTGGTATTAACCCCATATATTACCCCGTTTGCCACCGCACCAGGGCGCGGGATGAGCTGGGGCGAAGCACCAGGATTGGCGCATCTAATGGATGCGCCACTTCTGGGGCAGCTGCGGCCTGCTATTTTTAGGCTGGGGAGAGTCCAATAACCATGGACCTCCCTAGTCTGAGAATATCAGGCCCCAGCTGTCTGCTTTACCTTGGCTGGTGATCCAAATTTGGGGGACCCCTATGTGTTTTTTTTTTAATTATTTATTTAATTTAAAATAACAGCGTGGGGTGCCCTCAGTTTTGGATTACCAGCCAAGGTGAGGTTGCCAGCTGTGGTCTGCAGGCTGCAGCCGTCTGCTTTACCCTAGCTGGCTACAAAACTAGGGGAAACCCTACGTCATTTTTTTTTCATTTTTTTGGCTAAATATAAAGCTAAGCACCCCTTAGTGCCACATGAAAGGCACCAAAGGGTGCTCCACTTTTTCTCCACTTTTTCTCCATTTTTTCTCCACTTTTTCTCCACTTTTTCTCCACTTTTTCTCCATTTTTTCTCCACTTTTTCTCCACTTTTTCTCCACTTTTTCTCCATTTTTTCTCCATTTTTTTCTCCACTTTTTCTCCATTTTTTCTCTACTTTTTCTCCACTTTTTCTCCATTTTTTTTCTCCACTTTTTCTCCACTTTTTCTCCCCTTTTTCTCCATTTTTTCTCCACTTTTTCTCCACTTTTTCTCCACTTTTTCTCCATTTTTTTCTCCACTTTTTCTCCACTTTTTCTCCACTTTTTCTCCATTTTTTTCTCCACTTTTTCTCCACTTTTTCTCCACTTTTTCTCCACTTTTTCATCCACTTATTATCCATTTTTTCTCCACTTTTTCTCCACTTTTTCTCCATTTTTTTCTCCACTTTTTCTCCATTTTTTTCTCCACTTTTTCTCCACTTTTTCTCCACTTTTTATCCATTTTTTCTCCACTTTTTCTCCACTTTTTCTCCACTTTTTCTCCATTTTTTCTCCACTTTTTCTCCACTTTTTCTCCACTTTTTCTCCATTTTTTTCTCCACTTTTTCTCCATTTTTTTCTCCACTTTTTCTCCACTTTTTCTCCACTTTTTCTCCATTTTTTTCTCCACTTTTTCTCCATTTTTTCTCCACTTTTTCTCCACTTTTTCTCCATTTTTTTTCTCCACTTTTTCTCCACTTTTTCTCCAATTTTTCTCCACTTTTTCTCCACTTTTTTCTCCACTTTTTCTTCATTTTTTTCTCCACTTTTTTTCCACTTTTTCTCCACTTTTTCTCCATTTTTTCTCCACTTTTTCTCCACTTTTTCTCCACTTTTTCTCCATTTTTTCTCCACTTTTTCTCCACTTTTTCTCCACTTTTTCTCCACTTTTTCTCCATTTTTTTCTCCACTTTTTCCTCCACTTTTTCTCCACTTTTTCTCCATTTTTTCTCCACTTTTTCTCCACTTTTTAATCCACTTTTTATCCATTTTTTCTCCACTTTTTCTCCACTTTTTCTCCACTTTTTCTCCATTTTTTTCTCCACTTTTTCTCCACTTTTTCTCCACTTTTTCTCCACTTTTTCTCCACTTTTTCTCCATTTTTTTCTCCACTTTTTCTCCACTTTTTCTCCATTTTTTTCTCCACTTTTTCTCCACTTTTTCTCCACTTTTTCTCCACTTTTTCTCCATTTTTTTCTCCACTTTTTCTCCACTTTTTCTCCACTTTTTCTCCATTTTTTTCTCCACTTTTTCTCCATTTTTTTCTCCACTTTTTCTCCACTTTTTCTCCACTTTTTCTCCATTTTTTTCTCCACTTTTTCTCCACTTTTTCTCCACTTTTTCTCCACTTTTTCTCTACTTTTTCTCCATTTTTTTCTCCACTTTTTCTCCACTTTTTCTCCACTTTTTCTCCACTTTTTTCTCCACTTTTTCTCCACTTTTTCTCCACTTTTTCTCCACTTTTCCTCCACTTTTTCTCCATTTTTTCTCCACTTTTTCTCCACTTTTTCTCCACTTTTTCTCCATTTTTTTCTCCACTTTTTCTCCATTTTTTTCTCCACTTTTTCTCCACTTTTTCTCCACTTTTTCTCCATTTTTTTCTCCACTTTTTCTCCATTTTTTCTCCACTTTTTCTCCACTTTTTCTCCATTTTTTTCTCCACTTTTTCTCCACTTTTTCTCCAATTTTTCTCCACTTTTTCTCCACTTTTTTCTCCACTTTTTCTTCATTTTTTTCTCCACTTTTTTTCCACTTTTTCTCCACTTTTTCTCCACTTTTTCTCCATTTTTTCTCCACTTTTTCTCCACTTTTTCTCCACTTTTTCTCCATTTTTTCTCCACTTTTTCTCCACTTTTTCTCCACTTTTTCTCCACTTTTTCTCCATTTTTTTCTCCACTTTTTCCTCCACTTTTTCTCCACTTTTTCTCCATTTTTTCTCCACTTTTTCTCCACTTTTTAATCCACTTTTTATCCATTTTTTCTCCACTTTTTCTCCACTTTTTCTCCACTTTTTCTCCATTTTTTTCTCCACTTTTTCTCCACTTTTTCTCCACTTTTTCTCCACTTTTTCTCCATTTTTTTCTCCACTTTTTCTCCACTTTTTCTCCATTTTTTTCTCCACTTTTTCTCCACTTTTTCTCCACTTTTTCTCCACTTTTTCTCCATTTTTTTCTCCACTTTTTCTCCACTTTTTCTCCACTTTTTCTCCATTTTTTTCTCCACTTTTTCTCCATTTTTTTCTCCACTTTTTCTCCACTTTTTCTCCACTTTTTCTCCACTTTTTCTCCATTTTTTTCTCCACTTTTTCTCCACTTTTTCTCCACTTTTTCTCCACTTTTTCTCTACTTTTTCTCCATTTTTTTCTCCACTTTTTCTCCACTTTTTCTCCACTTTTTCTCCACTTTTTTCTCCACTTTTTCTCCACTTTTTCTCCACTTTTCCTCCACTTTTTCTACATTTTTTCTCCACTTTTTTTCCGTTCTTTTTCTATGGTCGGTCTACCCATTAGCTCTGCCATGCATAGTGTAGCTCTACACCTACTGCACATGTTACTTTATGATTGACATCTCTTTCGTACCAGAGCTGTCTAAGCCTACTCTGACCCCATATTTGTCATTACTATATTGTCCTTGTACTGTATTATGACATTTGTATCATGTGTTTCATTTCTTGCTGTGTTGCAATTTTTTTGCTGCATCCCAATTGTACCTCTACATTGTTCGAGTTTATGTTATTGTTCTCTCACTCTTATGTGATACTGATTATTGTCATTTTTCATGATTACATGCAGATAAGTCCAATCTGACGAAGGCTCAGGCCGAAACGTCATTTGTAACTTGTTTTGGACAAAAACATATATGCTTATGAAAAAAAAAATTTTCTTAATACGGACCAATAAAGAGTGATTTTGCATTACTATCCGTTGTGACTTACTGACTTAGTCTGGGAGATTTAGAGTGCCGAGGTTACTCACTAATTTTATCTATTATTACCTCTGAGCACCTATATACCAGTGAGCAGAGCTTCCTCTACAGTAGTTCTCCTGATTAGGCATGCCCTTACCTCATGAGCAGGGCATTGCAGCTTTGGTAGCAACCATTACAAAATGGACTCTGCTGCTGTGGACCCGGGGAGAGTGAGTGCAGATTCATTGCACCCACACTCCTCACATGAAGGGTCCGCACTCCTAGAAAATGGGGGATACGTTCCCTGAGTGTCTCCCCCCATATTCTAGATGGTCCAGAGTCGTCGTGGGACCCCTTTATTTTTTTTCTTACAATAAATTGGTGAAAGAGGAAATGTTTTGGGGACTGTTTTTTCAAATAAATTTCTTTTGTTGATTTTTTGTTTTTGTTAGTACTGACAGTTTATGATGTTGGGTATCTAATAGACGCCATGACATCACGAACTGCTGGGCTTGATCTCAGGTGACTTTACAGCTAGTATCAACCCGATTTATTACCCTGTTTGCCACTGCACCAGGGCACGGGATGAGCTGGGGTGAAGCGCCAGGATTGGCGCATCTAGTGGATGCGCCACGTCTGGGGTGCCTGCGGCCTGCTATTTTTAGGCTGTGAAGGCCCAATAACTATGGACCTTCCTGCCCTGAGAATACCAGACCACAGCTGTCCGCTTTACCTTGGCTGGTGATCCAATTTGGGGGGGACCCTACTTTTATTGTGTAATTATTAATATTTATAAAATAATTATAAAAAAGAGCCTGAGGGGACCTCCACATTGGATCCCCAACCACGGTAAAGCTGCCAGCTGTGGTTTTCAGGCTACAGCCGTCTACTTTACCCTAGCTGGCTATCAAAAATGGGGGGACCCAACGTCATTTTTTTTTTAACTATTTTTTAAATAGAAAAAATTAATGGGCTTCCCTGTATTTTGATTGCCAACCAAGGTAACGACAGGCAGATGGGGGTGGCAACCCATAGCTGTCTGCTTTATCTGCGCTGAAAATCAAAAATACCGCGGAGCGCTATGTCATTTTTTTTAAAGATTTATTTTTACAGCACTGTGATGTCCAGCAATCAAAATACAGGGAAGCCCATTTTGTTTTTAGTTATTTAAATAAATAATTAAAAAAAATATATATGGGCTCCCGCTGCATATTTTGTATTGCTAGCTAAGGGTAATCCAAGCAGCTACTGGCTGCTAACCCCCACTGCTTGGTGTTACCTTCACTGGCAATGGAAAATCCAGGGAAGCATTTTTTAATTTTTTGGCCAAAAAACTACAAAAAAAGGACGTGAGCTTCGCCATATTTTTGTATGCTAGCCAGGTACAGCAGGCAGGTGCTGGAAGAGTTGGATACAGCGCCAGAAGATGGCGCTTCTATGAAAGTGCCATTTTCTGAGGTGGCTGCAGACTGCAATTCGCAGCAGTGGGGCCCAGAAAGCTCAGGCCAACCTGTGCTGCGGATTCCAATCCCCAGCTGCCTAGATGTACCTGGCTGGACACAAAAATGGAGCGAAGCCTACGTCATTTGTTTTCTAATTATTTCATGAAATTCATGAAATAATAAAAGAAGGGCTTCCCTTTATTTTTGGTTCCCAGCCGGGTACAAATAGGCAACTGGGGGTTGGGGGCAGCCGTACCTGCCTGCTGTACCTGGCTAGCATACAAAAATATGGCGAAGCCCACATAATTTTTTCAGCACAAAACTTCTGCATACAGTCCTGGATGGAGTATGCTGAGCCTTGTAGTTCTGCAGCTGCTGTGTGTCTGTATGGAGAAGAGCAGACAGCAGCTGCAGAACTACAAGGCTCAGCATACTCCATCCAGGACTGTATGCAGAAGTTTTTTGCCCACCAAAAAAATGACGTGGGCTTCGCCATATTTTTGTATGCTAGCCAGGTACAGCATGCAGCCACGGGCTGCCTCCAACCCCCAGTTGCCTATTTGTACCCGGCTGGGAACTAAAAATATAGGGAAGCCCTTTTTTTTTAATTATTTCACTTATTTCATGAAATAATTAAAAAACAAATGACGTGGGCTTCGCCCCATTTTTGTGTCCAGCCGGGTACAACTAGGCAGCTGGGGATTGGAATCCGCAGCACACGTTAGCCCGAGGTTTCTGGGCGCCTCTGCTGCGAATTTCAGTCCGCAGCCATCCCAGAAAATGGCGCTCTCATAGAAGCGCCATCATCTGGCGCTGTATCCAACTCTTCCAACAGCCCTGGAGCCGGGTGGCTTGTTGGGTAATCATGAGTTAATACTGGCTTTGTTTTACTAGCCAGTATTAAGCCAGAGATTCTTAATGTCAGGCACGTTTGACCCGGCCATTAAGAATCTCCAATAAAGGGTTAAAAAAAAGACACCACACAGAGAAAAAATACTTTAATAGAAATAAATACACAGACACATTAGAGACTCCATCTTTATTACCCCCTGTCAGCCCTCCACGATCCTGCTCTTCTGTCTTCTTTCTTTCTAGTGTAGTAGTAGTGACGATTGTAGTGAGGATGAGGTTCACCAGCCCATCACTTGGGGCTGGGGAACCTCATCCTCACTACAATCCTCACTACAATCGGGAAGCAGCGTGCAGCCTTCACTCCGTGAGTGATCAGTGCTGGCTGTCAGCGGTAACAGCGGTAACGCTGACAGACGCGTTACCATAGCAACGGTGCTCTCGGAGCTGCGGTTAGCAGTGACGTCACCACTAACTGCGTTGCTATGGCAACGGTGATCTCCGTTAATGACCGGCTGTGTCAGCCGGTCCCTAACGGAACGGGGAGTCGACCGTGTGCTAGAGCATGTCGCCGGTACACGGCGATACACATATGTGCACCGTGTACCGGAGAGATGCACTCGCAGGTCCTACATGACGCGTCATAGTCATGTTACCAGTCTGTAGCCAATGAGATAATAGCCACGTGACTGGTCACATGGCTATTTTGACGTCACGATAGGTCCTGCATCTCTGCTGGCAGTGCCGGTCACGGGAGGATTCAGCGATCATCGGATGGAATAGCGGCAGGAGACAGAGTGCAGAAGGGATCGCGGGGACCGGTAAGTGTTATGGCAATGTTTATTAACTGTTTGTGTACATTTATCATGCATTTTTATGTGTTTGTGATTGCCTCCCATTATAGCCTATCGGTTAGAGTTCGGTTCGTCGAACGTTCGACGAACCGAACTTGAACAGGACCCCCGTTCGGCGAGCCGACCTCGAGCCGAACCGCGACCGGTTCGCTCAGCTCTACTCATTACATCCAGCATTACAGAATACTTCTGGCCGAAAGAAATGATGGGAGGAAGTCATGTGTCCGGCCCGCAGGTCCTGTAAGCTAGCATTGCGGCAGGTCCTTGTGCTCCACTGCACTGCCTCCCAGGATTCTGCCAGCCAGAAGAAATCGGTGTCGCTGGATGTGGTGAGTATGTGTGTGATGGGATGTGTGTGTGATCCGATGTTTGTGTGTGCGATCTGATTGTGTGTGTGAAATTGAATGTTTGTGTGTGAGATCTGATTGTGTGTGAGATCGGATGTGTGTGTGTGAGATCGGATGTTTGTGGATGTGAGATCACTGCAGGTCCTGCCGCTCGGTGTCTGGTGAGTGTGATTGCGGGGTGCCCGCTGTCTATAATGAAGTGTCCTTCTATATTCTTTATCTTTTTTAGCTGCACGGACACTTCATTATTGAACCGCGACTAGGGCTTATTTTCGGGGAAGAGCTTATATTTAAGCCTTGCTCCGAAAATTCTGCTGAAAATCCCTGCTAGGGCTTATTTTTGAGGGAGGGCTTATTTTTGGAAAAACACGGTATGTAGGAAAGAGAATTGTCCTGAGTTGGTATTCCCCAATAATGAACCATTATCAAGTCCCCAGGAAAGCAAGTATAGCATGTAGGGGAGAGAATAGTCTTGGAGTGGTATTCCCCAATAGTGAACTGTCACGGGCGGGGGTGCAGGCCACGGCCAGTGGGGAGCTACTCGAGATGCTCAGATCTGGGATTGTGGCTGTGGCTCGAGTGGCAGCCGGATCCGGGGCTCCTGCAGCAGCCCGTCACCAACAACTTAATAAAGGGGGTATTTACAGAGGAAGAGTTTGTTAGTGGCGCCACCCATGGGTTGTGGTGATTTGTTGGTGACACCGCCACTGCCTTTGTTTTGGACGCCCGGGGCTGATGGAGCAGGGCAGCAAGGTGAAATCCCCTCCACGGGTAGGTGGTGTGCAGTGCTTGGGCGACGTCTGCAGGCTGGACCGGATGACACCGGTGTACTCACTATTGTTGAATAATCCACACAAAGTCCAAGTAGTAAACCAAGTGCCGGATACTTGTAGCCTCCGGAGGGGTGTGCTCGGGTCCCACACACCGGTTGACAGGACAGGGGCCCTTCCTCCTGCACTTCTGTGTTTTTGTCTTGTGTGTTGACTAGTCCGCATGAAACGGGAAAAGTCCGCTCCCAGTGTCTTTGCTGTGGGAGCTGTTACCCGAGAGATCTGACCCTTGGGATTTTTGCAGGCACTTGCAGACGCCCTATCCCCCGCGATGGGCTTCCGTCTCGCTCTATCTGGGTTCACTGGTGGGACAAGATGGGAAATCTTGGCACCCTGACTGCACGGCCTCCGAACCGGATTTCCGCTGTCGGCAGCAGGCTACAACACTACCCTGGTCCACTTAAGGTCTCCCGCGACCGGATCTCCATCGCCTGTGGTCCTGCTCTGCCGTCTGCCACCTAGTCAGCTCCTCAACCTAGGGTCCAGGCACCCCGACTGTGCACTTCCTCCGGACCGGATTCCCACTGTCGACAGCGGCAGGCTACAACCCTGCCCTGGTCCACTTAAGGTCTCCCGCGACCGGATCTCCGTCGCCTGTGGCCCTGCTCTGTCGTCAGCCACCTAGTCAGCTAAGGTAGTCCGGGAGCTACTGTCGCGGGCGGAGGAGGGGACGCTGCGCTCTCCCACTGCTCGGGTCCGGCTGCTGCTGCTCGGTGGTGGCTCGAGCGGTGGGCCGGATCCCGGGGACTCGAGCGGCGCTCCTCGCCCGTGAGTGAAAAGGATGGGTTTGATTGGATTGTGGGGATTTGGTTATTGTCCTTGACGCCACCCACGGTTGTGGTGAAGTTGGTGGCACCACCGCTGCTCTGGACGGGGATCCCGGGAGCGGTGACAGGGAGCAGCTTTGATGTTAGTTCTCCCCTCCGTGGGTAGGGGGTTGGTTGTCCTGGGGCCCGGTGATGGGGTAGGGATGGATGGCAGGCGGGTTACGGGGCCTGGTGAGGTGCAGGGTCGCGGGGGCAGCGCTGTGCCGCACGGCACGGTGGTACTCACTCAGCCAATGATGAGGACACAGTTCTCGGTAAAACACACGGCTGGATGGACGGGTCCCACAGATGGCTGCGGTGTTGTTTCTCCCGGCAGGTTGATGGTGACTGCCTTTCCCTGCACCTGTGTACTGTAAACGGTCCCAATGGGTTCCCACCGGTAACCCGCTCCCCCAGCTTGGATGGGTGCTGAAGGAGCCCCTTTTGCCCGCAGGCTCTGGCCCTGGGAACTTTAGCCTTGGCGGTGACTGTGTTTCCCTCTCTCGGTTGGACGTTTGCCTTCTGTCGGGACTTGGCTGCGGGGAAACCCAGGAGGTTCCCTTCGCTAACGGATTTGGCAAATTCACGGCGACTCCTAGCCTTGCCGGGGTCCGTAAGTCCCTGCCGGATGGTGCTGGCTTCTCTTTGCGTACCGGTCCGGTATCGCCGGGCCACCGCCCGTCCACGGTCCTTACGGTTAGCTCCAATAGGCCACTCCTGCAGACGATCATCACCGTCTGCCAACCTTGCTGTTCCGTCCGGGCCACACACCCGGACCAACTTCAGTCTGCTCTACTACCACTCTCCTTCCTCTCACTTCCACTTCCAAACGCTATCTGCCTGGTTTTCCCGCCTCCAGGACTGTGAACTCCTCGGTGGGCGGGGCCAACCGCCTGGCCCACCCCCTGGTGTGAACATCAGCCCCTGTAGGGAGGCAACAAGGGTTTTTGTCTGACTTCGGTGTGCCTGACCGGGAGTGTGGGGTGTGTAGGTGTTGTTCTCTGTGGCCCCTGGCTTGTCCAGGGCGCCACATTCCCCCTTAGTAAAATGCAGACCGTCCGCGGGCTGCCCGTCCATCACCGGTTTTATTTTCACAACTGAAAAGATAAACAGTAAAACAGAGATTACAATTAAAATAACATCTTCCCACATCGGGAGGTACTCTTACTTTAACGTTGCAAATGGTTACGGCTTCCGCTCTCTCCCACCCAAGCAACCTGGCCCTGATGCTGCCCCTAAGCAAACAGGCAGCACCCCTTGACCCCAGTCCAGCACAAGTTGCCCGAGCGGGTTCTGTCCTTTTCAGGGGCCCCACGTCCATGGGGAACCCTCTGAAACCCCCAAAGGATCGCCACCGGTTCCGTTGGTGGCTGGGCCCCAGCCTGCTCCACTGCGGGGCCCTTCCTCCAATCTGCCTCTCCGGAGGCGGTAACGGTGAAATCCATAAAACAACATTTTTATTTAAAGCCACAAGTTCGTGGTTGCCTTGCTAGTTCTCAGGCTTGTCCATAAGGAGTCCCTTATGCAAAACTTGTAGAAAGTCCCCACGGGGACAACGGTGCCGGCAACGACCGGTCTCAATCACGGTTAGTCAATCAGGTAAATCTTCGGTTAATCATTTACTTATCATTCTTTTAAACGGTACTTTTAACACACACACAGACACAATTTTTCCCCCTTTAAAGAACAGTTTCCCTGTACCTAAGTGGGGGTCTACCTAGGTTGGGCCGAGTGGACCTCCGGGGTCCAGTGTGAGTGGGGACAGGCGGCAGTGGGGCAGAGGGAACAATCAGTTCCTCTTCCCTGCTATCGTGTGGGGCAGGCGGAGGCATAGGGGAGCTGGGTACAGGTTCATCCCTGGGCACTGGCTCATGGTCGACCACTTCCATCACTTCTTCTTCCACCGGTTGTGGGAACAGTATCACTGGAAGGATCACCGCACCATTCTGTGTAGGCCAGTCTGCTGGAAAGTCACCCATCACGGTGTGGATTACCTCTTTTGCCTTCTCCGCCGGTCTAGGAACCTGAGCTTCAACCGCTGCCCTCAATGCTGGTGGGCACCTCTTCAGATGGTCCTGGGAAACCGTGGCCAAAGTGCCCCCTTGGTCACGACTGATCTGGTAGGCCTTCCCATCTTCCCATCCTGTGGGCTGTATGACATATGGGGTTTGTTCCCATTGATCATCCAGCTTGTGGGTCCTCATTCTTCACTTCAGCACTACATCCCCAGGCTGGTAAGGACCAGCAGACGCCTTCTGGTTGAAGCGCTGCTCCTGTTGTTCCCGACTCCGACTCAAATTCTTCTCGACATACTTCTGAATTTGTCGGTACTGCACCCTCCGCCGAGTGTCCCATTCAGCTGTCGAAGGGAGTGCTTCTGGGGCTTCCAATCCCATGTCCAAATCCACCGGTAGCCGGCCGGGGCGAGCCCTCATCAGGTATGCTGGGGTGCATTTCGTTGAGCTGGAAGGGATATTGTTGTACATGTCGACAAAGTCAGGTAGCTTCTCCGGCCACAGGTTCCGCTCTTCTAGCGGCAACGTCTTGAGGAGGCCCAGGACCAGGTGGTTCATCTTTTCACACATGCCATTGGTTTGGGCATGGTAAGGCGTGGTCCGGATTTTCTTGCAGCCGTACAACTGGCAAAATTCATGGAATACCTCCGCTTCCAAGGCCGGGCCTTGGTCAGTAAGCACCTTCTCAGGGTATCCATGTGGCCTACAAAAATAAGCCTGGAACGCTCTAGCGGCGGTACGGACAGTTAGGTCTTTGACTGGGACAACCACCATGAACCTTGAATAGTGGTCGACAATGGTTAGAGCGTAGGTGTACCCACTTCGGCTGGGGGTGAGCTTTACATGGTCCAGGGCGACCAGCTCCAGCGGTTGATGTGTAACGATCGGGTGTAGGGGCGCCTTCTGGCTGGCCTCGTCCTTCCTTCTCAGCGTGCAAGGGCCACACTCTCGGCACCAAGCCTCTACAGATTCCCGCATTTCACTCCAATAGAACCGCTCCCTCAACAGCATTTCTAGTTTCTTCTATCCGAAGTGTCCAGCACCATCATGGTATGCTTACAGGACGGTGGGCACGTTAGCTTGGGGAATCACCAACTGGCGGATTTTCTCATGGGTCTTTGGGTTAATCAGCTCACGGTACAACTTCCTGTGGTGTAGATACAGCCAGGTCCGTTCTCGCCACAGGCGTTGGGCTTCAGCTGGGGCGGCAGGGTCTATTCCAGCAGCGCCTTGTTCCACCAAGATCTTGACTAGGCGGACAGCGGGTGCCTGGTCCTGAGCTTCTTGCCACTCCTGGCTGGGCAGCGGGTCCAGGTTTACCCGTTGTTGATAGACATGCACCTTCTCAGTCGGTGGCTGATGAAATGCGGGCAGCTCAATCTCTTCGAGGTCGTCATCCTCAGGCCCTTCTTCCAACAAGTGGGGCATCCGAGAGAGTGCATCGGCATTAACGTTGGCACGGACGGCCCTGTACTTGATGGTGAAATCGTAGTTGGCTAGCCTAGCCACCCACCGCTGTTCCAACGCGCCCAGCTTGGCAGTGTCCAGGTGGGTCAGCGGGTTATTATCCGTGAAAGCGGTGAACTTAGCCGCCGCCAGGTAATGGCGGAACCGCTCGGTGATAGCCCACACCAGTGCCAAGAGTTCAAGCTTGAAAGAGCTGTAGTTCTCGGGGTTCCTCTCAGTCGGTCGAAGCCTTCGGCTAGCATAAGCAATCACTTTTTCTTTTCCGTCTTGGACCTGGGATAGGACTGCCCCTAAGCCTACATTGCTGGCATCGGTGTAAAGGATGAAGGGGTGGTTGTAATCAGGGTATGCTAGGATTTCTTCTCCGGTCAGGGCCGCTCTCAGCTGACGGAAGGATTCCTCATGCCTTTCTTCCCACACCAATGGGGTTCCTAGGGGTCTTCTACCTTTGGTCTGTCCCACGAGGAGGTCTTGCATGGGGGCAGCCATCTTCGTGTACCCCTTGATGAAGCGACGGTAATACCCCACCAGGCCCAGGAACTGCCTCACCTCTTTCACCGTGGTCGGCCTCGGCCAGTCCTGAATGGCGGTGATTTTATCAGGGTCAGGGGCGACACCCTCTGCACCGACCACATGCCCTAGGTACTGCACTTTGGGTTTCAGTAGATGACACTTTGAGGGCTTCAACTTCATCCCATATTTGGCAAGGGACGCGAACACCTCGGCTAGGTGCTCCAGGTGGGCTTCATATGTCTGGGAGTACACAATCACATCATCCAGGTACAGCAGAACGGTCTCAAAGTTTAGATGCCCCAGACAGCATTCCATCAGCCGTTGGAAGGTTCCAGGGGCATTGCACAGCCCGAACGGCATGCTATTAAACTCGCAGAGTCCCATAGGGGTAGCAAATGCAGTCTTCTCTCGGTCTTCTGGTGCCACAGCCACCTGCCAGTACCCACTGGTGAGGTGAAGGGTGGAAAAGTAATTAGCGGTTCTCAGCGCAGCCAGAGATTCCTCAATGTGGAGCAGAGGATAAGCATCCTTATGTGTTATCTGGTTAATTTTTCGGTAATCCACACACATCCGCATGGTGCCATCCTTCTTCTTAACCAGTACCAACGGGGCGGCCCAGGGACTACAGCTGTCCCTAATAACCCCTGCCTCCTTCATGTTCCTCAACATGTCCTTGGCACATTGGTAGTGTGCAGGGGGAATAGGCCTGTACCTCTCTTTAATAGGGGGGTGCTCACCGGTGGGGATATGGTGTTGGACCCCTTTAACCCCTTCAGCCCCCGGGCACTTTCCATTTTTGCGTTTTTGTTTTTTGCTCCTTTTCTTCTGAGAGCCGTAACTTTTTTATTATTCCGTCAATCTTGCCATATGAGGGCTTGTTTTTTGCGAGACAAGTTGTACTTTTAAATGAAATCATAAGTTTTACCATATAGTGTACTGGAAAATGGCAAAAAAATTCCAAGTGCGGAAAAATTGCAAAAAAAGTGGGATCATACAATAGTTTTTGGGATATTTTATTCACCGTGTTCACTATATGATAAAACTGATGTATCTATGTGATGCCTCAGGTCGGTGCGAGTTTGTAGACACCAAACATGTATAGGTTTACTTGTATCTAAGGGGTTAAAAAAAATTCACAAGTTTGTCCAATAAAAGTGGCGCACGTTTTGCGCCATTTTCCGAAACACGTAGCGTTCTTATTTTTTGGGATCTATGGCTCAGTGATGGCTTATTTTTTGCGTCTCGAGCTGATGTTTATAATGGTACCATTTTTGCGCAGATGCTACGTTTTGATCGCTTGTTATTGCATTTTGCGTAAAACTTGCGGCGACCAAAAAACGTAATTTTGGCGTTTGGAATTTTTTTGCCACTACGCCGTTTACCAATCAGATTAATTGATTTTATATTTTGATAGATCGGGCATTTCTGAACGCGGCGATACCAGATATGTGTATATTTATTTATTTTTTAACCCTTTAATTTTCAATGGGGGGAAAGGGGGGTGATTTGAACTTTTAGGTTTTTTGTTTTTTTTTATTTTTTAAAACTTTTTTTTTACTTTTTTTTTTTATTTTACTAGTCCCCCTAGGGGGCTATAGCAATCAGCAATCCGATCGCTGATCGCTATCTGCTGATCACAGCAATACAGCTGTAAACAGCAGATTCAGTCACTTTGGTTTTCCCTCTGCTCTCGGCCGAGGGAAAATGAAAGTGAAACATCATAGCAGCAGGCGTCATCACATGACCCTGTGCTACGATGGTAACCACCGATAGTCACGTGATAACACACGTGACTTCCGGTGGGGGCGGCGGTAAGTAACAAACATGGCCGCGCGCATTTAAATCTTGCTACCAGACTTTGGCAGCAAGATTTAAGGGGTTAATGGCCGCGGGTGGAAGCGATTCCACCCGCGGCTAGCAGGCACACATGTCAGCTGTTGAAAACAGCTGATATGTGTGCCGATCCACGCCGCCTGCCCGCGGCAGGGGGCGGGGCTTAACAGGACACGATCCTGGACGGATAGATCCGTCCAAGGTCGTGAAGGGGTTAATCTGCCCAAAGTCTAGGGGATGTTTGCTAAAAACTCGCTCATACTCCCGTACCACCCGGTATACCCCTTCTTTGTGATGTGTAGGGGTATCGTCAGTGCCTACGTGTAGCTGTCGACACCACTCGTCTAACTCCCCTTGGGATGGGTGAGTGCTGGCAGTGGGTGGTGAGGTTGGGGGAGTGGCCTCGTGGATGGTGTGGGGATCCAGGGTGAACAGCTTGGCAAGGGTAGCGTACCGAGGAAGCCTGACTTCTTCCTTCCCGCAGTTCAGCACCCTCACGGGCACTCTCCCCTTCTTCACATCTACCACCCCTCGGGTGGCCATTACTGTGGGCCAGTGTTCAGAGGGCATGGGCTCTATCATGGCGGGGTAGTCACGCCCCTAGGGCCCTACCACTGCCCTACACCAAATCATCATCTCGCTCCTGGGAGGTACAATGAAAGGGACAACATCCATCACTCTCACCCCACCAATCTCTCCTCCTGTCGAGTTCACATGTTGGCGGTACATCAAGGCTCGGATCTCACGCTGCACAGCTCTCTGTCGGCTCCCCGCCGCCGTGGCGGCCAGCTGCTGCAGTAGGGTCACAACGTCACTCATACAGTGCTCCATCACGTTGGTCCCTAGCACTACCTTCGGGTTATGATCACTGGGTTTATTCATTATCACAATCATACCCTGGTGTTGCAGTTCAGCTCGCCTCACAGTCATGGCCACTTGTTTGTATCCCACTTGGGTCAATGGGAGTCATCAGCAGCAATCAGTGTCATACTGGCGTCTGGGGGAGCCAGTTGTCTTTTCCCCAGTACCGTTGATACAGTGTGCATGGTATGGTAGTTACCTGTCATCCAGTGTCCAGGAGAGCCATCACCGGTATGCCGTCCACAGCCACGGGGATGATGGGCCAGGCCCCGATGTACCGGTCCCGCCAGTCTGGGGGGCCATGGGGTTCTACTCCTGAGGATTGGCCCGTGGCCCCAGGGGTTGGTCATTTAACGGACACCGTCGGGAGTAGTGGCCGGGTTTGCTGCACCTGTAACAGATTGGGGGTCCATTCCGTGAGTCATTGGTCCTCCTCCGCTGCATCCAATGGACGACCTCAGGGCTGTCGGCGAGCTGCATCTTCACCGGGGCCTGGGATCTGGTCGGAGGCTGGAGTGCGGCGAGGATCTTAGCGAGGTCCCCATCCATGCGGCGAACTTGAGCAGCAAGCTCTTCCATCGTTCCGCTTGGGGCTGCAGGCGCTGGAGGTGCTGGTGGGGTAGGGGCCACCACGACAGGAGCAGTCTCAACCGGCCACGGGGCTGGCTCAGGAGCTTCAAATGCGGGGGGTTGCAGAGCTTTGATGGCCCGTTCCTTTAATACGGCAAAGTTCACATCAGGGTGTTCTAGGGCCCACAGCCGAAGCTGTTTGCGGTCCTCTGAGGACCTCATCCCCTGCACAAACTGCTCACTTAACATTTTGTTACTGTCCACACTGTTAATGGTGTCCACCTGCTTCAGTGTGCGGAGTGCGGTTTGCAGGCGCAAGGCATAGTCCCGAATGCTATCCGTTGTCGGCATTGATAGAACTGCATCCGCAACTCTGCCTCGGTACGGGTCTCAAAGGCAGTCTGCAGCTTTTCAAAGATGGTGGCTACAGAGGACCGGTCCCCCTCGGCCCAGGTCTCCGCCTCTTGCTCAGCTGCGCCGGTTAGCTGCCCCAGCACTAGCACTGCACGTTGCTTGTCAGTCAGGGGGTACAGTTCTAGTAGCGGACTAAGTTTTTTCCGGAAAACCTGCAAGGCATCAGGTTTCCCATCGTACTGCGGTAGCCAGGCAGCTCCGGGCACATAGGGCAAAGAGAACGGCATCACCTGAGCGAGAGCTGGGGCCGCGGCGCCCCCCGCCAGCGCGGCCGGGACCTGTGCAGGCCCATTCCCATCTACGGGTGCTCCCACGGCTGCATCCGCCGCTCTTCCAGCGGCTCCGTCGGGCGCAGACATCTTGTTTCCGTCCCCCTTAGTCTCTTTTCGGCTCCTCCTCTACAGGGGCAGGGTTTTGGCCTTCGCGCCTCCACTACTCGAGGAGATGCTCAAGCGTGAATTCTTCGCGCCCAAGATGGCGGCTTCACAAATTTTTCGGCCGGACACCTCCGGCGGTTACACAAGGCGCACTTCCACCAGTTGGTAGAACGGTAGGATCCTGTTCGTGACACCAAGTTGTCGCGGGCGGAGGAGGGGACGCTGCGCTCTCCCACTGCTCGGGTCCGGCTGCTGCTGCTCGGTGGTGGCTCGAGCGGTGGGCCGGATCCCGGGGACTCGAGCGGCGCTCCTCGCCCGTGAGTGAAAAGGGTGGGTTTGATTGGATTGTGGGGATTTGGTTATTGTCCGTGACGCCACCCACGCTTGTGGTGAAGCTGGTGAGACCACCGCTGCTCTGGACGGGGATCCCGGGAGCGGTGACAGGGAGCAGCTTTGATGTTAGTTCTCCCCTCCGTGGGTAGGAGGTTGGTTGTCCCGGGGCCCGGTGATGGGGTAGGGATGGATGGCAGGCGGGTTACGGGGCCTGGTGAGGTGCAGGGTAGCGGGGGCAGCACTGTGCCGCACGGCACGGTGGTACTCACTCAGCCAATGATGAGGACACAGTTCTCGGTAAAACACACGGCTGGATGGACGGGTCCCACAGACGGCTGCGGTGTTGTTTCTCCCGGCAGGTTGATGGTGACAGCCTTTCCCTGCACCTGTGTACTGTAAACGGTCCCAATGGGTTCCCACCGGTAACCCGCTCCCCCAGCTTGGATGGGTGCTGAAGGAGCCCCTTTTGCCCGCAGGCTCTGGCCCTGGGAACGTTAGCCTTGGCGGTGACTGTGTTTCCCTCTCTCGGTTGGACGGTTGCCTTCTGTCGGGACTTGGCTGCGGGGAAACCCAGGAGGTTCCCTTCGCTAACGGATTTGGCAAATTCACGGCGACTCCTAGCCTTGCCGGGGTCCGTAAGCCCCTGCCGGATGGTGCTGGCTTCTCTTTGCGTACCGGTCCGGTACCGCCGGGCCACTGCCCGTCCACGGTCCTTACGGTTAGCTCCAATAGGCCACTCCTGCAGACGGTCACCACCGTCTGCCAACCTTGCTGTTCCGTCCGGGCCACACACCCGGACCAACTTCAGTCTGCTCTACTACCACTCTCCTTCCTCTCACTTCCACTTCCAAACTCTATCTGCCTGATTTTCCCGCCTCCAGGACTGTGAACTCCTCGGTGGGCGGGGCCAACCGCCTGGCCCACCCCCTGGTGTGAACATCAGCCCCTGTAGGGAGGCAACAAGGGTTTTTGTCTGACTTCGGTGTGCCTGACCGGGAGTGTGGGGTGTGTTGGTGTTGTTCTCTGTGGCCCCTGGCTTGTCCAGGGCGCCACACTACAACCCCAATTACCACTTCACTCCTCTCACTTCCTCTATCTATTCAGTTCTGTGTCTCCGCTGCAACTGTTGTGTTCCCTCCCCTGACACCTCAGGACCCCTAGGTGGGCGTCACCATCTGCCTGGCCCCGTCCACTGGTGTGTCCCTATTGTACTGGGGGGGGGGTGACTAGGCTTTGGGGCTGGTGTTGTACCTGTGTGTGGGTTTGTGTTGGTAGGACAAGGAGGAGGGGATCCTGCACCTGAAGGATGGATGCAGTCTCCTGTGACAACCTGGTTTTGCCAGGGCGTCAAAGAACCATTAGCAAGTTTCCAGGAAAGCAGGGATAGCATGTAGCGAAGAGAATAGTCCTGGGGTGGTATTCTCCAACAATGGACCATTATTGAGTCTTCAGAAGAGCAAGAATAGTGTGTGCTGAACAGAACAGTTCTGGGGTGATATTCCCAATAGTAGATTTTGGGATATCATGTTTTATGTGCAGAAGTGGCCACATCACTGCAAAAGCTGCACATAAAGCATGATATCCCAAGGTCTGCCTTAAGGAATATCACCCTAGGACTTTTCTCTTAGCAACATGCCATCCTTTCCTTACTGAGAACTGTCTGATGATCTTCTTTTGGGGAATACCACCCAGTTAATTCCACTAGACCAGACCTGGGCAAGGGGCGGCCCGCGGGCCACATCCGGCCCGCCTACTCTCTGTGACCGGCCCGCCTGGCTCAGGGCGTCCTTGCTGGCCGGTCACTGATGAGAGCAATCTGACCTGTTGTCCGGAGCTCCAGGCTCCGGGAGGCGCGTGGTCAGATTGCCCTCATCAGTGCCCGGGCAAATGCCGGGGCCCTGGAGATCCGGGGGGCCCACTCGGTCTCGTCAGTTCTGGTGACCCTTGGCCAGGACCCACTCGCCTTAGTTCTGCTGCCCCCCGGGCCGAGTAGGAATCTGCAGCGCCGTCCCTTTAAGGAGCAAAGACTTCCTGGCTGAACTTAATCTGTGGGCGGAGCTACCGGCCGGCGTCCTGCTCATCCCACAGATGAGAGTTGCAGTGCCAGCCAGCGACCCCCAGCACAGTGCTTCTTTCCGGCGCTGTGTGGGCCCCCTCTCCACCGTGACCTGAGCGGTATGTGCCCTCCCCACCCCCCGATTTATGGGCCCTGGTGAGCTGTATGGGCTCTTCTCCCCCCCTAGGTGTATTCCCTGCAAACCCCCCCCCCTTCCCCCGTGCCGTATGTGCTGGGCCCCAGAGCCGCGTGTGTGTCTGTCTGTATGTATATATGTAGCAGAGCTATGTGTGTATGTAGCAGAGCTATGTGTGTATGTATGTATATATGTAGCAGAGCTATGTATGTATATATGTAGCAGAGCTATGTGTGTCTGTATGTAGCAGAGCTATGTGTGTAAGTATGTAGCAGAGCTATGTGTGTATGTAGCAGAGCAATGTGTATGTATATATGTAGCAGAGCTATGTGTGTCTGTATGTAGCAGTGCTATGTGTGTATGTAGCAGTGCTATGTGTGTATGTATGTAGCAGAGCTATGTGTGTATGTATGTAGCAGTGCTATGTGTGTATGTATGTAGCAGAGCTATGTGTGTATGTATGTAGCAGAGCTATGTGTGTCTGTATGTAGCAGTGCTATGTGTGTATGTAGCAGTGCAATGTGTGTATGTATGTAGCAGAGCTATGTGTGTATGTATGTAGCAGAGCTATGTGTGTATGTATGTAGCAGAGCTATGTGTGTATGTATGTAGCAGAGCTATGTGTGTATGTATGTAGCAGAGCTATGTGTGTATGTATGTAGCAGAGCTATGTGTGTATGTATGTAGCAGAGCTATGTGTGTCTGTATGTAGCAGAGCTATGTGTGTCTGTATGTAGCAGAGCTATGTGTGTCTGTATGTAGCAGTGCTATGTGTGTATGTAGCAGTGCTATGTATGTATGTAGCAGAGCTATGTATGTAGCAGAGCTATGTGTGTATGTATGTAGCAGAGCTATGTGTGTATGTATGTAGCAGAGCTATGTGTGTATGTATGTAGCAGAGCTATGTGTGTATGTATGTAGCAGAGCTATGTGTGTATGTATGTAGCAGAGCTATGTGTGTATGTAGCAGAGCAATGTGTATGTATGTATATATGTAGCAGTGCTATGTGTGTATGTAGCAGTGCTATGTGTGTATGTATGTAGCAGAGCTATGTGTGTATGTATGTAGCAGAGCTATGTGTGTATGTATGTAGCAGAGCTATGTGTGTATGTATGTAGCAGAGCTATGTGTGTCTGTATGTAGCAGTGCTATGTGTGTATGTAGCAGTGCTATGTGTGTATGTATGTAGCAGAGCTATGTGTGTATGTATGTAGCAGAGCTATGTGTGTATGTATGTAGCAGAGCTATGTATGTAGCAGTGCTATGTGTGTATGTAGCAGTGCTATGTGTGTATGTATGTAGCAGAGCTATGTATGTAGCAGTGCTATGTGTGTATGTAGCAGAGCTATGTGTGTATGTATGTAGCAGAGCTATGTGTGTATGTATGTAGCAGAGCTATGTGTGTATGTATGTAGCAGAGCTATGTGTGTATGTATGTAGCAGAGCTATGTGTGTATGTATGTAGCAGAGCTATGTGTGTATGTATGTAGCAGAGCTATGTGTGTATGTATGTAGCAGAGCTATGTGTGTCTGTGGCAGAGCTATGTGTGTCTGTATGTATGCAGCAGAGCTGTGTGTCTGTAGGCATGTATAATGTGTATCTATGTATGTCAGTGTATATGGCTGTATAGATGTGTCCGTTCTATATGTATTTTTGTGAGTTTGTCTTTAAATATGTATGTGTACGTATGTGTGTCTGCGTGTTGATGGGGCCCACTGGGACTCTTCCGCCCGGGGCCCACAAAAACCTGGAGCCGGCCCTGACCCTCATCACACGCTGCGTGTCGGGCAGGAAACAGAGGACAGATCCTGAAGCTCCGCACAGTGTAGGCAGCGTAACGCAGGAATCTCTCCTCTGTTCCTTGCCCGACACTTTTCTCTGTGACACACGCGCGCCCTGATATCGTCAGTACGGCGCGCGTGTGTCATTTGAAAAGTTCCTGCCCGGAAGGAGAAGCTGCAGAGGCGGGGGCCGTATGGAGAGAGGCAGCGGCGGGGGCTCCTAGGAATACAGCGTTGGTGCAGCCTGGCCATATGAAGGAGAAGCAGCTCAGCGGGGGGCTCGTACGGAGGTGTCTGAGGACGGGAACGATAAAAAGAGAGGTGAATGGTTACTAGTAACCTGCGGGGACAATGGGGGCGGGCAGGCGGGGGGCTGGGGGAGAGGGGTAACTTTTGACAAATATTTGGGGTGTAGTGGTTTAGTATATGGGAATGTAGTTTTACAGGTGTGGTATATGGGGGGGGTGTAGTGGTGTAGTTTTATAGGTGTGTAGTGGTGTAGTATAATACAGGTGTATATAGGAGTGTAGTATAATACTACACCCCTATATACACCTGTATTATACTACACCACTACACCCCTATATACACCTGTAATATACTACACCCCTATATACACCTGTATTATACTACACCCCTATATACACCTGTATTATACTACACCACTACACCCCTATATACACCTGTATTATACTACACCCCTATATACACCTGTATTATACTACACCCCTATATACACCTGTATTATACTACACCACTATATACACCTGTATTATACAGGTGTATATAGGGGTGTAGTAGTGTAGTATATTACAGGTGTATATAAGGGTGTAGTGGTGTAGTATATTACAGGTGTATATGGGGTGTAGTGGTGTAGTATATTACAGGTGTAGTGGTGTAGTATAATACAGGTGTTTATAGGGGTGTAGTGGTGTAGTATAATACAGGTGTAGTATATAGGAGTGTAGTATAATACAAGTGTAGTATATAGGGATGTAGTATAATACAAATGTAGTATATAGGGGTGTAGTGATGTAGTATAATACAAGTGTAGTATATAGGGGTGTAGTGATGTAGTATAATACAAGTGTAGTATATACGGGTGTAGTAATGTAGGTTGTCACAGGTGTAGTATATAGTGATGTGCTGCAGTTTATTACAGGTGTAGTATATAGTGATGTAGCATATTACAGGTGTATATAGGGGTGTAGTGATGTAATATATAGTGGTATAGTATATAGAGGTGTAGTTTATTACAGGTGTAGTGTATACTGATGTATATTACAGGTGTAGTATGTGGCGGGTGTAGTGATGTAGTATATGGGGATTGTGTGTGTATGTATACATTGTGTGTATGTGTATATATATTATACACGCACAGTATATATGCGTGTTTGTGTGTGTGTGTATATATATGTATATATATATATACAGTTAGGTCCAGAAATATTTGGACAGTGACACAATTTTCGCGAGTTGGGCTCTGCATGCCACCACATTGGATTTGAAATGAAACCTCTACAACAGAATTCAAGTGCAGATTGTAACGTTTAATTTGAAGGTTTGAACAAAAATATCTGATAGAAATTGTAGGAATTGTACACATTTCTTTACAAACACTCCACATTTTATGAGGTCAAAAGTAATTGGACAAATAAACCAAACCCAAACAAAATATTTTTATTTTCAATATTTTGTTGCGAATCCTTTGGAGGCAATCACTGCCTTAAGTCTGGAACCCATGGACATCACCAAACGCTGGGTTTCCTCCTTCTTAATGCTTTGCCAGGCCTTTACAGCCGCAGCCTTCAGGTCTTGCTTGTTTGTGGGTCTTTCCGTCTTAAGTCTGGATTTGAGCAAGTGAAATGCATGCTCAATTGGGTTAAGATCTGGTGATTGACTTGGCCATTGCAGAATGTTCCACTTTTTTGCACTCATGAACTCCTGGGTAGCTTTGGCTTTATGCTTGGGGTCATTGTCCATCTGTACTATGAAGCGCCGTCCGATCAACTTTGCGGCATTTGGCTGAATCTGGGCTGAAAGTATATCCCGGTACACTTCAGAATTCATCCGGCTACTCTTGTCTGCTGTTATGTCATCAATAAACACAAGTGACCCAGTGCCATTGAAAGCCATGCATGCCCATGCCATCACGTTGCCTCCACCATGTTTTACAGAGGATGTGGTGTGCCTTGGATCATGTGCCGTTCCCTTTCTTCTCCAAACTTTTTTCTTCCCATCATTCTGGTACAGGTTGATCTTTGTCTCATCTGTCCATAGAATACTTTTCCAGAACTGAACTGGCTTCATGAGGTGTTTTTCAGCAATTTTAACTCTGGCCTGTCTATTTTTGGAATTGATGAATGGTTTGCATCTAGATGTGAACCCTTTGTATTTACTTTCATGGAGTCTTCTCTTTACTGTTGACTTAGAGACAGATACACCTACTTCACTGAGAGTGTTCTGGACTTCAGTTGATGTTGTGAACGGGTTCTTCTTCACCAAAGAAAGTATGCGGCGATCATCCACCACTGTTGTCATCCATGGACGCCCAGGCATTTTTGAGTTCCCAAGCTCACCAGTCAATTCCTTTTTTCTCAGAATGTACCCGACTGTTGATTTTGCTACTCCAAGCATGTCTGCTATCTCTCTGATGGATTTTTTCTTTTTTTTCAGCCTCAGGATGTTCTGCTTCACCTCAATTGAGAGTTCCTTAGACCGCATGTTGTCTGGTCACAGCAACAGCTTCCAAATGCAAAACTACACACCTGTAATCAACCCCAGACCTTTTAACTACTTCATTGATTACAGGTTAACGAGGGAGACGCCTTCAGAGTTAATTGCAGCCCTTAGAGTCCCTTGTCCAATTACTTTTGGTCCCTTGAAAAAGAGGAGGCTATGCATTACAGAGCTATGATTCCTAAACCCTTTCTCTGATTTGGATGTGAAAACTCTCATATTGCAGCTGGGAGTGTGCACTTTCAGCCCATATTATATATATAATTGTATTTCTGAACATGTTTTTGTAAACAGCTAAAATAACAAAACTTGTGTCACTGTCCAAATATTTCTGGACCTAACTGTATATATATATATATATATATATATATATATATATATATATATATATGTAGAACCGAGTTAATTATATTAGTCCGACCCTCTAAAACCATCCCAATTTCTCATGCGGCCCCATGGGAAAATTAATTGCCCACCCCTGCACTAGACAGTCCTCTATGTAGTTCTGATGACTTTTTTATGCCTAACAAAAGGTCAAAACCAAAAACTTTGCTATTTGTCACCTTATGTCAAACAACCTATAGCACACGATGTACCATGAAAACTGGATAGAAGAAAGAATTAATAAAACTACCTGTTCCACAGGAACGAGCACCCTCTTTGTGCCTTATATTAAGGTAGGGTGTGAAACGTACCTCATTCTATAGGAATGGAGAGGTGTCTGTGTGGGAAATTCCTGAGCAGGTTTTCATAATTTCATACAGTTAATAACTTAATAATATAGATTAAAGCACATCTGTATTTAAACCAGCTGTGTCTACATTTTTCTCTGGGTGGCCCAACATATGTATAAATTCAGTGAAACTGAAAGAAAACTTTTTAAAACTTTTAGTTGTTAAACCACTATAAGAAACTAATATTTGTCAAAATTCAGTATTTGCTCAGTATAAATTTTAAAGCTAAAGGTTTAAACTTGGCAGAACATATTTTTTTAGCACCTCTCAAGGCATAAGAATCTGACAAACCCTTGTATATGTACTGGCAACTTTTAGTTTGTTTTTGTCTACAAATTCAGCTCTTTGAAAGTCACAATTTAAATTTTGTTCCATAGGTAAGTACTAACACTTAACTGAGTGAAAATGAGGCTATTCAATAGTTTCAAATAAATCTAGTACAAATTAATTAAGAGTGGATAATAGCAGATAAGGAGTCTCCGACAATGGACGGAAGCTGCACAAATTTCCTGAGCATTCCGGAGCCCCAGACTTTGTAATAAATGAAACTCATAACAACATTTTTTGAAAGTCTTTGGGTAATGGAGTCAGATATTTGCTAAGTTATTTCTTCCATGGATGAAAGATTGTAGTGGGTGGGCCTACCCCTACCAGTACCAGCATAGTTAACCCGGAATTTGTAGTTAATAAAAATGTTGATTTTTATGATGCTATGTTGTATTAGGGCACCCCCTAGTGGCCGGGTGGGACGGCTGTCGCCACCGGGGAGGAGGAGCCGGCTGTAGCATGGGGGGAGTGTGTGGAAGTGTGTTGAGATGGATCCGGGACAGAAGGCTGAGAACACCAAGGGGGCAGAGTGTGTGAGCGGGACCATCAGGGGGCGCCGGAGGACCAGGAGGGGAACGAAACCTCGGTCTGAAGCAACCGGTGTGGGTCCGGTGTGCAGGAAACCAAAGTGTGGGAGCCCGGCGAAGTGGAGTACCCCGGGCACATCCCCACCAGAGGGTGCGTTAGGGCAGGCTGCCCCCAGCTCCATTGAAGTGCCTGTTTCGACTGCCGGATTTTGTTGTGTATTAAAGGATGTCGTTTTTAACCAGCACCCTTTGTCTGAAGATCGTTTGTACGACATCCGGCGTATGCACTGTCACATTCTGCCCCACCAAGTCAGTCCCCGACCTTGAGGTAGTGGTGAAGCCAGGGACAAGCCTGAAAGCTACCGCCACGACTACAAGGCCAGAGGCTCCCCTGGCTCATCACTACATGTGGCGTAGTCGGCAGGATGCGATCCCCCTGCCAGGAACCCAAGAAACTGGAGATCAAGTGGTGCCTGGGGCACAGGACCCCGACTGCGAGAGAAGATTTCCAGTCCCCTGGTGGGAAGAAAACACGGTGCCCGCAGCGTTGGACCGGGCACAAGATGGCGGCAAGATGGCCGTTGTCTGTGGAGACGAAGAAAAGGCGCGAAAAATTGGCGCCAAAAGAAGAGCCTGGGGCTGGCCGGTGCCGAAGAAGAAGCACAGAGTACTCCGCCCAAAGAGGGGAGGCGTCAGCCCCAGGGCACGAAGAAGGAAACATGAAGTGGGCGGTATATTGAAGGAAAAAAAGAACCGCCGCGGAGGAGTCAAGATGATGTGTGAGGCTGGGGGTGGAGCCTGTTTAAGAGCGGGAAACCTAGGCCCGCCTTCACTCCCTCCAGTCTCAGCATTGACGCCGCCGCCATTGCCAGTGACACAACAGGAGAAAATAATGGAGACTTCCGGTCGACCAGAGGATCTCGCCACCGTTATGGCCCTGACCAGCCTGGGTCGGGGGCGTCCTAAACCCGCTACCGCAGCCGGAACATTTTTGCCAGAGATTCCGACCGTGCCCGGAGAGTCAACACGCCCGGAGAAGGTGACTTGGATGACCACCTGGGACTCGATAACCGGGGGCACGACCACCGAGGTGCGAGCCACGTATGCCACCCAGCTACCGGTAGGGAACCGCCCCCTGGAGATTACCTATGCCCCTGTGGGAACACCCACAGCCGCCGCATCATCTAGCCCCGTGCGGGAGTCGGCGGAGGAATTGGCTGAGCGGCTGGAACAGGATCATCTGGGCTTCTTTTGGGACCCTGTGACCCCGTCTTCCATCTCACACCCAAGGGCCCCGTCTCCGGTACCAGATCCCGTCCGTGAGCGGCTGCTTGCAGAGACCGTCATCCGGGAAATGATGTCCGGTCCCGGCGCTGAGGAGCTGGCCCTGCAATTCACCACTGGGATAGTGGTGAAATTCAACCAGCAGGAGGGCTACGGGTTTATTCGTGAAGCCCATACCGGAGACGATTACTTTTACAATCGGGTCCACTTGGACGTAGAGGGACTGCCAAAACGGCTCCACACTCTGTACCCGGGAGAGAAGGTACAATTCTTACCCGAGGCGGGAAGTCGCGGCCTGTTCGCGGTGGGAGTGAACCGGATGCCGACCGCCCGGGAAGCGGCTCAGTGGCAGCAGGAGCTGGAATGGGAGGAGCACCAGGAACGGCGCCGGGGCCAGCCAAAACCCATGCCGACCGAGGCCCCTCATTCCAGGCGCACCGTGGCGGTTACACCGGAGGTGCAGTCGGGCCCGACCGTTGATCCGGAAAAGGGTACCCCGGTGGTGGCGGTCAATCAAAGTGTGACCAATCGTCCGGTGATCGTCTTGGACGTGCCGCAACCTGCGCCTCAGCCACCCAGGGTAGCGACGCCATCACCCCCGCCGGGGACTGAAGAAACCGCGCCAGCGGAGCCACCTTTTGCTCCTGTATCATTCCGGAGGATACGCCGCCAACCTGGACAGTCCCTGGGTGCCTACATCCAGGCACAGGCAGAAGAGTGGAAGCGGTCCTGGCCTCCGGAATAGATTCCTGCAGGTATCTTGTTTGAAGACCGGTATCGTTCATAGACCGGCAGAAGTTGATGTTTCCAAATGGTTAAAAGTTTTACTTGCCGGCTGCTCGTCATCTAAGACCGGGAGCGCTGTTGAGCCTCCGGGCGCCATCTAAGACCGGGAGCGCTGTTGAGCCTCCGGGCGCCATCTAAGACCGGGAGCGCTGTTGAGCCTCCGGGCGCCACCTAGAGATCGAGAGCGCTGCTAAGCTGCCGAGCGCTGGACTGGCGCCTCTTTTGCGGACGGGCCGCCTGTGATGGACTGGACTGGAGGCTACCATCATGATGTTTATGTTTTACAGTGTATATGTTTTTAGATAGAGCCTTGCCGGGAGGCTCGAATTTTAAGAGGGGAGGCATGTAGTGGGTGGGCCTACCCCTACCAGTACCAGCATAGTTAACCCGGAATTTGTAGTTAATAAAAATGTTGATTTTTATGATGCTATGTTGTATTAGGGCACCCCCTAGTGGCCGGGTGGGACGGCTGTCGCCACCGGGGAGGAGGAGCCGGCTGTAGCATGGGGGGAGTGTGTGGAAGTGTGTTGAGTTGGATCCGGGACAGAAGGCTGAGAACACCAAGGGGGCAGAGTGTGTGAGCGGGACCATCAGGGGGCGCCGGAGAACCAGGAGGGGAACGAAACCTCGGTCTGAAGCAACCGGTGTGGGTCCGGTGTGCAGGAAACCAAAGTGTGGGAGCCCGGCGAAGTGGAGTACCCCGGGCACATCCCCACCAGAGGGTGCGTTAGGGCAGGCTGCCCCCAGCTCCATTGAAGTGCCTGTTTCGACTGCCGGATTTTGTTGTGTATTAAAGGATGTCGTTTTTAACCAGCACCCTTTGTCTGAAGATCGTTTGTACGACATCCGGCGTATGCACTGTCACACTCTGCCCCACCAAGTCAGTCCCCGACCTTGAGGTAGTGGTGAAGCCAGGGACAAGCCTGAAAGCTACCGCCACGACTACAAGGCCAGAGGCTCCCCTGGCTCATCACTACAAGATCACAAAAGAATTACCTTATTTTTCGGCTTATAAGACGCACTTTCCTTCTCAAAAATTTGGGAGGAAAATGAGGGGTGTATCTTATAATCCAAATGTAGATTTCCAGGGGGTGGTGGAGCCGGGTTATTTGAGGCAGGGGAGATGCTGTGGCCCATGCACTGTGCTGCAGGCTTACTGCAGGCGATGCGCTGTGCAGCGGGCTTACTGTGGGCAGTGCACTGTGCTGTGGGCTGGGCTGCAGGCTGTGCAGCTCGGGCTGCCATTCTGAAAATGTAGGCAGTGTAGGATTTAAATAATCAGAGGAAGAGAGTTCCGGCACACTGCACTGTTTCCCAAATAAGAGGAAATACACTGATTCAAGTATTCTTAATCTGTTTTTTCTTTTCTTTATTGAAAAAATATTGTAGTACTGTACATGAATAGAAAGTCTGCCAGGACGTTTCGGCCCTAGGCCTTCATCAGGTCGGACAATCAGACCATGTCAAGCAAAGATCAATAATTAGGGGAAATAGTGTTTAGCCGATCGTTATAAGCACAAATGTAGCAGCATGGAATCTAGTCCTGTGGAGAGATAGGAATCTTAGGAGAGTCCTGTGGAGAGACCCTGTGGGCTGTGTGGACTAAAATGTCCTGTGTAGATGTAATAGGGCTAAAGGCCTATTAGTTATCAGGGCTAAGGATCCGTTAATTTCAGATTGGGTAATCAATGAACTATCTCCGTTATATGTACTGCTGTTGCCCGTAGTAATGGATATGTCAATAAAGGAGCTGCTAGTCCACAAGAATACTGGTTAGAGTAGAGTGTTAAAACTGGTAACAGTCATTTATCTTTGTGGATGTATTAGGCTAAAAGCCTATTTGTTGTTATGGATCCAGGTCCGTTAACCTCAGGTTAGATGTTCAGTGGATCTGTTACATTTAATGCACTGCTTTGGCCAGAAGCAATAAAATGTCAATAGGAGAGCTTCTAGTTTGCAGGAATACTATGTAAGAAAAATTGCTTTTGCTGACAGCAGTAACATATCAGTTGCCATAGGAGGCTGAATCAAATCTTGCTAGGTAAGTATGTCAATGAGATAGGAGAAACTCCGGTGGGGCTGGCCTCCGTGTGCGGTGGTGGCTGTGCGTGCAGCGCGTCCTGACAGTGGCAGATCCACTGAACATCTAACCTGAGGTTAACGAACCTGGATCCATAACAACAAATAGGCTTTTAGCCTTAATACATCCACAAAGATAAATGACTGTTACCAGTTTTAACACTCTACTCTAACCAGTATTCTTGTGGACTAGCAGCTCCTTTATTGACATATCCATTACTACGGGCAACAGCAGTACATATAACGGAGATAGTTCATTGATTACCCAATCTGAAATTAACGGATCCTTAGCCCTAATAACTAATAGGCCTTTAGCCCTATTACATCTACACAGGACATTTTAGTCCACACAGCCCACAGGGTCTCTCCACAGGACTCTCCTAAGATTCCTATCTCTCCACAGGACTAGATTCCATGCTGCTACATTTGTGCTTATAATGATCAGCTAAACACTATTTCCCCTAATTACGGATCTTTGCTTGACATGGTCTGATTGTCCGACCTGATGAAGGCCTAGGGCCGAAACGTCCTGGCGGACTTTCTATTCATGTACAGCACTACAATATTTTTTCAATAAAGAAAAGAAAAAGCAGATTAAGAATACTTGAATCAGTGTATTTCCTCTTATTTGGGAAACAGTGCAGTGTGCCGGAACTCTCTTCCTCTGAGTACTATGTTTATTTTTCCAGAGCACCTGCCCTAGGTGATGCGAGGTCTTATCTTTTTTGTAGGATTTAAATAATGGCGTCCAGAGTCGGCGCGTGCACACATGATGATCTTGGCTCAAGATCTCATCTGCGCACGTGCCACCTCCAGCCCATTGATCTCCCTGCAGCGGACTTAAGGAAAATAGCACCCGGAAGTGGCACGTACGCAGATGACATCTTGGCTTGTCATTGAGCGGATAGCTCAATCTGCGTACTCGCCGACTCATGGTGCCTTTTTTTTAAAGCCCGCACCATCAACAGTTTCTGGATGTTCCTCCTGCATCAGCGCCCACAGCATCGCTCTACTCCACCACCTCCCCTGCCTACTTTGACCCCGCTCCAACACCGCTGCCGCCCCCTTCCAGTAAGACACCACTGGATTATAAGATGGACCTCATATTTTTTTCGCTAAATTTCGGATGCATCTTAAAATCAGGTGCGTCTTATAAAACAAAAAATATGGTATATTGAAATTCTTTTAGAAGTTAATGGTGTATAGACACTAGCGCTTACACTCTGCTACATACATCTGCAATTAACACTGTACTGACTGCCTTTATGCCTAGTAAACAGAGCACATAAATACAAATTAGTAAATGCTCTTGAATGTACCCAATATACTATGTAGGAAATTAGTTTGAAAAAATCACAAGGATTGACGGGTTGCAAACCTATCAAATATTATATAGTCAATACTGTGCTTATCTATTTATGCAGATGGCTGTATAACTACGGGTTCAGTCACCGCTTAGTGTATAGTGAGTGGCAGCTATAACATGCACTAACTGACAGCCAGCTCTGCATTAGAACTCAGCATTATGGTTGTCAGTCACTGCCAGGTGGCGTAATTACAGACACTGCTCACTATACACTGAGCGGTGACTGAAGCCACACCACCTGTCCCCCCAAGACTGGAAGCTGAATACTGTTGGGAGGTATAGAGTTAATTTCCTCTCTGCAGCAGGGATCTCAGTGTGGGCGCCAGGCAGATTCAGATTGCTATTAACCTGCAGATAAATCCCATACGTGCAGGTTAATAGAGGTTTTTTTTACATGACAGGTTCTCTTTAACTGACCGCCAATTGCTAAAAGTTTACTAATCAGTGGTCATTATGTGATGCTGGTTAGTCCATGTACAGATAATGGACCCTTAGTTTCCACAAATGAGATGCCAAATATCTTCTTGCTTTTATTCCTATTAATAATCAGTGTGTTAATAGTATCAACTAGCGCCCCCTTTAATCCACTGGTATGATATTGTAATTTAGTGAACTCCTTCTCAGTGGCACAGTCAATTTATTATTTTAATAATCCGATGCTTTCATAGCGAGTACAGATAACTGCTATGTGAATAAGAAAATTAATAAGAAAAAGTGCAGTGTGAGCTAAGCTGGAATTTTTTTCCCTTTTAGTACAAAAAAGGAAAAAATAATGTTAAATGACATATGAAAGTCACAAAATTCACATCACACAATGCAAAATTCACATCACACAATGCAAAATTCACATCACACAATGCAAAGGCATAAAGTTAACCAGAAACGATTATGTGTGTTAATGTACATATAAATATAGCACAAATATAAAAATGTATTGCATAATCTTAACTAAACATCTCCTTAAATCAATATAATAAAAATGTCTATTTCCTTGCAATCCATCAAATAGCATTTTATAATGGGATTCATCTTGCTTCAATTAATTTGCACCAATTCAGGAACTTTCCTTTTCACAAAAGCTCATGAAAAATCATCACAAAAAATCTTACTGCTATAAAAACTGCTTTCTTAAGAATTAAAAGAGTATATAGTAGCCGGATGTTGAAAATCAAATGCCCTGTCTTGGGTGTGCCATGCTCTGTGGAGACCTCTGGTGGGTCAAGGACCAAAAGGTCAAAACGCATTATTATGCGCAGGTCTGCAGCTTGTGTTTAAATGGTTTTACTTTCTTTTGGTGCAGTAGGGCTAAAAGACTCATTCCTATCTGGCTATCCTTTGGAGCCTAAGGGTATGACCTCACTTTGCGTTTCCAACTGCGTTTCAGCTGCTTTTTAGGTCCTTTTTGAGCTGCAGCGTTTTCATGCCAAAAGGCATGCATTTTGCTTTTCCATAATAGTCTATGGAAAATGTAGATTTCTAGACCGCACTTTGCATTTTAAAATGCTGCGTTTAATTTGCATATTTTGTGGCAAAAACCATGCGTTCAAAGAAGCAGCAAGTCAATTGTTTTTGCCATTTCTGCAGCGTTTTGCTAACTTTGAAGTCAATGAGAAGTATCAAAAAGCAACAAACATCAAAATTCCGGCATTTTACCTGCTTTTTAGGTGCAGAAACACTGCATTTTTTACATAAAAAACGCATGCTTTTCAGACATTAAAATAATGTAATAATATGTCCCTTTACACCCACACATAGTCCAACAATTAAATTTATGAAAATTATGATTGTATTGCTATTTTAGCAATAAATATTATAAAACCGCTATAATTTCATGAAATATAACTATTTTCTTAAATAATTAAAAAATTATGTTTTGGGTTTTTTCTCTTTTTTCATTCTGTTTGACTATTTAATCTTTATTTAGCAGTGTCTTGATGTTCAAAACGCATCTGTCAAAACGCAAGGGAAAAAGCATGTAAATAGTGCTGAAAATGCATCTAAAACGCGGTAAATACGCATGTGTTTTTAACGCTAAATTTCTGAAAAAGGCAACTTTGGCTAAATCAATTAATTCCAAAACGTGCGTTTAGAAATGCAACTAGGACGACGCAAAGTGCGGTCATAGCCTTAACCTCAGGTGCAGCTCTTTGTGATCACTCCCTTTGCTATAAATAGTCACAAGTCCTACCACCTGATCCCAGTTATAGCATCTCATCATTCTTATGCTGACCACTTTGTAAGGAGCCAGTCTCTGTAAAGCTGAGGAGTCGTGACAATTGCAGTGGTGGTGTTTAGCTGCATTGGAGGGGTTTGGAGTGTTTTTCTTGTTGTGTCTATTTTACCTCTGTCTGTCTCCCTCCCCTTGTGTTGTATTATTGAAGTGATGAGACTAGTGCTCCTGCCAGCCTTCTCACTAGCAAAGGTGCTTTTAGGGCAAGCAAGGACCTAGACACATGATTGGCAATAGGCTTAAGGACCTGTATAGGGATGTTAGGGTGTGCAGGGAACAGCTTCATGTGTGTACAGGAGACGACTTCACTCCCCTCTACCTAGCACCAAGGCCCTCCATGGTAGCCTGTGTATTGCGGTGCTCACCAGGACGTACAAGATTAAAGTGGATATGGTTGGGCATAATGTCTTGCACCACGTATGACAAAACCCAATTACAACATATCGGCACAAACCCCTCACACCCACTGTTGGAGGGGTGTTGATTTTGGATTCTTTTTAAGCCACAGGACCTGGCCATTTTGAATTGTTTGATTTGAACTTGTATAACAAAGTTTTCTAGAGTGAAATGTGTAACCAAGTATCCATAAACTAAAGCTAGGCCAACACTGGGTCACGCAAAAGGACAATGATCCCAAGGAAACAAACACATGGACATTAGAATGGCTGCAAAAAAAAAGAATGGCTGTAAAAGTGTTGCAATGGGCTGGTCAAGTTTCAGACCTCAACCCAATCAAAATATTGTGACATCGGGTCCTTAAAGTTAACCTGTCAGTTCCCATATGCATTCTGAGCTATAATAAGCAGTGTATTGTGTGACCTAATAACCCCTTCTTATCCATCCCTGTATTGTAATATTATGGAATATGAAAGTAATAAAAATGTTTTATTGTTTACATATTCCAAAAAAAAAAGTCATATGCTGCACAATAGATATATAAATGCAGCCAAGCAATAGTGTAAAATTGTGGTAACAATTAAAATATAACCTTTATTGGTTTATAATTAAAAATATCAAACCACACAACAAATACGGTTGTAAAGAACAACCCAACAGATTGGAGCAGATGTAAAGCTCCTAATATCACCATGGAAGGACAAACTTCACACGGGGGGAGGGGAGTGGGGAACCTCCCACCACGGTGATAGAAAAGCAGACAACACTAGACAGGTTGTCAAATACATAAAACTAAGTTATATACCAGAGATAGTATAGTCATATAGACAAAAGACGAAAGATATATAAAGAAAACTTTAGTTGTCCAATATATAGAGGGGGGGGGGGGCAAATCATAACAGCCTCACAGTACCCCTCAATTGGCAACCATCTGACCTGATATGCTCTTAGACCTCCCAACGCGTTTCATAATATGGTTATTCCTCAGGGGACTATGGTCAAAAGAGAGCTTCAGTAGAGCAGACCTCCAGCATGTTGAGTCTGGGCCTTGGCATACAGCCAAATCTGTTATGATTTGGCCCCCCCCCCTCTATATATTGGACAACTAAAGTTTTCTTCATATATCTTTCGTGTTTTGTCTATATGACTATACTATCTCTGGTATATAACTTAGTTTTATGTATTTGACAACCTGTCTAGTGTTGTCTGCTTTTCTATCACCGTGGTGGGAGGTTCCCCACTCCCCTCCCCCCGTGTGAAGTTTGTCCTTCCATGGTGATATTAGGAGCTTTACATCTGCTCCAATCTGTTGGGTTGTTCTTTACAACCGTATTTGTTGTGTGGTTTGATATTTTTAATTATAAACCAATAAAGGTTATATTTTAATTGTTACCACAATTTTACACTATTGCTTGGCTGCATTGTTTACATATTCCCTATGTAAATGATCAGTGGCTGTAGCCCCATAGGCGTCACATCGCCCTGTGGGCGGTTGCATGTTTTCTGTGGTATCATGCCCCTGTGGGCGTGATACCATGGATTTACATGTGCAATGTCATCATCAGCGTCTTCATATCCCACGCGTGCGCACTTACCCATTCCCACAGCTGTTATCAGGGTGCTCGCTTCTCTGCTTCAGACGCACACTGCGCATGCTCAGAAAACTCCTGCGGTTCGGACCATGCACAGAGCGTGTCTGAAGCAGAGACGCTGATGGTGACATTGCACATGTAAATCCATGATATTTCGCCCACAGGGGCATGATACCAAGGAAAACATGCAGCCACCCACAGGGCGATGTGACGCCCATGGGGCTACAGCCTCTGATCATTTACATACAAAACGTTTTTTATTACTTTCATATTACACAATATTACAACACAGGGATGGGTAAAAAGGGGTTATTAGGCAACAGAACACCCTGCTTATAGCTCAGAATGCATATGGGACCTGACAGGTTCACTTTAAGAGAGTGCTGCATAAATGAATGTTCACAAATCTCAATGAGCTTAGCAACATTGAGTGGAACAAAATTTCTTCAGAATGATGGGAAAGACAGACAGTTGTACAGAAAATGATTACTAATCGTGGTTTTACAAGATAATGATTTATGGAGTGTAGCAAACCAGCAGAGGGAGCTGGAATACCAGGAGAGTGCTAAGCAGGAACTTTCCACTAGATGGCATTAGACTGTAACAAACCAGCAGGGGAAGCTGGAGCACCAGGAGAGTGCTGAGGAGAAACTATGCACTAGATGGCACTAGTCTCCCTAGTGGAAGGATTGGTCAGAGCCAGGAGGTTGACGTGGAACCAGAGATCAACCAAGGGAGAGAAAGTCAGAAAACTGAGAGAGAACGGCAAAGACCGGGGGAGCGCAGAAACTGGAGTTTAATTACAAGCAGAAGTCGGCAGCCAGGAGAGCAGGTAGTAGCAGGGAGTAAAGGAGGACAGAACAACAGAGGTCGTGAGGACAGGTGTCAGAGAGGAACGGAGATAGTCAGGACAGGAAGCAGGGAGGATGGACAGTCAGGACGGGAGGCAGAGAGAATGGACGTAGTCAAGATGGAAGGCAGGATCAAACAACTTACAGGGACCCATGACACACTGCAGAGCAGAATTATAACTGGTACTGCAGGAAGGGAAATGCCCCATAGATAAGGCGCCGTGATCCTGGGAATGAGACACGGAGAGGCTCTGGCCATGCTCCAAGAAACACTGACAGCCATGAGTCATGACATGGAGTATATTTAATTTTTCCCACACTGCTTCTGCATATTGGCATAGTTTTATTAACCAAATAATGATACAGTATCATATGTATTGTTGTTCATCAGAGGTTGTATTTACATAAATTTAAGACCTCCTATGGTCCAGATTTTTTTTTAATATATCCTGATAAGTAAAACCATATAAATTGAAGAGGGTGTACTTATTTTTTTTCTCAGAAATATGCCATATAATCTGTTTTACCAAATATTAACATTTGTTAAAAACCTTTTTTTGCTGATATTCTATTTTTTTTTTTTACCTAATTGGGGACAAGGTATGAAATTATTTACCCAATTGTCATTTTTAAAGTAGATTATATATTGGTATATATTTTTATAGTGTCTAAATCAAGTAGTAGGAATTGCCATTTCTATTAATATTTTTTTGTTTTAATATTTACGGTATATTGTGAACAAATGACAAATCTTCAATGTATTAAAAGACAAATTAAAGAAAATCTGTCATCTTTAACTTAAATAATCTGCATGCAAATTGACAAGTGGTTTAGATTTTTAGGTCTATAGCAAGTCAATTTAACCATGATTTTTATTACAGATTTTTTGGATACATGCATAGCATTAAGAAGTGATGGATATTTTCTGTATAATTCTGTTTAATAAGAAGTTTTCAAGTATATACTATGCTTTATTTTTCATTTTTTGGAGATGGACTCCTGGATGTTTGGATTTAAGCAAGTGTCAACTCACTTCTGGCTAGAATGTTTCATGCAGAACATGTTTACATCTTCATTTTATTTAGTTTGGGCCAACTGAGAAACCTCAGACACTCCGGTTCTTGTAGAAGTTCTTTCACATAGTTTTCTTCATTTAAATTAACTTCACAGAGCTGAAAGCTGAAAAATCTGGAAACTAAAATAAAAACTTGGATAGTGTTATTTGTGTTCTCTCCATGTGGTCTCTTTTTTCACTGACCTTTAATCTTCCATACTACTTTAATAAATAGGTCTGATTGGCCTGGATCCATCACCCGGCATCCTCGATGATCAGCTGCTCCTAATGCCGGTGACAGTAGCAGGTGGCCGGAAATGCTCAGTTCCGGAGCTGCCCCGTCAACTGATAGTGGCCGCGGCCGGGTACTGCTAAGCCATCTCCTATTGATTTGAAAGAGCAGCTCCGGACTGGGCATTTCTGGCTGCCTGCTGCCGCCAGCGGCACAGCAAACAGCTGATCAGCAGGGGTGCTAAGGATAGGCCATCAATGTAAAAGTTGTGGACAATCTTTTTAAAATGCATGTCCATAATTTATGATAATTTATTCATTCAATTTCTTTACCCAATTCTTTTTTTCTTTTTCAATTTTCAATTTGTAGGTTGACTTTCATTCCTAATGATAACTATTTTTATTACTGGAAATGCAAGACAACTGAAACCAATGGTTTGCCAGACATTTTTAAATTTGATAACATAATTATTAAAGATCTCTTAAAATATGATTTTGCCATCTTCACTAAAATTTCTCCAAGTCACAAATCACAGGAGATGGCCCGGCGCACCGCTGGAAAAAGATGAAGGCCCCAGAAGAGGAGTATAAAACAGGGGGCAGTGACGTACATTAAAAGGGAACCTGTCACTAGAATTGTCGCTATGAAATTAAAAGAATCCCCTTCTGCAGCTCCTGGGCTGCATTCTAGAATGGTTCCTCTTGCTACTGGCCCCCCTTTCAGGCCTAAATAAACACTTTATAAAATTTACCTTTTGGTATGCTAATGAGCCAATGGGGCGGGCTGTATTGCGTCCGTTATTCCCTCTCCTGTTCGCCATCCCCCAGTGTTGATTGACATAGATGAGGCCGCTGCCCATATCTTCCACAGTGCTCCTGAAGTCTTGCGCATGGCCAGTGGCACTATCGCGGGACTGAGCAGTGTTCAAATCGCGAGCGCCGGTGATCTTATTACGCAGGCGCGAGATTATGGGCGGCTTCTTGGATGACGCTGGTGATGACATTGTCATCACCAGCGTCATCCAAGTAGCCGCCCATAATTTCACGCATGCGCAATAACATCACCGGCGCTCGCGATCTGAAAACAGTGCTGTCCAGCGATAGTGCCTCTGCGCATGCACGAGATTATAGATTTTTAAAGATCTTATATCTTATGCTAATGAGCAGAGAGAGAGACAGAGACAGACAGGGAGAGAGACAGACAGAGAGGAAAAGAGACAGACAGAAAGAAACAGACAGAAAGAGACAGACAGAAAGAGACAGACAGACAGAAAGAGACAGTAAAAGAGACAGAGAAAGACATGGAAAGAGACAGAGACAGAGAGAGAGACAGAGAGCCAGGAAAAGAGACAAACAGAAAGAGGCAGACAGGGAAAGAGGCAGACAGGGAAAGAGGCAGAGCCAAACACTGAGACAGACACAGAGAGACAAACAGGGAAAGAAACAGACAGGGACAAACAGGAAAAGAGACAGACAGACAGAGACAGACAGACAGAGACAGACAGACAGAGACAGAAAGACAGAGACAGACACACAGAGACAGAAAGACAGAGACAGATACACAGAGACAGTAATACAGAGAGAGACAGACAGACAGAGACAGACACAAAGGGAAAAGATAGACAGGGAAAGAGACAGACAGATAGAGGCTGGGAGAGAGGGACAGTGGGAGAGAGGTAGAGAGACCGTTACTAACCCAGGCAACACTGGGTACTACAGCTAGTATATATATATATATATATATATACACACACATATACATATGTACACAAACACACCGCCAAAATTGTTAGCACCCCTGCAGTTGTTCCAGATGAAGTATTTCCCTCAAAAAATTACATTGCAGACATCACTAGGGGGGCGCACAGACATCACTAGGGGGGGCGCACAGACATCACTAGGGTGGCACACAGACATCACTAGGGGGGGGGCGCATAGACATCACTAGGGAGGCACGGACAGCACTGGGTGGCATGGACAGCAATTGTGGAGCACAGACATCACTAGGGGGGAAAACATCACTGGGGGTGGTACACAGCATTATAGGGAACACAAAACTGGGGGGATTAACAGCACTGGAGGGTGCTGCACACAGCACTGGAGGGGGTTGCACACAGCACTGGAGGGGGCTGCACACAGCACTGTCACTGTGGGGGGGCTACACACAGCACTGTGGGGGGGCTGCACAAAGCACTGCGATGGGGCTACACATAGCACTGTAGGCGGCTGCACACAGCACTGGAGGGGGCTGCACACAGCATTGTCACTGTGGGGGGGCTACACACAGCACTGTAGGGAGGCTGCACACAGCACTGTAGGGAGGCTGCACACAGCACTGTGGGGGGGCTGCACACAGCACTGTGGGGGAGCTGCACACAGCACTATGGGGGGGCTGCACACAGCACTGTGGAGGACTAGACAGCAGTGGGGAGTGGGCAGACAACACTGGAGGGTGGACTCCAGGCATGCAGCAGGTCCTGACCACGTTTGTAAAATGTAAGCACCCGAGCACTGCGGCCCCCGGGAATCTGCCCGGGAACTGCAGAAAACTTCATTGCACGCCCGCGGTTCCAACCCCTGAGCTCAAACAAGGCAGGGGCGCCACCACGGTGATGTTCAGCTCACCAAGCACCTACCTTTCCCCGCTGGATGCCGCTTCCTCGCCACCTCTGCGTTGCCCGCAGCAGCACTCTGACAAGGCACAGAGTGATGACCTCATCACAGTGCTGTGTGATGACGCGCCGGCTCCCTCGCTTCCGGCCACATGGCTAATTTGCATGTGATGCCTAGAAGGGCTTCACCTGCAATGTAGCTGTGTGTCTGTGTGCAGTGGCTGAAACATCACCGTCGGGCCCCTCTGCTGCGGCTGTGACTGGGGCCTGGTGAAGAGGGGATGCCTGGCATGCCCGGGGCTTAACAAAGCTAAGTAACTACCCCGGGCCTGTCCGGGCCCCTTCTCTTCACCGGGCCCCCTACTACACCAGGCAGAGTAGTAATGCCCTGATAGCGGCCCTGCTAATGAGTGCAGGGACTAGTCCCAAGGGCGTTACTTCACTTGGCTAGTCAGCTCACATAGTGTGTTAGCATGTTATTACGCCCCTGTGGGAGTACTAACATGCTATGTGAACCGACTAGCCAAGTGAAGTAACACCCTTGGGACTAGTCCCTGCACTCATTAGCATAAGATATAAGATCTTTAAAAATACTTTTTCTAATGATATCTTTAGATATGTGAGTGTATACAGGGACGGTTAGGCAGGGATTAGAAATATGTACCCAGAACTGCTCCTGGCTCTGAGTGCATGGTGCACCTGACAAGTTCCCTTTCACTGGTAGGGCAGCCAGGATAAAGCAGAGCTAAACCTGTTGGGCAGCTAGGACCCAGCAACTCTGTAGGCAGGAGACCATGTGATCGGTAAGCTAATAGAAGCATCGGCAGATGCTAACTCTGCATAGGTTATTACTGGCCAGTGCTATCTGCAGGAGAGGAAACAAGTGCTGATTGCACTTTCTCCTCAGCTTCCTGATTCCCCGTGTGTCTGTAGCAGTGAGAAGTAACACACGGGGAGCCAGAGAGAACAGCTGGAGAGAAGCGCACAGGCTCCGGGGCTAGGGATGTCAGCTCTGGTGCCGGGGGTGAGTCATACCTTAGCAGCAGCCACAGGAGTTTCATGTAGCGAGCTCAGCTCTGCTCACTGGATAGAAGGGAGAAACAGCGAGGCAGGGCTACTGTGGGTGGGTGGAGCCACGGGATACATAGCTCACGAGCGGGACTCGGGAGCAAAGGCTCAAAAGAGGGACTGTCCCGCTGTATCCGGGACGGTTGGGAGGTATAGTATAGCTATTGAACATAAATGCAGATGATGTGTAATAGTTTATCAGTAGTTTAAAATATGGTGAAACAGGAGATGGTTGGCTATGTAGGGCCAACACCTGCAGCCTTGGCAGCAGCAGCAGCATGTTATAGATATTATATTATTATAGATTTTATCTTTTTCATGTGCACCAATTTTAACTCCCTTCCAGAAGCTTGAAGAAATTCCCCTATTTTGTATTTACAGTAAGTTTCTAAAAAATGGCTCTTCCAAAATGTCATCCCTTTGCTTGATGTAAACGATACACACGTGAGTCAATAAGCAATCAAGCATGCAGCTTGCCATACTCCAAATAGATGAACTAAGTCTCTGCTGTTTTATGTCCAGCCTCCCTGCAATGGTTGGTCATCAGATCTAATGTTGTCGCCTTTGCTGTCATCAGTTTCACACTTACTGTAAGCCTCATCCCTTTGCCTGGGATACATCAATGTCCCACTCCACATCCACTTGCTGCTGCTCCAGCTTTTCATCTTCACCTTGACATTCTGCTGTATGTGACATTGTCTATAAACATCACCAATAGATACAGTATGTAGAAGTTGCTGCTCTTCCATTATTCTATGTTTCATCCTTGTAAATATTTTTTCCAATATACATAGGAGAATGATTATTGATGCCACTCAAAGAGAGGCAACCCCACCCCCACCAGTGATATGAACTTTTCAATTTTTCTGATTCCAGTTCTCAGACTGGATGGATCAAAGCAAATTTTCAACAAAAGTATATACACAACTTAGTGAGATCAGCTTACAGGTGCAGGCTATGTAGCAGAAGTATATTGTGAAAGTGTTAGTTAGGAAACGTTAGGACAAATGAAAGGGGGTCACATTAGTAGTGAAAAACTCCTTTAACAAAAAATGCTAGGTACATGTCCAAAAAAACACCAGTAGCAACAAGCCCAATACTTATATACGGTTAAGGAAGTCAAATTTGACTTGTACAAAGAAATGTAATTTGTGACAGGTAAACCGTTGAAGATAAATATTTGGATTTTTTTAAAGTTCCCTTTTGTAGTTTTTTAGCATAATTATTTTCCTGTTCCCAAAAAAAAATAACTGAACAAGAAATGCTAATTAATTACATGTCCAAAAAACAGCAGTGACAACAAGCTGCAAAATTGTTGTGAGCACATCAATATCCAAGGACTGGGTTTGCACTCGGCTTTTGCAGTACAGTAACAAATAAATACTCCGCTTACCACAATTTCCAATGATTTCTCAGAACCATAGTTGAAGTACAATAAGACCATGTATTTCACCTGTCCCTGCTGGAAAATTGTATCACTTCTCGTTTAGGACTTTGATGGACAGGTGTGGTCAATGCTCCTCAGACATTTCGTCAGGGAAGGTCACCAACCTTTTTAATGCTGCCCTTTTGGTGTTAAATCTTTGGTTTTCATAGCTTTTGCATTTAATTAAAATGCAGAATCTGCCTTATGTTGGAAGAGTCGTATATAATTGCCTGCTATATAATAAATTTTGACTCAGCACAGGCTGTGGAACGTTTTATATGCATGCTTAAGCCACTGAGCTAAAAATAATACTTTTCCTTTACATATTGCCTTATAGGATTTACAGCAATTTAGTTTTTCTATGAAAACAAGAAAGGTGTTAATAAAGCAGTGCATGGCCAGGCTCCACCGCCCTTATTTTCATTTGGTGCAAAACATTATCCAATTTCCCATGTGATAATCACCACTTCCCTGAAAGGAAGTCGTAACTCTTTACATTATGCAAAAACCAACGTGAAACCTGAATTTCTTCAATTTAACAAGACTCAACTGAGAAAAGGTTATTATTACTGTTCATCCATGCATGGCGTCTGATTGAGGAGGTGCAGTCATTCATTTTTCAGAACCTAATGAAGGTGTAATATGGCAAATGGAAATATTACATAAATTATTTCAATTAGAAACAAGGCTGCCTTTAAATTTTCAGTGCCAAGATAGACAAGAGACCTTTAGTTCCAAACCTTGGCTGTGACACAGATTCAGACGACCAAGTAACAGTAGTTGAGATTCAGGGCAGTTTAATATGGCTAATAAGGGGCTTCAGCTTGGCATAAGCTATGACATGGATCCGTCTAGTGTTGCAGGTTAAAAATACGGAACATGTAATTGCATTGAATAGTCTGTACCAAGTTGGAATCAATGTTATTATTAAGGTAGGGATTCTAGGATCCCTTGTATGGTACTGTGAGCCATCCCTTGTATGGTACAACTTCTTGTGGATACATAGCTTTCCAATACAGCATTTGATGGACACTGTTACATATTTTTCTGAGTCAAAATATTTATTTGCTTGCATCAATATGGTCATCGGTGGTTTACGGGATAAGTTCTTTCGGACACCACCCCGAATTTGTAGTACAGTCATACAGTTTACAATAATCATACTGCACAGTGCCTACTTGTACTATATGGTGCATTAATAACAGTGCCAAATACTTTCATTCAGATGCATAGATGTCAATGCTATACACTGTGAACACCATAATAACATAGCACAAATATTGCACTGTGCAGTGTCTACGCAATAGTGCTATGACACAATTAAAGTTGAACATTCTAATATACCAGGATTATTATTTTTATTATGATTATTATTATTAATAATATTATTATTATTAATAATAATATTAATAATAATATTAATATTATTATAATTATAATATAATATAGCAGTGTAATTTATTTTATTCTAGCTTAGTTGCATCTATATATTACAACACCTGCCTTCATTATGGGCAACTGTTTAATCTGATCTGTCAGACTACCAGCCCGGTTCATGGTTCCATGTATAGACAGGAAGTCGGTCTCTGACATCAGTCGCTGGCGTCTTGTGAAACACAGGATGGAAATGTGTATCCATTATTTCCTGTTAATCCTCAGACATCAGTCTGTTATGCATAGCCAGCAATCTCAGCACAGCAATAATTTTGCATTTTGCTCTTAAAAAATTAAAATGGCACTAGAATTGTGTCACAATGTGACTGTAGGATAGAGAGGGACAAGGGCTCCTATTCTGTCCCTCACACTAGGGGTCCCTAGGCTATCCCTAGCCTCAGGGTTATTCATAATGGTGGAGATGCCTCAGTCTTGTGCCTGGCTATGCTTCTGACCAGAACTAATCTGATTCCCCCTTCAACCAGGGAAGGAAACTACAGTGAGATGGAAACAAAGGTAAAGACAAAAAGGGGAAAACAAAAACTCAGACACATTGCAAATTCACAGAAACAAGCAAAGACTTAGCAGAAAAGCAAGAGCAGGATGGTAGCAACAAAAAGACACCAAGGGTTAACACCACAACTGCACACAGCAACAAGTACCACAACCACTAGTTAGTCTGTATCACAGCACCTCACCAGACCAGCTAAGAAACTATAGCTGGCATAGAAGGAATGCTCTAACTGGCATATATAGGAGGGGAGCAGATGTGATTGAGTCACCCACAACATGTGATCAAAGATGACTAACAAGCAGAATAGCAGCGATTAACTCTTGCTAGCATGCCTATGAACAATTCATTTGTTGGTTGACACCCGAGTCTACCTGCACTTATCACAGAGATCAGAGAAGTTATGTCAGAGTGTCAGAATCGGTAGTCTGAACAGATTCCAAAACCACCATGACAGTCGTCAATGTTTGTAAAAACCTCTGTGTGACAGATTGGTTTCTGTAGCTATAGTTTTTCTTTTTTTCTCATAAGTCTGTTTTAGAAAGAAAAAAACAGTGACATAATAGGGAACTGTACACAATTAGCTGCAGAGTTATTAAACAAATTCCCTATGTACTGTATGTCTGAAAAAGGTCGAATACATTTCCAGCTTTGCCTCTTTGTGCGAAGGTTGACATTTTTGTTAAGATGGTTGCAGAACAATTAACAAATATTTTCCCTGATGATAGGTAAAATTTACCTTGAGCCACAGTATTGAGCCCAATAACATTATGAACATGAAGGATGTTATTGATGTTATATTTCATTCTGCATACTAATTGGGCAAGACTGTAGTGTGGTCCTGTACTACGTATGAGACTTAAGAGAGAAAGCAACTATTGGATACAAAAACTTGCAAGGTGTTACCCCAGAATCTGATACACATCTATAATGGTGAGTTGAAAGACATATTGAAGATGGTCTACGGTAAAGAGGTCAGTGCCACTGCAATGTTTGGGTGCCTGTTTGTAAGACATTCATGTGTCCTTACCCTTTAGTCTTACTTCCCAAGGTCTACAAAGGATGTCAACTGCCCTCCTAGTGACCGCACTGTATTGGAGGGGGGTGTTATGGGGGAGCGTATATGTTGTTCTATTAATTATTGCTTTGTTTGTGTTTGCTTTGGTTGTGTGTGTAATTGGTACTTTCTTACAATCGTGATTCCATGGACATTCTACTATTATTCACCTTTTTAAGACATGAGGATGACATAGTGATGGTGATGAGTGATCTAAAAGCTTTCTATTGGTAATGAACGAGCAATAAAATTGGCAAGTGCTCGATACTTGAATCAAGCAGGTCGGATGCTCGGATGGGATTGCTTCAAGTAACAATTATAATGGAAGTCAATGGGAAACTCAAGCATTTTTCCAAAAGACCACGCCGCCAGGAGGGCTGAGGGGCCAGAAAAATCACTGAACTGGATGGAAAGAGTATTCAATGGAAATCGGAACAACATGGAGAAGATTGGATGCATCTCTGACGCTCAGGATGCTACCGGTAACAATGCCATTTGAGTATTACGCCACTTTTATGGACTGATGATAAAACATTCAAAACCAAAAATAAAATGGATTTGACAGGGACATTTTTTAAGAAACATTCTTTCCTGTCTAATGACTTGTATAAAACGCTAAATAGAAATGAGAAAAAAAAAATCTCCTCCACTCCGTACGTTCACAAGTAGCATTTTTGCACTTTCTCATTGCTTTCATTGTTTAATAAATGCTGCAAAACAGCTGGAAAAATGCTGAAATAATTGACATTCTGCTTCTTTAAAAAATTCAGCAGTTTTCTATTTCAGTTAGGAAAACAAAAAATAATCATGTGCATTAGATTTATGAAATCTTAACACGTTTGCTGGTAATGTAAAAATCAGCTTTTAATTTGCATAAAACACATAAGAAATGCTGCAAAAAATGCAGCAAAAATACAACTTGAGAACATAGCCAGGTGATCTCTCACTGTATTTCCCCATCACCTATGACTGCAGTAGATGAGAGAGTGGAGGCAGAAATTAAACTGAAACCCCCGGCAGTTATCAGTAAATGTAATTTTAACATTTTACCACCATATCTGGGCATGTAGTTTGTGTTTCATGGTCAAACACATCCTGTTTAATTTGAAGGAGGGACTCTGGACATCACAAGGCCTATGCAGACAAAGCTAAAACTGCCAAAAATTAGAAGGGAGAGGAACTCTGATACACTCTGTATTAGACATAAAGGAGGGCCTTATACACATTCTGTTAGAATTCTTATGTATTTGGACTCCTAGACTCCTAAAGCCTATGCACGGAGTGCAAGGTCTGCAAAAAATTAGCAGAAGGGTTTACAATACCCCCTTGATTACATGTAGAGGAGGGCCTCAGAAATGTTTTTTTTCCCATTATTAAGAAATGGGACTCCTAGACTAGTATAGCCTATGCACTATGTGCAAGTGCTACTAAAATTTTAAAATTGAGACTCCAATTTACCCTGGAATACAGATTCAGGAGGGCCTCAGAATATATTTATTTTCTCATTATTAAGGAGTGGGATTCCTGAACCAGTATGCAATTTGTGCAAAGGCTGCCAAAACTTAAAAGGATCGAATCCAATACACCCTGGAAGACACATAAAGGAGGGCCTCAGAGTAAATTTTTTCCCCATTAATAAGCAGTGGGACTCATAGGCTAGTAAAGAATATGCACTATGTGCAAGAGCTTCCAGAAATTAGAAGGAGGGACTCCAATGTACAATGGAAAACATGAAGAAGAAAGCCTCAGAAACATTTTTTTTTTCCATTAATAAGGAATGTGACTCCTAGACTACTATAGCCTATGCTCTATGTGCAAGTGTTGCCAAAAATTAGAAGTTGGGACTGCAATACAATTTGGAAGACACAGCCACAGAATACAATTTTTTTCCCATTATTAAAGAGTGTAAAAAATCCCCAAACATTATTTGCTACATAGCTGTGCACTCCCTATTATTTAATTATTTAGGAGTGTGACTCCTAGACTAGTAATATAATAATAATATTTAATCATTTATATAGCAATGTTAATTCCACAGTGCTTTACATACAATGGCAACACTGTCCCCATTGGGGCTCACAATCTAGGTTCCCCATGAGTATATTTTTGGAGTGCGTTAGGAAACCGGAGAACCCAGATGAAGCCCATGCAAACACGGGGAGAACATACAAACTCCTTGGTGGGATTTGAACCCAGGACCACAGCGCTGCAAGACTGCAGTGCCAGCCACTGAGCCACCATGCCAACCTAGTAAAGCCTATGCACTATATGCAAGGGTTACCAAAAATTAGAAGGAGAGACTGCAATAAACGATGGAAGACACATAGAGAAGGGCCTCAGAATACAGTTTTATAATTCCTGCCTATATGCCTCTAATCCAAAGCAATTTTTTCTCCAGCAACTTTCCCTACAGTGAATGAAGCTATCAGCGGTATTAATAGGGAATAGAATAGATGTAGCCCTGACAATGGACTTTTGGTTTCAGAGTGCAGCACCAAGGACTGTAAAGCTATATCCCTGCCTAAATGATTCTAATCCACAGCAATCCTTTCTAAAGCAGCTATCCCTACAGTACATGCAGCTAACAGCGGTATTAATAGGGAATAGAATAGACATAGCCCTGACAATGGACTTTTGGTTTTAGGTTGCAGCAGAAAGGCTACAATCCTCCTTGCATATATGCCTCTAATCAAAATCTATCCTTCCTCCAGCAGCTATCACTCCAATGTTTCTGGGGTAAAGTGTGCCAAGTGTTGCATCATCGGGTCTTATATAGACTCGATGACATATTGTTGCGGACCAACATGGCTACAGAATTACTAATATTAGCCTGCAATCCCTGCATGTTTAGTGACTGAAAGAAAAAATGTAAAACATGCATAGCGCTCGAGCACCCATAATATTTGATCAAGTATTGAGCAGTGGCGAGCACACTCGCCCATCACTTCTCTCTACACATCTATTGCCCTGTTGACATCTCCATACATCAAAAGTTTTTTTCTGAATTTACATTCATTTAACTTACAGATAGATATTTAGGTAAAATGACCGCAACTTACATTAGACAGCCATTATACCATACTTCAGAACAACTTTGAGGGCGATTCAACAAGATCAGCAATTCTCTTGCCACTCTTGAAGAGGAGGCATTTTGGTGCACACACTCCTGATTCATTAAGAGGCTCATTCCTCCTAATGAATCAGGTGAGGTGCATAATGGCATTCACCTCTATGTGCACCTCCCCACAAATCTTATGCGGGCGTCACACGAGACGATCTATCGTGTGATGCATTGCCGGGGTCACGGTTTTTGTGACACACATCCGGCATCGTTTGCGACGTCGTCCCGTGTGACACCTACGAGCGACGCAAAACATTTGCAAATCGTGTGCAAATCGTTTATCTGTCACACGTCGCTCATTTTTAAAAAATCGTTTATTTTTCTATGCGCTGGTTGTTCATCGTACCCGGGGCAGCACACATCGCTCCGTGTGACACCCCGGGAACGATGAACACAGCTTACCTGCATCCCGCGGCTCCCGCCGGCAATGCTGAAGGAAGGAGGTGGGCGGGATGTTTATGTCCCGCTCATCTCCGCCCCTCTGCTTCTATTGGCTGGCCGCTGTGTGACGTCGCTGTGACGTCGAACGTCGCTCCCCCTTCAGGAAGAGGATGTTCGCCGCTCACAGCGACATTGCTCAGCAGGTAAGTACGTGTGACGGGGGTTTAACGACTTTGTGCGCCACGGGCAACTAATTGCCCATGACGTACAAACGACGGGGGCAGGAATGATCGCTCGTGTGATCGCACGATAGATCGTACCGTGTGACGCCCGCATTACTCTAGACCCAGTCACATTATTTTGCACAATCTCACAGAAATCTCACAGAAAGCCTTGATAAATTCCCCTCTTAATTTTGTTTTTGAATATGAAAAATTTTTGATCTATCTTATTCCCATATATTTTTGTTAAACCATAGACTAGTAGTTTTAAATTTCTTCTTAAGGTAGAAATTCATGGTTAGCCCTGGACAAAATAGGGATGCTGCCAAAAGAGGTTACATTGTTTGTAACTGCCCCAGCCTGGTTGTCAAAAAAGATTTTTAATAGTGATGAGCACTAAAATGCTTAGATGCTCGTTATTGAATTGAGCACTTTGTACTGCTCAGTTGATCGACTTGAGTAACAAGTATAATGGATGTCAATTTGAAACTAAAGCATTTTTCCTGAAGATACTCCCTGGTGGTCTGGAGAGACAGGAAAATCTCTGAAAAGGATGGAAACAGCACTCAAATGGAATGGGAACAGCATGAAGAACAAACAAGTTAAAGAATGATCAGCGTTTTGCGTTATGACAGGGTTAATCTGGGACGGTGGGGAGCAGGTTGCTGTGCCACCTGGTGGGGTTGCCCAATCAGAGGGGTCACATCCATTCGTGGGCTTGTGTAATATGTAGTGCACTGGCCAGTGTAGCTACTCCAAACGCTGGCCCACTGGCAGAGAGCAACCTGCCTATGTGCTGTGCTCAGTCTGGGGGTGCTATAGGGGCTGAGGAAGGCCCAATGGGTTCCCTCCGGGTGATGTCATGCCAGGTAGTGGCACCCCAGCAGGCAGTGCTCCTCAGGTAGGCAACCCACGTCACCCCTGGCAGTGCCCAGCCAAACGGAGCCACACCTTCTAGTGAAGTATCCAGTACTGTTCACACCCAACAGCAATGCCCCCACCTGTAGATGCACCTGGTGGGAAGAGAAGCCAGCAGCCAGAGGCCATGCCACTTTTTGTGATGTCATCCTTGATAGCAGCCGTGCATGCTCCCGCCAAGTGGGTGGGAGTAGCCGTCCCAGCAGCAGTGTCATCAGAGCCCGCCCACGGGTGTAGAGCTCCTGTCCTATTCCTCTCTGAATAGAATATTTACATATTTAAATTTCCAAAGGAACACTGCATGGCCTAAAAGCCTCCCCATGCTAACTTGGCGCCCTCTACAACAAGAAACTTTACACACCTGTCAAATACCTATTACCCACCCAATTGATGAATGAAAAACTCTGAAAGCGGTGTCTACAACTGGAGATTCTGCTTTGGTTTTCAATCCTAAGTTATATGTCAACTTGTTAAGGCTCTTTAAAGGATATTTATTTTTAGAATTGCTTCAACCATATGGTGGCACATGAGTTCATGTTCTCTTCCTTTCTGAAGGGGCTATTTGAATATTTACATTTCCAGAAGCCCGTAAGTCTCCATACACACACTCGGAGCTCTCCTCAAGTTAAAACGTTAATGTTTAGACCCCTGGGAAAAACAATCATGTTATACAGTTAGGTCCAGAAATATTTGGACAGTGACACAATTTTCGCGAGTTGGGCTCTGCATGCCACCACATTGGATTTGAAATGAAACCTCTACAACAGAATTCAAGTGCAGATTGTAACGTTTAATTTGAAGGTTTGAACAAAAATATCTGATAGAAATTGTAGGAATTGTACACATTTCTTTACAAACACTCCACATTTTAGGAGGTCAAAAGTAATTGGACAAATAAACCAAACCCAAACAAAATATTTTTATTTTCAATATTTTGTTGCGAATCCTTTGGAGGCAATCACTGCCTTAAGTCTGGAACCCATGGACATCACCAAACGCTGGGTTTCCTCCTTCTTAATGCTTTGCCAGGCCTTCACAGCCGCAGCCTTCAGGTCTTGCTTGTTTGTGGGTCTTTCCGTCTTAAGTCTGGATTTGAGCAAGTGAAATGCATGCTCAATTGGGTTAAGATCTGGTGATTGACTTGGCCATTGCAGAATGTTCCACTTTTTTGCACTCATGAACTCCTGGGTAGCTTTGGCTGTATGCTTGGGGTCATTGTCCATCTGTACTATGAAGCGCCGTCCGATCAACTTTGCGGCATTTGGCTGAATCTGGGCTGAAAGTATATCCCGGTACACTTCAGAATTCATCCAGCTACTCTTGTCTGCTGTTATGTCATCAATAAACACAAGTGACCCAGTGCCATTGAAAGCCATGCATGCCCATGCCATCACGTTGCCTCCACCATGTTTTACAGAGGATGTGGTGTGCCTTGGATCATGTGCCGTTCCCCTTCTTCTCCAAACTTTTTTCTTCCCATCATTCTGGTACAGGTTGATCTTTGTCTCATCTGTCCATAGAATACTTTTCCAGAACTGAGCTGGCTTCATGAGGTGTTTTTCAGCAAATTTAACTCTGGCCTGTCTATTTTTGGAATTGATGAATGGTTTGCATCTAGATGTGAACCCTTTGTATTTACTTTCATGGAGTCTTCTCTTTACTGTTGACTTAGAGACAGATACACCTACTTCACTGAGAGTGTTCTGGACTTCAGTTGATGTTGTGAACGGGTTCTTCTTCACCAAAGAAAGTATGCAGCGATCATCCACCACTGTTGTCATCCGTGGACGCCCAGGCCTTTTTGAGTTCCCAAGCTCACCAGTCAATTCCTTTTTTCTCAGAATGTACCCGACTGTTGATTTTGCTACTCCAAGCATGTCTGCTATCTCTCTGATGGATTTTTTCTTTTTTTTCAGCCTCAGGATGTTCTGCTTCACCTCAATTGAGAGTTCCTTAGACCGCATGTTGTCTGGTCACAGCAACAGCTTCCAAATACAAAACCACACACCTGTAATCAACCCCAGACCTTTTAACTACTTCATTGATTACAGGTTAACGAGGGAGACGCCTTCAGAGTTAATTGCAGCCCTTAGAGTCCCTTGTCCAATTACTTTTGGTCCCTTGAAAAAGAGGAGGCTATGCATTACAGAGCTATGATTCCTAAACCCTTTCTTCGATTTGGATGTGAAAACTCTCATATTGCAGCTGGGAGTGTGCACTTTCAGCCCATATTATATATATAATTGTATTTCTGAACATGTTTTTGTAAACAGCTAAAATAACAAAACTTGTGTCACTGTCCAAATATTTCTGGACCTAACTGTATTTGCACATAGTTTTACAAATGGGAAATATGCTTTGTGTCCACAATTTCACATGATAATAAGCATAGTTCACATGATGCTTTTAAAAGTGGATAAAGGTTTGATATAGGTTGACCGAGCTCTTAACTCAATTTGCTGTTATGTCAAATTAAATTTCCCTATTAAAATTAATTAAAAAGCTATTAATCTGTTCCAGCCTCTATCTATGACTCCCCATCCTTGTCTCTGGCCTCCATCCTGGTACTGTAGATATGATCCCCCAACCTGGTAAATGACCGACATATTGGTATACAGTGCCTTGTGAAAATATTTGGCCCTCTTGAAGTTTTCAACCTTTTCCCACATTTCAGGCTTCAAACATAAGATAAAAAAATTAAATTTTATGGTGAAGAATCAACAAGTGGGACACAATTGTGAAGTTGAACAAAAATTATTGCTTATTTTAAACTTTTGTAAAAAATAATAATAAACTGAAAATTGGGGCGTGCAATAGTATTCATCCCCTTTACTTTCAGTGCAGCAAACTCACTCCAGAAGTTCATTGAGGATCTCTGAATGATCCAATGTTGTCCTAAATGACTGATGATGATAAATATAAGCCACCTGTGTGTAATGAAGTCTCCATATAAATGCACCTGCTCTGTGATAGTCTCAGTGTTTTGTTTAAAGCACAGATAGCATCAGGAAGAGCAAGGAACATAACAGGAAGGTCTGTCATACTGTTGTGGAGAAGTTTAAAGCCGGATTTGGTTACAAAATGATTTCCACAACTTTAAACATCCCAAGAAGCACTGTGCAAGCGATCATATTGAAATGGAAGGAGTATCATACCTCTGCAAATCTACCAAGACCCAGCCGTCCATCCAAACTTTCATCTCAAATAAGGAGAAGACTGATCAGAGATGCCGCCAAGAGGCCCATGATTACTCTGGATGAACTACAGAGATGGCCAAGTCAAAGTCCAAACCTGAATCCAATCGAGAATCTGTGGAAAGAGCTAAAAACTGCTGTTCACAAACGCTCTCCATCCAACCTCACTGAGCTCGAGCTGTTTACAAAGGAAGAATGGGCAAGAATTTCAGTCTCTCGATGTGAAAAACTAATAGAGACATTCCCCAAGCGACTTGCAGCTGTAATCGCAGCAAAAGGTGGCGCTACAAAGTATTAACTTAAAGGGGATGAATAATATTGCACGCTCCACTTTTTAGTTTATCATTTTTATAAAAGTTTAAAATAAGCAATACATTTTGTTTATCTTCACAATTGTGTCCCACTTGTTGTTGATTCTTCACCATAAAATTTAAATTTTTTATCTTTATGTTTGAAGCCTGAAATGTGGGAAAAGTTTGAAAAATTCAAGAGGGACAAATACTTTCGCAAGGCACTGTATATGATCCCCATCCTGGTACATGGTCCCCATCCCAATATATATGGTTCCCCATCCTGGTACGTAGCCCCCCATTCTGGTACATAGCCCATCATCCTTGTACATGGTCCCCATCACACTTTAAGAAAAACTCACCCTCCCTCCGGTCATCCGCAGTGTTGCATCCTGATCTTATGCAGTCAACTGATCAGCATGTTAAAGCGCAACGCTCACATGTGGAACAGCTGATGAGCTCTGACTGCATAAGACGAGGGTGCCGCGCTGTGGGGCACTGGAGGGAAGGAAAGAATAATAGTTTATTTTAAGTGTGCGGTGTGATGCAGACAGCTGATCAGCTGCCTGCATGAGATGAGGATGCCGCACTGTGGGGTATCGGAGGGAGGGTGAGTATAAGCTGCTCGTATATCACATATGTGCTCACATCATGAAGCAAAAAAGATACACAGCAACAGCTCGTATATTGAAATATTAGTAAGTTTGTGTAGTCTTAAGTCAAGATTTTACTGTAAAGACAGTTTCTGAAAAATTGATCTCTTTATCTCATAACAATCTATCTATCTTCAGTCTATCTATCAGTCTATCTATCTACCATGCACACCCTGGGCTCCTTTTTCAAAATCAATCCTAAAGCTAACCTCAATGTGTTTAACTTTGGCATGCCTTACATAAGGCTGTAGGTATTTATTACTTTAAATTCTTAATGGGCGAGTCATAACTAGGAGAACTACAAGTTATTGAATAAATAAGTCAACGGAAGGATTATAAAGGCATTAAACATAAAAACAAACTTCCCGAACTTTTCATTATTTTGCCCATCAACACATAGACACACACAAAACAAGAGCACTTAACCCAGAAAGAAGATCTTCAACCTGTCCAGAGCTCCAGGTCGGTTCTTTCTTCAGATTTGCCTTAGGTTGCCAACAACTGTCTCATTAGTTAAAAGACTCCAATCTTTGAAGAAAGCATGTCACATGTAACTCAATAAATGACAGCTAATTAGCATGTGAACTTTGAAGAGAGTTTACGAAAGTACAACAAAAGGTAGTGGATTAATGAGCGCTTATTTTTTCTCTCTCTTTTCAAACCCACATTTCTTTTGTCTTGTGTGAACTTGCAGAACCAATTGAAGGGCATTGGAAAGGATTTACTTTCATGCCGTAAGCCGCGGATGCACATCAGTCATGAAAAACTGCCTTCATGAAATTAAATCCATACCCTTTCCTGCAATTTAGTCTGCTTGGTCAAACAGTAATAGGACATTGTATCTGGTATGGGCATGGGAAGCTTTTGAGACTAGTCTACAGCTATTCAATATGCTTTATGTTTTTATCAAGTCTGTGTGTAATAAGATGTGTGTAAAGGGTGATATTATACTAAAAAAAAAATAGATTAATTCCAAAGGGGAACCTGTCATCTTATTCATGTTACCCAAGTGCAGGAAGCATGAATCCAAGCCTCGTTCCAGAAATGCAGCAAGGTATAGTTTTCTCTGAAATGCTTTAACTCCTTCACCCCCGGGTGATTTTCCGTTTTTCCATTTTTTTATTTTTTTTTTTGCTTCCCTTCTTCCGAGAGTCGAAACTTTTTAATTTTTTCGTCAATCTTGCCATATAAGGGCTTGTTTTTTGCGGGACGAGCTGTACTTTGAAAATATGAAGAAATAGAGAAAATTTCCAGCAACTCCAGGAGAGTTTAGAATAAAATTGAATCCTTTATTTGGTATTTAAAATCTTCCATCAACACAAAACAAAATGTAGAGGCAGGTAGGACAGAGGAGCTATTTCCTACGTGTTTCGACCTATGCAGGTCTTAGTCATTCCATAGGTTCTACCTGCCTCTACATTTTGTTTTGTGTTGATGGAAGATTTTAAATACCAATTAAAGGATTCAATTTTATTCTAAACTCTCCTGGAGTTGCTGGAAATTTTCTCTATTTCTTCATGTGATTTCCCACCCGGGTCAGGGTGTTTCCGTGCACCAGAGGTAAGATCAGGAGTGAAGAGGGGTGAGCTGAATTTTTTCCATTTACCTACTTTTAAATCAAACCAAGAGTTTTACCATATTGTGTACTGGAAAACAGCAAAAAAATTTCAAGTGCGTAAAAAGTGCAAAAAAAGTGTGATCACACAATAGGTTTTGGGATATTTTATTCACCCTGTTCATTTTATGATAAAACTGGTGTGTTGGTGTGATGTCTCAGGTCGGTATGAGTTTGTAGACACTAAATAGTTTTACTTTTATCTAAGGGATTAATAAAAAAATCACAAATTTGTCCCAAAAAATGGCGCACTTTTAGCGCCATTTTCCAAAACCCGTAGCGTTCTCATTTTTCGGGATCTATTCCTCAGTTATGGCTTATTTTCTGCATCTCGAACTGATGTTTTTCATGATACCATTTCTGCACAGATGTTATGTTTTGATCGCCTGTTATTGCATTTTGCGTAAAATTTGCGGCAACCAAAAAACGCAATCTTGGCATTTGGAATTTTTTTGCTGCTGCGCCGTTTAACGATCAGATTAACTGATTTTAAATTTTGATAGATTGGGTATTTATAAATGCGATGATACCAAATATGTGTATATTTTTTATTTTTTTAACCTTTTAATTTACAATGTGCTGAATGGGGGGGTGATTTGAACTTTTAGGTTTATTTATGTTTTTTAAAAAAGTTTAAAACTTTTTTTTAAACTTTTTTTATTTCACTAGGTCACCTAGGGGACTATAGTGATCAGCAGTCTGATCGCTCTTCCATTTCTCTAGATCATAGCTACACAGCTGAGATCTAGAGAAAAGTGTCTTTACTCTCACACACTGCCCTCTGCCGGCAGTGAGAGATAGTGACTCATGATAGCTACAAGAATCATCACATGACCCTGTGCTACCATGGTAACCACCGAAAGTCACGTAATCACATCACATGAATTCTGATGGGGGTGTGCAAGTTATGCTAATGACAGCACGCTGAAACATTTTGCTGCCAGATTTTGGCAGCAAAATGTAAGGGGTTAATAGGCGTGGGTGAAAGGTAATTCCACTTGCGCCTGGCAGGCCCACATCTCAGCTATTGAAATCAGCTGAGATGTGCGTGGATCGTTGCGGACTGCCCACAGCAGGTTGCCGGGATTAACATCACACGATCCATGAGGTACCCAGTACGTCATGTGTCATGAAGAGGTTAAGGTTCCAAAGAAGATATGCTTTAATGGATCCTTATAACAGAGAGTAATAGATTAAGGGATTTCAAGCCGCGCCAATGACGATCAAGTTAAGCCATTAGATTAATGTTCCTTTATTCCAATTACAGGTCTACGCGTTTCGGAAGGCACCCCTTCCTTCTTCAGGACCAGATAGCAAGAAAAACATCAAATCTGCTGTCCAGAAAGTCCTTACAGCACTATATACCCCACTGATGACGTCATGATCCACCCACTTTCAGAAAAAATCGGCGGGAATCAACGCATTTACAAATACAATGACGTGGCAACTTCACTAAACACAATTTCATAAATAAATCACTTAAAACCATTTCTTCCCTTCTTAGGAATAGTGGAAGCCCAAGTACACATAAAAAATAATAAAAACTTGTAATAATATGAAAAAAAGCAATGTGCGTGTGAAGACTCTTTTTTTATATCTCTGTCATATAAATGTATGTAAAAAAACTGTATGTATAGAGTGAATATCTGTGAAATCACCCAACAAAGCCTAGAACACCACATTATTATGTGCTACCTAGGGCAGGGTTGTGAAAGTGTACTCCCTTGCTATAGTCGGAGCCACAGAGAAGCTGTTATTAGTCGTGAAGGAAAAAAATAGACTGATAAATTGTGAACATTGGTGCAAACACCAAAAGGAAGTCTAAGTGCATAGAAGTGAAAGTCTGCTAAAGACCCCAAACACAGTCTAGAACACCACATCATTATATGATACCTAGGACAAGGTTGTAGGAATGTACTCCCTGGCTACAATCAGAGCCACAGGGGAGCTGTTATAGATAGTGAAAAAAGGAATCGGCTAAACAATTATGACCAATAGTGAAACCATATACAAAAAGCCCTGGAAAGAAAAATCCAAGGAAAACATTTAGGGGGGAAAAAATACAAAAGCCCTCTTTAATGAGGACAAACCATAAGCCCGACAAAATAAAATCAAGCCAATTACACGAGAATTAAAGGACTCATCTGTGAACCCTGCTAATGAGGAAACAGACTCTGAGCCTAATAGCTCGGTTTAATGCATACGTGTCGAGACAGAAGTGCAAGAAAAATATGAAATGTGCAATTGGGTGCAAAGAAAACAGACAGGCATCTCCCTACCATGAGGGTTTAACTTAGGTCAAGAGCGTGGGAAAAAACACTACCGCGCACGCTCCAAAATTAGATATGTAGCGAGTGTAACAAGAAACAATTGAAGGGGTGAGAAAAGTTCAGAGGCGTGGGAAAAAAACCAGTGCGCATGTCCATAATCTGTGTATTATAGAAAATACATATAAAATGGTGTTATATTATATGTAGAACTTAATAATTTATATGTAAAAGTGTAGGGCATAGCATAGGGATTATCTTATAAAATTAAAATTCACATATGAATATATGAACAATTTTATACTAAAATGTGTAACAAAATGTATAAAAAATGTATAAAAAAATATATATATAGGGGCATAAAATAGGGGTTATTTTGTTAAAATAGAAATTCGCGTATTTCAAACCTGATCAATTAATATATATAAACACATATCATAACATAGAAACTTATAAAACACCTAAAATATAAAAAGGTCAATATAAAACAATACTGGAGGGTAATAATTAAAAACATAAAAATTATAATAATAATTAATTATCAGCCAGTTTCTCTCAATTCTTGGCATATGATTGCAACGATAAGTACACGGACCCAATAAATCGTATAGCCGTTAAAAAGGTGGATATACTATTGATGTTCTGAATACAATTAGAAAAACAAGTCTGTAACCTCATTCAGTCCCAAGGGTTTTAATGTATTTAATTTATAAATCCAATATGTCTCTTTCCTTTTTAAAGCATCCATCCGGTTATGGGCATCAGAGGGTATCTGTTCGATCGGAGTGATCCTAAGTTTGGAAACCCCTCTATGGTCTACCGTAATATGTCTAGATAGACCATGCATCATAAAACCTATTTTGATGTTATGTCTGTGCGAGTTGACCCTATTATGTAGAGCCTGAATAGTTCTCCCAATATACTGTTTTTGGCATTCGCACTCGATTAAATAGATGACATATTCGGATTGGCACATAAGGTATTATCTGATGGGAAAAACCTCTCCCCCTGTAACGGAACTGAATTCGGTTCTTTTATGTTGTATCGACTTGCAGCATAAGCAATTTTTCGACAGACATTTAAAGGATCCCCTGGTTTTATTTACAGTACCCAAACTATTGGTCTCTCTGAGCCGGCTGGGGGCCAAATGATTTTTTAAGGTGGAAGCCCTCCGATAAGTTATACCGGGCACTTCAGGAATTACATCCTTTAGATAAGGATTCTTCAAAAGGATACCCCAGTGCTTTCTGACAATGTTTTTAATCAAAGTACTGTCATTGCTATATGTTATTAATAAATTAGACGCATATCTATATAAGTTATTATCAACCTTCTGGCCAGTAGGTTTTAATAGATCCACCTGTGCCAAATCTTTATTGATCTGATACGCTTTTTTAATTAAAGGAGGAGGATAGTCTTTTTCCAAAAACTTATCCTTCAAAACGTCAGCCTGTATTTTGAAATCGATATCCAAAGTACAATTCCTTCTAATTCTATGGAACTGGTTCCTAGGAACGTTTTGTAGCCACTTTTTGTAGTGATTACTGGAAAAATGGATGTAGCTATTGCTGTCCACTTTTTTAAAAAAGGTTTTCGTGTAAATTCCACCCTCTTTATGTGTGATCGTGAGGTCTAGAAAGTCAATGCTATCTTTTTGGACCGTGGGGGAGAAGGTAAGACCCCAGGAATTATTATCCAACTGACCCAAGAATTCCTCCACATTATCCTCAGTGTTGTTCCAAATTATAAAGAGGTCGTCAATATATCTTTTATACGTGATCACATGTTTGAATAATGTCGAATTCATTATATATTTTAATTCAAACATCCCCATAAAAAGATTTGCAAACGTAGGTGCGACTTTTGAGCCCATCGCAGTCCCGCAGTGCTGATGGTACAATGTATTTTGGAATGTAAAATAGTTATTAGATAATATGAATTTCATTCCTTCCAGGATAAAATCTTTTTGTCTGTCAGGTAGCCGTTCATCCACCATTAAAAACTGTTTAAAACATTCCAAACCTAATTGATGGGAAATATTTGTGTATAGGGCAGATATATCTAGTGTCAGAAATAAATAGGTGTCCTCCCATTGTATGTTCTTGATCACATTAATAAGATCAGTGGAATCCCGGAGATGACTCTTCAAGTTAGTGACATGTATTCTCATAATAACATCTATATAAGCGGCTAGATTAGACGTCAGAGAATCGATCCCTGAAATAATGGGTCTCCCCGGCGGGTTTACCAAATTTTTATGAATCTTTGGGAGATGATAATAAAAGGCCATTTTTGGATTTTTTATACTTAAAAATTTAGTCTCCTCTTTGTTTAAAACCCCTGCTGTCGATGCCCTGTTTATAAAGGTATGGTATTCAATTACCGCTCGGTTGTAGTAGCTGACTACAACCGAGCGGTAATTGAATACCATACCTTTATAAACAGGGCATCGACAGCAGGGGTTTTAAACAAAGAGGAGACTAAATTTTTAAGTATAAAAAATCCAAAAATGGCCTTTTATTATCATCTCCCAAAGATTCATAAAAATTTGGTAAACCCGCCGGGGAGACCCATTATTTCAGGGATCGATTCTCTGACGTCTAATCTAGCCGCTTATATAGATGTTATTATGAGAATACATGTCACTAACTTGAAGAGTCATCTCCGGGATTCCACTGATCTTATTAATGTGATCAAGAACATACAATGGGAGGACACCTATTTATTTCTGACACTAGATATATCTGCCCTATACACAAATATTTCCCATCAATTAGGTTTGGAATGTTTTAAACAGTTTTTAATGGTGGATGAACGGCTACCTGACAGACAAAAAGATTTTATCCTGGAAGGAATGAAATTCATATTATCTAATAACTATTTTACATTCCAAAATACATTGTACCATCAGCACTGCGGGACTGCGATGGGCTCAAAAGTCGCACCTACGTTTGCAAATCTTTTTATGGGGATGTTTGAATTAAAATATATAATGAATTCGACATTATTCAAACATGTGATCACGTATAAAAGATATATTGACGACCTCTTTATAATTTGGAACAACACTGAGGATAATGTGGAGGAATTCTTGGGTCAGTTGGATAATAATTCCTGGGGTCTTACCTTCTCCCCCACGGTCCAAAAAGATAGCATTGACTTTCTAGACCTCACGATCACACATAAAGAGGGTGGAATTTACACGAAAACCTTTTTTAAAAAAGTGGACAGCAATAGCTACATCCATTTTTCCAGTAATCACTACAAAAAGTGGCTACAAAACGTTCCTAGGAACCAGTTCCATAGAATTAGAAGGAATTGTACTTTGGATATCGATTTCAAAATACAGGCTGACGTTTTGAAGGATAAGTTTTTGGAAAAAGACTATCCTCCTCCTTTAATTAAAAAAGCGTATCAGATCAATAAAGATTTGGCACAGGTGGATCTATTAAAACCTACTGGCCAGAAGGTTGATAATAACTTATATAGATATGCGTCTAATTTATTAATAACATATAGCAATGACAGTACTTTGATTAAAAACATTGTCAGAAAGCACTGGGGTATCCTTTTGAAGGATCCTTATCTAAAGGATGTAATTCCTGAAGTGCCCGGTATAACTTATCGGAGGGCTTCCACCTTAAAAAATCATTTGGCCCCCAGCCGGCTCAGAGAGACCAATAGTTTGGGTACTGTAAATAAAACCAGGGGATCCTTTAAATGTCTGTCGAAAAATTGCTTATGCTGCAAGTCGATACAACATAAAAGAACCGAATTCAGTTCCGTTACAGGGGGAGAGGTTTTTCCCATCAGATCATACCTTACGTGCCAATCCGAATATGTCATCTATTTAATCGAGTGCGAATGCCAAAAACAGTATATTGGGAGAACTATTCAGGCTCTACATAATAGGGTCAACTCGCACAGACATAACATCAAAATAGGTTTTATGATGCATGGTCTATCTAGACATATTACGGTAGACCATAGAGGGGTTTCCAAACTTAGGATCACTCCGATCGAACAGATACCCTCTGATGCCCATAACCGGATGGATGCTTTAAAAAGGAAAGAGACATATTGGATTTATAAATTAAATACATTAAAACCCTTGGGACTGAATGAGGTTACAGACTTGTTTTTCTAATTGTATTCAGAACATCAATAGTATATCCACCTTTTTAACGGCTATAGGATTTATTGGGTCCGTGTACTTATCGTTGCAATCATATGCCAAGAATTGAGAGAAACTGGCTGATAATTAATTATTATTATTATAATTTTTATGTTTTTAATTATTACCCTCCAGTATTGTTTTATATTGACCTTTTTATATTTTAGGTGTTTTATAAGTTTCTATGTTATGATATGTGTTTATATATATTAATTGATCAGGTTTGAAATACGCGAATTTCTATTTTAACAAAATAACCCCTATTTTATGCCCCTATATATATTTTTTTTTATACATTTTTTATACATTTTGTTACACATTTTAGTATAAAATTGTTCATATATTCATATGTGAATTTTAATTTTATAAGATAATCCCTATGCTATGCCCTACACTTTTACATATAAATTATTAAGTTCTACATATAATATAACACCATTTTATATGTATTTTCTATAATACACAGATTATGGACATGCGCACTGGTTTTTTTCCCACGCCTCTGAACTTTTCTCACCCCTTCAATTGTTTCTTGTTACACTCGCTACATATCTAATTTTGGAGCGTGCGCGGTAGTGTTTTTTCCCACGCTCTTGACCTAAGTTAAACCCTCATGGTAGGGAGATGCCTGTCTGTTTTCTTTGCACCCAATTGCACATTTCATATTTTTCTTGCACTTCTGTCTCGACACGTATGCATTAAACCGAGCTATTAGGCTCAGAGTCTGTTTCCTCATCAGCAGGGTTCACAGATGAGTCCTTTAATTCTCGTGTAATTGGCTTGATTTTATTTTGTCGGGCTTATGGTTTGTCCTCATTAAAGAGGGCTTTTGTATTTTTTCCCCCCTAAATGTTTTCCTTGGATTTTTCTTTCCAGGGCTTTTTGTATATGGTTTCACTATTGGTCATAATTGTTTAGCTGATTCCTTTTTTCACTATCTATAACAGCTCCCCTGTGGCTCTGATTGTAGCCAGGGAGTACATTCCTACAACCTTGTCCTAGGTATCATATAATGATGTGGTGTTCTAGACTGTGTTTGGGGTCTTTAGCAGACTTTCACTTCTATGCACTTAGACTTCCTTTTGGTGTTTGCACCAATGTTCACAGTTTATCAGTCTATTTTTTTCCTTCACGACTAATAACAGCTTCTCTGTGGCTCCGACTATAGCAAGGGAGTACACTTTCACAACCCTGCCCTAGGTAGCACATAATAATGTGGTGTTCTAGGCTTTGTTGGGTGATTTCACAGATATTCACTCTATACATACAGTTTTTTTACATACATTTATATGACAGAGATATAAAAAAAGAGTCTTCACACGCACATTGCTTTTTTTCATATTATTACAAGTTTTTATTATTTTTTATGTGTACTTGGGCTTCCACTATTCCTAAGAAGGGAAGAAATGGTTTTAAGTGATTTATTTATGAAATTGTGTTTAGTGAAGTTGCCACGTCATTGTATTTGTAAATGCGTTGATTCCCGCCGATTTTTTCTGAAAGTGGGTGGATCATGACGTCATCAGTGGGGTATATAGTGCTGTAAGGACTTTCTGGACAGCAGATTTGATGTTTTTCTTGCTATCTGGTCCTGAAGAAGGAAGGGGTGCCTTCCGAAACGCGTAGACCTGTAATTGGAATAAAGGAACATTAATCTAATGGCTTAACTTGATCGTCATTGGCGCGGCTTGAAATCCCTTAATCTATTACTCTCTGTTATCTGCCAAAAACCGAGGGACCGCTGCTGTGACTCTGGATTATCCACATACATGCTGTTATAGGAGTTGTGACTGTCACAACCCCTATAGGTGAGTAGCATCTCCCTACTTTCCTCTCCCATTGTTATTTGGGTAAGACCCTATTGCGCTTCTTTCCTCCACAGTTTTTTTATCGATTAATGGATCCTTAGTGAGAGTAGTTTGGTGCCGCCCCCATTCGGCTGCTCCTAGTGCCGCAGCAGGTGAGTGACAGGTATCTCTCATAGAAAGAGACTTTTCAATCACCTAGAATGGCACAGAGAAAAACTGGCTTTGGGGGCACCAGACTTGTCTCGTCTCTGGACCCATAAAATATATTTTCTCTGAAGCTCCAGAATGTGCAGCCAGGGGCAGCATGAATCAGGTGACAAGTTCTTTTGAATTTACAGCCCAGTAAAAAAGCTTTTGCATAGTGAACTCTATAAAAGATGACAGCACGTCAAGAAACACTGAAAATACACTAAATAATAAAAAATATCCCAGCAGCATTTCTCTTAATTTTGACCTTTTCATTGATCCTTTTTTGCAATTAAAGCTAGGAAATACATAAATCATTTCTGTGTGTGTCAGAAGTTTAGCCTTGTCTCCTTTCAAATCACCATTGCCCTTTGTCTGGCTGTAAGACAACTGACTGCAGCAGTAGGGCAAAAATATGCCTGTTTCAGGAGCATACAGAAAATGGTGCAGACTGACAAATGCTTCTTGCTTACTTTAACGTCAAGGCTGTATGCACATGAGTCTATATAGTGTCATAAGAGAATTGGATGGATAATGCAAATGACACTTGGCTCAAACTCTGCTCCAAGTTTGAGCTTAGAGTAATTTACTGTGATCTGATTCCCTCACATGCAAGAAGCGGAGCAAGGTGAGGAGAAGATTGAGAACTTAATTTCTCCATTTTCACCATTGTGTGTGTTGGCATGTATTGGAACTGCACTTGGATGACATCCAAGTGCAGTTTGATGTTTAGCGCACACCCATTGTCTTGAGCGAGTGCACACCATCCGACATATGTTGCCAAGTGGCATGAGGAAAAAAGTGCTGTTCAGCACTGCTCCATAATATAACACTGGGCCGAAAATTATCCGATAAAACATTGGATAGCACTCATGTGAGTAATACATTCTTGTAAGCGAGCCCTAATTCTATATTTAGTTTCCCTTTAAAATGAGTACAAGTGGGATATAAAATTGTAACATTTCATTAAAAAAAAATATGTTTGCGTTTACTTCATGTAGCTAACAAATTATGCATAAGAATGTATTTATTTTTTAAATAAAATATCAGAAAACTTACAAACTGATATATGTACCGTATATGAGAAACAAATATGCAAAAAAATGAACTCAGCTTTAAACACTAACATATTTGGTATCACAACATCTATAATGATGTGTCTTATAACAGTATAGAATTATTTATTTCACATGGTAAATGCTTCAAATAAAAATAAGAACACATACAGTCATGGCCTAAAGTGTTGGCACCCTTGAAATAGTTCTAGAGAATTAAGTATTTCTCCCAGAAAATGATTGAAATTACATGTTTTATTATGCCCATGTTTATTTATTTTGTGCGTTTTAGAACAACCCAAAAAATAGAGAAAAAGGGCTAATTGGACATCATTTCAAACAAAACTTAAAAAATAGGCAGGACAAAATTGTTGGCACCCTCAACTGAATATTCAGTTGACCAAATTTTGGAATAGCTAACTGCAATCAATCGCTTCCTGTGACCATCAACAAGCTTCTTACACCTCTCTTTTGGATTTTTGGACCACTCTTGTCTGCTAATCTGTTCCAGGTCTGTCATATTTGAAGGAGCCTTCTCTCAACAGCAATTTTAAGATCTCTCCACAAGCGTTTAATGGGATTTATATCTGGACTTATTGCTGCTATTTCAGACCTCTCCAGTGCTTTGTTTCCATCCATTTCTGTGTGCTTCTTGAAGTGTGTTTGGGGTTGTCCTGCTGGAAGACCCAAAACCGAGGATGCAAGCCCAACTTTCTGACACTGGACACTACATTGCCACTGAAAATTCTTTGATAATATATAATGTATAACACCAGAGACAAGAGCGTAATTCTAAGGCTGAGGCAACATGGAAATAAGTGCAAGTCCTCGCATGAAAATCGGCTCATGCTTGCAGCATAGCGGGAGCCGAGTGTCATGCGAGTGTCATGCGACTGTGGTCCAATCATGCGATCAGACAACAGCTGCGGAGGGGAGGGCCAGTGCTGCGGAGGGGAGAGGGAAGGATTTATCTCCCTATCTCCTCCGTTGCCTGCTGATGAAAGAATCACACTGCACTCGCGTTATACCGGTGTAATGTGAGTACCATGCCTTGTTTCTCTAGCCCCCATAGACTTGAATGGGTGTGAGTGAAACAGGATCGCATTCCACTCGCAGCATGCTGCGATTGTTTTCTCGGTCCGATTAGAGCTGAGAAAAAAATCGCTCATGGGAGCGACCGCATAGTGTAATATTGGTCTGAGTGGAATGCGATATTTTATCGCATGCCACTCGCTCCGTATTACTCGCCATGTGTGCTGACCCTAAACTTATTTCTCATTTAGCACCAGAGAAAACAAAGGTAATATGAATCTGATGCCTGATACTTTTGATGTGTTAAGATAATGGTATTATATTGCTAAGAGTTAAAAAAAATAGAAATCAATTTTAGGTAGCTGCGTGGATAAAGTGTGTTGGACTGGAGAAAATTGTTAATTTTATGCTCGTTACTAGAATGGTGAATATAATTCTTTCTATACTTAAAAGTTACATTTACACAATTATGTTTGTCTTTATATCCCTTTTGCATCCATTTTGCATCAGTCTTTTTCCCTGCTTCTGTTTTTAAAAACTAAAAGAGGAAGACTGTCTGAACTTTTTTATCTATTGTCTGCAAATCTGATATTAAAACTTTTGGCGTTTTCATGCCAATTTGAAGCAACTCTGCAAAAATGGGTGGTAGAGCTGGGAAGGAACTGTGGCAGGATCTGATGAGGCTACAGCGTTCCGTCAAATTCAGTAAAAGTGTCAGTGTTTATTTCACCAGAAATATGAGGGGCTGCTAAGTCTTTGGCTTTACCCAGAAAGAAACGAGATAGGATGATGAAACTTTACATTTATTCCAGATGCTCTCCACTGATGTCAACACAATTTTTTCAATCCAAGTCTTGTAAGCCTAGCAAAACGAAGGATTTCGGTTGTGCCTTAAACCAGGCATCTGTAGTAACTATGGCATCAGAAATGGTGTGAAATTTGGTACCCTTGAGGTGTTTCTTCAGGTTTGGAAACAGATGATAGTCAGAGGGAGCTAGATCTGGTGAATAAGGTGGGTGGTCAACCAGCTGGAAGCCCAGAACACTGTTACCAAAAGCAACAAACACAACATTTGAAAACATACAGTACCGACCAAAAGACTGGACACACCTTCTCATTCAAAGAGTTTTCTTTATTTTCAGGACTCTGAAAATTGTAGATTAACATTGAAGGCATCAAAACTATGAATTAAAACATGTGGAATGAAATACTTAAAAAAAGTGTAAAACAACTGAAAATATATCTTATATTCTAGGTTCTTCAAAGTAGCCACCTTTTGCTTTCATTACTACTTTGCACACACTTGGCATTCTCTTGATGATCTTCAAAAGGTAGTCACCGGAAATGGTTTTCCAACAGTCTTGAAGGAGTTCCCAGAGATGCTTAGCACTTGTTGGCCCTTTTGCCTTCACTCTGCGGTCCAGCTCACCCCAAACCATCTCGATTGGGTTCAGGTCTGGTAACTGTGGAGGGCAGGTCATTTGGCGTAGCACCCCATCACTCTCTTTCTTAGTCAAATAGACCTTACACAGCCTGGAGGTGTGTTTGGGGTCATTGTCCTGTTGAAAAATAAATGATGGTCCAACTAAATGCAAACCGGATGGAATAGCACGCTGCTGCAAGATGCTGTGGTAGGCATGCTGGATCTGTATGCCTTCAATTTTGAATAAATCCCCAACAATGTCACCAGCAAAGCACCCCCACACCCTCACACCTCCTCCTCCATGCTTCACGGTGGGAACCAGCCATGTAGAGTCCATCCGTTCACCTTTTCTACAAAGACACGGTGGTTGGATCCAAAGATCTCAAATTTGGACTCATCAGACCAAGGCACAGATTTCCACTGGTCTAATGTCCATTCCTTGTGTTCTTTAGCCCAAACAAGTCTCTTCTGCTTGTTGCCTGTCCTTAGCAGTGGTTTCCTAGCAGCTATTTTACCATGAATGCCTGCTGCACAAAGTCTCCTCTTAACAGTTGTTCTAGAGATGAGAAGGTGTGTCCAAACTTTTGGTCTGTACTGTATATTAACCCCTTCACGACCGCGGGCAGTAAAATTACGTCCTATTTTAACGTGACTTAACGACCAGGGACGTAATTTTACTGCCTAAACTTCATTTGATTGCCGTGGCCATAGCAACGGCTTTCAAATGATGTCCCCTGCTGTTTCTTACAGCAGGGGACCTTTGCTTGACCCCAGGGGGGGTGGCATCGCCACCCCCTATCGACGATCGATGTGATTGGCTGTTCAAATCTGAACCGCCAACCACATCGATCGCACTAATTTCGGCAAAAATAATGCCCGAATTAGTGCGATCCTGTGAGATCCAGCTATGAGATGCCGCAGCTGCTGCAGCATATCATAGGTGGACCTCAAACATGCCGCCCCCAGCCCCTGCAGCACTGATTGGAGCGATCGTGCTATGACGCGCAATCGCTCCAATCAGTGTGCAGTGGGGCGGTCTGATCTGCCGGTGGCCGCCCTCCCCAGGCCTGTACTGCTCTGGGGACCCTCCCACAACATGGCTGCAGCGTGGAGTGGCTGGTACTTTTGGTACCACGCCACCGCTGCTGCCGCCGCAGACGCCGCCTCTGCTGTCACCGCGCCAGCTCCAAAGGTAAGTATTGCGCTCCGGCGATGGCCCCTGCGCGCTCCCGTGAAGGCCCCTGCGCGCTCCCGTGAAGGCCCCTGCCCGTGCCCCCCCAGATCTGCCCCCCTACGCCCCGATCTGCCCCCCTACGCCCCGATCTGCCCCCCGGCATCCCGATCTGCTCCCCACGTGATCTGCCTGCCTCCTCTGTCATCTCTATTCTGCTTCCAAGGTTCCTTCCTTCTGCCTTTGCTTCTCCGCCCCCTCTGCTCTCCCTCTACCCCCCCCCCCCATCTGCCCCCCCCTCTCCCCATCCCCCCCTGCCCCCCCCGACGTCCTCTTACCTGCCTTCACGGGTCGTCCGAGGTCTTCACTGGCCCGATCACATCTGCCTCCATCGCTGGGTCCTTCTGCTGATCTGTCCAACGTCCTGCCTGCTGCTGGTGTAAAGCTGTCTATCTCACTGCCTTCTTGTTCCTCTGCAACTCTTCTGGTCAGTGATCCTCTTGGTACTGTGAGTATAACTTTTTTTTTTTTTTTTTTCTTGTATCCTGTCCATTTTTACACTTCATCTGTCCGTGCGTCCCGCCAAGCGCTGATCAGGGATGCAGATAACGGATCTGCATCCGTGGTCAGTTTTTGGCATGACTTTTTTCCGTATTCGCGACGCTTTTTGTATCGCGTCCGTCCGTGCGTCCCGCCGAACGCTGATCAGGGATGCAGATAACGGATCGGCATCCCTGCTCAATTTTTGGCGTGACTTTTTTCCGTATTCGCGACGCTTTTTGTATCGCGTCCGACCGTGCGTCCCGCCGAGCGCTGATCAGGGATGCAGATAACGGATCTGCATCCGTGGTCAGTTTTTGGCGTGACTTTTTTCCGTATTCACGACGCTTTTTGTATGGCATCCGTCCGTGCGTCCCGCCGAGCGCTGATCAGGGATGCAGATAACGGATCGGCATCCCTGCTCAATTTTTGGCGTGACTTTTTTCCGTATTCGCGACGCTTTTTGTATCGCATCCGTCCGTGCGTCCCGCCGAGCGCTGATCAGGGATGCAGATAACGGATCGGCATCCCTGCTCAATTTTTGGCGTGACTTTTTTCCGTATTCGCGACAATTTTTGTATGGCATCCGTCTGTGCGTCCCGCCGAGCGCTGATCAGGGATGCACATAACATATCTGCATCCATGGTCAATTTTTGGCGTGACTTTTTTTTTTACGTATCCCAGACGCTTTTTTTATCGCATCCGACCGTGCGTCCTGCAGCGGCCGATCAGTGCACTGCGTCTGTGCATTTGAAAAGTCAAATGGCGCTCCTTCTCTTCTGAGCCCCGCCATGCGCCCAAACAATTACTTTCCACCACATATGAGGTATCTGCGTACTCAGGAGAAAATGCACAATACGTTTTATGGTGCATTTTTTCCTGATAGCCTTGTGAAAAAAAAAGCTACCTAGTTGAAGCAACCGTTTTGTGGTAAAAAAATTTTTTTTCTTTTCACGACTCAACGCTATAAACTTCTGTGAAGCCCCCAGGTGTTCAAAGTGCTCACCAAACATCTAGAAAAATTATTTGAGGGCTCTAGTTTCCAAAATGGTGTCACTTGTGGGGGAGCTCCACTGTTTAGGCACCATAGGGGGTCTCCAAACGTGACATGGCGTCCGCTAATGATTCCAACCAATTTTGCTGTCAAATGGCGCTCCTTCTCTTCTGAGCCCCGCCATGCGCCCAAACAATTACTTTCCACCACATATGATGTATCTGCGTACTCAGGAGAAAATGCACAATACATTTTATGGTGCATTTTTTCCTGTTACCCTTGTGAAAAAAAAAGCTACCTAATTGAAGCAACCGTTTTGTGGTAAAAAATTTTTTTTTCTTTTCACGGCTCAACGCTATAAACTTCTGTGAAGCCCCCAGGTGTTCAAAGTGCTAACCAAACATCTAGAAAAATTATTTGAGGGCTCTAGTTTCCAAAATGGGGTCACTTGTGGGGGAGCTCCATTGTTTAGGCACCTCAGGGGGTCTTCAAACCTGACATGGCGTCCGCTAATGAGTGCAGCTAATTTTGCATTTAAATGGCGCTCCTTGCCTTCCGAGCACTGCCGTGTGTCCAAACATTTGATTTCCACCACATATGAGGTATCTGCGTACTCAGGAGAAAATGGACAATACATTTTATGTTGCATTTTTTCCCAATACCCTTGTGAAAAAAAAGCTACCTAGTTGAAGCAACAGTTTTGTGGTAAAAAAAAAATTTTTTCTTTTCACGGCTCAACGTTATAAACTTCTGTGAAGCCCCCAGGTGTTCAAAGTGCTCATCAAACATCTAGAAAAAATATTTGAGGGCTCTAGTTTCCAAAATGGGGTCACTTGTGGGGGAGCTCCATTGTTTAGGCACCTCAGGGGGTCTTCAAACCCGACATGGCGTCCGCTAATTAGTGCAGCTAATTTTGCATTTAAATGGCGCTCCTTGCCTTCCGAGCACTGCCGTGTGTCCAAACATTTGATTTCCACCACATATGAGGTATCTGCGTACTCAGGAGAAAATGGACAATACATTTTATGTTGCATTTTTTCCCGATACCCTTGTGAAAAAAAAAGCTACCTAGTTGAAGCAACAGTTTTGTGGTAAAAAAAAAAATATTTCTTTTCACGGCTCAACGTTATAAACTTCTGTGAAGCCCCCAGGTGTTCAAAGTGCTCATCAAACATCTAGAAAAAATATTTGAGGGCTCTAGTTTCCAAAATAGGGTCACTTGTGGGGGAGCTCCATTGTTTAGGCACCTCAGGGGGTCTTCAAACCCGACATGGCGTCCGCTAATTAGTGCAGCTAATTTTGCGTTCAAAAATTCAAATGGCGCTCCTTGCATTCCGAGCACTGCCGTGTGTCCAAACATTTGATTTCCACCACATATGAGGTATCTGCGTACTCAGGAGAAAATGGACAATATATTTTATGTTGCATTTTTTCCCAATACCCTTGTGAAAAAAAAAGCTACCTAGTTGAAGCAACAGTTTTGTGGTAAAAAAAAAATTTTTTCTTTTCACGGCTCAACGTTATAAACTTCTGTGAAGCCCCCAGGTGTTCAAAGTGCTCATCAAACATCTAGAAAAAATATTTGAGGGCTCTAGTTTCCAAAATGGGGTCACTTGTGGGGGAGCTCCATTGTTTAGGCACCTCAGGGGGTCTTCAAACCCGACATGGCGTCCGCTAATTAGTGCAGCTAATTTTGCGTTCAAAAATTCAAATGGCGCTCCTTGCATTCCAAGCACTGCCGTGTGTCCAAACATTTGATTTCCACCACATATGAGGTATCTGCGTACTCAGGAGAAAATGGACAATACATTTTATGTTGCATTTTTTCCCGATACCCTTGTGAAAAAAAAAGCTACCTAGTTGAAGCAACAGTTTTGTGGTAAAAAAAATTTTTTTTCTTTTCACGGCTCAACGTTATAAACTTCTGTGAAGCCCCCAGGTGTTCAAAGTGCTCATCAAACATCTAGAAAAAATATTTGAGGGCTCTAGTTTCCAAAATGGGGTCACTTGTGGGGGAGCTCCATTGTTTAGGCACCTCAGGGGGTCTTCAAACCCGACATGGCGTCCGCTAATGAGTGCAGCTAATTTTGCGTTCAAAAATTCAAATGGCGCTCCTTCCCTTCCGAGCTCCGCTGTGCACCCAAACAATTGATTTTTACCACATATGGGGTATCGGCGTACTCAGGAGAAAATGCACAATAAATTGTATGGTGCACTTTCTCTTTTCTCCCTTGTGAAAATGAAAATTTTATGGCTAAAGTAACATTTTTGTGTTAAAAAGTAAAATTTTCATTTTTTCCTTCCACATTGCTTTGGTTCCTGTGAAGCACCTAAAGGGTTAATAAACTTTTTGGATGTGGTTTTGAGCAGAGTGAGGGGTGCAGTTTTTAGAATGGGGTCACTTTTGGGTATTTTCTGTCACCTCGGTCTCTCAAAGTCACCTCAAATGTGATGTGGTCCCTAAAAAAAATTATTTTCTAAATTTTGTTGGAAAAATGAGAAATTGCTGATGAACTTTGACCCCTTCTAACTTCCTAACGAAAAAAAAATTTGTTTCGAAAATTGCGCTGATGTAAAGTAGACAAGTGGGAAATGTTATTTAGTAACTATTTTGTGTGACATATTTCTCAGATTTATGGGCATAAATTTTCAAAGTTTGAAAATTGCGAAATTTTCAAAATTTTCGCCAAATTTCCTAAATTTTCACAAATAAACGCAAAAAATATCGGCCTAAATTTACCACTGACATGAAGTACAATATGTCACGAAAAAACAATCTCAGAATCGCCAGGATCCGTTGAAGCGTCCCAGAGTTATAACCTGTCAAAGTGACACTGGTCAGAATTGCAAAAAATGGCCCGGTCATTAGGGTGTTTTAGTGGCCGGGGGTGAAGGGGTTAAACACATAAGTCTTTCATGTATACAGAGAAGAAAAAGACACACATAAAATAGGCGCACATCAAAAATCAAAATGAAGGATCATATATTAAATATTTTTATTGGGTCAAAAATAGAAATAGAAAAAACACAATTTAAAAACCATTAAAAGGACAAACAAGGCCTCAAAATGTCAAAATATGGCTCCAGGATAATATACCGTTTGACACAGCTGTATGAAAATATATTATGAAATTTCCATAAGGTAAAAAATAGCCGTGTCAATAAACCTCCAATTGATGGAATTTAGATCTAAAGTAGGCATGCAATGTGAACAGTATGTATATCAAAGACCCACACTGGGCGAAATAGATAACCATAAGAGACAAATAACAGAGTATGGAACACTGCAAAAGATATATGTATACTCATACCAAGTGGTGATTTCTATTAAGCAAACACATGGTATAATAGGAAAACATCTATACAATGTTTAAATAACAAGGGGTATATATCATATAATAATTAGACCTCAAGGTAATGGGTGGCAGGTACAATGTCAATTGGACCAAATGAGAGAGACCTGAGGCTTGTAATGTAACCCAGTCTAGCATTAAGGACAGTGCGGCCGAACATGGTATACAGCATATATAAATATAATAAGGCAAAAAGGTATAAAACAACCAATATAGATAGATTTAAGCCATATAACCTGCTGCCAGCAAAATAATGCTAAAAAAAAAAAGTGAGTCGATCAAGAATGGTAAATCATGTCCCCTGTTGTGAAATCATGCCAGAGCACAGAGAATAGAAAAAGGTAAGGGGATAGAGAGACTGAACAGACCCTCAGGATGGAAAGAGGTCAAAATGGTATAATTACCAACCGGGCCCGGTATGGTCAAAAAAATGTCTGCATGCAAGAATGGGAGGATGGTGGAGCAAAAGAGGTAAGATGAGGCCTTGGAGGAAAGCCCCACGCGTTACGCTGGCAAGCAGCTTCGTCAGGGGAGAACATGATGTGCGCCTATTTTATGTGTGTCTTTTTCTTCTCTGTATACATATTGCTCTCGCACATATGGCAGCCCTCCTTTGTCCATTTTAGGCTGTGCATCCCCTCCTTGTTTCTCATTACATAAGTCTTTCATGTGATGTAACATTTGTTACCATAGAAAAAAAAAAAGATCACAAAGCCAAAGACTTATCAGCATCCCCTCGTATTACTCCAATCACTGACTGGAGTAGCATCTTTGGCAAGACCCATGGGGGCACAGATCACTAATAAGTCAAGTTTGAATTTGATAAATTTGGCGCATTGTACTCCAGAGAGACCTTAATTAAGACTTGCGTTCTCAATAAAAATTTAAATACATGATTTGTACAATGGATGTGTGTATGAAGCCTAATATAGTATTTCTAGGAAAGTCTATAATATGCAAATATAAGCAAGTCCAGGAAAAAAACGCTAAGCACTCACATCAATTTGCTCCCAAAGGCATCCATACATCAACCACCTGTTGATCCACAGGTGGATACAGGAAAGGAAAGGTAGGCATCAGGGGAAGTAAAATCATCAAAGTTTATTAAGAATTCATTAAAAATATTCCACCTCGGTGGACAAGCAACATCTACTGTGCAAATATACTTTTTCGAGAGGAAGAAGATAGGAAGTCTACTGCCCTCTCTTGGTAATCCTAAATGTAAATAAGTGGCACTAGAGTTCCTGTCCTCTTCCTCTCTAGCCTAGAGGCTCTCTAGCCTCTAGGCTAGTTACATATTTAAATTTTCAAAGAAACACTGTATGACTGATAAGCCTCCCCCCGCCAACTTGGCTCTCTACACAACAAAAAACTTTACTCGCTGTCAAAGACCTCTTGCCCAACCAGTTCTCCTGCTTTGCATAAGAATAAAAAACCCTGAAACGGGTATCTGCAACTTGAGCTTCTGCTTTTGCTTTCTATGATAGGTTATATGTCAAGACCCTTTCAAGGATCAATATTTATTTTTAGAATTGCTTTTTGAATTGCTTCCTCCATATTGTGGCACAAGAGTTCCCGTCATCTTCTACTTATAAGGGCTTTTAGCATATTTACATTTCCAGAGCTGTATTGCATAGCCCATACTGTATACTGTTGAGCAAAATGGTTACAGTGTTTTGAACAGTTTTACTTTCAAGCTCCATAATTCACCATTCACTAGAGCTGACACTACCTTCATTTTATAGACAATCATCTTGGATATCTCATACATAAATTTGACTTGACTTTATCATATAATTAGTTATGCAGATTCTAGTCATGCCACTGCATGCCAATACAGTTAAAACTGCATTGCGGGGCAGGAGGTCTGCCACTATTGACAGTAAACCACTGAGTTCATCACTTTATCATGTGCTAGGCTGTCTCAAGGAGATTTCACATTTATCAAAATCTATGCATTCTTGCAAGTGTTTATTGTGCTTCAGACACTTGTGACAACTCTGGGACTATAATTTCACATTGCTCTGTGATTTAAAATATGCTTTGATTTCTGTTGGTGCAGCAATGGTTCATTTTTCTTGCTAGTAGCTCTTATTTCACCCCAGGTGCAGCTGGTTTGTGACAACTCCCATCTCTTTTAAATAGTCACAGGAGCTATCACCTGATGCCGGTAATAGAATCTAATTCTGTTTCTGACCACTGTGGAGGGAGGAAGTTTTCTTTGAGCTGTTGGTGTTATGCTTCTGGAGCTTAGCTGTTGCAGTGCTACATTTTGTAGCCTAGTTGGCTGCAGCCTTGGTGTCTGGCTGCAGCAGTGAAGTTTGTTTGGTTATCCTTTTTGTCTATTTTTGTCCTCCTTTCCCTGTGTGTCGTTACCATAGTGGTGACATCTCACATACTCACCAGCCATGTCACTATGCAGGGTGAGTGGATGGACAGTAAAAGACTAGGTATGTGATCGCGACGAGGGGAAGGACTTTTATAGGGACATTAGGGGAGCTAAGGAACCAAACACAGGTTAGTATCAGGAGGTGGCCATCCTCTGCTCCCTATCATCATGGTCCTCCTCTCCTTTATCATCCCTGTGTATTTGACTGTGCACCGGACAGTCGATCTGTGAGCATCTGTCATGTGATGTGTCGGACACTGGTTGATCTGAGCATGACACTGGCCTTTTTCTTTTTGAAATTCTCCCTTCTAGAAGACAATGTTTTATTCAAATGACTTGTATAATACAGTATTTTTACATGTATCATAATATTTTGATATCAGTGATTTAAAATTATTTTGGAGCTACAGTAGTAATATTTACCTCAATAAATCAACTTTGACTTTATCCCAAACGTTTCCACATTGATTTTTTTTTTTTTTTTATAAATGGCATTTTTGTGTTTGAAACTGGGAGCTCACTATAATGATCAATATATGTCTTTCTAGAGCTTTATTTTAGAATGAAAACAATGCACATGAGATTGCCATTTTATCCATATTACAAGTGTATGACTGTATCATTATGCAACACTATATTTCCTGTTGCTCAGACATAACTACTTTGTGAGAAACCTTTAAGGATTTAAAGGGTAATACTTCTACCACAGGTGGGGTTCAAACCCATACAGATACATATCTATTGGATCTTAAGTAGTGATAAGCTAACCCGTGGATAAATGAGTTTGCCGAACCAGCACAGGGAAAAAAATTGGGATCGGTGAGCAAACTTGATGCTGAACTTAACCCCGAACAACGATCCACATACAAGTTAATTGCAATTCTAATTTCGGGGCTGTAAAATGGTCGTAGTAAGGGCTAGGGGGATACAAAAGGAACCTAATTGGGGGTAAGAGCATGCCAATTGCCCTGCAAACAAATGCAAAGAAATGCAGTAGGTATATTACTTAAAGGGATTCTGGCATCCTAGCAATTATAGTTACAAGTAAATGAAAAAACTAAAATTTTTAACAGTGACCCCACAGAGATGGGTTTCAGAGATTCTCCACAGACCAACAATGTAAAAAATGGCTCCTACAGAGCCTGTGTTCCCAGTTCACCCACACAGTTAAGATTATAAGACTTCCCCCATACAGCAAAAAGTTTAACCAATCCACCCTATATAGCCTGGATTCCCAGTTCACCCACACAGTAAGATTGCCTTTTTAACCAGAGAGTGTAAATTTCAAATCTAGGCCACAACAGAGCCTTTTTCAACAGTTGCCCCTTACACCTAAGATTGCCAGCCTTCCCCAACAGACCAAGAAGTTTAACAAATTTGCCCTACATAGCCTCTATTCCCAGTTCGCCACAGAGCCATGATTGACAGGTTTCCACAACAGACCACCTTCCCTTAACAACCCCTTTACCAGGTTGACGCTCACCGCCCGGATTGACAGAGTTCACTCCACATACCACAGATTTGCAAAAAAGGCCCCTAAACAGCCTGCTTACCCAGTTTATCCTCACAGCATTCATTGCCCACCACACAAAACTCATATAAAAGAGATGAGCCACAGAACCCCATCCAACATAGTGGTCAAAAGCCAGAAGTGCCAGGTGCCTGACTTGTTGAAGTTTTCACTTCTTTGTTCGTTTTCAAGGGAGTGATGTTGACAAAAGATGGCCACGCTACTCAGGCGCCAACTTGCGCTTTCAGCAGGACACTGATTGTTTAACTGCCTGTTTAACAGTTGCCACACAGGAGCCAATTTTCTGGTCCAGTGGTGGACAGTCTAGTTGCTGTATTTTAAAAGTTTGTAGTTGGATTTGAAATAAAGCCGGATCTATATCAGCTAGACTTGCTACCACAAGTGCCATGTACACTAGAAGCGGTTTTGGACCGTTACACAAAGCTGCATAATGCAAAGCAACATCAGGTTTCACAGATGTTCATAAAGCAAGGCACGCTATACACACACTGTTTTCCTTCTTTGACTTAAAGGGACCTGCCCATGCTGGTCAGTGTGTATCCAGGGAATCTAAAGCATTTAATTTGAAAAAAAATTATTGTTCAAAGCAGGCAGATCAGTCTGAATATGACTGCTTTGAATAATGGACTAAGATTCTGTTTTCATTTTTGGATTTGGTAGTACTGTGGCCATGATGAAGAGATGACTCGGCCATGCTTCAGTAATGGAAGTAACCATGGTACCTTGACGTAGTGGCGAACATCCAGCAGGGTGGCCAGTAATCAGCACTGGTAACAGTCAGGGGAACTTGGCAGTCACTTGGCAGTCACTGCAACAAGGATTTGTTCACTCAAGCCACGTTGCCCAAAGGCAACAACAAGCTGTCATCAGTTAGAAGTGTTTTGCAGTTTAACATTTTCAGATTCTCCCCACCTCCAGAAAATCTATTTTAAAAAGGGCCTTAAATAGCCTCCTTACCCGGTTGACTCTCACTGCCAAGATTACCCAATATCCAACACGCTTGCACAGTGCTGTAATACAGATGGTTTTCAGAGCTCCATAATAGTATGCCTCCTGTAGTGCAGTTACAGGTTTGTGACAGAAAAAGCTTGCAACACCTGGTACATTTTAAACAAAAATCACAGACCTGGTTCAGACTGGTGACAAAAATAATTTTGTTAAAATCAAAGGCCACATATCCTGGTGAGAAGTGGAGAGAGGTAGTATTTCAGAAAATTAAGGCCATAAACCCTGGTGAGAAGTGTTGAGAGTTAGGTTTTCAAAAACATTAGGCCACAGACCCTAGTGAGAAGTGGCGAGAGTTATTTTTCCAAAAAATTAAGGCCACAGACTCTGGTGACAAGTGTCAAGAGTTTGTTTTTTAAAAAAATTAAAGCCACAGAATCTGGTGAGAAGTGACAAGAGGTAGTTTTTCCCAAAAATTACGGCCACAGACCCTGGTGAGAAGTGTCGAGATTCAGTATTCAGATATGGCAGTATATGTGGGTATCAGAAAAAACAGGAATCCAGCATCATGGAGAAATGTAGAAGAGTAAAAAAACTTTCTTTATTGGAATTATTCTTAAAAGTAGATATTCAATCCAGTAAGCACAGAGGCACAAGTATGGTAGCGGATTATCCAACGCGTTTCGACCAGAAGGTCTTACTCATGGCATGCCATGAGTAAGACCTTCTGGTCGAAACGCGTTGGATAATCCGCTACCATACTTGTGCCTCTGTGCTTACTGGATTGAATATCTACTTTTAAGAATAATTCCAATAAAGAAAGTTTTTTTACTCTTCTACATTTCTCCATGATGCTGGATTCCTGTTTTTTCTGATGTTGTCTTCCGCCCGGGTCAGGGCGTTCCTTGCATCAGTGTGGAGTCCGGGAGTGAAGAGGGGTGAGCTGACATATATCTTCCTAGTATATGTGGGTAGGAACACTTTCCAGGTGATAACATTTATTCTTATCCCACACAGGTATTAATAGACTGAGTCCCCTCACACATTCCCCTGGAAGTCTGAGAGTGAAACGTACGTCAAGGTGGAGGGACCATCTACCTGGATCTGGGCACTTTTCCATTACACCTACAATAAGTAGTATCCTGTGTGACTACCATGTATGATTCAAAAAGCATTGTATTAGTTGTGCCTCAGTTTAGTTTTGGATTTTAAGCCAACCATTTGTAGTATGAAATATTTTCATGCCAACTTCTAGTTTGGTTATATGTGCAAGTAGATATTGCATATTCCTATAAGAGTACATTAATAGTAGTTTCATTATAGTAATTTAGCATACTGGCAGCGTTATTAGATCTGTTTTGTATTCCTTACATTAACTATATGGAATTATCTTACAATTATATATAAATTACATGTTGTTAATTAAAAAATGTCCATATGGTTCATGTATATATTTATTACTATGTCAATTTAGAATAGTTTATATAATTGATCTACATATTTATTATACATTTTTCTACAAAGATATCATATATATATTTTTATCGTATGATCAAAATTGGTGATATCCTGAATAAAAAGTAGTTTGGCTAACAGATTTCCAGGTAGTACTTTAGTCTCTCTTGGGAGTAGTCCCTGTTTTTTAAGGATATGTTTGTTATTTTATTTTTTTATTTTAATTTTTTGAATAAAGACTAGTGATGAGCGAGCATGCTTGTAACTACTCGGTACTCGCACGAGTATCGCTGTACTCGGGCTGCTCGGCGGGGACCGAGTAATCTCGCGATACTCGTGCTGTACTAGTGGTCTTCATCCCTGCATGTTGGCGCTCTTTTGAGAGCCAGCCCTCATGCAGGGATTGGCTGGCAGACCACTGCAATGCCACAGCCCTGTTAGTTGTGGAATTGCAGTGATTGGCCGGCCTGCACAGCGTGACCGAGCCTTTATACCGGCCGGCGCGCTGTGCTCTGCTCACAGCTATCCAGACAGTGAGTGCAGGGAGAGTGTCGCTGATTCAGGGAAAGCTTTGCGGCCCTTTATAGCTTTTTCAGTTGCAGGGCTGCAAACAGTGTGACCAAAAGTCCTTCTCAGGACTATTCTAGTTGTATACAGGCAGGCAGGGTATAGCCAGATCGGAGTACAGTAGCAGAGTCCTTCTCAGGACTATTGTTGCTATATACAGGCAGGGTATAGCCAGGTCTGAATACAGGCTAGTGACCAGAAGAGTCCTTGTCAGGACTATTGTACCAGTATACAGGCAGGCAGGCAGGCAGGGTATATATAGCCATTCCTAGTGGTGACCGTATACCAGCCTTCATCATATCTGGGGCTGGTGTACACAGTCTAAAACAGTCCAGATAGTGTCTGACTTGTCTGTAATTGTCGCTCCCCAAAAAAACCTGTTAGGTTCTTATTGCGTCCGTGCTTGGTTTTTAAAACCGCACGTGTGTGCCTGTCGGTGGCAGCGTACAGGTGCACTTGTGTGCAATTTCCACAAACTTTGATATAACGCACAAGTAGTGAATATACACGTCAGCACAGCATTGCAAAATGCGCAAGGGCATTGGCAAGGAACAAGGAAGTGGATGTGATGGTGGTGCAGGCAGAGGCCGAGGTCGTGGGCAAGCTCTAATTTCGCCACAACAAAGGGCCACATCTAGTCGCTCACACGTCCTGTCCCAAATTCTTGGGGACCGCAGCAGTACACCGCTCTTGAACCAAGACCAGTGTCAACAGGTTGTTAGTTGGATAGCAGATAATGCTTCCAGTCAGATTGGCACCACCACAAACACTCTGTCTTCCACACGGTCAAGTGTCAGTAGCCGTGATACTGCACCGCACATTTCTGAACCTGATCCTCCTTCCTACCACCAGGCTGAGTACACGTCCTCCTCGGACATTAATGATCCCACACTTGGACACTCGGAAGAGCTGTTCACGTTTCCATTCACACATTCTGGCCTCTCGCCAGCTCATATTGAAGTGGGTCATGAGGAGATCGTCTGTACAGATGGCCAAATATTTGAGCAGCCACGTTCTCACGAAGTTGGCAACGTGTCTCAACAAGTGGTGGACGATGATGAGACACAATTGTCAGGAAGTCAGGAGGAGGAGCAGGGTGCGGAAGAGGAAGACGATGTGGTGGATGATCCAGTAACTGACCCAACCTGGCAGGAGGATATGCAGAGCGAGGACAGCAGTGCACAGGGGGAGGGAGGCGTAGCATCACAACAGGCAGTAAGAAGCAGGATGGTGGCCCCAGGCAGAAGTCAGGCAACCGTTCCCCGGAACAACACGACGACACAAGGTGCCTGTACAAATGTTAGGTCTTCCCGAGTCTGGCAGTTTTTTAAGTTGGATCCAGATGATTCAAAAAAGGCCATTTGCAACACCTGCCGTGCCAGCATCAGCAGGGGTACCAAAACTAGCAGCCTGACCACCACCAGCATGATCAGGCACATGTCAGCCAAGCACCCGACTTTGTGGGAAGTACAACAGAGTCGAGGAGCAGTTCTTGCTGATGTCACTGCTACGTCTTCGCTGGTTGTGCATGCGAGCCAATCCCCTGTCCATGCTGCCTGCGAACAAGCCTCCTCCACTCCTGCACCTGCAGTTGCCTACGCAGAAAGAACACCATCATCAAGCACGTCCTTGTCCCAGCGCAGCGTTCAGTTATCCATTCAGCAAACCTTTGAACGCAGGCGCAAATACACTGCCAACACCCCACATGCCACAGTTCTAAATGCTAACATTTCGCGACTGCTTGCGCTGGAAATGTTGCCTTTTAGGCTGGTGGAGACAGAAGCATTCCGTGACCTGATGGCGGCAGCTGTCCCACGTTACTCGGTCCCCAGCCGCCACTATTTCTCCCGGTGTGCCGTCCCCGCGTTGCATAACCACGTGTCACAAAACATCACACGTGCCCTGAACAACGCTGTTTCACCCAAGGTCCACCTAACCACAGACACGTGGACAAGTGCTTGTGGGCAAGGCCGCTACATCTCGTTGACGGCACACTGGGTTAATATTGTGGAAGCTGGGACCCAGTCTGAGCGAGGGACGGAACACGTCCTTCCCACACCAAGGTTTGCAGGCCCTACCTCAGTCAGTGTTTCACCCACACTCTACAGCTCCGGAATGTCATGCTCTTCAGCCTCCTCCTCCTCCTGCGCATCCTCATCCACTGTACCCTCCACACCAGTCACAAGCTGGAAGCACTGCAGCACTGCCTCGGCGAAGCGGCAACAGGCTGTGCTGAAGCTAATCTGCATAGGTGACAAACCCCACAATGCAGAAGAGCTGTGGACAGCTCTGAAACAGCAGGCAGATCACTGGCTCACACCTCTGAACCTAAAGCCAGGAAAGGTCGTGTGTGACAATGGCCGGAACCTGGTGGCGGCTTTGAGGCGAGGCCAGCTGACACATGTTCCATGCGTGGCCCATGTGCTCAACCTCGTGGTTCAGCGGTTTCTAAAGTCATACCCAGAGCTGTCTGATCTGCTGGTAAAAGTTCGCCGCCTGTCTGCACATTTTCGAAAGTCACCTACTGCTTCAGCCGGCCTTGCCGGCTTTCAGCGCAGTTTGCATCTTCCGGCTCACAGACTGGTGTGTGATGTCCCCACGCGTTGGAATTCAACTCTGCACATGTTGGTCAGGATAAGTGAGCAGAAGAGGGCAGTTGTTGAGTACCTGCATCACCTAAGCCGTCGGGAAATGGGTCAAACTCCACACATAACACCTGAGGAGTGGAGATGGATGTCAGACCTATGTACCATCCTCCAAAACTTTGAGGACTCCACCAAGATGGTGAGTGGTGATGACGCCATTATTAGCGTCACCATACCGCTACTCTGCCTTCTAAAACGGTCTCTGCTGAAAAACAAACATGATGCATTGCAGGCGGAGCGCGATGAGTTGCAGCAAGAAACAGTAGTGGGTGTGGGTGATGATAACACACAGCCCAGCCTCGTCTCATCACAACGTGCAGTGGAGGACTATGACGAGGAGGAGGATGAAGACATGGAGCAACTCTCCGGCCAAATTGAGGATATGACATGCACACCAGTCATATCCTCGGTTCAGCGTGGCTGGCCAGAGGACAGGGTAGATGAGGAGGAGGAGGAGGAGGAGGAGGACAGCATGTTCAGTCATCTTGTTGGTCAGGCTACTGAAGTCCTGGCTGTTAAGAGTCTGGCGCACATGGCTGACTTTATGGTAAGCTGCCTGTCTCGTGACCCTCGCGTTAAGAACATCTTGGCCGACAATCATTACTGGTTGGTAACACTGTTAGACCCACGCTACAAGGAGAACTTTTTGTCTCTTATTCCCGTGGAGGAGAGGTCAACCAAAATGCAGCAGTTCCGGAAGGCCATAGTCACGGAAGTAGGCAAAGCATTCCCCTCACAAAACGCTAGCGGCATAGGTCAGGAATCAGTGGACAACCGAGGCGTACAGCCGAGAGAGGCACAAGTCCAATCCGCCAGAGGTAGGGGAACAGTCTTTAAGATGTGGGACAGTTTTCTCAGCCCCTCACGTACCACAGCCCCTGAGGTGCGGGGTAGTGCCACAAGAAATCCTAAGTTTGCCCAGATGCTGAAGGAGTACCTTGCAGATCGAACAACTGTACTCCGACATTCCTCTGTGCCTTACAATTATTGGGTATCCAAGCTGGACACGTGGCATGAATTGGCTCTCTACGCCTTGGAAGTCCTGGCCTGCCCTGCCGCTAGCGTTTTGTCAGAGCGTGTTTTTAGTGCCGCAGGTGGAATCATTACAGATAAACGCACCCGCCTGTCAACTGAAAATGCTGACAGGCTGACTCTGATCAAGATGAACAAGGGTTGGATTGGGCCAGACTTCACCACACCACCAGCAAATGAGAGCGGAATTTAAAGTTTGCCATGTACCTCCACTCACCCATGGGTACACACTTCTGGACTTTGTCTAATCACTGGACTGCTCCTCCTTCTCCTCATGCGCCACCATGATGACCGTTACAAATTGCAATACTTAGGCCTTTGTTTCAGGTATACCCCCAGTGGTAAATTTTTTCGCCCATTCTTTGCAGAATGGACATTACAACGACAGGAGACCCGCTCCTTTGCAATGGGAACAATGTTTTGAGGCCCTCATGCACGTCTCTACCCAGGGACAACGTGGAGCCTCCCAATTTTTGGCTGCCCTGCCTAAGGGCTATACTATAATACACCCACTTCCTGACAATGGACACTTAATGTTTTGAGGCCCTCATGCACGTCTCTACCCAGGGACAACGTGGAGCCTCCCAATTTTTGGCTGCCCTGCCTAAGGGCTATACTATAATACACCCACTTCCTGACAATGGACACTTAATGTTTTGAGGCCCTCATGCACGTCTCTACCCAGGGACAACGTGGAGCCTCCCAATTTTTGGCTGCCCTGCCTAAGGGCTATACTATAATACACCCACTTCCTGACAATGGACACTTAATGTTTTGAGGCCCTCATGCACGTCTCTACCCAGGGACAACGTGGAGCCTCCCAATTTTTGGCTGCCCTGCCTAAGGGCTATACTATAATACACCCACTTCCTGACAATGGACACTTAATGTTTTGAGGCCCTCATGCACGTCTCTACCCAGGGACAACGTGGAGCCTCCCAAGTTTTTGGCTGCCCTGCCTAAGGGCTATACTATAATACACCCACTTCCTGACAATGGACACTTAATGTTTTGAGGCCCTCATGCACGTCTCTACCCAGGGACAACGTGGAGCTTCCCAATTTTTGGCTGCCCTGCCTAAGGGCTATACTACAATAGACCCACTTCCTTCCAATGGGCACTTCAGGTTTACAGGCCCTCATGCACGTCTCTATCCAGGGACAACGTGGAGCCTCCCAATTTTTGGCTGCCCTGCCTAAGGGCTATACTACAATAGACCCACTTCCTTCCAATGGGCACTTCAGGTTTACAGGCCCTCATGCACGTCTCTATCCAGGGACAACGTGGAGCCTCCCAATTTTTGGCTGCCCTGCCTAAGGGCTATACTACAATAGACCCACTTCCTTCCAATGGGCACTTCAGGTTTACAGGCCCTCATGCACGTCTCTATCCAGGGACAACGTGGAGCCTCCCAATTTTTGGCTGCCCTGCCTAAGGGCTATACTACAATAGACCCACTTCCTTCCAATGGGCACTTCAGGTTTACAGGCCCTCATGCACGTCTCTATCCAGGGACAACGTGGAGCCTCCCAATTTTTGGCAGCCCTGCCTAAGGGCTATACTATAATACACCCACTTCCTGACAATGGACACTTAATGTTTTGAGGCCCTCATGCACGTCTCTACCCAGGGACAACGTGGAGCCTCCCAATTTTTGGCTGCCCTGCCTAAGGGCTATACTATAATACACCCACTTCCTGACAATGGACACTTAATGTTTTGAGGCCCTCATGCACGTCTCTACCCAGGGACAACGTGGAGCCTCCCAATTTTTGGCTGCCCTGCCTAAGGGCTATACTATAATACACCCACTTCCTGACAATGGACACTTAATGTTTTGAGGCCCTCATGCACGTCTCTACCCAGGGACAACGTGGAGCCTCCCAATTTTTGGCTGCCCTGCCTAAGGGCTATACTATAATACACCCACTTCCTGACAATGGACACTTAATGTTTTGAGGCCCTCATGCACGTCTCTACCCAGGGACAACGTGGAGCCTCCCAATTTTTGGCTGCCCTGCCTAAGGGCTTTACTATAATACACCCACTTCCTGACAATGGACACTTAATGTTTTGAGGCCCTCATGCACGTCTCTACCCAGGGACAACGTGGAGCTTCCCAATTTTTGGCTGCCCTGCCTAAGGGCTATACTACAATAGACCCACTTCCTTCCAATGGGCACTTCAGGTTTACAGGCCCTCATGCACGTCTCTATCCAGGGACAACGTGGAGCCTCCCAATTTTTGGCTGCCCTGCCTAAGGGCTATACTACAATAGACCCACTTCCTTCCAATGGGCACTTCAGGTTTACAGGCCCTCATGCACGTCTCTATCCAGGGACAACGTGGAGCCTCCCAATTTTTGGCAGCCCTGCCTAAGGGCTATACTATAATACACCCACTTCCTGACAATGGACACTTAATGTTTTGAGGCCCTCATGCACGTCTCTACCCAGGGACAACGTGGAGCCTCCCAATTTTTGGCTGCCCTGCCTAAGGGCTATACTATAATACACCCACTTCCTGACAATGGACACTTAATGTTTTGAGGCCCTCATGCACGTCTCTACCCAGGGACAACATGGAGCCTCCCAATTTTTGGCTGCCCTGCCTAAGGGCTATACTATAATACACCCACTTCCTGACAATGGACACTTAATGTTTTGAGGCCCTCATGCACGTCTCTACCCAGGGACAACGTGGAGCCTCCCAATTTTTGGCTGCCCTGCCTAAGGGCTATACTACAATAGACCCACTTCCTTCCAATGGGCAATTCAGGTTTACAGGCCCTCATGCACGTCTCTATCCAGGGACAACGTGGAGCCTCCCAATTTTTGGCTGCCCTGCCAAAGGGCTATACTACAATAGACCCACTTCCTTCCAATGGGCACTTCAGGTTTACAGGCCCTCATGCACGTCTGTATGCAGGGGCATTGGTGAACCTCACAATTTTGGACTGCCCTGGCAAAGGAAAATACTACAAAGACTCACTTCCTCAAAATGGGCACATTAGACTCAAGAGGCCTTCATGTACGTCTCTTCTCAGGGACATCGGAGTGCCACACAATGTTTTCACGTAAAATCTTTCATGTATTAATCTCAAAAAGTAACATACACCAGCTCTATCTCACTATTGGGTATGTGCCCTTAACATTTCCGCCATGAAAAATCATTTTGGGGTCATTTTGGAAGGTTTTCTGGTGAGTCCGTAAAAATGGCGTAAAACGTGGACAAAATTGTTCACAGCTGTGACTTTTCAGTGATAAATGCTTCAAGGGGTCTTCCCCATGCTGTTGCCTTGTCATTTGAGCACTCTTCTGAGACTTTTGTGACATTTTTAGGGTTTCTCCATGCTGCCGGGGGGTCATTTCACAAAAATACTCGGGTCTCCCATAGGATAACATTGGGCTCGTTGCTCGGGCCGAGTACACGAGTATCTTGGGAGGCTCGGCCCGAGCTTCGAGCACCCGAGCTTTTTAGTACTCGCTCATCACTAATAAAGACGTCTATCGGTTATAATGCATGAATCTCTTATTTGCCTCCGGCTTTATTGAATGAGATATTCATTTGGTTGTTTCTATTATTAGTCAAGTGTCATGCTTAAATGTAAAAATTGGACTTAGTTGAATAATAATGTTTTATGCTTGTATCATATTTATGAATTTCTCATAACATTTTGATAACATATGCTTTAAACTTAATTTAGAACTACAATAAGAAAATTTACTTCGATACACCAACTTTGTCTTCATCCCAAAACAATTCACATTGATTTTTTTTAAAAATGGCCTTTCTTTGTTTGAAGCTGGGAACTCCATGCAGTGATCGATATCTGAAATTTTAAAGCTTAAACATTCCTACTTTTATAGAATCATTGAAGACTAGAGATGAGCAATGTTCGAGGTTCGCCAATTTCATGTTCCAGTGATTTTGGGGGGTGTTCGAGACGTTCGACAAACTCGAGCTTTTTGCTAAAAGCTCGAAGTTCGAGTTACGTTCTATCAACAAAAAGCCTAGCTAGTTGCTAGCTAGCTTTTCACTCTAATGGTGTGAGTCACTGTGAATTCAGCGTATAGTGTGCGGGGGGGACGGGGTTTAGATCAGTGCTGCTGCTGAGTGCTGAGATAATGCCGATCGCCATTTTTTTTTCCCCTAACCGCGCGTACAGTGGGGCGTGTCAGGCTGTCAGCAAATCACAGAGACACACACTGCAAAGTGGATTTTTGCCAGACAAGCAATGGCATGTGTCATAGGCTGTGCATGTCACATGTCCTTGCCTTATAAGACATGGCCATTTTCCATGTCGCCGCCATTATCTCTCTGCTGCGTGAGGGTGACAGTCACCGCTCCCGCTGCTGCTGTGTGCGCTATAGAGATACAGTGTAATCTAAACAGTGCTTTACGGATTAGGGACTACTGGTTATTTCAGCCCTTTTCAGGGCTGATTTACAGGCATTCATAGCCATAGCTGCTAGGCAGGTCCGTGCAAATGCTGTGTAGGGCTTTAGATAACAACATCTGGCTACCTAAGCTCAGACAATTCCTTGCTGCATTTTTTCATTAGCAGGGATAGAAAGTGAGGCTTCCTTTGCTGTCCACTGACCCACAGCACCCGTGCATTTTACCCACCTGCCCATTTTTGCAACGCTATTTTATTTCCCCAAAGAGCTGACACTTTTTGGGGCATCCTAAAAGTGTCTGGAATACTAAGTTAGTGTTCCTTTGCTGTCCACTGGCCCACAGCACCCGTGCATTCTACCCACCTGCCCATTTTTGCCACGCAATTCTAATTGCAAACTGTGCTGCCACTGTTAGGGGCATACTCCAATTGTCTGGGATACTACCTTAGTGATCCTTTGCTGCCAAGCAAGGTACACCACATGTGCATTCTACGCTCCTCTCCATTTCTGCTACGCAATTTTAATTTACAAAAGTGCTGCCACTGTTAGGGGAATACTCCAATGGTCTGGGATACTACCTTAGTGTTCCTTTGCTGCCAAGCAAGGTACACCACATGTGCAATTTTACACTCCTCTCCATTTCTGCTACGCAATTATTAACTGTAGGTAGTCCAGACAATCTGTGACGAAGGTGCAGGCGTGGATATAATGTTGCCTTCATCCAAAGGTGGTTCTCTCGATGTCTGACAGAGCTCAACACCACCAACTGTTTCCACGACCAAAACAACTGACGACCTGCCAATCACACTCCCTGTTGCGGGTAAAGAGTTGGAAGGTCAGTGAGAAAAAGCATGTGTGACTGCTGTCCCCACAGTCACAGAGAATGAAGAGCACGCAGATGCACTTGATGGGGCAGACAGTGGTTGCAAAGCTCCGCTATGCTACATTGTAGCACAGTGAACTTCCCATTGCGACTTATGCTTCATTTAAAGTCGTGTACAGGGTGGGCTCCCCAGTATAGATCAAAACCAAGCAACAGGAAAAGGACTCTAGGCAGTTGGGTTGATAAATGATTGTTTAACTTTCCCAAAACAAACAATAAGAACCATGCATAAAACTGAAAGAATAGAACAATCTATTCACAATTCCAAAAGCTTACACCCCTATGCTGCGACACTCGTAATGGCGATTTATACACCCTGCTCACCAAATTTGGACTAACCAAGGGACTGTGTAAACAGTTGCCTACTACCTGGTAATCCCTCTGCGTTGTAGGACTAATTGTGTGTGTTTGTGTGTGTGTGTGTACCTCTCACGGTAAACAATACAGACAGCACTGGAAGAATGTTGGTCTTTGGCACAGGATGCTGCTCACAGGCATTACAGTCCTCCTCACCAAACTCCAACATGACTTCCCTCACAATTGACCGAAGTGTTTCCACAGCGGCTCCTTGCTGTAACACACACCTTTAGCTTTTCCTTCTGTTCATAGACAGAATCTCCTCTGCTCTCCAAGTCCACAGCCGAAGACCGTTTTGCTATTGCTATAGTGACCAAACAGACAAAGGCGGATGCAAAAAAACAGCAGCCCCTTGTGTGTAGTCTGCAACATTGCATGCAATGAACGGCAAATAAGCATGTTGCATTGACATTGGATAAAGCTAATAAATACACCCTCATGCTATCAATTCATATCCAAGTGACACTTCATGGACGAAGTACTCAAAGTTGTGAGTTTTTGGCTTCTACTTAGAGATTGGTGACAAATCTTATAGATTACATGACTTGGGTGATCCTTTGCGATGTCAAAAACCCCAGACTAGGCAAGGCTTAGAGCCCATGCAACCTGCAGAGCCACCACGACTTCTGCTCAGAGGCACAGTTGTGGCTGAGGATTCAGTTGTTGATGTGCTTCCAGTACTTTGTCTCTGTCCAGGAAGACGCAACGTAACCTCGTCGTCAGTCGCATCCTCTTCCACCTCCTCTGCTGACCTCATCGACTGGGTGACTTTGTTTGACAGTAAGTGGGGTCTCCAACCTCATCATCACCCTGTGTGTTTTCACTCCCCTCGTCCTGAGTCCTCCGAGACAACCTCTTTCTGCCCTGACCGAATAGTAAAGTTGTCGTTCCAATCAGGTATCTGAGTCTCCTCAGCATGTTCCCCATTGTCTCCACAAGGAGGATTTACAGTTTGGGAATGAGGGTGTACATTATTCTCAGCACCTTCTTCATCGGGGCCTGGATCCGACTCACAAAGCTTCTGGGCATCAGTGCAGATTATTTCCTTGTCTGTACTCACTGCAGCTTTGGAGCAGACCTCTGATTCCCAGGCTATATTGTGACTGAACAGCTCTGCAGACTCAATCATCTCTGTTACCCCATACTCAGCAGGGCTGGTGGAAACTTTAGAGCTGTTTGGAAGCAAGTGCGATTGGGTTGACACCACAGAGGAATGGAGTATTTGGGATATTGAACTTGAGGTGGAGGAGAGGCCACTTTATGGAGCACTTGAGATCCATTGAAGCAGCTGCTGTATTGGTGCCTCATCTACATTTGGTAGCGATGGTCGTGTCCGGGAATAAAGGGATCATATCAGATTATCCACTGGAAAAAGTACACCTGTTATTTTGGCTGGTAATGGGTGTTACGAATCGGTGCCACCGTAGACGCAAGCAGCGTGCTGTGGTTCTAGTTGCGCCCAGGTGTCAGCTGCCATTTTTGGCTGTGCTTCAGGTCGTCCAGCTGACTGCTTTCTCCTCCACGTCTAAGTGTGGAGAGGTGGCTAGTGCGCATGCACAGCCACAGCCTAAGTCCAGTGTTTTGCCGAGTGAGTATGTTCAGCCTGACTGTGCCATTCCTGAGGCTAAGTCCTCAGTTCGGGCTACAGCGCATGCTCCCACACTTAGTGCAAAAAGTCTCTTTGCACAGGTACTTGGACTCCGTGCCGTGTCTAAGTCCGGTGTTGTGCCTAGAGAGCATGCTGAAGCTGATAGTCTTTTTTCTGAGACTGTTGTTCAGGCTACTGAGCATGCTCAGGCACTTAGTGCATCAGAGGCTAGGTCCGATAATTAACTCTTTGGCCCTGTCCGTGACGTGGCAGGCCCAGATAGGCCACAGGGCATCAGGTGTTATGATCCGGAACCATGGAAGACCACCACAAATCATTGGCAAAAGGTGACAAGAGCATTGGCATCTAATCTGGCCGCCATCCCCTTATTAACCATCACAACTAGAAGTAGCCGAGGGGTGAACTAACATCCTGTGCACTGCGAACCCAGCCGGAGAACTAACTATCCTAAAGGTAGGAAAGATGAATATCTCTCTGCCTCAGAAAATAGACAAGAATAGCAAGCCCCACACATTCAAAGACTGCGGTGATATAGGAAAAACACAATACACAGGTAGATGCCAGGATTAGCAAAAGGTGAGGCCCCCGCTGACTAAAATAGGAAAAGACAGGAAAGGGACTGATGGTGGCCAGAGAAAAACCCTGCAAAATACCAACTTCCTGATAGTACAAAAAGGCCCTCAGATCGCTCGATCTGAACTCCGTCCTATACCAGGTGCCCTTGTCATACCAATGAACAGAAAACAAGAATTATAACAAATTCAACAAGCCACAAACACATGGACCCAAAGGAGCTATACTCCACACAGAACTGCAGGGAGTTCAACAATCCACTGAGGGGGAAAATCCCTGGAAGGAAATAAACTGAAACCAACCACAACAAATGACAAACCCAGATAAGCAAAAGAACCAGACAATAAATAAAGAGCAAGCACTTATCTGGAGTAGATGTGGTGTAAAGCAGGATTATAATGATATAACAATGGTCTGCACTTAGTTTAAAGAGGATGGCGGTGCACGTGAAAAAAGGGCGATGCCCTGAAATCATATGATAATGAATTCACTGCACTCAATTTGTAAATTTGCAAGAAGGTGAAAAATCATTTATTTAAATCAAGTGATCAAGCCACATCCAACGACGTTTCGACCTGCCTGGGTCTTAGTCAAGTCGCTGTATAGTAGGTGACTGAAGGGTGAAGGATGATGTGCACTGAAGCACTGAAGTATATGGGAAAGGTGCCTTGGAGATATATGATTTGCAAGCGCAGCAGCGCTGTTGCTATTTGAATCTCGTGTACTACGACGGGAATCCAGAATTTTTTCAACCTCATACTCCAGATCCCCTTGTACCAAAACAGGGTCAGGAGGCGCTGCTGCAGGAACTGCTGGCTCCACATGTTTCTTCAACAAGGACTTATGGAAGACATTGTGAATCTTAAATGACGCAGGCAGAGTCAAATGGAAAGATACAGGGTTAATAATCTCCGAAATCTTATAAGGTCCAATAAATCTGGGCTTAAATTTAGGAGATGGAACTCTCATAGGAATATTTTTAGAGGACAACCACACCATGTCCCCTTCTTTAAACAAACCGGGGACCAACAGTCCGAGGCCGGTTGGCAAACTTTTGGGCAGTTTCTTGGGACTGAAACAATTTATCCACTACCTGCCCCCAAATTTGCTGCATTCTATTGACCACCGAATCCACCCCCGGACAGTCAGACGCCTCAAGCTGCCCTGAGAGGAACCTAGGGTGATACCCAAAATTGCAGAAAAAGGGGGACACCAATGTGGTAAAGCTAGCTCTATTGTTAAAGGCAAATTCAGCCAAAGGCAAAAACGAAGCCCAGTCATCCTGATCCACAGAAACTAAACACCGTAAATAGGTCTCCAGGGTCTGGTTAGCCCTTTCAGTCTGACCGTTGGTCTGAGGATGAAACGCCGAGGAGAAAGACAGCTGAACACCCAATTTGGAGCAAAAAATCCTCCAAAACCTGGATACAAACTGCACTCCTCTGTCAGAAACAATCTTTTCGGGAATACCATGCAAACGAACATGTTGGAAAAACAAAGGCAACAACTCTGATGAAGACGGCAACTAAGATAGGGTAACCAAGTGGACCATCTTGGAGAATCTGTCACAGATCACCCAAATCACAGTCATTTTCTGAGAGACGGGAAGCTCTGAAATAAAATCCATAGAGATGTGCGTCCAAGGTTTCTTAGGTACAGGCAAAGGCAATAATAGCCCACTAGAACGTGAACAACAGGGCTTGGACCTAGAACAAACTCCACACGACTGCACAAAACGACGGACATCTCGGGACAGGGAAGGCCACCAAAAAGACCGTCTCACAAGATCCCGAGTACCAAAAATGCCAGGATGACCCGCCAAAACAGAGCAATAAACCTCAGAGACAACTCGGTCTCTCCATTGGTCTGGGACAAACAGTTTCCCTGTAGGACATCTCTCAGGTTTATCCCCCTGAAATGCCGCCAGTGCCAACCGCAGATCAGGCGAAATAGCCGAGAAAACTACACCATCATTCAGGATAGTAGACAGTTCGACAACCTCCAAAGAGTCAGCGCAGAAAGTCCTGGAAAAGGCATCGGCCTTAACATTCTTGGTGCCCGGCAAAAAAGAGACCACAAAATTAAACCGGGTAAAAAACAAAGCCCACCTGGCCTGCCGAGGATTCAACCTCTTGGCCGATTCCAGATAGATGAGATTCTTGTGGTCCGTAAGCACCACAACTTGATGCCTAGCCCCCTCCAACCAATGCCTCCACTCTTCAAATGCCCACTTCATAGCCAATAATTCCTGGTTCCCCACATCAGTAGGAGCAAACTTCTGAGAGAAAAAGGCACAGGGCTTAAGTTTACCCGAAGTAGAGTCTCGTTGAGACAGAACAGCACCTGCTCCGATCTCTGAGGTATCGATCTCAACTTGAAATGGGCGAGACACATCAGGTTGCTGCAGAACTGGGGCAGAAGTGAATCACCTTTTAAGCTCCTGGAAGGCCACAATAGCCTCAGGGGTCCAATGCTCCGCATCAGCTCCCTTCTTTGTCAAATCCGTCAGAGGTTTGACAATGGCAGAAAAATTGGCTATAAATTTACGGTAAAAATTAGCAAACCCCAAAAACCGCTGCAGGGATTTTAGAGAAGTCGGTTGCACCCAGTCGTAAATAGCCTGAACCTTAACCGGGTCCATTTCGATAGCGGAGGGAGACAGGATGAAGCCCAAAAAGGAAATCATTTGCACCCCAAAGAGGCACTTTGACCCCTTAACGTACAGTATATTATCTTTAAGTATCTGAAAAACATCTCGTACTTGCCCAACATGAGAGTCCCAATCATCAGAAAAAATCAAGATGTCATCCAAATACACAATCACAAATTTACCAATAAGGTCCCGAAAAATATCATTCATGAAGGCTTGGAAGACGGAGGGTGCATTAGTGAGCCCAAAAGGCATCACTAGGTACTCAAAATGCCCCTCAGGAGTATTAAAAGCCGTCTTCCATTCATCACCCTCCTTAATACGGATGAGATTATACGCACCCTTGAGATCCAGTTTCGTAAACCATTTGGCACTCTTCACTCTAGAGAACAGATCAGACATCAGAGGCAAAGGGTACTGATATTTAACCGTAATTTTATTAAGAAGACGGTAATCAATACAAGGCCTCAACAAACCATCTTTCTTAGCAACAAAGAAGAAACCGGCACCCAAAGGAGAAGATGAGGGCCGAATGTGCCCCTTCTCCAATGATTCCCTGATGTATGACCACATGGCATCATGTTCGGGCACAGACAAGTTGAAAATCCGCCCCTTGGGAAATTTACAACCGGGCACCAACTCAATGACACAGTCACAGTCCCGGTGTGGGGGCAGAGAATCAGATTCCTGGTCATTAAATACATCACGGAAATCAGACAAGAAGGCCGGAACATCAACTGCCTGAGCAGACGTGGAGGACACGGAAAGGTCCTGATGCACACTTTGACAACCCCAACTAGCTACCAACAAGGATCTCCAGTCAAGAACCGGATTATGGGTCTGCAACCACGGAAATCCCAGTACCAAGGTATCCTGTAGATTATGCAATACTAAAAATGTACAAGTTTCCTGATGCGCTGGTGCAACTCTCATAGGCACCTGGGACCAAACTTGGGGTTTATGTTCTGCCAAAGGGGTAGCATCAATGCCCCTTAAAGGAATGGGAGTTTGCAAAGGAACCATGGGGAAACCACAATCCCTAGCAAACCCAAAATCCATCAAATTAAGCGCTGCCCCTGAGTCCACAAAGGCAAATGCAGAAAAAGAAGACAATGAGCAAATCAATGTGACAGACAAAAGAAACTTTGGTTGCAAAGAACCCACAGTAACAGAAGTAGCCAATCTCCTTTCACGTTTAGGGCAGACAGAGATGTTATGAGAAGCGTCTCCACAATAGAAGCACAATCTATTCTTCCGTCTGAACCCCTGCCGACTAGCATTAGAAAGGACCCTATCACTCTCCATAGGCTCCAAAGGCTGTTCCACAGGCATAAAACCAGCAGGTATCTTACTGCGCTCACGTAAACGCCTATCAATCTGAATGGCCAAGGTCATAGAGGCATCAAGACCAGAAGGGACGGGAAATCCTACCATTACATCCTTCACAGCATCAGCAATACCCTTGCGAAAAAGAGCCGCAAGCGCATCATCATTCCATTTGGTAAGGACCGCCCACTTTCGAAATTTCTGACAAAACGTTTCTGCAGAATCCAAACCCTGAGTTAAGGACAACAAGACCTTTTCTGCTTGGTCCACAATGTTGGGTACAAATAGGAATAACGTTTGGAACACCATTCTAAGTCCGAACTGGGTGCAAAAACCTAAAAAACCATCACTATGGGGAGATAAGGTATGCACACCAGTGACTATGTAAGGGGAATACATGAAATAGCAGAAACTGCTGTGTGAATACTGACTTGAAAAATCCAATAGCTATATGCAAGAGTGAAAATGTGAAAAATGGAATCTGCATTACCGCCATGAACATATGAATCAAGAGAAATTTAGCTACTGAATTGATCAATGCAATAGAGCCCCAACACTACGCCAAAGTATTTCTCTACGTTGGGGTCCCTAGCTTGTGTGTGTCCTCTCATGCAGTTAAAAAACTTACCGTGTATGGGAAGCTGAGACCCAGGCTATTTATGCGTATGATATGGATTGGCAATAGGTGTGGTTGGGGAGGGTTCACAAACGAAGAAATACTAACAAATAGGAATAACGTTTGGAACACCATTCTAAGTCCGAACTGGGTGCAAAAACCTAAAAAAAACATCACTATGGGGAGATAAGGTATGCACACCAGTGACTATGTAAGGGGAATACATGAAATAGCAGAAACTGCTGTGTGAATGCTGACTTGAAAAATCCAATAGCTATATGCAAGAGTGAAAATGTGAAAAATGGAATCTGCATTACTGCCATGAACATATGAATCAAGAGAAATTTAGCTACTGAATTGATCAATGCAATAGAGCCCCAACACTACGCCAAAGTATTTCTCTACGTTGGGGTCCCTAGCTTGTGTGTGTCCTCTCATGCAGTTAAAAAACTTACCGTGTATGGGAAGCTGAGACCCAGGCTATTTATGCGTATGATATGGATTGGCAATAGGTGTGGTTGGGGAGGGTTCACAAACGAAAAAATACATCACAATATTGGGTACAATATTGGGTACGTCATATAATAATCCCAAGGCCTGAAAAATGGAGTCCACATCATTGAGAATCGGATCATCAGACGCTAAAGAGAAGGCCCAGTCCTGAGGGTCACCACGCAGCAAGGAGATAACAATCTTAACCTGCTGTACGGGATTCCCTGAGGACTTAGGGCACAGGTCAAAAAATTATTTACAATTATTTTTGAAGCTCAAAAGTCTCGCCCTATCTCCCGAAAAAAATTCAGGATCAGAAACCTTAGGCTCTGCAAGGGGAATCTGTGCAAGATAAGACTCTATATGACGAACCTTAGCATCAAGATAAGCAACACGCTCACCCAATTCATCCATGCTAGAAAAAGAAATCTTCCACAGAGCCCAAAGAAGAAGAGGAAAAACACCAAAAAAAAAAAAATATTTTCTCAGCAGCTTTTTTTTTTTTCCCTTCTTAAGAGTACCCTTTAAATTTGTTGGCCGGATGTACTGTTATGATCCGGAACCATGGAAGACCACCACAAATCATTGGCAAAAGGTGACAAGAGCATTGGCAACTAATCTGGCCGCCATCCCCTTACTAGAAGTAGCCGAGGGGTGAACTAACATCCTGTGCACTGCGAACCCAGCCGGAGAACTAACTATCCTAAACGTAGGAAAGATGAATAACTCTCTGCCTCAGAAAATAGACAAGAATAGCAAGCCCCCCACATTCAAAGACTGCGGTGATATAGGAAAAACACAATACACAGGTAGATGACAGGATTAGCAAAAGGTGAGGCCCCCGCTGACTAAAATAGGAAAGGACAGGAAAGGGACTGATGGTGGCCAGAGAAAAACCCTGCAAAATACCAACTTCCTGATAGTACAAAAATGCCCTTAGATCGCTCGATCTGAACTCCGTCCTATACCAGGTGCCCTTGTCATACCAATGAACAGAAAACAAGAATTATAACAAATTCAACAAGTCACAAACACATGGACCCAAAGGAGCTATACTCCACACAGAACTGCAGGGTGTTCCTCAACAATCCACTTAGGGGGAAAATCCCTGGAAGGAAATAAACTGAAACCAACCACAACAAATGACAAACCCAGATAAGCAAAAGAACCAGACAATAAATAAAGAGCAAGTACTTATCTGGAGTAGATGTGGTGTAAAGCAGGATTAAGCAGGCTGGAGATACAAAGAACAACTGACATCCAGCAACAGCCTGCAATCAGACCAGGACTTAAATAAGCAGAGAGTTAGCAAAGGAAACACCCACTGCACAACACACCTGGTCCAAGTCCAAACCATTCCTGGCCACCAGAGGGAGCCTCCCAGCAGCCAAAACATAACTAACATTCACAACAATCAGGTGTCCTGATGATGTGGCCAGGCCACTCCGGGCTGGCTTGCAGAGGCCCGCCCCTATGACTTGTCACCTTATTATTGTTCGTCAGAGTGGTGAGGTGTTTGGGTTGTGGCTGCCATGAGGTCATCATTAAAGTGGCGGTTCTGAATAGGCCGCTGTTTATGCCACTGATGACGTGGCACTCTGCTTTTGGCTCCAGAAGGTGCTTTGTGGTCCACCCTGGGTTGGGGCAGACCCAGGTTATAAAAGGGGCTGGAGACAACAAGGAGGTGTGCAGTCTTCTATTATGCTCAGAAAGAGCAAACCTCCATGTGTTGAACCCATTGTGGCTTTAGGCCAGAGGTAGGCAGGGATAAGGCGTCGGTGCAGGCCACCACCACACTTGGCAACGCAGAACGGTTAAGACCAGCTCCTGTCCTACCAGTCCTGCTAGTGCAGCCCAGTGGCATTAACTGGGCTGCTGCTGCGCCTGCTGTCCACAGGTGTGCCCCCTACGCACAAGGATAGCGTACCCAATGGCCCCTGTGTTGTTAACAGGGAGTTCCTTGGCTGGGTGGGTGTGTGGACCCTGTGACGCTAACAGGGTTCCCAGTCTCTAGATCCGAGTGTCGTCTAACTCGGTTAAGGCTACTATTAGTTTCAGAGCCACCCAGCTCTGTATCCTCCACCTAACCTTCGTGTTGCCAGCATCTCTTTTTCCATCTGTGAGCACGGTGGACCCCAACTGGCGATTGGGATATATACCACCTTATCCTAATCTGCCAGTCCCCCCGTAAGAGATGGTGTTTCTTCAGCAGATGTTACTGTTGCTTAACCACCAAACCCACGGACACAAACATTTTTCTATTTTCCAACACACCTGTTCCCCTTTCCACCTGCATATGGCCTTTTGCCACTCATTTTGTATATTTACAAATTTGCAACTCTGCAGGGACACCATAGTCAACATCGTCTCAGCACAGAAGCCAGCCCTCGGTCCCTCAGATGTGGACAAGTAAAAGACCATTTCCTCCCAGCCATGACAAAGCGTTGAGATTCACTCTGTGCAGCACTGGTGTTTAGTGGAAAAGCCGAGCTAAGATTGCGTACCTGCTTCTGCTGATTCTCCTGCATACGTGCGTCCCTTTCTATGGCAGGATTTATTTTGCTAAATTTTGTCTTGTACCGGGGATCTAACAGTGTGGCAACCCACTAGTCAGCATTACTTCGAATTCGGGCAATCCAAGGGTTATGTTGTAGGTAGTGCAGCAAGAAGGCGCTCATGTGTCTTGCGCATCCAGGAGGACGAAGTCCTTGCTCTGTTGGTGGCGGAGAGGTGAGAATCATGCCTCCTTCCTCTGCCCTCTCCCCCCAACCTTGCACAACCGAAATGTGAGCAAGATCTCCCTCATATGCTCAGTCTTCCATGCTCATCAACAGTTTGTCCTCCATTTCTTACTGGGCTCCTGCACCTTCCTCAACAGTTAGGCTGATACTATGTGCCCTTATTAATCCCTCTCCCCCACCGTCCCATGCCTGCCGCCTTGGTGCTGCTGACCGTCTGGACCTTGTAGATGTTGTTATCCCTTGCGCATATGACTCCTCCTGTACTTCCTCCCATTCCTCTTGTCCCACCACCTGACTATGAATGCTGTTTAGAGTGTGCTCCAGCATGTAGATGACCGGAATTGTCATGCCGATAATGGCAACGTCAGCGCTAAACATCTTCGTCGCCATTTTTAAACTTCGAAGAAGGGTGCATAGGTCCTTGATCTGAGATCACTCTATCAGCGTGATCTGCCCCACCTCTGGATCTCTTTAGCCCAGGCTATATGTCATAACGTATTGCAGCAGGGCTTGCTAGTACTGCCACAGATGCTGCAACATGTGGAGATTCAAATTCCAGCATGTCGGCACATCACATTTCAGGCGGTGAACCGCAAGATCGAAAGGCTTCTGGAGCGATACAAGTTGTTGAGCTGCTGGGTGTGAACGGTGGAAGTGAGCACATAGCGAGCGTGCTCGCTGCAGAAGGCCATGTAGGCCGGGATGGTGGTTTAAAAATTGCTGGACAACCAGGTTCAACACGTGAGCCATACAAGGCACGTGTGTCACATTGCCCTGACAAAGGGCCACACCCAGGTTTGCATCATTGTCGCACACGGCTGTTAAGTCACCACCGGAGTCCACTCCATCAATTTGTAGTCCGATCGCCAGGTGACACCGTGTTCCTTTCGTAGATAGTGCTGATGATGGTCCCAGGAGTCGATGCCGGTGGCCGCAGGTTCTGCTCAGCCACTGGGCTGGGTTACCTTGAGATATGCAGAACCACTGGCTGACTGTAGGTGGTGGGTGTCTCACAGCTGAAGTACCATCATTCAGCTACAACCAATGGGAAGACACCACACCCTTTTTTAGGCCCATCCTGTCTGCTGACCACTGCTAGACATAGCTCTGAACCTCTGGTTCCTGTTCCGCCCAGTTCTTTTTTGTGATTTTGTGTGCTGACTACGGCTTGTTTCCTGCCTGCTGTTTATGTACCTCGTTGCCCGATCCGCTTTTGACCTTTGCTTGTTTTCTGATTAAGTCCTGGCCATCCCATTCTGTTCATGTTCCTCAATTCATGGTTTGACCCTGCCTGACTACTACTCTCTCGGACTGCAGCCTTCCACAGGTATTGATCACCTTGGGCCCTGTGTAATTCCAAATCCCTGTATAGGGGTTAAAGGGTTACAGGGTTCTGAGGGTCCTGCTTGGTGAGTGGCTTCCCTCTAGCCAATCCTTAACAGCTCGTCTGAGTGTGTGGAACCAGGCAGGCGTTACACCGTGCCCTCTGCAGAAGGCCATGTAGGCCGGGATAGAGGTTTAAAAATTGCTGGATAACCAGGTTCAACACGTGAGCCATACAAGGCACGTGTGTCACATTGTCACGGCTAAGGGCCGCACCCAGGTTTGCATCATTGTTGCACCCGGCCTTCCCTGGCTTCTGGTTGAGTGAAGACTAGAGATGAGCGAACCGGTCCCGGTTCGGCTCGAGGTCGGTTCGCCGAACGGAGGTCCCGTTCGAGTTCGGCTCGTCGAACGTTCGACGAACCGAACTCGAACTGCATAGGAAACAATGGCAGGCAATCACAAACACAGAAAAACACCTAGAAAACACCCTCAAAGGTGTCCAAAAGGTGACAAACAACTCAAACACATGGGAAAGTGACAAGGACATATACTTATGCAAAAACAAAAGAGCTGGACAAGGAAAAAGAGGAGGAGACACAGATATAGGCATGGCACGCCCTTCTAAAGTCATGTAAAACACCGCAAGGTGACTCCAAGCGGAGTCTCCCTTTTTTCCAAAAATTGGGCCCCACACACACCCACCCATTCAGTGGCAGCACTTGTGCCCCAGTTGTACACTTCACAGCTAGATTTGCATCAAGCACATTCAAAAATACGCCATTCTTATCCGTCCCCAGGATGACACCGGGGTAGGTAGCAAAGTCTTTCCTGATCCCAGCTCTGTTCATCTTGGCTTCTTTTAAAAACACAGCAAGCAAGGGTTACTCCAAGCGGAGTCTCCCTTTTTTCCAAAAATTGGGCCCCACACACACCCACCCCTTCAGTGGCAGCAGTTGTGCCCCAGTTGTACACTTCACAGCTAGATTTGCATCAAGCACATTCAAAAATACGCCATAATTAACCGTCCCCAGGATGACACCAGGGTAGGTAGCAAAGCCTTTTTTCTGAGACTGTTGTTCAGGCTACTGAGCATGCTCAGGCACTTAGTGCATCAGAGGCTAGGTCCGATAATTAACTCTTTGGCCCTGTCCGTGACGTGGCAGGCCCAGATAGGCCACAGGGCATCAGGTGTTATGATCCGGAACCATGGAAGACCACCACAAATCATTGGCAAAAGGTGACAAGAGCATTGGCATCTAATCTGGCCGCCATCCCCTTACTAACCATCACAACTAGAAGTAGCCGAGGGGTGAACTAACATCCTGTGCACTGCGAACCCAGCCGGAGAACTAACTATCCTAAAGGTAGGAAAGATGAATATCTCTCTGCCTCAGAAAATAGACAAGAATAGCAAGCCCCACACATTCAAAGACTGCGGTGATATAGGAAAAACACAATACACAGGTAGATGACAGGATTAGCAAAAGGTGAGGCCCCCGCTGACTAAAATAGGAAAAGACAGGAAAGGGACTGATGGTGGCCAGAGAAAAACCCTGCAAAATACCAACTTCCTGATAGTACAAAAAGGCCCTCAGATCGCTCGATCTGAACTCCGTCCTATACCAGGTGTCCTTGTCATACCAATGAACAGAAAACAAGAATTATAACAAATTCAACAAGCCACAAACACATGGACCCAAAGGAGCTATACTCCACACAGAACTGCAGGGAGTTCCTCAACAATCCACTGAGGGGGAAAATCCCTGGAAGGAAATAAACTGAAACCAACCACAACAAATGACAAACCCAGATAAGCAAAAGAACCAGACAATAAATAAAGAGCAAGCACTTATCTGGAGTAGATGTGGTGTAAAGCAGGATTATAATGATATAACAATGGTCTGCACTTAGTTTAAAGAGGATGGCGGTGCACGTGAAAAAAGGGCGATGCCCTGAAGTCATATGATAATGAATTCACTGCACTCAATTTGTAAATTTGCAAGAAGGTGAAAAATCATTTATTTAAATCAAGTGATCAAGCCACATCCAACGACGTTTCGACCCGCCTGGGTCTTAGTCAAGTCGCTGTATAGTAGGTGACTGAAGGGTGAAGGATGATGTGCACTGAAGCACTGAAGTATATGGGAAAGGTGCCTTGGAGATATATGATTTGCAAGCGCAGCAGCGCTGTTGCTATTTGAATCTTGTGTACTACGACGGGAATCCAGAATTTTTTCAACCTCATACTCCAGATCCCCTTGTACCAAAACAGGGTCAGGAGGCGCTGCTGCAGGAACTGCTGGCTCCACATGTTTCTTCAACAAGGACTTATGGAAGACATTGTGAATCTTAAATGACGCAGGCAGAGTCAAATGGAAAGATACAGGGTTAATAATCTCCGAAATCTTATAAGGTCCAATAAATCTGGGCTTAAATTTAGGAGATGGAACTCTCATAGGAATATTTTTAGAGGACAACCACACCATGTCCCCTACTTTAAACAAACCGGGGACCAACAGTTCGAGGCCGGTTGGCAAACTTTTGGGCAGTTTCTTGGGACTGAAACAATTTATCCACTACCTGCCCCCAAATTTGCTGCATTCTATTGACCACCGAATCCACCCCCGGACAGTCAGACGCCTCAAGCTGCCCTGAGAGGAACCTAGGGTGATACCCAAAATTGCAGAAAAAGGGGGACACCAATGTGGTAAAGCTAGCTCTATTGTTAAAGGCAAATTCAGCCAAAGGCAAAAACGAAGCCCAGTCATCCTGATCCACAGAAACTAAACACCGTAAATAGGTCTCCAGGGTCTGGTTAGCCCTTTCAGTCTGACCGTTGGTCTGAGGATGAAACGCCGAGGAGAAAGACAGCTGAACACCCAATTTGGAGCAAAAAATCCTCCAAAACCTGGATACAAACTGCACTCCTCTGTCAGAAACAATCTTTTCGGGAATACCATGCAAACGAACATGTTGGAAAAACAAAGGCAACAACTCTGATGAAGACGGCAACTAAGATAGGGTAACCAAGTGGACCATCTTGGAGAATCTGTCACAGATCACCCAAATCACAGTCATTTTCTGAGAGACGGGAAGCTCTGAAATAAAATCCATAGAGATGTGCGTCCAAGGTTTCTTAGGGACAGGCAAAGGCAATAATAGCCCACTAGAACGTGAACAACAGGGCTTGGACCTAGAACAAACTCCACATGACTGCACAAAACGACGGACATCTCGGGACAGGGAAGGCCACCAAAAAGACCGTCTCACAAGATCCCGAGTACCAAAAATGCCAGGATGACCCGCCAAAACAGAGCAATAAACCTCAGAGACAACTCGGTCTCTCCATTGGTCTGGGACAAACAGTTTCCCTGTAGGACATCTCTCAGGTTTATCCCCCTGAAATGCCGCCAGTGCCAACCGCAGATCAGGCGAAATAGCCGAGAAAACTACACCATCATTCAGGATAGTAGACGGTTCGACAACCTCCAAAGAGTCAGCGCAGAAAGTCCTGGAAAAGGCATCGGCCTTAACATTCTTGGTGCCCGGCAAAAAAGAGACCACAAAATTAAACCGGGTAAAAAACAAAGCCCACCTGGCCTGCCGAGGATTCAACCTCTTGGCCGATTCCAGATAGATGAGATTCTTGTGGTCCGTAAGCACCACAACTTGATGCCTAGCCCCCTCCAACCAATGCCTCCACTCTTCAAATGCCCACTTCATAGCCAATAATTCCTGGTTCCCCACATCAGTAGGAGCAAACTTCTGAGAGAAAAAGGCACAGGGCTTAAGTTTACCCGAAGTAGAGTCTCGTTGAGACAGAACAGCACCTGCTCCGATCTCTGAGGTATCGATCTCAACTTGAAATGGGCGAGACACATCAGGTTGCTGCAGAACTGGGGCAGAAGTGAATCACCTTTTAAGCTCCTGGAAGGCCACAATAGCCTCAGGGGTCCAATGCTCCGCATCAGCTCCCTTCTTTGTCAAATCCGTCAGAGGTTTGACAATGGCAGAAAAATTGGCTATAAATTTACGGTAAAAATTAGCAAACCCCAAAAACCGCTGCAGGGATTTTAGAGAAGTCGGTTGCACCCAGTCGTAAATAGCCTGAACCTTAACCGGGTCCATTTCGATAGCGGAGGGAGACAGGATGAAGCCCAAAAAGGAAATCATTTGCACCCCAAAGAGGCACTTTGACCCCTTAACGTACAGTATATTATCTTTAAGTATCTGAAAAACATCTCGTACTTGCCCAACATGAGAGTCCCAATCATCAGAAAAAATCAAGATGTCATCCAAATACACAATCACAAATTTACCAATAAGGTCCCGAAAAATATCATTCATGAAGGCTTGGAAGACGGAGGGTGCATTAGTGAGCCCAAAAGGCATCACTAGGTACTCAAAATGCCCCTCAGGAGTATTAAAAGCCGTCTTCCATTCATCACCCTCCTTAATACGGATGAGATTATACGCACCCTTGAGATCCAGTTTCGTAAACCATTTGGCACTCTTCACTCTAGAGAACAGATCAGACATCAGAGGCAAAGGGTACTGATATTTAACCGTAATTTTATTAAGAAGACGGTAATCAATACAAGGCCTCAACAAACCATCTTTCTTAGCAACAAAGAAGAAACCGGCACCCAAAGGAGAAGATGAGGGCCGAATGTGCCCCTTCTCCAATGATTCCCTGATGTATGACCACATGGCATCATGTTCGGGCACAGACAAGTTGAAAATCCGCCCCTTGGGAAATTTACAACCGGGCACCAACTCAATGACACAGTCACAGTCCCGGTGTGGGGGCAGAGAATCAGATTCCTGGTCATTAAATACATCACGGAAATCAGACAAGAAGGCCGGAACATCAACTGCCTGAGCAGACGTGGAGGACACGGAAAGGTCCTGATGCACACTTTGACAACCCCAACTAGCTACCAACAAGGATCTCCAGTCAAGAACCGGATTATGGGTCTGCAACCACGGAAATCCCAGTACCAAGGTATCCTGTAGATTATGCAATACTAAAAATGTACAAGTTTCCTGATGCGCTGGTGCAACTCTCATAGGCACCTGGGACCAAACTTGGGGTTTATGTTCTGCCAAAGGGGTAGCATCAATGCCCCTTAAAGGAATGGGAGTTTGCAAAGGAACCATGGGGAAACCACAATCCCTAGCAAACCCAAAATCCATCAAATTAAGCGCTGCCCCTGAGTCCACAAAGGCAAATGCAGAAAAAGAAGACAATGAGCAAATCAATGTGACAGACAAAAGAAACTTTGGTTGCAAAGAACCCACAGTAACAGAAGTAGCCAATCTCCTTTCACGTTTAGGGCAGACAGAGATGTTATGAGAAGCGTCTCCACAATAGAAGCACAATCTATTCTTCCGTCTGAACCCCTGCCAACTAGCATTAGAAAGGACCCTATCACTCTCCATAGGCTCCAAAGGCTGTTCCACAGGCATAAAACCAGCAGGTATCTTACTGTGCTCACGTAAACGCCTATCAATCTGAATGGCCAAGGTCATAGAGGCATCAAGACCAGAAGGGACGGGAAATCCTACCATTACATCCTTCACAGCATCAGCAATACCCTTGCGAAAAAGAGCCGCAAGCGCATCATCATTCCATTTGGTAAGGACCGCCCACTTTTGAAATTTCTGACAAAACGTTTCTGCAGAATCCAAACCCTGAGTTAAGGACAACAAGACCTTTTCTGCTTGGTCCACAATATTGGGTACAAATAGGAATAACGTTTGGAACACCATTCTAAGTCCGAACTGGGTGCAAAAACCTAAAAAACCATCACTATGGGGAGATAAGGTATGCACACCAGTGACTATGTAAGGGGAATACATGAAATAGCAGAAACTGCTGTGTGAATACTGACTTGAAAAATCCAATAGCTATATGCAAGAGTGAAAATGTGAAAAATGGAATCTGCATTACTGCCATGAACATATGAATCAAGAGAAATTTAGCTACTGAATTGATCAATGCAATAGAGCCCCAACACTACGCCAAAGTATTTCTCTACGTTGGGGTCCCTAGCTTGTGTGTGTCCTCTCATGCAGTTAAAAAACTTACCGTGTATGGGAAGCTGAGACCCAGGCTATTTATGCGTATGATATGGATTGGCAATAGGTGTGGTTGGGGAGGGTTCACAAACGAAGAAATACTAACAAATAGGAATAACGTTTGGAACACCATTCTAAGTCCGAACTGGGTGCAAAAACCTAAAAAAAACATCACTATGGGGAGATAAGGTATGCACACCAGTGACTATGTAAGGGGAATACATGAAATAGCAGAAACTGCTGTGTGAATGCTGACTTGAAAAATCCAATAGCTATATGCAAGAGTGAACATGTGAAAAATGGAATCTGCATTACTGCCATGAACATATGAATCAAGAGAAATTTAGCTACTGAATTGATCAATGCAATAGAGCCCCAACACTACGCCAAAGTATTTCTCTACGTTGGGGTCCCTAGCTTGTGTTTGTCCTCTCATGCAGTTAAAAAACTTACCGTGTATGGGAAGCTGAGACCCAGGCTATTTATGCGTATGATATGGATTGGCAATAGGTGTGGTTGGGGAGGGTTCACAAACGAAAAAATACATCACAATATTGGGTACAATATTGGGTACGTCATATAATAATCCCAAGGCCTGAAAAATGGAGTCCACATCATTGAGAATCGGATCATCAGACGCTAAAGAGAAGGCCCAGTCCTGAGGGTCACCACGCAGCAAGGAGATAACAATCTTAACCTGCTGTACGGGATTCCCTGAGGACTTAGGGCGCAGGTCAAAAAATTATTTACAATTATTTTTGAAGCTCAAAAATCTCGCCCTATCTCCCGAAAAAAATTCAGGAACAGAAACCTTAGGCTCTGCAAGGGGAATCTGTGCAAGATAAGACTCTATATGACGAACCTTAGCATCAAGATGAGCAACACGCTCACCCAATTCATCCATGCTAGAAAAAGAAATCTTCCACAGAACCCAAAGAAGAAGAGGAAAAACACCAAAAAAAAAAAAATATTTTCTCAGCAGCTTTTTTTTTTTTTTTTCCCTTCTTAAGAGTACCCTTTAAATTTGTTGGCCGGATGTACTGTTATGATCCGGAACCATGGAAGACCACCACAAATCATTGGCAAAAGGTGACAAGAGCATTGGCAACTAATCTGGCCGCCATCCCCTTACTAGAAGTAGCCGAGGGGTGAACTAACATCCTGTGCACTGCGAACCCAGCCGGAGAACTAACTATCCTAAACGTAGGAAAGATGAATAACTCTCTGCCTCAGAAAATAGACAAGAATAGCAAGCCCCCCACATTCAAAGACTGCGGTGATATAGGAAAAACACAATACACAGGTAGATGACAGGATTAGCAAAAGGTGAGGCCCCCGCTGACTAAAATAGGAAAGGGACTGATGGTGGCCAGAGAAAAACCCTGCAAAATACCAACTTCCTGATAGTACAAAAATGCCCTCAGATCGCTCGATCTGAACTCCGTCCTATACCAGGTGCCCTTGTCATACCAATGAACAGAAAACAAGAATTATAACAAATTCAACAAGTCACAAACACATGGACCCAAAGGAGCTATACTCCACACAGAACTGCAGGGAGTTCCTCAACAATACACTTAGGGGGAAAATCCCTGGAAGGAAATAAACTGAAACCAACCACAACAAATGACAAACCCAGATAAGCAAAAGAACCAGACAATAAATAAAGAGCAAGTACTTATCTGGAGTAGATGTGGTGTAAAGCAGGATTAAGCAGGCTGGAGATACAAAGAACAACTGACATCCGGCAACAGCCTGCAATCAGACCAGGACTTAAATAAGCAGAGAGTTAGCAAAGGAAACACCCACTGCACAACACACCTGGTCCAAGTCCAAACCATTTCTGGCCACCAGAGGGAGCCTCCCAGCAGCCAAAACATAACTAACATTCACAACAATCAGGTGTCCTGATGATGTGGCCAGGCCACTCCGGACTGGCTTGCAGAGGCCCGCCCCTATGACTTGTCACCTTATTATTGTTCGTCAGAGTGGTGAGGTGTTTGGGTTGTGGCTGCCATGAGGTCATCATTAAAGTGGCGGTTCTGAATAGGCCGCTGTTTATGCCACTGATGACGTGGCACTCTGCTTTTGGCTCCAGAAGGTGCTTTGTGGTCCACCCTGGGTTGGGGCAGACCCAGGTTATAAAAGGGGCTGGAGACAACAAGGAGGTGTGCAGTCTTCTATTATGCTCAGAAAGAGCAAACCTCCATGTGTTGAACCCATTGTGGCTTTAGGCCAGAGGTAGGCAGGGATAAGGCGTCGGTGCAGGCCACCACCACACTTGGCAACGCAGAACGGTTAAGACCAGCTCCTGTCCTACCAGTCCTGCTAGTGCAGCCCAGTGGCATTAACTGGGCTGCTGCTGCGCCTGCTGTCCACAGGTGTGCCCCCTACGCACAAGGATAGCGTACCCAATGGCCCCTGTGTTGTTAACAGGGAGTTCCTTGGCTGGGTGGGTGTGTGGACCCTGTGACGCTAACAGGGTTCCCAGTCTCTAGATCCGAGTGTCGTCTAACTCGGTTAAGGCTACTATTAGTTTCAGAGCCACCCAGCTCTGTATCCTCCACCTAACCTTCGTGTTGCCAGCATCTCCTTTTCCATCTGTGAGCACGGTTGACCCCAACTGGCGATTGGGATATATACCACCTTATCCTAATCTGCCAGTCCCCCCGTAAGAGATGGTGTTTCTTCAGCAGATGTTACTGTTGCTTAACCACCAAACCCACGGACACAAACATTTTTCTATTTTCCAACACACCTGTTCCCCTTTCCACCAGCATATGGCCTTTTGCCACTCATTTTGTATATTTACAAATTTGCAACTCTGCAGGGACACCATAGTCAACATCGTCTCAGCACAGAAGCCAGCCCTCGGTCCCTCAGATGTGGACAAGTAAAAGACCATTTCCTCCCAGCCATGACAAAGCGTTGAGATTCACTCTGTGCAGCACTGGTGTTTAGTGGAAAAGCCGAGCTAAGATTGCGTACCTGCTTCTGCTGATTCTCCTGCATACGTGCGTCCCTTTCTATGGCAGGATTTATTTTGCTAAATTTTGTCTTGTACCGGGGATCTAACAGTGTGGCAACCCACTAGTCAGCATTACTTCGAATTCGGGCAATCCAAGGGTTATGTTGTAGGTAGTGCAGCAAGAATGCGCTCATGTGTCTTGCGCATCCAGGAGGACGAAGTCCTTGCTCTGTTGGTGGCGGAGAGGTGAGAATCATGCCTCCTTCCTCTGCCCTCTCCCCCCAACCTTGCACAACCGAAATGTGAGCAAGATCTCCCTCATATGCTCAGTCTTCCATGCTCATCAACAGTTTGTCCTCCATTTCTTACTTGGCTCCTGCACCTTCCTCAACAGTTAGGCTGATACTATGTGCCCTTGTTAATCCCTCTCCCCCACCGTCCCATGCCTGCCGCCTTGGTGCTGCTGACCGTCTGGACCTTGTAGATGTTGTTATCCCTTGCGCATATGACTCCTCCTGTACTTCCTCCCATTCCTCTTGTCCCACCACCTGACTATGAATGCTGTTTAGAGTGTGCTCCAGCATGTAGATGACCGGAATTGTCATGCCGATAATGGCAACGTCAGCGCTAAACATCTTCGTCGCCATTTTTAAACTTCGAAGAAGGGTGCATAGGTCCTTGATCTGAGACCACTCTATCAGCGTGATCTGCCCCACCTCTGGATCTCTTTAGCCCAGGCTATCTGTCATAACGTATTGCAGCAGGGCTTGCTAGTGCTGCCACAGATGCTGCAACATGTGGAGATTCAAATTCCAGCGTGTCGGCACATCACATTTCAGGCGGTGAACCGCAAGATCGAAAGGCTTCTGGAGCGATACAAGTTGTTGAGCTGCTGGGTGTGAACGGTGGAAGTGAGCACATAGCGAGCGTGCTCGCTGCAGAAGGCCATGTAGGCCGGGATGGTGGTTTAAAAATTGCTGGACAACCAGGTTCAACACGTGAGCCATACAAGGCACGTGTGTCACATTGCCCTGACAAAGGGCCACACCCAGGTTTGCATCATTGTCGCACACGGCTGTTAAGTCACCACCGGAGTCCACTCCATCAATTTGTAGTCCGATCGCCAGGTGACACCGTGTTCCTTTCGTAGATAGTGCTGATGATGGTCCCAGGAGTCGATGCCGGTGGCCGCAGGTTCTGCTCAGCCACTGGGCTGGGTTACCTTGAGATATGCAGAACCACTGGCTGACTGTAGGTGGTGGGTGTCTCACAGCTGAAGTACCATCATTCAGCTACAACCAATGGGAAGACACCACACCCTTTTTTAGGCCCATCCTGTCTGCTGACCACTGCCAGACATAGCTCTGAACCTCTGGTTCCTGTTCCGCCCAGTTCTTTTTTGTGATTTTGTGTGCTGACTACGGCTTGTTTCCTGCCTGCTGTTTATGTACCTCGTTGCCCGATCCGCTTTTGACCTTTGCTTGTTTTCTGATTAAGTCCTGGCCATCCCATTCTGTTCATGTTCCTCAATTCATGGTTTGACCCTGCCTGACTACTACTCTCTCGGACTGCAGCCTTCCACAGGTATTGATCACCTTGGGCCCTGTGTAATTCCAAATCCCTGTATAGGGGTTAAAGGGTTACAGGGTTCTGAGGGTCCTGCTTGGTGAGTGGCTTCCCTCTAGCCAATCCTTAACAGCTCGTCTGAGTGTGTGGAACCAGGCAGGCGTTACACCGTGCCCTCTGCAGAAGGCCATGTAGGCCGGGATAGAGGTTTAAAAATTGCTGGATAACCAGGTTCAACACGTGAGCCATACAAGGCACGTGTGTCACATTGTCACGGCTAAGGGCCGCACCCAGGTTTGCATCATTGTTGCACCCGGCCTTCCCTGGCTTCTGGTTGAGTGAAGACTAGAGATGAGCGAACCGGTCCCGGTTCGGCTCGAGGTCGGTTCGCTGAACGGAGGTTCCGAACTCGAACTGCATAGGAAACAATGGCAGGCAATCACAAACACAGAAAAACACCTAGAAAACACCCTCAAAGGTGTCCAAAAGGTGACAAACAACTCAAACACATGGGAAAGTGACAAGGACATATACTTATGCAAAAACAAAAGAGCTGGACAAGGAAAAAGAGGAGGAGACACAGATATAGGCATGGCACGCCCTTCTAAAGTCATGTAAAACACCGCAAGGTGACTCCAAGCGGAGTCTCCCTTTTTTCCAAAAATTGGGCCCCACACACACCCACCCATTCAGTGGCAGCACTTGTGCCCCAGTTGTACACTTCACAGCTAGATTTGCATCAAGCACATTCAAAAATACGCCATAATTAACCGTCCCCAGGATGACACCAGGGCAGGTAGCAAAGTCTTTCCTGATCCCAGCTCTGTTCATCTTGGCTCCTTTTAAAAAACACAGCAAGCAAGGGTTACTCTAAGCGGAGTCTCCCTTTTTTCCAAAAATTGGGCCCCACACACACCCACCCATTCAGTGGCAGCACTTGTGCCCTAGTTGTACACTTCACAGCTAGATTTGCATCAAGCACATTCAAAAATACGCCATTCTTATCCGTCCCCAGGATGACACCGGGGTAGGTAGCAAAGTCTTTGCTGAACCATGACTTGTTCATCTTGGCTTCTTTTAAAAACAATGTAAGCAAGGGTTACTCCAAGCGGAGTCTCCCTTTTTTCAAAAAATTGGGCCACACAGACACCCACCCCATCAGTGGCAGCACTTGGGCCCTAGTTGCAAACAGGATGTTTTGATTTGCATCAAGCACATTCAAAAATACGCCATAATTAACCGTCCCCAGCATGACACCGGGGTAGGTAGATAAAGTCTTTGCTGAACCATGACTTGTTCATCTTGGCTTCTTTTAAAAACAATGTAAGCAAGGGTTACTCCAAGCGGAGTCTCCCTTTTTTTCCAAAAATTGTGCCCCACACACACCCACCCATTCAGTGGCAGCACTTGTGCCCTAGTTGTACACTTCACAGCTAGATTTGCATCAAGCACATTCAAAAATACGCCATAATTAACCGTCCCCAGGATGACACCAGGGTAGGTAGCAAAGTCTTTCCTGATCCCAGCTCTGTTCATCTTGGCTTCTTTTAAAAACAATGTAAGCAAGGGTTACTCCAAGCGGAGTCTCCCTTTTTTCAAAAAATTGGGCCACACAGACACCCACCCCATCAGTGGCAGCATTTGGGCCCTAGTTGCAAACAGGATGTTTTGATTTGCATCAAGCACATTCAAAAATACGCCATAATTAACCGTCCCCAGGATGACACCGGGGTAGGTAGCAAAGTCTTTCCTGATCCCAGCTCTGTTCATCTTGGCTTCTTTTAAAAACAATGTAAGCAAGGGTTACTCCAAGCGGAGTCTCCCTTTTTTCAAAAAATTGGGCCACACAGACACCCACCCCATCAGTGGCAGCACTTGGGCCCTAGTTGCAAACAGGATGTTTTGATTTGCATCAAGCACATTCAAAAATACGCCATAATTAACCGTCCCCAGCATGACACCGGGGTAGGTAGATAAAGTCTTTGCTGAACCATGACTTGTTCATCTTGGCTTCTTTTAAAAACAATGTAAGCAAGGATTACTCCAAGCGGAGTCTCCCTTTTTTTCCAAAAATTGTGCCCCACACACACCCACCCATTCAGTGGCAGCACTTGTGCCCTAGTTGTACACTTCACAGCTAGATTTGCATCAAGCACATTCAAAAATACGCCATAATTAACCGTCTCCAGGATGACACCAGGGTAGGTAGCAAAGTCTTTCCTGATCCCAGCTCTGTTCATCTTGGCTTCTTTTAAAAACAATGTAAGCAAGGGTTACTCCAAGCGGAGTCTCCCTTTTTTTCCAAAAATTGTGCCCCACACACACCCACCCATTCAGTGGCAGCACTTGTGCCCTAGTTGTACACTTCTCAGCTAGATTTGCATCAAGCACATTCAAAAATATGCCATAATTAACCGTCCCCAGGATGACACCAGGGTAGGTAGCAAAGTCTTTCCTGATCCCAGCTCTGTTCATCTTGGCTTCTTTTAAAAACAATGTAAGCAAGGGTTACTCCAAGCGGAGTCTCCCTTTTTTCAAAAAATTGGGCCACACAGACACCCACCCCATCAGTGGCAGCACTTGGGCCCTAGTTGCAAACAGGATGTTTTGATTTGCATCAAGCACATTCAAAAATACGCCATAATTAACCGTCCCCAGCATGACACCGGGGTAGGTAGATAAAGTCTTTGCTGAACCATGACTTGTTCATCTTGGCTTCTTTTAAAAACAATGTAAGCAAGGATTACTCCAAGCGGAGTCTCCCTTTTTTTTCCAAAAATTGTGCCCCACACACACCCACCCATTCAGTGGCAGCACTTGTGCCCTAGTTGTACACTTCACAGCTAGATTTGCATCAAGCACATTCCAAATCCACAAGCATTTACTCTCCCCAGGATGACACAGGGGTTGTAAATTCCTTCTGGATCCATGACTTGTTCATTTTGATGAACGTCAGTCTGTCCACATTGTCACTGGACAGACGCGTGCGCTTATCTGTCAGCACACACCCAGCAGCACTGAAGACACGTTCAGAGACAACGCTGGCAGCTGGACACGACAAAATCTCCAAGGCGTAAGTTGAGAGCTCTGGCCATTTTTCTAGGTTTGAAGCCCAAAAGGAGCAAGGCTCCATTTGCAAAGTCATGGCATCGATGTTCATTTGGAGATACTCCTGTATCATCCTCTCCAGCCGTTGACTATGTGTCAGACTTGTTGTCTCTGGTGGCCTTGCAAAGGAGGGTCTAAAAAAATTATGAAAAGATTCCATAAAATTGCTTTTACCAGCACCAGATACGGTCCTACTGGTACGTGTAGACTGTTGAAGATGACGAGACCGTCCCATGTTTGTCAAGTTACAACTGGGAGATTCACTCCCTGCACCTGCACGGTTGTTTGGTGGAAAAGCGGATCTAAGATCGAGTAACAGCTTCTGCTGATACTCCTGCATACGTGCGTCCCTTTCTATGGGTGGAATTATGTCACAAAATTTGGACTTGTACCGGGGATCTAATAGTGTGGCAAGCCAGTAGTCATCATCACTTCTAATTTTGACAATATGAGGGTCATATTGGAGGTAGTGCAACAAGAAGGCACTCATGTGTCTTGCGCAGCCATGCGGACCAAGTCCACGCTGTGTTTGTGGCATAGAGGTGCTAACCGTTCTTTCTTCCTCTGACATCTCCCCCCAACCTCTTTCAACTGAAATTTGACCAAGGTCTCCCTCATCTGCTGAGTCTTCCATGTCCATGGACAGTTCATCCTCCATTTCTTCATGTCCTCCTGCACCTTCCTCAACATCTCGCCTGCTACCATGCGCCCTTGTTGATCCCTGTCCCCCATGCTCCCATGCCTGGCGCCTTGGTGATGATGAACGTCTGGACCTTGGTGATGTTGTTGTGTCTTGCGCATATGAATCCTCCTGTAGTTCATCCCCTTCCTGTTGTCCCACCCCCTGACTCCGAATAGTGTTTAGCGTGTGTTCCAGCATGTAAATGACTGGAATCGTCATGCTGATAATGGCATTGTCAGCGCTAAACATATTCGTCGCCATGTCGAAACTGTGCAGAAGGGTGCATAGGTCCTTGATCTGAGACCACTCCATCAGGGTGATCTGCCCCACCTCTGCATCTCGTTGGCCCAGGCTATACGTCATGACGTATTGCACCAGGGCACGGCGGTGCTGCCACAGTCGCTGTAACATGTGGAGAGTTGAATTCCAGCGTGTCGCCACATCGCATTTCAGGCGATGAACCGGCAGGCCGAAAGACTTCTGGAGCGATGCAAGTCGCTCAGCTGCGGCGCTTGAACGGCGGAAGTGAGCAGACAGTTTTCGTGCCCTGTTCAGAAGGCCATCTAGGCCGGGATACTGTGTTAAAAATTGCTGCACGACAAGGTTCAACACGTGAGCCATACAAGGTACGTGTGTCACCTTGCCCAGGCGAAGGGCCGCACCCAGGTTTGCAGCATTGTCGCACACGGCCTTTCCAGGCTGCAGGTTGAGTGGAGACAACCATTTATTAAACTCGGACCGCAGAGCTGACCACAACTCCTCAGCTGTGTGACTCTTATTCCCAAGACATGTCAAGCTAAAGACCGCCTGATGCCGGTGCGCTCTGCTGCCAGCATAGTAATGAGGGGTGCGTGATTCCTTCTGCGCAGTGAGAACGCTGGTGGCCTGACCAGGCAGGCTTGGGGCGGAGGTGGAGGACCCAGATGAGGTGGAGGATGCAGAAGCAGTGGCGGAACTTGGACAGACAGAGGATTGACACACAAGTCGTGGGGACGGCAAGACTTGTGCAGCAGACCCTTCACCATCTATCACCATAGTTACCCAGTGCCCAGTCAGCGACATGTAACGTCCCTGTCCATGCTTACTGGTCCAAGTATCGGTGGTGAAATGCACCCGTTCACACACAGAGTTTCTCAAGGAAGCGGTGATGTTGTGTGCGACATGCTGGTGTAACACGGGCACACCTTTCTTAGAGAAGTAGTGGCGACTAGGCATCTGGTACTGGGGCACAGCGACAGACATAAGGTCTCTAAAATCCTGTGTGTCCACTAGGCGGAAAGGCAGCATTTCTGTAGCCAACAGCTTACAGAGGGATAGAGTCAACCTCTTAGCTTTGTCATGGGTCGCAGGAAATGGCCTTTTATTTGTCCACATCTGAGGGACAGAGATCTGGCTGCTGTATGTAGACGGTGTTGAGTAGGGTGTCCCTGGAAAAATGCAGGTTTGTGAGGAAAGTGCAGGCGGAGACATGATGTTGCCTTCATCCAAAGTTGGTGCTATCGATGTCTGAGAGAGCTGTACACACTCACTTGTTTCCCCTTCCAAAACAACTGACGACCTACCAAGCAAACTGCCTGTTGCGGTTACAGTGGTGGAAGTTGTGGGTGGAAAAACAGGTGTGACAGCTGTCCCCACAGTCCTAGAAGATGACGAGCGCGCGGATGCACTGGAAGGGGCAGGCGGTGGATGGTTCGCTCCGCTAGGCCGCATTGCAGCAAGGTGAGCTTCCCACCGGGACATATGATATTTATTCATGTGACGATTCATGGAAGAAGTTGTCAAACTGCTGAGGTTTTGACCTCTACTAATAGAAGCATGACAAATTTTACAGATCACATAATTTGGGCGATCTTTTGCTATGTCAAAAAAGGACCAGGCTAGGCAAGGCTTAGAGGGCATGCGACCTGTTGATCCACCCCGACTAGTGCTCAGAGGCAGAGTGGTGGCTGAGGATGCAGTTGTAGACGTGCTACCAGTACTCCGACTCTGTCCACGAAGGCGCAAGGTAACTTCGTCATCAGTTGCATCCTCCTCCACCACCTCTGTTGACCTCCTCGAGTGCCTGACTGTGGGTTGACAGTAGGTGGGATCTAGAACTTCGTCATCAATTGTTGTGTTTGCACTCCCCTCCCCCTCAGACCAAGCCTCTTCTTGCCCTGACCGAATATTTAAGTTGTCATCCCAATCGGGTATCTGAGTCTCATCTTCATCAGTATGTTCCTCATTGTCTATAACCACAGGTGTTACAGTTTGTGACAAAGGGTCAACATTATGCTCCGAAACTTGGTCCTCACGGCCTGAATCAGAGTCACAAAGGTTCTGGGCATCACTGCAGACCATTTCCTGTTCTGTACTCACTGTAGCTTGGGAGCAGACCTCTGATTCCCAGGCTATAGTGTGACTGAACAGCTCTGCAGACTCAGCCATCTCAGTTCCACCATACTGTGCAGGGCTGATGGAGACTTCAGAGCTGGGAGAAATCAAGTTTGATTGGGATGACAACTCAGAGGACTGGTGTTTTTTGGATGCGGTACTTGAAGTGGCTGAGAGGGCACTTGTTGGACCACTTGAGATCCATTCAAGCATTTTCCTTTTTTGGCCATCATCTACCTTTGTTCCTGTTGTTCGTGTCCGTAAAAAAGGGAGCACATCGGATTGTCCACGGTAAGTAGTAGACATCTTACTTTTGCTGGTAGATGGTCTATCTTCAGCAGATGATAATGGAGCTTTGCCACCTTCCCCACAGACAAAACCTTTTTTGCCTTTTCCACCACGCCTCTTCCCCTTTCCACCAGCATCTGTCATTTTGCCACTCATGTTGATTGCGACAAGATTGTGGACTGAAAATGTGGTAGTAAAAATTGAGGGGTGGTGTAGATTGCAGTGGTGGTCTAGCTTTATTAACAGCAGAATAATAAAGAATAAATATCCCTGACAATGCAACTACGGCCCTTAAACTGGCAGCAAAAATTGCTAGTATAATGGCTTAGTTATAATGAGTTGGAGTGTGCAATGCAGGCAGAGGTGCTGCAAATGTCTTTGCACTAGTGTGACTAGACAAATGTCCAATAGCCACGTTTAGGATGCCACTAGGTACACTGAGTGTTTGCTAGTATAATGGCTTAGTTATAATGAGTTGGAGTGTGCAATGCAGGCAGAGGTGCTGCAAATGTCTTTGCACTAGTGTGACTATAGCAAAGTCCAATAGCCACGTTTAGGATGCCACTAGGTACACTGAGTGTTTGCTAGTATAATGGCTTAGTTATAATGAGTTGGAGTGTGCAATGCAGGCAGAGGTGCTGCAAATGTCTTTGCACTAGTGTGACTAGACAAATGTCCAATAGCCACGTTTAGGATGCCACTAGGTACACTGAGTGTTTGCTAGTATAATGGCTTAGTTATAATGAGTTGGAGTGTGCAATGCAGGCAGAGGTGCTGCAAATGTCTTTGCACTAGTGTGACTAGACAAATGTCCAATAGCCACGTTTAGGATGCCACTAGGTACACTGAGTGTTTGCTAGTATAATGGCTTAGTTATAATGAGTTGGAGTGTGCAATGCAGGTAGAGGTGCTGCAAATGTCTTTGCACTAGTGTGACTATAGCAAAGTCCAATAGCCACGTTTAGGATGCCACTAGGTACACTGAGTGTTTGCTAGTATAATGGCTTAGTTATAATGAGTTGGAGTGTGCAATGCAGGCAGACGTGCTGCAAATGTCTTTGCACTAGTGTGACTAGACAAATGTCCAATAGCCACGTTTAGGATGCCACTAGGTACACTGAGTGTTTGCTAGTATAATGGCTTAGTTATAATGAGTTGGAGTGTGCAATGCAGGTAGAGGTGCTGCAAATGTCTTTGCACTAGTGTGACTATAGCAAAGTCCAATAGCCACGTTTAGGATACCACTAGGTACACTGAGTGTTTGCTAGTATAATGGCTTAGTTATAATGAGTTGGAGTGTGCAATGCAGGCAGAGGTGCTGCAAATGTCTTTACACTAGTGTGACTAGACAAATGTCCAATAGCCACGTTTAGGATTCCACTAGGTACACTGAGTGTTTGCTAGTATAATGGCTTAGTTATAATGAGTTGGAGTGTGCAATGCAGGTAGAGGTGCTGCAAATGTCTTTGCACTAGTGTGACTATAGCAAAGTCCAATAGCCACGTTTAGGATGCCACTAGGTACACTGAGTGTTTGCTAGTATAATGGCTTAGTTATAATGAGTTGGAGTGTGCAATGCAGGCAGAGGTGCTGCAAATGTCTTTGCACTAGTGTGACTAGACAAATGTCCAATAGCCACGTTTAGGATGCCACTAGGTACACTGAGTGTTTGCTAGTATAATGGCTTCTTAGTTATAATGAGTTGGAGTGTGCAATGCAGGCAGAGGTGCTGCAAATGTCTTTGCACTAGTGTGACTAGACAACAGTCCAATAGCCACATTTAGGATGCCACTAGGTACACTGAGTGTTTGCTAGTATAATGGCTTAGTTATATTGAGTTGGAGTGTGCAATGCAGGTAGAGGTGCTGCAAATGTCTTTGCACTAGTGTTACTATAGCAAAGTCCAATAGCCACGTTTAGGATGCCACTAGGTACACTGAGTGTTTGCTAGTATAATGGCTTAGTTATAATGAGTTGGAGTGTGCAATGCAGGCAGAGGTGCTGCAAATGTCTTTGCACTAGTGTGACTAGACAAATGTCCAATAGCCACGTTTAGGATGCCACTAGGTACACTGAGTGTTTGCTAGTATAATGGCTTAGTTATAATGAGTTGGAGTGTGCAATGGAGGCAGACGTGCTGCAAATGTCTGTGCACTAGTGGGACTATAGCAAAGTCCAATAGCCACGTTTAGGATGCCACTAGGTACACTGAGTGTTTGCTAGTATAATGGCTTAGTTATAATGAGTTGGAGTGTGCAGAGGACAGGAGGGTACAGTGCCAGGATTGTGGGGCTCTGGGTAGAGGAATGGAAGCCTGCCTTTCTATTCCCTCCTAATAGGGAAATGCAGGGAGGAAATCCCTGACCTTGGCTACACAGACGCTGTCGCTGTTTTCAGGACCTGTCACCTATGGCTCTGACCCTGCCGGTTTGAGCCCTTAAAAGGACTGCTAGAAAGTGCTCTCCCTAAGCTGTCCAGCGCTGTGTATGGAGCGCATACAGCTGTATCGGCGATAGGACTCAGGAGGACGGAGCTGCGACAGTGATGTCTGACACCAAAGACGCAGAAGAGATAATGGCGTCCTGGAGGAAAATGTCCGGTTTTATAATGCAGGGACATGTGACATGGACATCCTATCACACATGCCGTTGCTTCTCTGGCTAAAAGTCCACTTAGCTGTGTGTGTGTCTGGGATTGGCTGACATGCTGGCCCGCCCCACTAGACGCGCGCGCTTAGGGAAGGAAGACAAGGAAAAAAAAATAAAAAATGGCGAAAATAAAAAATGACCATTATAGAAACAGCAGTGATCTGAAGGCGCTGTTCACGCACACTATACACTGAAATGTCATAATAGTGTGATTCACAGAGTGACTTACACTATTACAGCGGAAACCAAGCTAGGAATTAGCTGTTTTTTTGCTGCTAGAACCGTTCTCGAACGTTTCTAGAACTATCGAGCTTTTGCAAAAAGCTCGAGTTCTAGTTCGATCTAGAACAGGCCCCAAAATCACTCGAGCCTAGAACTGGAGAACCTCGAACCGCGAACCGCGCTCAACTCTAGTGAAGACAACCATTGATGAAACTCGGTCTCACTCTCCAGAGCTTACCGTCCACAACTCCTCAGCGGTGTGAGTCACATTTCCCAGACATTTCAAAGTAGAGAGTCGACTGCCTGATGCCGTTGAGCTCTGCTGCCAGCATGGTAAGGAGGTGTGTGGGATTCCTTGTGCACAGCTACAACGCGGGTGGCCTGACCACACAGGGTTTGGGACGAGGTGGAGGACCCACACGAGGTTGAGGAGGCAGAAGCAGTGGAGGAACTTCTACATACAGAGGAAGGATTGACACACAGCTCGTGTGGACGGCAAAACTTGTACAGCAGACCCTTCTCCATCTCTCACCATAGTTACCCAGTGCCTAGTCAGCGACATGTAACTCCCCTGTCCATGCTTACTGGCCCAAGTATCTGTGGTGAAATGCACTCTGTCACACACAGAGTTTCTCAAGGAAGCGGTGATATTGTGTGCGACCTGCTGTGGTAGCGCAGGCTTTCCTTTCTTGGAGAAGGAGTGGCGACTGGGCATCGGGGAGATAAGGTATGCACACCAGTGACTATGTAAGGGGAATACATGAAATAGCAGAAACTGCTGTGTGAATACTGACTTGAAAAATCCAATAGCTATATGCAAGAGTGAAAATGTGAAAAATGGAATCTGCATTACTGCCATGAACATATGAATCAAGAGAAATTTAGCTACTGAATTGATCAATGCAATAGAGCCCCAACACTACGCCAAAGTATTTCTCTACGTTGGGGTCCCTAGCTTGTGTGTGTCCTCTCATGCAGTTAAAAAACTTACCGTGTATGGGAAGCTGAGACCCAGGCTATTTATACGTATGATATGGATTGGCAATAGGTGTGGTTGGGGAGGGTTCACAAACGAAAAAATACTAACAAATAGGAATAACGTTTGGAACACCATTCTAAGTCCGAACTGGGTGCAAAAACCTAAAAAAACATCACTATGGGGAGATAAGGTATGCACACCAGTAACTATGTAAGGGGAATACATGAAATAGCAGAAACTGCTGTGTGAATACTGACTTGAAAAATCCAATAGCTATATGCAAGAGTGAAAATGTGAAAAATGGAATCTGCATTACTGCCATGAACATATGAATCAAGAGAAATTTAGCTACTGAATTGATCAATGCAATAGAGCCCCAACACTACACCAAAGTATTTCTCTACGTTGGGGTCCCTAGCTTGTGTGAGTCCTCTCATGCAGTTAAAAAACTTACCGTGTATGGGAAGCTGAGACCCAGGCTATTTATGCGTATGATATGGATTGGCAATAGGTGTGGTTGGGGAGGGTTCACAAACGAAAAAATACTAACAAATAGGAATAACGTTTGGAACACCATTCTAAGTCCGAACTGGGTGCAAAAACCTAAAAAAAACATCACTATGGGGAGATAAGGTATGCACACCAGTGACTATGTAAGGGGAATACATGAAATAGCAGAAACTGCTGTGTGAATGCTGACTTGAAAAATCCAATAGCTATATGCAAGAGTGAAAATGTGAAAAATGGAATCTGCATTACTGCCATGAACATATGAATCAAGAGAAATTTAGCTACTGAATTGATCAATGCAATAGAGCCCCAACACTACGCCAAAGTATTTCTCTACGTTGGGGTCCCTAGCTTGTGTGTGTCCTCTCATGCAGTTAAAAAACTTACCGTGTATGGGAAGCTGAGACCCAGGCTATTTATACGTATGATATGGATTGGCAATAGGTGTGGTTGGGGAGGGTTCACAAACGAAAAAATACTAACAAATAGGAATAACGTTTGGAACACCATTCTAAGTCCGAACTGGGTGCAAAAACCTAAAAAAACATCACTATGGGGAGATAAGGTATGCACACCAGTGACTATGTAAGGGGAATACATGAAATAGCAGAAACTGCTGTGTGAATACTGACTTGAAAAATCCAATAGCTATATGCAAGAGTGAAAATGTGAAAAATGGAATCTGCATTACTGCCATGAACATATGAATCAAGAGAAATTTAGCTACTGAATTGATCAATGCAATAGAGCCCCAACACTACGCCAAAGTATTTCTCTACGTTGGGGTCCCTAGCTTGTGTGTGTCCTCTCATGCAGTTAAAAAACTTACCGTGTATGGGAAGCTGAGACCCAGGCTATTTATACGTATGATATGGTTTGGCAATAGGTGTGGTTGGGGAGGGTTCACAAACGAAAAAATACTAACAAATAGGAATAACGTTTGGAACACCATTCTAAGTCCGAACTGGGTGCAAAAACCTAAAAAAACATCACTATGGGGAGATAAGGTATGCACACCAGTAACTATGTAAAGGGAATACATGAAATAGCAGAAACTGCTGTGTGAATACTGACTTGAAAAATCCAATAGCTATATGCAAGAGTGAAAATGTGAAAAATGGAATCTGCATTACTGCCATGAACATATGAATCAAGAGAAATTTAGCTACTGAATTGATCAATGCAATAGAGCCCCAACACTACGCCAAAGTATTTCTCTACGTTGGGGTCCCTAGCTTGTGTGTGTCCTCTCATGCAGTTAAAAAACTTACCGTGTATGGGAAGCTGAGACCCAGGCTATTTATGCGTATGATATGGATTGGCAATAGGTGTGGTTGGGGAGGGTTCACAAACGAAAAAATACTAACAAATAGGAATAACGTTTGGAACACCATTCTAAGTCCGAACTGGGTGCAAAAACCTAAAAAAACCATCACTATGGGGAGATAAGGTATGCACACCAGTGACTATGTAAGGGGAATACATGAAATAGCAGAAACTGCTGTGTGAATGCTGACTAGAGTTGAGCGCGGTTCGTGGTTCGTGGTTCTCCAGTTCGCGGCTCGAGTGATTTTGGGGCATGTTCTAGATCGAACTAGAACTCGAGCTTTTTGCAAAAGCTCGATAGTTCTAGAAACGTTCGAGAACGGTTCTAGCAGCCAAAAAACAGCAAAATCCTAGCTTGGTTTCTGCTGTAATAGTGTAAGTCACTCTGTGAATCAAACTATTATCACATTTCAGTGTATAGTGTGCGTGAACAGCGCCTTCAGATCACTGCTGTTTCTATAATGGCGATCGCCATTTTTTTTTTTTTTTTCTTGTCTTCCTTCCCTAAGCGCGCGCGTCTTGTGGGGCGGGCCAGCATGTCAGCCAATCACAGACACACACACACCTAAGTGGACTTTGAGCCAGAGAAGCAACGGCATGTGTGATAGGATCTGCATGTCACATGTCCCTGCATTATAAAACCGGACATTTTCTTCACGAACGCCATTATCTGCCTTCTGCGTCTTTGGTGTCAGACATCAGTGTCGCAGCTCCGTCCTCCTGAGTCCTATAGCCGATACAGCTGTATGCGCTGCATACACAGCGTTAGACAGCTTAGGGAGAGCACATTCTAGCAGTCCTTTTAAGGGCTCAAAGCGGCAGGGTCAGAGAGCCATAAGTGACAGGTCCTGCAAACAGCAACAGCGTCTGTGTAGCCCAGGTCAGGGATTTCCTCCCTGCATTTCACCATTAGGAGGGAATAGAAAGGCAGGCTTCCATTCCTCTACCCAGAGCACCACAATCCTGCCACTGTACCCTCTTGTCCTCTGCACACTCCAACTCATTCTAAGTAAGCCATTATACTAGCAAACATTCAGTGTACCTAGTGGCATCCTATACGTGGCTATTGGACTTTGCTATAGTCCCACTAGTGCAAAGACATTTGCAGAGCACGTCTGCCTGCATTGCACACTCCAAGTTTTTTAAACTAAGCAATTTTACTAGCAAACACTCAGTGTACCTAGTGGCATCCTATACGTGGCTATTGGACTTTGCTATAGTCCCACTAGTGCAAAGACATTTGCAGAGCACGTCTGCCTGCATTGCACACTACAACTTTTTTAAACTAAGCAATTTTACTAGCAAACACTCAGTGTACCTAGTGGCATCCTATACGTGGCTATTGGACTTTGCTATAGTCCCACTAGTGCAAAGACATTTGCAGAGCACGTCTGCCTGCATTGCACACTACAACTTTTTTAAACTAAGCAATTTTACTAGCAAACACTCAGTGTACCTAGTGGCATCCTAAACGTGGCTATTGGACTTTGCTATAGTCCCACTAGTGCAAAGACATTAGCAGAGCACATCTGCCTGCATTGCACACTCCAAGTTTTTTAAACTAAGCAATTTTACTAGCAAACACTCAGTGTACCTAGTGGCATCCTATACGTGGCTATTGGACTTTGCTATAGTCCCACTAGTGCAAAGACATTTGCAGAGCACGTCTGCCTGCATTGCACACTACAACTTTTTTAAACTAAGCAATTTTACTAGCAAACACTCAGTGTACCTAGTGGCATCCTATACGTGGCTATTGGACTTTGCTATAGTCCCACTAGTGCAAAGACATTTGCAGAGCACGTCTGCCTGCATTGCACACTACAACTTTTTTAAACTAAGCAATTTTACTAGCAAACACTCAGTGTACCTAGTGGCATCCTATACGTGGCTATTGGACTTTGCTATAGTCCCACTAGTGCCAAGACATTTGCAGAGCGCATCTGCCTGCGTTGCACACTCCAACTAATTATAACGAAGCCATTATACTAGCAAACACTCAGTGTACCTAGTGGCATCCTATACGTGGCTATTGGACTTTTGTCAATTCACAGTATTGGAACGTTATTTGCAGGACATCTGCCTGCATTGCACACTCTAACTTTTTTAAACTCAGCCATTATACTAGCAAACACTCACTGTACCTAGTTGTATCCTAAACGTGGCTATTGTACTTTTGTCAATTCACAGTATTGGAACGTTATTTGCAGGACATCTGCCTGCATTGCACACTCAAACTTTTTTAAACTCAGCCATTATACTAGCAAACACTCACTGTACCTAGTTGTATCCTAAACGTGGCTATTGTACTTTTGTCAATTCACAGTATTGGAACGTTATTTGCAGGACATCTGCCTGCATTGCACACTCAAACTTTTTTAAACTCAGCCATTATACTAGCAAACACTCACTGTACCTAGTTGTATCCTAAACGTGGCTATTGTACTTTTGTCAATTCACAGTATTGGAACGTTATTTGCAGCACGTCTGCCTGCATTGCACACTCAAACTTTTTTAAACTCAGCCATTATACTAGCAAACACTCACTGTACCTAGTTGTATCCTAAACGTGGCTATTGTACTTTTGTTAATTCACAGTATTGGAACGTTATTTGCAGGACATCTGCCTGCGTTGCACACTCAAACTTTTTTAAACTCAGCCATTATACTAGCAAACACTCACTGTACCTAGTTGTATCCTAAACGTGGCTATTGTACTTTTGTCAATTCACAGTATTGGAACGTTATTTGCAGGACATCTGCCTGCATTGCACACTCAAACTTTTTTAAACTCAGCCATTATACTAGCAAACACTCACTGTACCTAGTTGTATCCTAAACGTGGCTATTGTACTTTTGTCAATTCACAGTATTGGAACGTTATTTGCAGGACATCTGCCTGCATTGCACACTCAAACTTTTTTAAACTCAGCCATTATACTAGCAAACACTCACTGTACCTAGTTGTATCCTAAACGTGGCTATTGTACTTTTGTCAATTCACAGTATTGGAACGTTATTTGCAGCACGTCTGCCTGCATTGCACACTCAAACTTTTTTAAACTCAGCCATTATACTAGCAAACACTCACTGTACCTAGTTGTATCCTAAACGTGGCTATTGTACTTTTGTCAATTCACAGTATTGGAACGTTATTTGCAGCACGTCTGCCTGCATTGCACACTCAAACTTTTTTAAACTCAGCCATTATACTAGTAAACACTCACTGTACCTAGTTGTATCCTAAACGTGGCTATTGTACTTTTGTCAATTCACAGTATTGGAACGTTATTTGCAGCACGTCTGCCTGCATTGCACACTCAAACTTTTTTAAACTCAGCCATTATACTAGCAAACACTCACTGTACCTAGTTGTATCCTAAACGTGGCTATTGTACTTTTGTCAATTCACAGTATTGGAACGTTATTTGCAGCACGTCTGCCTGCATTGCACACTCAAACTTTTTTAAACTCAGCCATTATACTAGCAAACACTCACTGTACCTAGTTGTATCCTAAACGTGGCTATTGTACTTTTGTCAATTCACAGTATTGGAACGTTATTTGCAGGACATCTGCCTGCATTGCACACTCAAACTTTTTTAAACTCAGCCATTATACTAGCAAACACTCACTGTACCTAGTTGTATCCTAAACGTGGCTATTGTACTTTTGTCAATTCACAGTATTGGAACGTTATTTGCAGCACGTCTGCCTGCATTGCACACTGAAACTTTTTTAAACTCAGCCATTATACTAGCAAACACTCACTGTACCTAGTTGTATCCTAAACGTGGCTATTGTACTTTTGTCAATTCACAGTATTGGAACGTTATTTGCAGGACATCTGCCTGCATTGCACACTCAAACTTTTTTAAACTCAGCCATTATACTAGCAAACACTCACTGTACCTAGTTGTATCCTAAACGTGGCTATTGTACTTTTGTCAATTCACAGTATTGGAACGTTATTTGCAGCACGTCTGCCTGCATTGCACACTCAAACTTTTTTAAACTCAGCCATTATACTAGCAAACACTCACTGTACCTAGTTGTATCCTAAACGTGGCTATTGTACTTTTGTCAATTCACAGTATTAGAACGTTATTTGCAGCACGTCTGCCTGCATTGCACACTCAAACTTTTTTAAACTTAGCCATTATACTAGCAAACACTCACTGTACCTAGTTGTATCCTAAACGTGGCTATTGTACTTTTGTCAATTCACAGTATTGGAACGTTATTTGCAGGACATCTGCCTGCATTGCACACTCAAACTTTTTTAAACTCAGCCATTATACTAGCAAACACTCACTGTACCTAGTTGTATCCTAAACGTGGCTATTGTACTTTTGTCAATTCACAGTATTGGAACGTTATTTGCAGGACATCTGCCTGCATTGCACACTCAAACTTTTTTAAACTCAGCCATTATACTAGCAAACACTCACTGTACCTAGTTGTATCCTAAACGTGGCTATTGTACTTTTGTCAATTCACAGTATTGGAACGTTATTTGCAGGACATCTGCCTGCATTGCACACTCAAACTTTTTTAAACTCAGCCATTATACTAGCAAACACTCACTGTACCTAGTTGTATCCTAAACGTGGCGATTGTACTTTTGTCAATTCACAGTATTGGAACGTTATTTGCAGCACGTCTGCCTGCATTGCACACTCAAACTTTTTTAAACTCAGCCATTATACTAGCAAACACTCACTGTACCTAGTTGTATCCTAAACGTGGCTATTGTACTTTTGTTAATTCACAGTATTGGAACGTTATTTGCAGGACATCTGCCTGCATTGCACACTCAAACTTTTTTAAACTCAGCCATTATACTAGCAAACACTCACTGTACCTAGTTGTATCCTAAACGTGGCTATTGTACTTTTGTCAATTCACAGTATTGGAACGTTATTTGCAGCACGTCTGCCTGCATTGCACACTCAAACTTTTTTAAACTCAGCCATTATACTAGCAAACACTCACTGTACCTAGTTGTATCCTAAACGTGGCTATTGTACTTTTGTTAATTCACAGTATTGGAACGTTATTTGCAGGACATCTGCCTGCATTGCACACTCAAACTTTTTTAAACTCAGCCATTATACTAGCAAACACTCACTGTACCTAGTTGTATCCTAAACGTGGCTATTGTACTTTTGTCAATTCACAGTATTGGAACGTTATTTGCAGCACGTCTGCCTGCATTGCACACTCAAACTTTTTTAAACTCAGCCATTATACTAGCAAACACTCACTGTACCTAGTTGTATCCTAAACGTGGCTATTGTACTTTTGTCAATTCACAGTATTGGAACGTTATTTGCAGGACATCTGCCTGCATTGCACACTCAAACGTTTTTAAACTCAGCCATTATACTAGCAAACACTCACTGTACCTAGTTGTATCCTAAACGTGGCTATTGTACTTTTGTCAATTCACAGTATTGGAACGTTATTTGCAGCACGTCTGCCTGCATTGCACACTCAAACTTTTTTAAACTCAGCCATTATACTAGCAAACACTCACTGTACCTAGTTGTATCCTAAACGTGGCTATTGTACTTTTGTCAATTCACAGTATTGGAACGTTATTTGCAGGACATCTGCCTGCATTGCACACTCAAACTTTTTTAAACTCAGCCATTATACTAGCAAACACTCACTGTACCTAGTTGTATCCTAAACGTGGCTATTGTACTTTTGTCAATTCACAGTATTGGAACGTTATTTGCAGCACGTCTGCCTGCATTGCACACTCAAACTTTTTTAAACTCAGCCATTATACTAGCAAACACTCACTGTACCTAGTTGTATCCTAAACGTGGCTATTGTACTTTTGTCAATTCACAGTATTGGAACGTTATTTGCAGGACATCTGCCTGCATTGCACACTCAAACTTTTTTAAACTCAGCCATTATACTAGCAAACACTCACTGTACCTAGTTGTATCCTAAACGTGGCTATTGTACTTTTGTCAATTCACAGTATTGGAACGTTATTTGCAGGACATCTGCCTGCATTGCACACTCAAACTTTTTTAAACTCAGCCATTATACTAGCAAACACTCACTGTACCTAGTTGTATCCTAAACGTGGCTATTGTACTTTTGTCAATTCACACTACTGCAAATCTATGTGCAGCACCTCTGCATGACAACCTCGTGCTCTGTTTTTAATAAGCTATAATGATAGCACAAAATACTGCCATTTTGTGGCATCATAGAACTGGCTGTTGTATTCCATTAGTGCCCCACTGGTGACAAGCTATTTCTAGCACCTCTACATCACACCCTCATGCACATTTTGCTACGCTAATGTTATAGCAAACTCATGGAATTCATTGCTGCATTTCATAATTCGGAGGGATAGAAAGTCAGGCTTCCTTTAGCTTTTCCTTCTGTTCATAGACAGCATCTCCAAGACAAATTTCCCCTCCACGTCTAAGTGTGGAGAGGCAGCTAGTGCGCATGCGTGTGCCGATGTACCCCAGCTGCAGCATAATTACAGTGTTTCGCCTAGTGAGTATGCTCAGCCTGACTGTGCCATTCCTGACGCTAAGTTTTCATTTCGGGATACAGCGCATGCTCCCTCACTAAGTGTGAAAAGCCTCTTTGCACAGGTGCTTGCATTCCGTGCCGGGTATAAGTCCTGTTTTGGGCATAGACACCATGCTAAAGCTGATAGTCTTTTTTCAGAGACTGTATTTCATGATACTGAGCATGCTCAGGCACTTCCTGCATCAGAGACTAGGTCCGGTAATGAACTCTTTGGCCCTGGCCCTGATGTGGGGGTCCCATATAGACCACAGGGCATCAGGTGTCCTCCCAAATGTCTTGCAGAGGCCCACACCTATGACTTGTCACCGCATTATTGATGCTCAGACGATGACTGGTGAGGTGTTTGGGTCATGGCAGCCATGAGGTCATCATTGAAGTTGCGTTTCCAAATAGGACGCTAGTTATGCCACTCATGACGTGTCACTCTACTTTTGTCTCCAGGAGGTGCATTGTGGTTCACCCTGGTTTGGGGCGGACCCAGGTTATAAAAGGGGCTGGAGCCAACCAGGAGGTGCGCAGTCTTCTATTATGCTCCGAAAGAGCACACCTCCATGTGTTGAACCCATTGCGGCTTTAGGCCAGAGGTAGGCAGGGATCGGGTGGTGGATGCAGGCCACCACCACAGTTGGTAACGCAGAACGGTTAAGACCAGCTCCTGTCCTAACAGTCCTGCTTGTGCAGCCCAGTGGCATTAACAGGCCTGCTGCTGCTGATGCGCCTGCTGTCCACAGGTGTGGCCCCTACGCACACGGTCAGCGTACTCAATGGCCCCTGTGTTGTTAACAGGGAGTTCCTGGGCTGGGTGGGCATGTGGACCCTGTGACGCTAACAGGGCTCACAGTCTCCAGATCCGAATGGCGTCTAACTCGGTTCAGGCTACTATTAGTTTCATAGCCACACAGCTCTGTATCCTCCACCAAACCTTCAAGTTGCCAACCTCTCCTTTTCCAACTGGGAGCACGGTGGACACTGACTGCTGATGGGGATATATACCTTTCTCTTTCTTTTCTTATTAATTTTCGTTATATAGCGGTCACAGATTATATACCACTTTATCCAAATCTGCCAGTCCCACTGTAACAGATGTTGTTTCTTCAGCAAATGTTACAGTTGCTTAACCACCAAATCCACGGACCAAAACTTTTTTCCCCTTTCCAACACACCTGTTCCCCTTTCCAACAGCATCTGTCCTTTTTCAACTCATTTTGGGATATGACCAAAAGTGCAACTGTGCAGGGACACCGTACTCAACGCCATCTCAGCACAGCAGCCATCCCTCGGTCCCTCCGATGTGGACAAGTAAAAGACCATTTCCTCCTATCCATGACAAAGCGTTGAGATTCACTCTGTGCAGCACTGGTGTTTAGTGGACAAGTAGATCTAAGATTGCGTACCACATTCTGCAGATACTCCTGTATACGTGCGTCTATTTCTATGGCAGGAATTAGTTCGCCAAATTTTGTCTTGTACCGGGGATCTAACAGTGTGGCAACCCAGTATTCAGGATTAGTTCAAATTCATACAATCCGAGGGTCATGTAGGTAGTGCAGCAAGAAGGCGCTCATGTGTCTTGTGCATCCAGGAGGACCAAGTCCTTGGTGTGTTGGTGGCAGAGAGGTGAGAATCGTGCATCCTTCCTCTGCCCTCTCCCCCCAACCTCGCACAACCGAAATGTGAGCAAGCTCTCACTCATCTGCTGAGTCTTCCATGCCCATCGCCAGTTCGTCCTCCATTTCTTCATGGGCTCCTGCACTTTCATCAACACTTTTTGCTGATACTATGCGCCCTTGTTAATCCCTCTCCCTCACCATGACTGCCGCATAGGTGCCGCTGACCATCTGGACCTCGTAGATCTTGTTATCCCTTCCGCATATGACTCCTCCTGTACTTCCTCCCCTTCCTCTTGTCCCAACACCTGACTCCGAATAATAATTACAGTGTGCTCCATCATGTAGATGACCAGAATTGTCACGCTGAGAATGACATTGCCAGTGCTAAACATCTTCGTCGACATTTCAAAACTGTGTAGCAGGGTGCATAGGTCCTTGATCTGACACCACTCCAGCAGCGTGATCTGCACCACCTCTGGATCAAGTTATCCCAGGCTATATGTCTTACCGTATTTCAGCAGGGCTCTGCGGTGCTGCCACACACGCTGCAACATGTGCAGATTCAAATTCCTGCGTGTCGAAACATCGCATTTACGGCGTTTAACTGCCAGACCCTAAGACTTCCGGAGTGATGAAAGTTGTTGAGCTGCTGTGTGCGCACGATGGAAGTGAGCACATAGCGAGCGTGCCCACTGCACAAGGCCATGTAGGCCGTGATGGTGTTTTAAAAATTGCTGGCGAATTCGGTTCAACACGTGAGCCCTAAAAGGCACGTGTGTCACATTGCCCTGAGGATGGCCCGCAGCCAGGTTTGCATCATTGCCGCACACGGCTGTTAAGTCACCAACGGAGTCCGCTCCGTCAATTTGTACTCCGGTCGCCAGGTGACAACGTGTTCCTTTCATGAATAGTGCTGATGATGGGAGAGTAGTCGATGCCAGCGGCGCAGGTGGACGCAGGTTATGCTCACCCACTGGGCTGCATTACCTTGACAGATGCAGAATCTCTGGCTGAATGTAGCTGGTGGGTATCTCACAGATGAAATACCATCATTCAGCTACAACCAATGGGAAGACACCACACCCTTTTTTATGCCCATCCTGTCTGCAGACCACTGCCAGACATAGCTATGAACCTCTGGTTAATTTTACCCCCAGTTCAGTTTTATGATTTTGTGTGCTTGTTACCTGACTACTTTTCCTGCTTGCTGTTTATGTACCTTGTTGGCCGATACGCATTTCACCTCTGCTTGTTTTCTGATTCTTTCCTGGCCGTCCCATTCTGTTCCTGTTCCTCAATTAATGTTTTGACCCTGCCTGACTACTATTCTCTGTAATAGCGGTGTGACTCACATTTCCCATACATTTCAAAGTAAAACTTTGACCGCCTGATGGCATTGAGCTCTGCTGCTAGCATAGTAAGGAGGTGTGTGGTAGTCCTTGTGCGCAGTTGCAAGGAAGGGTGGCCTGACCACACAGGGTTTGCGCCAAGGTAGAGGACCCACACGAGGTTGAAGAGGCAGAAGCAGTGTATTAACTTCTACATACAGAACAAGGATTGAAACAACTCGTGGGGACGGCAAGACTTGTACAGCAGACCCTTCTCCATCTCTCACCATAGTTTGCCAGTGCCCAGTCAGTGACATGTAATGACCCTGTCTATGCTTACTGGTCCAAGTATCTGTGTTGAAATGCACCCTGTCGCACACAGATTTTCTCAAGGAAGTGGTGATGTTGTGTGCGACATGCTGGTGTAGCGCGGGCATGCTTTTCTTGGAGAAGCAGTGGTGATTGGGCATCTGGTACTGGGGCACAGCGACAGACATAAGGTCTGTAAAATCCTGTGTGTCCACTACGCGTAAAGGCAGCATTTCGGTAGCCAACAGCTTACAGAGGGATAGAGTCAACCACTTAGCGTTGTCATGGGTCGCAGTAAGTGGCCTTTTATTTGACCACATCTGAGGGACAGAGATCTGGCTGCTGTCTGTAGACGGTGTTGAGTAGGGTGTCCCTGGAAAAATGCAGGTTTGTGAGAAAAGTGCAGGCGGAGACATGATGTTGCCTTCATCTTGCCTTCAGATCTGTTCATCTTGTATCATTTTTAAAAAACACAGCAAGCAAGGGTTACTCCAAGCGGAGTCTACCTTTTTTCCCCAAATTGGGCACACAGACACCCCATCAGTGGCAGGACTTGTGCCCTAGTTGCAAACAGGATGTTTTGATTTGCATCAAGCACATTCCAAATCCACAAGCATTTACTCTCCCCAGGATGACACAGGGGTAGTAAATTCCTTCTGGATCCATGACTTGTTCATTTTGATGAACGTCAGTCTGTCCACATTGTCACTGGACAGACGCGTGCGCTTATCTGTCAGCACACACCCAGCAGCACTGAAGACACGTTCAGAGACAACGCTGGCAGCTGGACACGACAAAATCTTCAAGGCGTAACTGGAGAGCTCTTGACATTTTTCTAGATTTGAAGCACAAAAGGAGCAAGGCTCCATTTGCAAAGTCATTGCATCGATGTTCATTTGGAGATACTCCTGTATCATCCTCTCCATCCGTTGACTATGTGACACACTTGATGTCTCTGGTGGCCTTGCAAAGGAGGGTCTAAAAAAATTATGAAAAGATTCCATAAAATTGCTGTTACCAGCACCAGATACGGTCCTACTGGTACGGGTAGACTGTTGAAGATGACGAGGCCATCCCATGTTTGTCAAGATACAACTGGGAGAATCACTCCCTTCACCTGCACGGTTGTTTGGTGGAAAAGCCGAGCTAAGATCGAGTAACAGCTTCTGCTGATACTCCTGCATACGTGCGTCCCTTTCTATGGGTGGAATTATGTCACAAAATTTGGACTTGTCCCGGGGATCTAATAGTGTGGCAAGCCAGTAGTCATCATCACTTCTAATTTTGACAATACGAGGGTCATGTTGGAGGTAGTGCAACAAGAAGGCACTCATGTGTCTTGCGCAGCCATGCGGACCAAGTCCACGCTGTGTTTGTGGCATAGAGGTGCTAACCGTTCTTTCTTCCTCTGTCATCTCCCCCCAACCTCTTTCAACTTAAATTTGACCAAGGTCCCCCTCATCTGCTGAGTCTTCCATGTCCATGGACAGTTCGTCCTCCATATCTTCATGTCCTCCTGCACCTTCCTCAACATCTCGCCTGCTACCATGCGCCCTTGTTGATCCCTGTCCCCCATGGTCCCATGCCTGCCGCGTTGGTGATGATGAACGTCTGGACCTTGGTGATGTTGTTGTGTCTTGCGCATATGAATCCTCCTGTAGTTCCTCCCCTTCCTGTTGTCCCACCCCCTGACTCCGAATAGTGTTTAGCGTGTGCTCCAGCATGTAAATGACTGTAATCGTCATGCTGATAATGGCATTGTCAGCGCTAAACATATTCGTCGCCATGTCGAAACTGTGCAGAAGGGTGCATAGGTCCTTGATCTGAGATCACTCCATCAGGGTGATCTGCCCCACCTCTGCATCTCGTTGGCCCAGGCTATACGTCATGACGTATTGCACCAGGGCTCTGCGGTGCTGCCACAGTCGCTGTAACATGTGGAGAGTTGAATTCCAGCGTGTCGCCACATCGCATTTCAGGCGATGAACCGGCAGGCCGAAAGACTTCTGGAGCGATGCAAGTCGCTCAGCTGCGGCGGTTGAACGGCGGAAGTGAGCACTGCAGACAGTTTCCGTGCCCTGGTCAGAAGGCCATCTAGGCCGGGATAGTGTGTTAAAAATTGCTGGACAACAAGGTTCAACACGTGAGCCATACAAGGCACGTGTGTCACCTTGCCCAGGCGAAGGGCCGCACCCAGGTTTGCAGCATTGTCGCACACGGCCTTACCAGGCTGCAGGTTGAGTGGAGACAACCATTTATTAAACTCGGACCGCAGAGCTGACCACAACTCCTCAGCTGTGTGACTCTTATTCCCAAGACATGTCAAGCTAAAGACCGCCTGATGCCGTTGCGCTCTGCTGCCAGCATAGTAATGAGGGGTGCGTCATTCCTTCTGCGCAGTGAGAACGCTGGTGGCCTGACCAGGCAGGCTTGGGGCGGAGGTGGAGGACCCAGATGAGGTGGAGGATGCAGAAGCAGTGGCGGAACTTGGACAGACAGAGGATTGACACACAAGTCGTGGGGACGGCAAGACTTGTGCAGCAGACCCTTCACCATCTATCACCATAGTTACCCAGTGCCCAGTCAGCGACATGTAACGTCCCTGTCCATGCTTACTGGTCCAAGTATCGGTGGTGAAATTCACCCGTTCACACACAGAGTTTCTCAAGGAAGCGGTGATATTGTGTGCGACATGCTGGTGTAGCGCCGGCACACCTTTCTTAGAGAAGTAGTGGCGACTAGGCATCTGGTACTGGGGCACAGCGACAGACATAAGGTCTCTAAAATCCTGTGTGTCCACTAGGCGGAAAGGCAGCATTTCTGTAGCCAACAGCTTACAGAGGGATAGAGTCAACCTCTTCGCTTTGTCATGGGTCGAAGGAAGTGGCCTTTTATTTGACCACATCTGAGGGACAGAGATCTGGCTGCTGTGTGTAGACGGTGTTGAGTAGGGTGTCCCTGGAAAAATGCAGCTTTGGGAGGAAAGTGCAGGCGGAGACATGATGTTGCCTTCATCCAAAGTTGGTGCTATCGATGTCTGAGAGAGCTGTACACACTCACTTGTTTCCCCTTCCAAACCAACTGACGACCTACCAAGCAAACTGCCTGTTGCGGTTACAGTGGTGGAAGTTGTGGGTGGAAATACAGGTGTGACAGCTGTCCCCACAGTCCTAGAAGATGACGAGCGCGCGGATGCCCTGGAAGGGGCAGGCGGTGGATGGTTGGCTCCACTAGGCCGCATTGCAGCACGGTGAGCTTCCCACCAGGCCATATGATATTTATTCATGTGACGATTCATGGAAGAAGTTGTCAAACTGCTGAGGTTTTGACCTCTACTAAGATAACCATGGCAAATGTTACAGATCACATAATTTGGCCGATCTTTTTTTATGTCAAAAAAGGACCAGGCTAGGCAAGGCTTAGAGGCCATGCGACCTGTTGATCCACCCCGAATAATGCTCAGAGGCAGAGTGGTGGCTGAGGATGCAGTTGTAGACGTGCTACCAGTGCTCCGACTGTGTCCAGGAAGGCGCCAGGTTACTTCGACGTCGGTTGCATCCTCCTCCACCGCCTCTATTGACCTCCTCGAGTGTCTGACTGTGGGTTGACAGTAGGTGGGATCTAGAACTTCATCATCAATTGTTGTGTTTGCACTCCCCTCCCCCTCAGACCGAGTTTCTTCTTGCCCTGACCGAATATTTAAGTTGTCATCCCAATCGGGTATCTGCGTCTCATCTTCATCAGTATGTTCCTCATTGCCTATAACCACAGTTGTTGGAAAGGCAGCATTTTGGTAGCCAACAGTTTGCATTTTATGAAAGTCAACCTCCAAGCCATGTCATGCCCTTCTAAAAGCATGTATAACACAGCGAGGGGACTCCAACCACAGTCTCCCTCGTTGCCACTCACTGGGCCACACACACCCCACTTGACTGGCATCGGTTGAGCCCCCTTTTGAAAAAGAAAAAGATGCTTTGCATGAAGCACTCTCAAAAATACGCATGCCTTTCCCGTCCCCTGGCTGACTCAAGGGAAGAAAAGTCCTCTGAGAGCCATGACTTGTTCATCTTGGTTCTTTTAGAAACACAGCGAGGGGACTCCAACCACAGTCTCCCTCGTTGCCACTCACTGGGCCACACACACCCCACTTGACTGGCATCGGTTGAGCCCCCTTTTGAAAAAGAAAAAGATGCTTTGCATGAAGCACTCTCAAAAATACGCGTGCCTTTCCCGTCCCCTGGCTGACTCAAGGGAAGAAAAGTCCTCTGAGAGCCATGACTTGTTCATCTTGGTTCTTTTAGAAACACAGCGAGGGGACTCCAACCACAGTCTCCCTCGTTGCCACTCACTGGGCCACACACACCCCACTTGACTGGCATCGGTTGAGCCCCCTTTTGAAAAAGAAAAAGATGCTTTGCATGAAGCACTCTCAAAAATACGCATGCCTTTCCCGTCCCCTGGCTGACTCAAGGGAAGAAAAGTCCTCTGAGAGCCATGACTTGTTCATCTTGGTTCTTTTAGAAACACAGCGAGGGGACTCCAACCACAGTCTCCCTCGTTGCCACTCACTGGGCCACACACACCCCACTTGACTGGCATCGGTTGAGCCCCCTTTTGAAAAAGAAAAAGATGCTTTGCATGAAGCACTCTCAAAAATACGCGTACCTTTCCCGTCCCCTGGCTGACCCCGGGGAAGAAAAGTCCTCTGAGAGCCATGACTTGTTCATCTTGGTTCTTTTAGAAACACAGCGAGGGGACTCCAACCACAGTCTCCCTCGTTGCCACTCACTGGGCCACACACACCCCACTTGACTGGCATCGGTTGAGCCCCCTTTTGAAAAAGAAAAAGATGCTTTGCATGAAGCACTCTCAAAAATACGCGTGCCTTTCCCGTCCCCTGGCTGACCCCGGGGAAGAAAAGTCCTCTGAGAGCCATGACTTGTTCATCTTGGTTCTTTTAGAAACACAGCGAGGGGACTCCAACCACAGTCTCCCTCGTTGCCACTCACTGGGCCACACACACCCCACTTGACTGGCATCGGTTGAGCCCCCTTTTGAAAAAGAAAAAGATGCTTTGCATGATGCACTCTCAAAAATACGCATGCCTTTCCCGTCCCCTGGCTGACTCAAGGGAAGAAAAGTCCTCTGAGAGCCATGACTTGTTCATCTTGGTTCTTTTAGAAACACAGCGAGGGGACTCCAACCACAGTCTCCCTCGTTGCCACTCACTGGGCCACACACACCCCACTTGACTGGCATCGGTTGAGCCCCCTTTTGAAAAAGAAAAAGATGCTTTGCATGAAGCACTCTCAAAAATACGCGTGCCTTTCCCGTCCCCTGGCTGACCCCGGGGAAGAAAAGTCCTCTGAGAGCCATGACTTGTTCATCTTGGTTCTTTTAGAAACACAGCGAGGGGACTCCAACCACAGTCTCCCTCGTTGCCACTCACTGGGCCACACACACCCCACTTGACTGGCATCGGTTGAGCCCCCTTTTGAAAAAGAAAAAGATGCTTTGCATGAAGCACTCTCAAAAATACGCGTGCCTTTCCCGTCCCCTGGCTGACCCCGGGGAAGAAAAGTCCTCTGAGAGCCATGACTTGTTCATCTTGGTTCTTTTAGAAACACAGCGAGGGGACTCCAACCACAGTCTCCCTCGTTGCCACTCACTGGGCCACACACACCCCACTTGACTGGCATCGGTTGAGCCCCCTTTTGAAAAAGAAAAAGATGCTTTGCATGAAGCACTCTCAAAAATACGCGTGCCTTTCCCGTCCCCTGGCTGACCCCGGGGAAGAAAAGTCCTCTGAGAGCCATGACTTGTTCATCTTGGTTCTTTTAGAAACACAGCGAGGGGACTCCAACCACAGTCTCCCTCGTTGCCACTCACTGGGCCACACACACCCCACTTGACTGGCATCGGTTGAGCCCCCTTTTGAAAAAGAAAAAGATGCTTTGCATGAAGCACTCTCAAAAATACGCGTGCCTTTCCCGTCCCCTGGCTGACCCCGGGGAAGAAAAGTCCTCTGAGAGCCATGACTTGTTCATCTTGGTTCTTTTAGAAACACAGCGAGGGGACTCCAACCACAGTCTCCCTCGTTGCCACTCACTGGGCCACACACACCCCACTTGACTGGCATCGGTTGAGCCCCCTTTTGAAAAAGAAAAAGATGCTTTGCATGAAGCACTCTCAAAAACACGCGTGCCTTTCCCGTCCCCTGGCTGACCCCGGGGAAGAAAAGTCCTCTGAGAGCCATGACTTGTTCATCTTGGTTCTTTTAGAAACACAGCGAGGGGACTCCAACCACAGTCTCCCTCGTTGCCACTCACTGGGCCACACACACCCCACTTGACTGGCATCGGTTGAGCCCCCTTTTGAAAAAGAAAAAGATGCTTTGCATGAAGCACTCTCAAAAATACGCGTGCCTTTCCCGTCCCCTGGCTGACCCAGGGGAAGAAAAGTCCTCTGAGAGCCATGTCCACATTGTCAGTGGACAGACACGTGTGCTTATCTGCCAGCAGACCCACAGCAGCACTGAAGACAGGTTCCGAGAGAACGCTGGCTGCAGGACACGACAAGATCCCCAAGACGTACGTGGCGAGCTCAGGCAATTTATCAAGATTGGAAGCCAAGAATGAGCAGGGCTCAAGTTGCACAATAATGGAATCGATGTTTCCTTGCATATACTCATATATCTGTGTGTCCTCCTCTTTTTCCTTGTCCAGCTCTTTTGTTTTCGCATGAGTATATGTCCTTGTCACTTTCCCATGTGTTGTGAGTTGTTTGTGACCTTTTGGACACCTTTGAGGGTGTTTTCTAGGTGTTTTTCTGTGTTTGTGATTGCCTGCCATTGTTTCCTATGCAGTTCGAGTTCGGTTCGTCGAACGTTCGACGAACCGAACTCGAACGGGAGGTCCGTTCGGCGAACCAACCTCGAGCCGAACCGCGACCGGTTCGCTCATCTCTAATGCTGACTTGAAAAATCCAATAGCTATATGCAAGAGTGAAAATGTGAAAAATGGAATCTGCATTACTGCCATGAACATATGAATCAAGAGAAATTTAGCTACTGAATTGATCAATGCAATAGAGCCCCAACACTACGCCAAAGTATTTCTCTACGTTGGGGTCCCTAGCTTGTGTGTGTCCTCTCATGCAGTTAAAAAACTTACCGTGTATGGGAAGCTGAGACCCAGGCTATTTATGCGTATGATATGGATTGGCAATAGGTGTGTTTGGGGAGGGTTCACAAACGAAAAAATACATCACAATATTGGGTACAATATTGGGTACGTCATATAACTCCCCTGTCCATGCTTACTGGCCCAAGTATCTGTGGTGAAATGCACTCTGTCACACACAGAGTTTCTCAAGGAAGCGGTGATGTTGTGTGCGACCTGCTGTGGTAGCGCGGGCTTTCCTTTCTTGGAGAAGGAGTGGCGACTGGGCATCGGCTCTTGGGACACTGCGATGGGCATAAGATCTCGAAAATCCTTTGTTCAAAAGGTTGGAAAGGCAGCATTTCTGTAGCCAACAGTTTGCAGATGCTGAAAGTCAACCTCTAAGGCCATGTCATGCCCTTCTAAAATCATGTAAAACACAGCAAGGGGACTCCAACCACAGTCTCCCTCGTTTCCAAAAATTGGGCCACATACACACCACTTCACTGGCATCAGTTGTCCCCCAGTTGCAATCTTAAAAAGATGCTTTGCATGAAGCACTCTCAAAAATACACCAGACTTTCGCCTCCCCTAGATGACACAGGGGTAGAAAAGTCCTCTGTGATCCATGACTTCCACATCTTGATGAACGTTAATCTGTCCACATTGTCAGTGGACAGATGCGTGCGCTTATCTGTCAGCACACACCCAGCAGCACTGAAGACACTGAGAGCACTGAGAGAACGCTTGCTGCGGGACACGTCAAGATCCCCAAGGCGTAAGTGGGGAGCTCAGGCAATTTATCCAGATTGGAAGCCTAAAATGAGCAAAGCTCAAGTTGCACAGTAATGGCATCGATGTTCACTTGCATATACTCATATATCTGTGTCTCCTCCTCTTTTTCCTCGTACAGCTGTTTTGTTTTTACATGAGTATATGTCATTGTCACTTTCCCAAATGTTTGTGGTGTCTTGGGAGTTGTTTATTACCTTTTGGACACCTTTGAAGGTGTTTTCTATGTGTTTTTATGTCTTTGTGTTTGCCTCCCATTGTTTTCAATGGGGTTCGAGAGGTTCGTCGAACGGTTTGTCGAACCGAACTCGAACGGAGCCTCCGTTCGACGAACCGAACTCGAGCCTTCAGAAGCTCACTCATCTCTATTGAAGACCTTCAAGTGTAAAAATTCCAAATAAAAGTGGGGTTCAAAACGGATACACATATATTGGCTCTAAAGTCCAACACCTTAACCACTCGGCCATCCTGGTGGTCTTTTTGCAAATTTTAACTTGTAACTGCAGCCGATTGTTGATAAAACCAGTGGTATCAGTATGAAAGTTGCTCTAACAAATTTATATAATTTCTAAGCTGCTTATCAAGAGCATTAGATAGGCCATCATTGTAATCCATACTGTTGACTGGAAATTTCATCCATCAACTTTAACCCTCCTCAGAATATAGACTTTAATTTTTGGCTATATGTTTGGAGAGGGGACCAAGAGTGATTATTGGAATAAAAATTCCACCTTGTCTTGTCAACAACACAAAGTAAAAAATCATAGTTTCTTAAGAGAATTTAACCTATCCTCAGAACATAATAGCTGACAAGTTCACCACTTTACAATATGCCAGGTTTACTCAAGCAGATTTCCCGATTCATCACAACACATGCGCACTGATCTTTTTCTTTATGGATCTAACCTTTCTAGAATACAATGTTTTATGCTTGTATCATATATCTGATTTTCTCATATTATTTTGCTAACTAATGCTTTAAAACTTATGTTGGAACTTCAGTAGGAATATTTACCTCGATACATCAACGTTGTCTTTATCCCCAAGCCATTCACATTGATTTATTTTTAAATGGCTTTTCTTTGTTTAAAGCTGGCAACTTGATGCAGTAATCGGTATCTGGAGTTCTAGAGCTTAATTTCATTATTAAACATGTAGTCATGAAATATCTAGATATAATAGCTGTACAGCTCAAACGTTTCAACTTTTTTTGAAAAATGTAAGTGCTTCAAATATAAAATTTCAACCAGGAGTGGGGCTTGAACCCACGTGGATACACATCCATTGGCTCTTAAGTCCAACGCCTTAACCACTCGGCCATCCTGGTGGTCTTCCAGCTACTTTTAGCTTGTAACTGCAGCCGATTGTTGATAAAACCAGTGCTATCATTTTAAAATTTGATCTAACAAATTTCTATATTTTATAAGTTTCTTATCAAGAGCATTAGCTGGGCCATCACTGTAATCCATACTGTTGACTGGAAATTTCATCCATCAACTTTAACCCTTCTCAGAATATAGACTTTAATTTTCGGCTATATGTTTGGAGAGATGACCAAGAGTGATTATTGGAATAAAATTCCACCTCGTTTTATCAACAACACAAAGTAAAAAATTATAGTTTCTTAAGATAATTTAACCTCTCCTCACAACATAATAGCTGACAAGTTCATCACTTTACAATATGCCAGGTTTACTCAATTACCAAATTAAAAACTTTGCCGGCTCAGTTCAAGCGATTCCATAATTTCGACCCACGATCCCTGAAATTCATAGGAATCGATGTCATCCATATGGGGATTCGTGGGGGGATGTTAAAAAGATACTTGCCCAACAAGAGACACGTTGGATTGTAAGATTGGGCACAATGTCCCTATGGGCTTGAACGAGAGCTTGAGCTTTGCATCATTCCTGTAGATGGTATCTCTCTCTGATGGCTGGCCTCCTTTGCATTTTACCCTGTTTTTCAGCTAGTGTGTTTTTATTCACACATAATTTTATTTTTATTAATTCATATTTTAATATTTTTTCACAGTTTTTACTGGTGCAATTTTTACCATGATCGGATATTGAAATTTCATCAACCCACAAGCAAACCATCTCTAGCCGCTTTTTCTATAATTGATTCGTCCATCCTGAATCCTTATGTATTAATACCTGTTTTTGTGTGCAATGATGCATGATTTTGTAAATTTTGCTACTTGATATTTCTCTCCCTTTTGCATGTGACATTGTGGATATCTGTATATAATATGATATCAGTGTTGCATTCACCACACTGTATATGTCTATGGGGTTTGTATATTCCCCAAAGTACTGTGCACATTTTTATATGTTACTTTTTGTGGTATGATTTTCATGTGCACTTTTCCAGTTCACAGCTAGGGGGAGTTCTGTGTTGTTATTATTATTATACACGTGCCCGAGTTCTCAGCGTCTCCCTGCTGCCATGGTTACGTGTCGTAACATAATGAGTGGTGCAGATGGTGACGCGTCCCCTCCCACTCCCCACGTGATATCCTGGCCGGGTTGAGATGCAGAAGGACTCATGCAGGCAGCAACTGCACATGTGCGAGCATTCACATTTTCATTGGCTAAAAGCATACCATGTGATCGTGTGGGTTGTTCACAAAAGGTCCTGTTCCTGTATCATTGATGCCACTGTGTCGCCCTGGGCAAGCCAGGGGACACAGATAACAACACACACGCACCCCACATTCCCTGCAGGTACACCAGCTAACCCATAAATCCTTGTTGCCTTCCTCCAGAGGTTGATGATGCACACCAGGGGGTGGGCCAGGCGGTTGGCTCCGCCCACCTAGGAGCTCACAACTCTGGAGGCAGGAAGTAAACCAGGCAGTCCAGCTAGGGACATGAAAGAGTGAACAGAAGATTAGCCCAGGCAGGGCTAGAGTGCAGAGGAGCTCAGAAGATTAGCCCAGGGAGGGCAAGAGTGAAGACAGAGTGAAGTCTAGCAGAGGGCTAGAGTAAACAGAGAAGTGAAAGTGGTGAAAGTAGAGAAGTGTAAAGGAGAGAAGCCAGTAAAGTGACAGAAGGAAAGAAAGCCTGAGAGCCCAGCTTTGTGTAGGGCCAGAACAGCAAGGTCAGCAGACAGCGGTGAAGATCTGCAGTGGGACTGTCTGGAGGTTGCTGGAAGGGCCGCGGAGGCTGTGTGTATCCGGGGGCCTGGAGCAGTATACAAAGGGCAGTCAGTACCAGAGCAGGGGCTTTCGGATCCCAGCAAGGCTTGGAGTCGCTGTAAATTGCTAAATCCGTTAGTGAAGGGGACGTAGATCTCCCAACAAGCAAGTCCTGATTGACGGCAAAGGTCCAACCACAACGGGGAAACACCGCCACCGCCAAGGCACCAGTTTCCCAGGGCCGGCGCCTGCGGGCAAAGTGTAGAGCTCCTCCGGCCCAGATTGCAGCCGGGGAGCGGGTAACCGGAGGGAATCCACCGATACCACAAGACATTTCAAAGGTGCAGGGAAGAGACCGTCACCGCTAACTGCAGGGAACCGCAGCACCGTGAACCGTCCGAGGGACCCGTCCAACCAGCCGTTTGTTTACCGAGAACTGTGTCGTGTTTACTGGCTGAGTGAGTACCTCAGTGCCGCAAGGCACAGCGCTGCCCCTGCGCCCCTGCACCCCACTGGGCCCCGGGATCACCAACCCCTACCCACGGAGGGGCAACACAACACCTGGCTGCTCCCATCACCATCCCCGGGATCCCCATCCAAAGCAGCGGTGGTGCAATCACCACAACCGTGGGTGGCGTCACGAACTATAACCCCAACAAACACCCCCTTTTCACTCACGGGCGAGGAGTGTCGCTCGAGACACCCCGGGATCCGGCCCACAGCTCGAGCCACCAGGAGCAACTGCCGGACCCGAGCAGAAGGGGTGAGCGCGGTGTGCGGACACCCTCCTCCCCGCCCGCGACAACTTGGCGTCACGAACAGGATCTTACCGCTCTGCCGTCAGGTAGAGGTGCGCCTTGTTACCGCCGGAGGCATCCGGCAGAAAAATTTCAGAAGCCGCCATCTTTGGCGCGAAAAGTTCCCGCTCGAGCGTCTTCTCGAGCAGTAGAGGCGCGAAGGCCAAAACCCCGCCCCGAGAGAGGAGGGGCCGAAAAGAGCTAAGGGGGACGCGATGGCGGCTGGCGGCATGTAGTCGCCGCTATAAAAGCAGGGACGCCAGGACCTTGCCAGAATACCGTTCCTGGAAGCAAACAGTGGAGATACCATGTGGATGCCGTCCCGAAACACCGTGGCCCCCGCACCGCTAACCGCAGCGTGGGTGGAGATCCAGACCGCGCAGCTACATCTAAGGCTGCAGGTCAAAATGCAGCTCCTCCTGGAGGAGTGGGAGACCGACATGGCGGACGTTTTGGCAGCCGTGCGGAGACGCGAGGAGGAAGCGGAGGAAGGGAGGGTGAGTGACCCACGCCCCTATGTCCCGGAGGGACCGGTCGCTGCGGCTGAGGGACCCGGTCCAAGCCCTCTCCCCCCGTTGCCTCCTTCGCCACCCGTCTCGGAGGCCGTGACCCCTCCACTAGGCCCGCTGCCACCGCAACCGGTAGCGATACCCAGCCCGTCCGCCCCAGCGGACCGACCTGTAGCCGGAGCCCGAAGCAAACCGGAGGCATTGCCATGGAAGGCCCCGAAGATAGTGCCAGAGACAGTCCCCGAGCAGCTTCCCGAGCCGGAGCCGATGACCCGCTCCAAGCCGAAGGCCCAACTGCGGAAAGCCCCTGTGCCCATCCCCCAAACCTCGGCTGAGGTGGCGCCGGGTTGTCGCTGCAAAGCGGCGCCCAAGGCCATGACACCGCGGGATACGCTGCCCACCTTTCTGACAGTGGGTAACGTGCTGGATGTCCCGCGGGGCTCAACCCGTGCGCCGGAGCCATACTGGGACAGGGAGCCGACCAAGCTGGGCCTGGAGATCGCGGAGAGGGAGCGAAGGAAAGCCGAGCTGGTGGCCCGAGCCATAAGGGAGAAGGAAAACCTGCGGCAAGCGACCTTCCGTGTCCGGGGCCCGTTCTACGAGGGGCAGGTGAGGCGATTCGATATCCGCCGGGGCTACGGGTTCATATACGAACCGGGCCTGGAGGCCGAGGTGTTTGTGGCTCGGCGGGATGTACATGCTCACCTGCCCGAAGAGCATCCTGGCCGCAATCTTATACCAGGGGACATGGTGCGTTACACCCGGCACTGCGGAGAGAGGGGGTGGTTTGCCCTGGACGTAAAGCTGAAGGGCAGCCCGGAGAGCAAGGTGAGCTCTGCACCCCCTCCCTCGGATGAAGCAGCAGCAGGACCGGAGTAGGGCAGCGGATGCCCGTTGCACCGTCCCCCGTTGGGACCACCACTGAGTTATTTGTTTGTTTGAAAAAGTTTGAAAGTTTTGAAAAATGAAAAATGATTTACCGAAGTTTGTCAACTGATTGTCTGCTTGATTGAACCGGCCGGAGCCGGCACCGTTGTCCCCGTGGGGACCGTTTAAAATGCATGGGAACTATCCATGGACAAGCCCGTGAACTCTGCAGGGCAACCACAAACGTTAGTGGCATGTAAATATGTTGGGTACCGTTACCGTTTCCGCAATGCCGCCTCCGGAGAGGCAGGTTGGAGGGAGGGCCCTGAGCAGAGCAGGCCAGGGCCCAGCCACCAAAGGAACCGGTGGCCACCCTCTGGAGGGCAAGGACAGATCCCGCTCGGGTAACTTGTGCTGGACTGTGGGTCAAGGGGTGCTGCCTGGGTTTTAGGGGCAGCATCAGGGCCAGGTTGCTTGGGTGGGAGAGAGCGGAAACCGTGACCGTATACCGTTGAAACGTTTAAGTAAATGTGCCTCCCGTTTTGGGAAGAGTTTTTGATTAAAAATGTATATTATTTACCGTTGATAATGTTATACCGTTTTACCTTTTCAGAAAAACAAAAAGGAAAATAAAACCGGTGTTGGACGGGCAGCCCGAGGACGGTCTGCGTTTTGCTAAGGGGGAATGTGTCGCCCTGGGCAAGCCAGGGGACACAGATAACAACACACACGCACCCCACATTCCCTGCAGGTACACCAGCTAACCCATAAATCCTTGTTGCCTTCCTCCAGAGGTTGATGATGCACACCAGGGGGTGGGCCAGGCGGTTGGCTCCGCCCACCTAGGAGCTCACAACTCTGGAGGCAGGAAGTAAACCAGGCAGTCCAGCTAGGGACATGAAAGAGTGAACAGAAGATTAGCCCAGGCAGGGCTAGAGTGCAGAGGAGCTCAGAAGATTAGCCCAGGGAGGGCAAGAGTGAAGACAGAGTGAAGTCTAGCAGAGGGCTAGAGTAAACAGAGAAGTGAAAGTGGTGAAAGTAGAGAAGTGTAAAGGAGAGAAGCCAGTAAAGTGACAGAAGGAAAGAAAGCCTGAGAGCCCAGCTTTGTGTAGGGCCAGAACAGCAAGGTCAGCAGACAGCGGTGAAGATCTGCAGTGGGACTGTCTGGAGGTTGCTGGAAGGGCCGCGGAGGCTGTGTGTATCCGGGGGCCTGGAGCAGTATACAAACGGCAGTCAGTACCAGAGCAGGGGCTTTCGGATCCCAGCAAGGCTTGGAGTCGCTGTAAATTGCTAAATCCGTTAGTGAAGGGGACGTAGATCTCCCAACAAGCAAGTCCTGATTGACGGCAAAGGTCCAACCACAACGGGGAAACACCGCCACCGCCAAGGCACCAGTTTCCCAGGGCCGGCGCCTGCGGGCAAAGTGTAGAGCTCCTCCGGCCCAGATTGCAGCCGGGGAGCGGGTAACCGGAGGGAATCCACCGATACCACAAGACATTTCAAAGGTGCAGGGAAGAGACCGTCACCGCTAACTGCAGGGAACCGCAGCACCGTGAACCGTCCGAGGCACCCGTCCAACCAGCCGTTTGTTTACCGAGAACTGTGTCGTGTTTACTGGCTGAGTGAGTACCTCAGTGCCGCAAGGCACAGCGCTGCCCCTGCGCCCCTGCACCCCACTGGGCCCCGGGATCACCAACCCCTACCCACGGAGGGGCAACACAACACCTGGCTGCTCCCATCACCATCCCCGGGATCCCCATCCAAAGCAGCGGTGGTGCAATCACCACAACCGTGGGTGGCGTCACGAACTATAACCCCAACAAACACCCCCTTTTCACTCACGGGCGAGGAGTGTCGCTCGAGACACCCCGGGATCCGGCCCACAGCTCGAGCCACCAGGAGCAACTGCCGGACCCGAGCAGAAGGGGTGAGCGCGGTGTGCGGACACCCTCCTCCCCGCCCGCGACACCACTCTTACCTCGCCGGGTTGATAAAGCTACCTGCGAAACGCGCGTCCTTAGGCTTGGTGTGAATCCCCTCCACCTGTGGGTACTGGTATACATATGACTGTTACTTGATTTGTTATATATGTGCTGCTAAAACTCTTGTCTGATCCACCACTAGGCTATGCATAGCACTTTATATGGGACAGTGTGCAATGTTTATGTAATCCCCCTGTTTCTGTGGTAATAGTAATTGTATTGCACATGACACTTTATTCCCTGTATGCTTTGTGAATATGTACTTCCTTGTAGCAATAATGTGATTTAAATAACTATATACTGAATACCTGGATACCTTTTTTGACCCCTGCTCTCCATATGCAATTTATGAGTGTTATAATATGGTATTTGCCAGCTAATAAAATATTTATTGTTATCCCTTTAACCAAAATTCTCCGTTTTTTTGTTAAATATCTAGATATAATAGCTATACAGCTCAAACATTTCAACTTTTTTTTTAAATATTTAAGTGCTTCAAATATAAAAATTTCTACCAGGAGTGGGGTTTGAACCCACGTGGATACACATCCATTGGATCTTAAGTCCAACGCCTTAACCACTCGGCCACCCTGGTGGTCTTCCAACTACTTTTAGCTTGTAATTGCAGCCGATTGTTGATAAAACCAGTGCTATCATTTTAAAATTTGCTCTAACAAATTTCTATATTTTATAAGTTTTTTATCAAGAGCATTAGATGGGCCATCATTGTAATCCATACTGTTGACTGGAAATTTCATCCATCAACTTTAACCCTCCTCAGAATATAGACTTTAATTTTTGGCTATATGTTTGGAGAGATGACCAAGAGTGATTATTGGAATAAAATTGCACCTCGTTTTGTCAACAACACAAAGTAAAAAATTATAGTTTCTTAAGATAATTTAACCTCTCCTCACAACATAATAGCTGACAAGTTCATCACTTTACAATATGCCAGGTTTACTCAAGCAGATTTACCGATTCATCACAACTAGAGATGAGCGAGGTTAGAGGTTCGCCAATTTCATGCTCGAGTGATTTTGGAGGGTGTTTGACGAACTTGAACGATTTGCTAAAAGTTCGGCAGTTCGAGTTACATTTGAGAACGGTTTGATCACCAAAAACGTGGCTTTTTACAGCTACGTGTGCAGGGATCCATCGCTGGCAGCCTGCGGTAAGCTGGTAACCAGGGTAAATATCGGGTATCCAAGCAAAGAATTTTGCTTAGTAACCCAATGTTTACCCTGGCTACATGTGCAAAAATCCCTGAAAGCCACACAGAAGCACTTTCGTGTTTTTTCGTTGGATGCTGCTGCAGTCTGTGTCCCACTCCAGCTCCAGCCCCGCGGCTGCCCGCTCAGCAGTGTCCGCAGCTGCCCGCACTGTACGTTGTCCGCAGCTGCCCACACTGCAGTGTCAGCAATGCCCACACTGTATGGTGTCCTCAGCTGCTCACACTGTAGTGACAGCAGCCGTGGGGATGACAAGCACTGCCGTCAGGAGGTTAGTGAAGTTCCTTACCTGCGGTGATGAAGTCCTGCCCTCCCGACGTCAGTGCTGTCACTGCCTTTCATGGCCACCGCTTGTCACATCTCCTCTCGCTGCTGACCCCAGACTGTCACTAGCGATGAAATCACAGGCACCTGCAATACTTGGTTGTGAAGGCAGCGGTCATTGAACTCCGTGACAGCTCTGCTATCAGGAGTGCAGCGATCACCACAGGTAATGTACCTCGCTATCCTCCTGACAGCAGCACTTGTCATGCCCTGCAGTGACCTGGTCTGACCTATTGATGTTAGCTCAGGTCACTGCATTGCTCTCCCAGCCAATATGGAAAATTCTGTTCTTCATTGACTGGGACATTGACTATGGTATGGATCATAATAGGACCCCCTTGGATTATACCAGACCTGGATTTGTTTTTCTTTCTAATAAATTGGTGAAAGAGGGAATGTTTTGGGGAGTTTTTTTCAAATGAAAATGTGTTTGTCGCCTATATTTTTTTTATTACTGACTGGGTTGGTGATGTCAGGTATCTGATAGATGCCTGACATCACAAACCCCAGGGCTTGATGCCAGGTGACATTACACATCTGGTTTTAACCCCATATATTACCCTGTTTGCCACCGCACCAGGGCATTGGGATGAGCTGGAGCGAAGCACCAGGATTGGCGCATTTAATGGATGCGCCACTTCTGGGGTCTGGGGCGGCTGTGGCCTGCTATTTTTAGGATGGGGAGAGTCCAATAACCATGGACCTCCCTAGTCTGAGAATATCAGACCCCAGCTCTCTGCTTTACCTTGGCTGGTGATCCAATTTTGGGGAGACCCCTACGTGTTTTTTTTTTTAATTATTTATTTAATTTAAAATAACAGCGTGGGGTGCCCTCAGTTTTGGATTACCAGCCAAGGTGAGGTTGCCAGCTGTGGTCTGCAGGCTGCAGCCGTCTGCTTTACCCTAACTGGCTATCAAAAATAGGGGGAACCCCACGTTATTTTTTTTTTTTAAATTTATTTATATTTTTGGCTAAATGCAAGGCTAAGCACCCCTTAGTGCCACATGAAAGGCACCAAAGGGTGCAAAATTACAAAATGCCGGAGAGTGGGACATTATGTGTCTTTCTGCCATTATAATGACAGAAAAGACTGATATGAAGTGTACAAGCACAAGAAAATCACCAGAGCGCTCTACGCTGTGAAAAGCAGTAGAAAATGGCACTGGAGTGAACATGTGACTGCCTCATGTAGGTTGAAGCTATGGATCCTGGGTAAATTTATGTATTTTCCCTCCTTCAGTTTTTTTGCAGTACGCCAAAAAATGGAAGGCACACGGATGACAAACAGATGAGGATGACATACGGACCGTATACGGAACGGAAACGGATGCCACACGGATGCATCCGTGAAAAAAAACGGACCGTTTTTTGCAAACCGTAAAAACAGATTGGTCGTGTGGATTTAGCCTTATTCTGATCTGCCGTTTATAAACAGCAGGCAGAAATAAGTGAATAGCACCTCCCAGTGTCAGAAAATCTCCAGGGTTTCAGGGGGTAGCTGAGACCCTGGAGATCATGATTCAGGCCGGTTTTTCCAGTCCCCGCTCACGTGATCACCGGTATACACCGTATACCGATGATCACGTTACAGTAAATGACAGCGCTGGTAAAAAATTATTTCTCTCCCATCTGGAATGAACAAACATGTCAGATGGGAGATAAATTTCCTCCCCGATCCCCTCCGGTCCCCCGATGTCCTCCCTCGACCCCCTCCTGGAAATACAAGATGGCCGCGCGCACAGCAGCGTGCTGGCCGCATTCACCCTACTCCTCTGAAACTCCTCCCCAGGCCCTGGCGGGTCACCCCCTATAACCTCACCGATGTTCCCCGTTGTCCCACGGTACCTTGCAGCATTGATCCCCCGCAGCCCACTGCTTCACAATAGATGCTGCCGCATGCACAGAGCGGCTGCCAGCTCAGCTTCCTGTGTTCAGACACAGTGAGTGGCAGTAACCATGCATCTGTAAGCTTCTGCAATGCCCTGCTCATGAGGTAAGGAACATAGTTGATCAGGAGAGCTATACTACATTTCCAAATGGAGGGATTTGATTTTATAGTTGCCCTGCTGAACGACTACCAAACATGAGAGTCCGTTATACACCACAAGAAAACATGTCTAAATAGCGAGCTCTGTTGTTAAGTATTCATTCAGCTGGATAACTGGACTTAAAGGGGTATTCCATCTCCAAGGTCCTATCCCCAATATATAGTAGGTGGAATAGCATTAGTATCAGCAAATACCAATATTTGGAAATGTAGAATAGTTCTCCTGATTAGGCATGCCCTTACCTCATGAGCAGGGGATTGCAGCTTTGGTAGCAACAGTTACGACATGGACTCTGCTGCTGTGGACCCGGGGAGAGTGGGTGCAGATTCATTGCACCCACACTCCTCACATGGAGGGTCTGCACTCCTAGAAAATGGGGGATACGTTCCCTGAGCATGTCCCCCCATATTCTAGAGGGTCAACAGCCGTCGTGGGACCCCCTTATTTTTTTTTTCCTTACAATAAATTGGTGAAAGAGGGAATGTTTTGGGGAGTGTTTTTTCAAATATATTGTTTTGTCTATTTTTTTTGTTAGTACTGACAGTGTGTGATGTCGGGTATCTGATAGATGCCATGACATCACAAACTGCTGGGCTTGATGTCAGGTGACCTTACAGCTAGTATCAACCCGATTTATTACCCCGTTTGCCACTGCACCAGGGCACGGGATGAGCTGGGGTGAAGCGCCAGGATTGGCGCATCTAGGGGATGCGCCACGTCTGGGGTGCCTGCGGCCTGCTAAATTTAGGCTGTGAAGGGCCAATAACTATGGACCTTCCCACCTTGAGAATACCAGACCACAGCTGTCCGCTTTACCTTGGCTGGTGATCCAATTTGAGGGGGACCCTACTTTTTTTTGTAATTATTATTATTTATAAAATAATTATAAAAAAAAAAAGCCTGGGGTGACCTCCACATTGGATCCCCAACCACGGTAAAGCTGCCAGCTGTGGTTTTCAAGCTACAGCTGTCTGCTTTACCCTAGCTTGCTATCAAAAATGGGGGGACCCAACGTCATTTTTTTTAAACTATTTTTTTAAATAAAAAAAATTAATGGGCTTCCCTGTATTTTGATTGCAAACCAAGGTAATGCCAGGCAGATGGGGGTGGCAACCCGTAGCTGTCTGCTTTATCTGCGCTGAGAATCAAAAATACCGCGGAGCGCTACGTCATTTTTTTTAATGATTTATTTTTACAGTACTGTGATGTCAGGCAATCAAAATACAAGGGAGCCCATTTTTTTTTTTGTTTAGTTATTTAAATAAATCATTAAAAAAAAATGTATGGGCTCTCGCTGCATTTTTTGTATTGCTAGCTAAGGGTAATTCAAGCAGCTACTGGCTGTTAACCCCCACTGCTTGGTGTTACCTTCACTGGCAATGGAAAATCCAGTAAGCATTTTTTATTTTTTTTGCCAAAAAACTAAAAAAAAAAATGACGTGAGCTTCGCCATATTTTTGTATGCTAGCCAGGTACAGCAGGCAGGTACAGCTGACCCCAACCCCAGCTGCCTATTTGTAACCGGCTGGGAACTAAAAATATAGGAAAGCCCTTTTTTCAATTATTTCATGAATTTCATGAAATAATTAAAAAAAAAACGACAAGGGCTTCGCCCCACTTTTGTGTCCAGCCAGGTACAACAAGGCAGCTGGGGATTGGAATCCGCAGCACAGGTTAGGCCGAGGTTTCTGGGCCCCTCTGCTGCGAATAGCAGTCAGCAGCCGCCCCAGAAAATGGTGCTTTCATAGAAGCGCCATCATCTGGCGCTGTATCCAACTCTTCCAGCAGCCCTGAAGCTGGGTGGCTTGCTCGGTAATAATGAGCTAATACTAGCTTTGTTTTACTAGCTAGTATTAAGCTAGAGATTCATAATCTCAGGCAAGTTTGACCCGGCAATTAAGAATCTCCAATAAAGGGTTTAAAAAAAAGACACCACACAGAGAAAATATACTTTAATAGAAATAAATACACAGAAACACTTAGAGACTCCATGTTTATTGCTCCCTCTCATCCCTCCACGTTCCATGGTCTTCTGTCTTCTTCTCCTTCAACCCATGCAGCTCTGCTACATCAGACAGAACTGCATGGGAGGAAGACGCTACTGCTCCCGTGCAGTCTATTCACTCAGTGAGTGAGCAGAAGCTGTGTGCTGAAAGCGGTGACGTCACCGCTGACAGGCGGGTTACCATAGCAACGGTGCTCTGATCACGTGATTCCCGGTGCCGCTATTTACCGGCTGTGACAGCTAGTCCCTGCATGTGGGCTGACTCTGTAAAGACCGCCCACATGCAGGAACGGGGAGTCGACCATATGCCAGAGCATTTCGCCAGTACACGGAGATGTTTGAACGATCACAGCGTACCGGAGAGATGCACTGACAGGACTTAGCAATGACGTCTAGCCATGTGACCAGTCTGTAGCCAATGAGATAATAGACACGTGACTGGTCACATGCTATTTTGATGTCACGATAGGTCCTATCATCAGTGCTGGTTACCGGGAGGACGCAGCAATTATCGGATGGAAAAGCGGCGGGAGACAGAGTGCAGGACACGTCGCGGGGACCTGTAAGTGTTATGGCAATGTTTATTAACTGTATGTGTACATGCATAATGTGTTTTTATGTGTTTGTGTTTGCCTCCCATTGTTTCAGGGGGGTGGCTCATCTCTAATCACAACACATGTGCACTGATCTTTTTCTTTATGGATCTAACCTTTCTAGAATACAATGTTTTATGCTTGTATCATATTTCAGATTTTCTCATATTATTTTGATAAATAATGCTTTAAAACTTATGTTGGAACTTCAGTAGGAATATTTACCTCGATACATCAACGTTGTCTTCATCCCCAAGCCATTCACATTGATTTATTTTTAAATGGCTTTTCTTTGTTTGAAGCTGGCAACTTGATGCAGGAATCGATATCTGGAGTTCTAGAGCTTAATTTCATTATTAAACATGCAGTCATGAAATATCTAGATATAATAGCTGTACAGCTCAAACATTTCAACTTTTTTTGAAACATTTAAGTGCTTCAAACATAAAATTCCTACCAGGAGTGGGGTTCGAACCCACGCGGATACACATCCAGTGGATCTTAAGTCCAACACCTTAACCACTCGGCCATCCTGGTGGTCTTCCAAACACTTTTAGCTTGTAACTGCAGTCAATTGTTGATAAAATCAGTGCTATCATTTTAAAATTTGCTCAAACCAAATTTCTATATTTTATAAGTTTCTTATCAAGAGCATTAGATGGGCCATCATTGTAATCCATACTGTTGACTGGAAATTTCATCCATCAACTTTAACCCTCCTCAGAATATAGACTTTAATTCTTAGCTATATGTTTCGAGAGATGACCAAGAGTGATTATTGGAATAAAATTCCACCACATTTTGTGAACAACACAAAGTAAAAAACTTATAGTTTCTTAAGATAATTTAACCTCTCCTCACAACATAATAGCTGACAAGTTCATCACTTTACCATATGCCAGGTTTACTCAAGCAGATTTCCAAATTCATCACAACACATGCGCACTGGTCTTTTTTTTTATGGATCTAACCTTTCTAGAATACAATGGTTTATGCTTAAAGAGGAGGGGAGCCAGCACTGCTTATGAATGGCATGCAACAATGAGAAAATAAAAAGTGTAATTATTCACAAATTCATTCCTACTGTAACAATTCAATGAGATTTTTTGCAAATGATTGATCAATGATTTGAGCCCCCCTGCCCCGTCACGGCAAATCTCTATAGGGGTTCCCTACACTATGTTATAAATTATTATCGTACCATAAGGTCTCATCATATAATGAGCAGGACCATATAAGAACACCACCTACCCGAGACATGTCTGAACCGCTCCTATGCTGCAAGGACTGACAACTGCGAATAAAGGCAGCCCAGTTGCCAGTGTGTGTGGCAGAACAACACACACCAGCACAATGTCAGAACTGGCCCTCACAGTGCCAGACCAGCAAACATGGATGAGGACGGAACAGGATCAGGCAGTTGGTGCTTATATGGTTCCTGCTCATTATATGAGATCTTATGGTACGATAATAATTTATAACATAGTATAGGGACCCCACTATAGAGATTTGCCGTGACGTGGCAGGGGGGCTCAAATCATTGATCAATCATTTGCAAAAAATCTCATTGAATTGTTACAGTAGGAATGAATTTGTAAATATTACACTTTTTATTTTTTCATTGTATACCCTGGGCTAACTTGATCCAGAGGTGGTGCAGATCACGCTGCTGGAGTGGTGTCAGATCAAGGACCTATGCACCCTTACCCAGATTACAAATGTCGACGAAGATGTTTAGCACTGGCGATGCCATTCTCAGCGTGACAATTCTGGTCATCTACATGATGAGCACACTGTAAGCATTATTCGGAGTCAGGTGTTGGGACAAGAGGAAGGGGAGGAAGTACAGGAGGAGTCATATGCGGAAGGGATAACAAGATCTCCAAGGTCCAGACGGTCAGCAGCACCTAGGCGGCAGTCATGGGACGGTGGGGGAGAGGGATTATCAAGGGCGCATAGTATCAGCAAAACTGTTGAGGAAAGTGCAGGAGCCCAGGAAAAAATGGAGGACGAACTGGCGATGGGCATGGAAGACTCAGCAGATGAGTGAGAGCTTGCTCACATTTCGGTTGTGCGAGGTTGGGGGGAGAGGGCAGAAGGAGGCACGATTCTCACCTATCCGCCACCAACACAGCAAGGACTTGGTCCTCCTGGATGCACAAGACACATGAGCGCCTTCTTGCTGCACTACCTACAACATGACCCTCGGATTGTACGAATTCGAAGTAATGTTGACTACTGGGTTGCCACACTGTTAGATCCCCGGTACAGCACAAAATTTTGCGAAATAATTCCTGCCATAGAAAGGGACGCACGTATGCAGGAGTATCTGCAGAAGGTGTTACGCAATCTTAGATCTGCTTTTCCACTAAACACCAGTGGTGCACAGAGTGAATCTCAACACTTTGTCATGGATAGGAGGAAATGTCCTTTTACTTGTCCACATCTAAGGGACCAAGGGCTGGCTGCTGTGCTCAGACGGCGTTGAGTACGGTGTTTCCCTGCAGAGTTGCACTTTTGGTCATACACAAAATGAGTTGAAAAAGGACAGATGCTGGTGGAAAGGGGAACAGGTGTGTTGGAAAGGGGAAAAAAGTTTGTGTTCATGGGTTTGGTGGTTAAGCAACAGTAACATTTGCTGAAGAAACAACATCTGTTATGGTGGGACTGGCAGATTTGGATGAGATGGTATATACTATCTTACCGCTATATAAAAAAATTAAGAAGAAAAGATAGAGAAAGGTATATATCCCCATCGCCAGTCAGTGTCCACTGTGCTCCCAAATGGAAAAGGAGAGGTTGGCAACTGGAAGGTTAGGTGGAGGATACAGAGCTGGGTGACTCTGAAACTAATAGTAGCCTAAACCGAGTTAGACGCCACTCAGATCTGGAGACTGGGAGCCCTGTTAGCGTCACAGGGTCCACACACCCACCCAGCCCAGGAACTCCCTGTTTACAACACAGGGGCAATTGGGTACTCTGTCCGTGTGCGTAGGGGACACACCTGTGGACAGCAGGCGCATCAGCAGCAGCAGGCCTGTTAATGTCACTGGGCTGCACTAGCAGGACTGGTAGGACAGGAGCTGGTCTTAACCGTTCTGCGTTACCAACTGTGGTGGCGGCTTGCACCAACGCCCTATCCCTGCCTACCTCTGGCCTAAAGCCGCAATGGGTTCAACACATGGAGGTGTGCTCTTTCGGAGCATAATAGAAAACTGCGCACCTCCTTGTTGTCTCCAGCCCCTTTTATAACCTGGGTCTGCCCCAAACCAGGGTGGACCACAATACACCTCCTGGAGACAAAAGCAGAGTGACACGACATGACTCATGAGTGGCATAACTAGCCTCCTATTCAGAACCACCACTTCAATGATGACCTCATGGCAGCAACGACCCAAACACCTCACCAGTCATCATCTGACCAACAATAATGAGGTGACAAGTCATAGGGGCGGGCCTCTGCAAGCCAGTTGGGAGTGGCCTGGCCACATCGTCAGGACACCTGATGCCCTGTGGTCCACATGTGCCCCCCACATCAGGGGCAGGGCCAAAGAGTTCCTTACCGGACCTAGCCTCTGATGCAGTAAGTGCCTGAGCATGCTCAGTAGCTTGAATTCAGTCTCCGTAGAAAGACTATCAGCTTCAGCATGCTGTCTAGGCACAACACAGGACTTAGACCTGGCACGGAGTGCAAGTACCTGTGCAAAGAGGCTTTTCGCACTAAGTGTGGGAGCATGCTCTGTAGCCCGAAATGAAGTCTTAACCTCAGGAATGGCACAGTTAGGCTGAGCATACTCACTAGGCGAAACACTGGAGTTAGGCTGCAGCTGGGGTAAATCAACACACGCATGCACACTAGCTGCCTCTCCACACTTAGACATGGAGGAGAAAGAAGCCAGCTGGACAACCCAAGGCACAGCCCTAAATGGCAGCCTAATTGGCCTAAAATAACAGCCAAAATAACAGGTGTACTTCTTCCCGTGGATAATCTGATATGATCCTTTTTTCACGGACACGACCATCGCTAACAAATGTAGATGAGGCACCAAAACAGCAGCTGCTGCAATGGATCTCAAGTGCGCCATAAAGTGGCCTCTCCTCCACCTCAAGTTCAATATCACACATACTCCATTCCACTGTGGTGTCAACCTAATCGTACTTGCTTCATAACAGCTCTCAATTTTCCTCCAGCCCTGCTGAGTATGGGGTAACAGAGATGGTTGAGTCTGCAGAGCTGTTCAGCCCCACTATAGCCTGTGAATCAGAGGTCTGCTCAAAAGCTGTAGTGAATACAGACAAAGAAGTTATTATTATTATTATTATTATTTATTATTTATTTATAGAGCACCATTGATTCCATGGTGCTGTACATGAGAAGGGGGTTACATACACAATACATATACAAGTAACAATAGACAGACTGGTACAGAAGGCCCAGCCCTTGCGGGAATACATTGTAAAGTATTTTGGTTAGGAAACAGTAGGTGGGGTGTAGGTTGGGCGGCAGCTACGCACGGTGGTGGGGTCATTGAAGGTTATAGTCATTTCTGAACAGATGAGTTTTCAGGTTCCGTTTGAAGCTTGCGAGTGTAGCAGATTATCTGACGTGTTGAGGCAGCGAGTTACAGGAAACAGGGGAAATGATCTGCACAGATGGCCAGAAGCTTTGTGAGTTGGATCCAGGCCCCAATGAAGAAGATGCTGAGCATCATGTACACCCTCATTTCCAAACCGTACATCATCCTGTTGGAGACAATGGGGAACATGATGAGGAGACTCAGATACCTGATTGTACTGACAACTTTACTTGTACTGTCAAACCAAAGTCAGCCAGTCGATGACGTCAGCAGAGGAGGTGGAGGAGGATGCTACAGACGACGAGTTTACGTTGTGTCTTCCTGGACACAGACAAAGTACTGGAAGCACGTCAACAACTGAATCCTCGGCCACAACTCTGCTTCTGAGCATAAGTCATGATGGCTATGCAGGTCGCATGGGCTGTAAGCCTTGCCTAGCCTGGGACTTTTTGGACATCGCAAAGGATCACCCAAGTCATGTAATCTGTAAGATTTGTCAACAATCTCTAAGTAGAAGGCAAAAACTCACAACTTTGAGTACTTCCACCATGAAGTGTCACATGGATATGAATTGATAGCGTGAGGGTGTATTGCTCAGCTTTAGCCACTGTCAATGCAACATGCTTATTTGCCGTTCATTGCATGCATCGTTGCAGACTACACACAAGGGGCTGCTGTTTTTTTAGATCTGCCTTTGTCTGTTTGGTCACTATAGCAATAGCAAATTGGTCTTCGGGTGTGGACTTGGAGATGCTGTCTATGAACAGAAGGAAAGCTAAAAATGTGTGTTACAGCAAGGCGCCACCGCGGAAACACTTCGTTCAATTTTGAGGGGAGTCATGTTGGAGTGTGGTGAGGAGGACCATAACGCCAGTGAGCAGCCTCCTGTGCCACAGACCAACATTCTTCCAGTGCTGTCTATACTGTTTACCATGAGAGGAGCGTAAAGTCTGTATTTATGGCAACTGGACATCACAGTACCTGGGTACGGTAGGCTGTGCCCAGACAGTAAAGCATGCACGTAACACTTTGTTTTATTAGCAAAACACATATCTGTTCTGGGTAGGCCGACTATATAGACAATAAGACTTGCTGCCTCTGCACTGTCAAATTGTCACGTACAGTTTAAATCATAGAGGGACAGCGACACATGTTTGGATTGACTGTTGATTTTCAAGATTTCCATGACTGTGTTGCAGAGCTGTGTGGTTTGCATTCACACTGTTATCATCTGCCTTATCTGTGAGGCTTCAGCTAACAAGGGTATTCAGTGGGGGTAATGTGTTTTGTCTATAATTAGGTAGATAACTTTGAAGCTCTTGTGATGCGCCACTGGTAAGTAGAGATGAGCGAACCGGTCGCGGTTCGGCTCGAGGTCGGTTCGCCGAATGGAGGTCCCGTTCGAGTTCGGTTCGTCGAACGTTCGACGAACCGAACTCGAACCAATAGGCTATAATGGGAGGCAATCACAAACACATAAAAATGCATGATAAATGTACACAAACAATTAATAAACATTGCCATAACACTTACCGGTCCCCGCGATCCCTCCTGCACTCTGTCTCCTGACGCTATTCCATCCGATGATCGCTGAATCCTCCCGGTGACCAGCACTGCCAGCAGTGATGCAGGACCTATCGTGACGTCAAAATAGCCATGTGACCAGTCACTTGGCTATTATCTCATTGGCTACAGACTGGTCACATGACTATGACGCATCATGTAGGACCTGCGAGTGCATCTCTCCGGTACACGGTGCACATTTGTGTATCGCCTTGTACCGGCAACATGCTCTAGCATACGGTCGACTCCCCGTTCCGTTAGGGACCGGCTGACACAGCCGGTCATTAACGGAGATCACCGTTGCCATAGCAACGCAGTTAGCGGTGACGTCATCGCGGCTCCGGGAGCACCGTTGCTATGGTAACGCGTCTGTCAGCGTTACTGCTGTTACCGCTAGCAGCACAGATCACTCACGGAGTGAAGGCTGCACGCTGCTTCTCGTGCAGCTTTCACCGAGTGAATGCTCCACGGAAAGCAGTGTCTTCCCCCATGCAGCAGTGATGTAGCAGAGCTGCATTTGTTGAACGAGAAAGACAGAAGAGAAGGATCGTGGAGGGCTGACAGGGGGTAATAAAGATGGAGTCTCTAATGTGTTTGTGTATTTATTTCTATTAAAGTATTTTTTCTCTGTGTGGTGTCTTTTTTTTAACCCTTTATTGGAGATTCTTAATGGCCGGGTCAAACGTGCCTGATATTAAGAATCTCTGGCTTAATACTGGCTAGTAAAACAAAGCCAGTATTAACTCATGATTACCCAACAAGCCACCCGGCTCCAGGGCTGTTGGAAGAGTTGGATACAGCGCCAGATGATGGCGCTTCTATGAGAGCGCCATTTTCTGGGACGGCTGCGGACTGAAATTCGCAGCAGAGGCGCCCAGAAACCTGGGGCTAACCTGTGCTGCGGATTCCAATCCCCAGCTGCCTAGTTGTACCTGGTTGGACACAAAAATGGGGCGAAGCCCACGTCATTTGTTTTTTAATTATTTCATGAAATAAGTGAAATAATTAAAAAAAACGGGATTCCCTATATTTTTGGTTCCCAGCCGGGTACAAATAGGCAACTGGGGGTTGGAGGCAGCCCGTGGCTGCCTGCTGTACCTGGCTAGCATACAAAAATATGGCGAAGCCCACGTCATTTTTTTGGTGGGCAAAAAACTTCTGCATAGTCCTGGATGGAGTATGCTGAGCCTTGTAGTTCTGAAGCTGCTGTCTGCTCTTCTACATACAGACAGACAGCAGCTGCAGAACTACAAGGCTCAGCATACTCCATCCAGGACTGTATGCAGAAGTTTTTTGCCCCCTGAAAAACATTATGTGGGCTTCGCCATACTTTTGTATGCTAGCCAGGTACAGCAGGCAGGTACGGCTGCCCCCAACCCCCAGTTGCCTATTTGTACCCGGCTGGGAACCAAAAATAAAGGGAAGCCCTTTTTTTTTATTTCATGAATTTCATTAAATAATTAGAAAACAAATGACGTAGGCTTCGCCCCATTTTTGTGTCCAGCCAGGTACAACTAAGCAGCTGGGGATTGGAATCCGCAGCACAGGTTGGCCTTAGCTTTCTGGGCCCCACTGCTGCGAATTGCAGTCTGCAGCCGCCTCAGAAAATGGCATTTTCATAGAAGCGCCATCTTCTGGCGCTGTATCCAACTCTTCCAGCACCTGCCTGCTATACCTGGCTAGCATACAAAAATATGGCGAAGCTCACGTCCTTTTTTTGTAGTTTTTTGGCAAAAAAAATAAAAAATGCTTCCCTGGATTTTCCATTGCCAGTGAAGGTAACACCAAGCAGTGTGGGTTAGCAGCCAGTAGCTGCTTGGATTACCCTTAGCTAGCAATACAAAAAATGCAGCGGGAGCCCATATATATTTTTTTTAATTATTTTTTTAAATAACTAAAAACAAAATGGGCTTCCCTGTATTTTGATTGCTGGACATCACAGTGCTGTAAAAATAAATCTTTAAAAAAATGACGTAGCGCTCCGCGGTATTCTTGATTCTCAACGCAGATAAAGCAGACAGCTATGGGTTGCCACCCCCATCTGCCTGCCGTTACCTTGGTTGGCAATCAAAATACAGGGAAGCCCATTAATTTTTTCTATTTAAAAAATAGTTAAAAAAAAAATGACGTTGGGTCCCCCCATTTTTGATAGCCAGCTAGGGTAAAGCAGACGACTGTAGCCTGAAAACCACAGCTGGCAGCTTTACCGTGGTTGGGGATCCAATGTGGAGTTCCCCTCAGGCTCTTTTTTATAATTATTTTATAAATATTAATAAATACATAATAAAAGTAGGGTCCCCCCCAAATTGGATCACCAGCCAAGGTAAAGCGGACAGCTGTGGTCTGGTATTCTCAGGGTGGGAAGGTCCATAGTTATTGAGCCTTCACAGCCTAAAAATAGCAGGCCGCAGGCACCCCAGACGTGGCGCATCCACTAGATGCGCCAATCCTGGCGCTTCACCCCAGCTCATCCCGTGCCCTGGTGCAGTGGCAAACGGGGTAATAAATCGGGTTGATACTAGCTGTAAAGTCACCTGAGATCAAGCCCAGCAGTTTGTGATGTCATGGCGTCTATTAGATACCCAACATCATAAACTCTCAGTACTAACAAAAAAAAATCGACAAAAGAAATTTATTTGAAAAAACAGTCCCCAAAACATTTCCTCTTTCACCAATTTATTGTAAGAAAAAAAATAAAGGGGTCCCACGACGACTCTGGACCGTCTAGAATATGGGGGGGAGACACTCAGGGAACGTATCCCCCATTTTCTAGGAGTGCGGACCCTTCATGTGAGGAGTGTGGGTGCAATGAATCGGCACTCACTCTCCCCGGGTCCACAGCAGCAGAGTCCATGTCGTAATCGTTGCTACCAAAGCTGCAATGCCCTGCTCATGAGGTAAGGGCATGCCTAATCAGGAGAACTACTGTAGAGGAAGCTCTGCTCACTGGTATATAGGTGCTCAGAGGTAATAATAGATAAAATTAGTGAGTAACCTCGGCACTCTAAATCTCCCAGACTAAGTCAGTAAGTCACAACGGATAGTAATGCAAAATCACTCTTGATTGGTCCGTATTAAGAAAAAAATTTTTTTCATAAGCATATAATGTTTTTGTCCAAAACAAGTTACAAATGACGTTTCATCGGATTGGACTTATCTGCATGTAATCATGAAAAATGACAATAATCGGTATCACATAAGAGTGAGAGAACAATAACATAAACTCGAACAATGTAGAGGTACAATTGGGATGCAGCAAAAAAATTGCAACACAGCAAGAAATGAAACACATGATACAAATGTCATAATACAGTACAAGGACAATATAGTAATGACAAATATGGGGTCAGAGTAGGCTTAGACAGCTCTGGTATGAAAGAGATGTCAATCATAAAGTAACATGTGCAGTAGGTGTAGAGCTACACTATGCATGGCAGAGCTAATGGGTAGACCGACCATAGAAAAAGAACGGAGAAAAAGTGGAGAAAAAGTGGAGAAAAAGTGGAGAAAAAATGGAGAAAAAGTGGAGAAAAAGTGGAGAAAAAATGTAGAAAAAGTGGAGAAAAAATGGAGAAAAAGTGGAGAAAAGGTGGAGAAAATGTGGAGAAGAAGTGCAGAAAAAGTGGAGAAAAAGTAGAGAAAAAGTGGAGAAAAGGTGGAGAAAATGTGGAGAAAAAGTGGAGAAAAAGTGGAGAAAAAGTGGAGAAAAAGTAGAGAAAAAATGTAGAAAAAGTGGAGAAAAAATGGAGAAAAGGTGGAGAAAAAGTGGAGAAAAAGTGGAGAAAAAGTGGAGAAAAAGTAGAGAAAAAGTGGAGAAAAAGTGGAGAAAAAGTGGAGAAAAAGTGGAGAAAAAATGGAGAAAAGTGGAGAAAAGGGTGGAGAAAATGTGGAGAAAAAGTGGAGAAAAAGTGGAGAAAAAGTGGAGAAAAAGTAGAGAAAAAATGTAGAAAAAGTGGAGAAAAAATGGAGAAAAGGTGGAGAAAAAGTGTAGAAAAAGTGGAGAAAAAGTGGAGAAAAAGTGGAGAAAAAGTGGAGAAAAAAATGGAGAAAAAGTGGAGAAAAAGTGGAGAAAAAATGGAGAAAAAGTGGAGAAGTGGAGAAGAAGTGGAGAAGAAGTGGAGAAGAAGTGTTTGTTCATGCCAGATGGGAGATAAATAATTTTTTACCGGCGCTGTCATTTACTGTAACGTGATCATCGGTGTACGGTGTATACCTGTGATCACGTGAGCGGGGACCGGAAAAACCGTCCTGAATCATGATCTCCAGGGTCTCAGCTAGCCCTGAAACCCCGGAGATTTTCTGACGCCGGGGGGCGTTATTCACTTATTTCTGCCTGCTGTTTATAAACGGCAGATCAGAATAAGGCTACATTAACACGACCGATCCATTTTTGCGGTCTGCAAAAAACAGTCCGTTTTTTTTCACAGGTGCATCCGTGTGGCATCCGTTTCCGTTCCGTAGACGGTCCGTATGTCATCTGATTGTCATCCGTGTGCCTTCCGTTTTTTTTGTGTACTGCAAAAAAACTGAAGGAGGGTAAATGCATACATTTACCCAGGATCCATAGCTTCATCCTACATGAGGCGGTCACATGTTCACTCCAGTGCCATTTTCTACTGCTTTTCACAGCGTAGAGCGCTCTGGTGATTTTCTTGTGCTTGTGCACCTCATATCAGGCTTTTCTGTCATTATAATGACAGAAAGACACATAATGTCCCACTCTCCTGCATTTTGTAATTTTGCACCCTTTGGTGCCTTTCATGTGGCACTAAGGGGTGCTTAGCTTTGTATTTAGCCAAAAAAAATGAAAAAAAAAAATGACGTAGGGTTCCCCCAAGTTTTGTAGCCAGACCACAGCTGGCAACCTCACCTTGGCTGGTAATCCAAAACTGAGGGCACCCCACGCTGTTATTTTAAATTAAATAAATAATTTTAAAAAAAAACATATAGGGGTCCCCTCAAAATTGGATCACCAGCCAAGGTAAAGCAGACAGCTGGGGTCTGATATTCTCAGACTAGGGAGGTCCATGGTTATTGGACTCTCCCCAGCCTAAAAATAGCAGGCCGCAGCCGCCCCAGAAGTGGCGCATCCATTAGATGCGCCAATCCTGGTGCTTCGCTCCAGCTCATCCCGCGCCCTGGTGCGGTGGCAAACGGGGTAATATATGGGGTTAATACCAGATGTGTAATGTCACCTGGCATCAAGCCCTGGGGTTGGTTAGGTCAGGCGTCTATCAGATACCCGACATCACCAACCCAGTCAGTAATAAAAAAAAATAGACAACAAACACATTTTTATTTTAAAAAACACTCCCCAAAACATTCCCTCTTTAACCAATTTATTAGAAAGAAAAACAAATCCAGGTCTGGTGTACTCCAAGGGGTTGCCATGACGATCCACACTGTCCCAGTCAATGAAGAGCAGAATGTTCCCCATTGGCTGGGAGAGCAATGCAGTGACCTGAGCTAACATCAATGGGTCAGCCCAGGTCACTGCAGGGCATGACAAGTGCTGCTGTCAGCGAGGTACATTACCTGCGCTGATCTCCAGCACACTGACAGTACCTGTCACTGAGTTCAATGACCGCCGCCTTCACAGCCAAGTATCGCGAGAGGCCCGTGACGTCACCGCTAGTCAGTCTCGGGTCGGAAGCGAGAGAAGGTGATGTGACAAGCGGCGGCCATGGAGGACAGTGACAGCGCTGAGGTCGGGATGGCGGGACTTCATCACCGCAGGTAAGCCGAGCGGGACCATGTGTGCAGAGTGTGTGTGCAGAGTGTGTGTGTGTGTGTGTGTGTGTGTACGTGTGTACATGCCGCGGGCAGGAGGGGGCGGAGTGAGCTGAGCGGGGAAGTGTGAGCTTCCTGCACGTAACTAGGATAAACATCGGGATACTAACCAAAGCGCTTTGGTTGGATACCCGATGTTTATCTTGGTTACCAGCTTGTGGCAGGCTGCCAGCGATGGCTCCTGCACACTGTAGCTGTAAAAAGCCCTGCTTTTTGCTGCTAGAACCATTCTCGAACGTATCTAGAACTATCGAATTTTAGCAAAAAAAGCTCGAGTTCTAGTTCGATCTAGAACAGCCCCAAAATCACTCGAACCGCGAACAGGAGAACCGCGAACCGCGAACCGCGCTCAACTCTACTGGTAAGTCGTGTTCGCAAACACACACACACACACACACGCACAAACACACAATTACTGCTGCTACGTAGAGGGATAATCAGGTTGTAGGCAACAGAATAGATTGTTCTATTATTTCAATTTTATGCATGGTTCTTATTGTTTGTTTTGGGAAAGTTAAACAATCATTTATCAACCCTACTGCCTAGACTCCTTTTCCTGTTGCGTGGTTTTGCTGCATACTGGGGAGCCCACCAAGTACAAGACTTAAAATGAAGCATAAGTCGCAATGGGAATTTCACTGTGCTACATTGCGGATTAGCGGGGCTGTGCAACCACCGCCTGCCCCATCAAGTGCATCTGCGTGCTCTTCATCCTCTGTGACTGTGGGAACAGAAGTCACACATTCTTTTTCATGCTGAACTTCCACCCCTTTACCCGTAAGCGGGAGTGTGATTGGCAGGTCGTCACTTGTTTTGGAAGTGGAAACAGATGGTATTGTTAAGCTGTCAGACATCGAGAGAACCACCATTGGATGAAGGCAACATTATATCTACGCCTGCACCTTCGTCACAGATTGGTTGGACTACCTGCAGTTAATAATTGCGTTCCAGAAATGGAAAGGAGTGTAGAATGCACATGTGTTGTACCTTGCTTGGCAGCAAAGGAACACTAACTTAGTATTCCAAACAATTTTAGGATGGCAGAAAAAGTGTCAGCTGTTTAGGCAAATTAAATAGCATGGCAAAAGTGGGCAGGTGGGTACAGTGGCCGTGTTCTGTGTGTACCAGGACAGTAAAGGAAGCCTCACTTTCTAACCCTCCTAATGATGAAATGCAGCAAGGAATTCCCTGAGTTTGCTATAAAAATAGCATAGCAAAATATGCATGAGGGTTGAATGCAGAGGTGCTGGAAAATGCTTGGCACCAGTGGGACAACAATGGAGTATAGCAGCCACTTTTTGGATGCCACTAAGTTTCAGGATTGTTTGCTATAAGAATAGCGTAGCAAAATGTGCATGGGGGTGGAATGCAGAGGTGCTGGGACTTGCTTGGCACCAGTGTGACACAAAATTAGTATAGCAGCCACTGTTTTGATGCCACTTATGTCCAGCACTGTTTGCTATAAAAATAGCGTAGCAAAATGTGCATGAGGGTTTAATGTAGAGGTGCTGGTGTGAAGGCCTAGGCTATGAATCGTTTGTCCAGTATGATATTATATTATAATAAGATTAATCTGTATTTTGAATGTTTTATGTATTGGTTTCTACATATATCTGACTGAAATGTTGCAAGGATTGTATATGTAAACAAACTATGCTTAGGGCTAAGTAATGAGTTTGCAGTCTCAAATAAGTAAACTGACAGGTTCTTGGAAAACCGGTTAGACTCATGATTAAGCAATATTCTTGAATAGACTTTCATCCGTTCCCAGACACACCTGAATGACTTAAAGGAATGTTGTTTTACTGGACTGTCCAAAAAGCTGTATAAAATGTTATGCTTTTGAATACACTGGCAGAAGACCTTCACTTCTCCCAAATAGAGACACATTTCTCTGTGTGGTCATTTTTCTGATTCATATACATCTGCGCAGTTCTGATTTGAAATCCAGCTCCGTGACCCTGAGAGAGACCCGGAGGTCTCCCCTAACAGTGTGGCGCCCAAATCGTGGGGCCCCCATAAGGAGCACCTCGATACCTGGACACCCCGATACCTTGGACGTCACGGACCAGGACCTCCCTCCTCTCCAACAGGCCTGATCAACCAACAGCCCCGGTAAGTGTTACATACTGTGTATTCACTGCCAACAAGGTTGTTCTTGGAGAGGAGGGGGTGATAGGCCTTGTGTCCCCATCGGAGTTAAAGGTAACCGATAGTGACTCGGTGGTGGTGCCCGCTTGGGGCCCAGTAGCTCGAATCCTACCCTGTGGTGTGGATTTCAATTGTCACAAGGGATCCGGAGTATGGATAGTAGGGGGTAAGATGGCAGCAGTTTGATATAGCTGGTTAGACTGACCCGATTCGTAGTTTGAGGATGCGGGGGGGATACCCGTGATCGAAGATAGGGATTAGGACAATAAATTGGTACAGCTGACCAAGTCCGGAGGGCGGGACATTCTTGTATGTGACATTTTTGTACGTCCTCCTCCTTTCACGGGACACCTTTGTTTTTACTTAGCTGAGGGAGCTAGAGTAAGGGTGGAACACCTTAGTGCCGGCCGGACTGTAGCGTGCACCATATAGTCTTGAATTAGTGTAATTCAACTGCCACCAAGACAGCAACAATGCTTAAGTGGAGAAAAAGAAAGTTGAGAAATCGGAAGGTTCGCAGAATGTTATAGAATTAGTGACAGACAGAGAGGAAAAGAAAGTTGTGCGCCATGCCTTAGAGATTTTTAAGGTGTTAGGTTTGCCTAGGAGAGGACAGCTACAACCGTCACAATGGAATGCGGCGCTGAAGGGAAAGAAAGGAAAGTTGAAAGAAAGGATTGTGGGAAGATGCACAGGTGTTTGGTAAAGTGTAGCGCAGATGTTGCAGTCAGAAGGATAGGTTGAAATAGAAGAAGAAGGTGCAGGAGACAGGGGTGTATGTTAACCCGGCTAATTCAAATTTACATCATGCTGGGGGAAGTGGCCCGGCAAATGGTTTTACAAGGTGGTCAGATGATTCAGGAACAATCAGAGGAATATGTTGGACAGCCTGGTGAGAATAGAGCGTTTACAAGTAAAACATTTGTTACTTTGATTTCCCTGAAGTGTGGACCCCTTATTCTACAAATAGGTGAAAATTTTGAACAATTGGTGTTTTAAAAGTCCGGCAGCATTATATCTTCAAATAGAATAGGGGCAGGTAAATACATAATTTTGTACCGTGTTAGCTAGTAAAAAAATCTTAAAAGACTTACCCCAATAATATTGTAAGGCATTATATTCATTTGTAAAGCAATAAATTAAGAGAAAAAAAACAAAAAGAAGGCTTGTTTGGTTTTTGTTTCAGGAATACAGGTTTTTCGAGTTTTACAGGGGAGATAGTCCTATTTAAAAAAAAAAAAAGAGTTTTTTCCCTACTTTTAGCAATTCATTGTAAATTATATTGGAAAAAGTAATTGACAATAGTGGTTTATTTTACTGATTCTATCTAAACAGAATAAATTGAATTGTGGACATGTTTAGATTTATTGGTAGATATTGGAGCATAGAGGTCAGGCTGTGTACAATTAGTTAATTATTATAATCTTTATTAATAATCTAATTTATTAATAATTATAATAACTTGGTTTACGGTATGTGGATGATTTATGGCATTCTGTGTTTGATATATAATGTATAGAATAATCTGTTTTATTTTTATAGAAAGATTGTAATGCAGATTTCTGTGGTTCAAGCAAAGGTTGAAAAGTCATTGAAATCGTTTTCCATTATAAGGCTACACATAACATATTTATGGTGTTCCCGGTTAGGTATGATCTATATAATGTGACTTTTGTGCCTAAATGTAGAGCTCCGGTGACACACACTTTTTGAATCTAATTATGCTTTGGATAATGAATTCAAAAAGGGGGGAAAGATGATGTGGAAAGTCACACCTATTTTTAAGTTTTTAATTTGTTAATCAATTGAGTTTGTCTATTAAGTTTTCTTTATATTTTTATCTGTAAGGAGGATATAGCACACAGACATATATCTCATGATTGCTCTGCTGTAACAAGAATTGTCAGATTTTGAACATGTCTCAGATGAGCCCATTGTTAATGCAGATTTTAAGGGTTTTTTTTCGTAGATGGATCCAGATACCAAGATGTTGGTTGATTCTACACTGGAAATGCTGAGGTTACACAACATGAGGTAATAAAATTCGAACCTCTCGCTCCTCTCCCATCGGAAAAGGAGAACGAGATGAAGATTTGCGATTGCTGTGGTTCGTAGAGCGGAAAGGGGTAAGATGTGGCTATAGGCAGCAGACTTTTCTAGTGTGACATGATAACCCTATAAAGACCGTAGGGTGCATATGAGCCCAGGTGGAGGCTCTCGCACAGGTGCAGACAGCAAAGAAGCAGTGAATGGGCTTAGAGTTGAGAGTCCTTTACCAATGCAGACCAGTACCTTGGTGGCTCCTGTCACGTCCGTGACATTGGTCACTACTTGTGTTTTTAAATCCCTACAGAAACAAGTGATTCAGCAAGGAACGTAGTGTGAGACGCAGGGAGCCAGCTGACTGAGGAAGGTCTGTGGATAAAGGGCGGTAAGCTTTCTCTGCCATGAGTGCTCTACTCAATAATGTCCCAGGTAACCCATGAACACATGTGACAAAGATCATTATAAGTGTGGTGGTGGACAAGATATGGGCGGCACCAGTGCTCAGTACCCAGGTGGCCAGACACACCAAGTCTTGTAAGACCTATGCTTAATACAAGGTAGAGAAACTAAAAAGACCTCGTAGAAACACTCCCCTCATCCGCTCTACTGCTCTGGTGATTGCAGATTAGACATATACATCTACCATGAGTAGATTTATGTGAGTTTGTGCGTGTTGTGTAAATTTCTTTCCAGGTTTGGTCAGAGGCATTCCAGTGCAGAAAGCGACATTATTGCTGAAAAGCACATGAAGGTGGTATGTAAAAAATGGGTTTACAGAAGTAAAAAAAGTGTATATTTTATAAAAAGGTGGAAACTGGCAAGTCGTGAACCAAATGTATGTTTTGTTTTCTTTTCGTAATAAACGGGTCTATTTGTAAGATATTTTTTGGTTTATCACAGGCATGTACATTTTTTTTATATGATTGACTAAACAGTGTGATAAACAGGTGTATTCTCCAATTCCAGATTTTAAATCAGTGTCAGGAGCACGTGGTCTTCAGTCAGGGGACTGATTAATCCTAAATGGACAAGCAAGAATGAGCCATCCAGCCACAGAAATGTCAATAAGCTACACGGCAGGGCAACATGGATTCACACGTCGCATTGCAGAAGGGTCGACCCACTGAAGCTACACTGAGCGTCTTGCTTGTATTTATCATTTTTAAAAGACCTGTACAGTCTCAGGCCACCATTGCCAAAACAGGTAGAAGAGAGGACTTAGAGAACCTTGAGACATGGGAAAGTCCAACTTCAAAGGGTGAGGACTCGTCTAGGAGTCCTTAGTCTCAAACCGGTGAAGTAAACCCTTTCCCCTCTCCGCCCATGCCTCAACGTTCAGTCAGGCAGGTTTTCCCAACAGATCTCTTTTCCTCTCTTCCTAAGGGAACACAGTACCCTTAGTATTCGGAAATGGCAGAAATAAGTCTTTAGGGGGGACTGGCACCGTAAGAATTGAATTAACCTGAAATACTTAATTCAGCCATGTCACACACCCAGATACGTAGTTTAGTTGATGTAACCTAATATACATATTTATGAATGCTTTTGTTTTCTACTAACATATATATAAATATATTCGTTGATTTTCCTTAATACAAAATGTAAGCTGTTAACCCTCTAATCTCGGGAAAAGTTTTGGGAGTGCCCATCCCAACAGGCTGATGTCTCCCTGGCCTAGTCTGCTGAGCACTGGCAGTGACACGCGAGTTAACGTCTTGCCTCAGAAACCAACGGACCTGAAACATCTGAAGCAGAAGCGGCTGTCATTTCACCCATTATCTCAGAAGGCATCTCTAAGTCAGCGCCTCAAACTGTTCACATGAAGCCTCATCATGCTTTGGCTTTTTATCAAGAGCAGATCACTAAGGTTCACGAGTCGGCCCTGGATGGATTAGCACCAACCAAGTATCTTCCTTCTCATTTAACATCTGAAAAAGAACCACAGACAATCTGTAGCAGATGTTTTTTGGTTATGTGCTGACCTCAAGATAAGATCTAGACTCGAACTTCCTTGGTGAGGACAATGTGCCCTAATGAAAGTGTTAATGCCGATCCTAATAACCCCGGTAAATCATGGAGTTACCCTTGAGCAGATAAGAACAAGTAACCAAGGTAGAGCCAGAGCCCTGTAGAGCTGTGTTAAACAATGACCTATTGGAAGACCCTCATGTATATATTGATGTAATTGGATTCCCAAGGGGGGTCCCAGATGAGTATAAGGCCAGATATGAAGTAGCAGCAGGATGTAAGTCCTTACTTCCCATTATTACTGTGAATAAAAATGTTGCATGGATCAATTATCTCTATTATAATCAACAGAGATTTGTTAATTACTCCAGGAACTCCAGGAACGAGAACCGGGTGGCTTTGGATATGTTATTAGCACAAAAAGGGGGTGTTTTTGCAATGATAGGAGAGGCCTGTTGTACTTATGTCCCAGATGAAACAGGCCCAAATGGTAAGGTCACCCAGGCCCTGAAACAATTAAATTCCCTATCCAAAGAATTGAAAGAAAATTCCGGGGTAACCAATCCTTGGGGAGACTAGTTTAGTTGGATGATACTAATTCAGATAGGGATTATAACTAGTGATGAGCGAGTACTAAAAAGCTCGGGTGCTCGAGGCTCGGGCCGAGCATCCCAAGATACTCGTGTACTCGGCCCGAGCACCGAGCCCAATGTTATCCTAAGGGAGACCCGAGTATTTTTATGAAATGACCCCCGGCAGCATGTAGAAACCCTAAAAATGTCACAAAAGTCTCAGAAGAGTGCTCAAATGACATGGCAACAGCATGGGGAAGACCCCTTGAAGCATTTATCACTCAAAAGTCACAGCTGTGAACAATTTTGTCCGTTTTATGCCATTTTTACGGACTCACCAGAAAACCTTCAAAAATGACACCAAAATGAATTTTCATGGCGGAAATGTTAAGGGCGCATACCCAATAGTGAGATAGAGCTGGTGTATGTTACTTTTGGAGATTACATGAAAGATTTTACGTGAAAACATTGGGTGGCACTCCGATGTCCCTGAGAAGAGACGTACATGAAGGCCTCTTGAGTCTAATGTGCCCATTTTGAGGAAGTGAGTCTTTGTAGTATTTTCCTTTGCCAGGGCAGTCCAAAATTGTGAGGTTCACCAATGCCCCTACATACAGACGTGCATGATGGCCTGTAAACCTGAAGTGCCCATTGTAAGGAAGTGGGTCTATTGTAGTATAGCCCTTAGGCAGAGCAGCCAAAAATTGGGAGGCTCCACATTGTCCCTGGATAGAGACGTGCATGAGGGCCTGTAAACCTGAAGTGCCCATTGTAAGGAAGTGGGTCTATTGTAGTATAGCTCTTAGGCAGGGCAGCCAAAATTTGGGAGGCTCCACATTGTCCCTGGATAGAGACGTGTATGATGGCCTGTAAACCAGAAGTGCCCATTGTAAGGAAGTGGGTCTATTGTAGTATAGCCCTTTGGCAAGGCAGCCAAAAATTGGGAGGCTCCACATTGTAACTGGATAGAGACCTGTTAGGTTCTTAGTGTGTCCGTGCTTGCATTTAAAAACCGCACGTGTGTGCCTGTTGGTGGCAGTGTTCAGATGCACTTGTGTGCGTTTTGCACAAACTTGGATATAACGCACAAGTCTAGTGAATACACATCAGCACAGCATTGCAAAATGCGCAAGGGCGTTGGCAATGAACAATGAAGTGGACGTGATGGTGGTGCAGGCAGAGACCGAGGTCGTGTGCAAGCTCTAATTTCGCCACAACAAAGGGCCACATCTACTCGCTCGCACATCCTGTCCCAAATTCTTGGGGACCGCAGCAGTACACCGCTCTTGAACCAAGACCAGTGTCAACAGGTTGTTAGTTGGATAGCGGATAATGCTTCCAGTCAGATTGGCACCACCACAAACACTCTGTCTTCCACACGGTCAAGAGTCAGTAGCCGTGATACTGCACCGCACATTTCAGAACCTGATCCTCCTTCCTACCACCAGGCCGAGTACACGTCCACGGACACTCGGAAGAGCTGTTCACGTTTCCATTCACACATTCTGGCCTCTCGCCAGCTCCTGTTGAAGTGGGTCATGACGAGATTGTATGTACAGATGCCCAAATATTTGAGCAGCCACGTTCTCACGAAGTTGGCAATGTGTCTCAACAAGGGGTGGACGATGATGAGATACAATTGTCAGGAAGTCAGGAGGAGGAGAAGGGTGCAGAAGAGGAAGACGACGTGGTGGATGATCCAGTAACTGACCCAACCTGGCAGGAGGCTATGCAGAGCAAGGACAGCAGTGCACAGGGGGAGGGAGGCGTAGCTTCCCAACAGGCAGTAAGAAGCAGGGTGGTGGCCCCAGGCAGAAGTCAGGCAACCGTTCCCCGGAACAACAACACGACACAAGGTGCCTGTACAAATGTTAGGTCTTCCCGAGTCTGGCAGTTTTTTAAGTTGGCTCCAGATGATTCTAAAAAGGCCATTTGTAACACCCAGCATCAGCAGGGGTACCAAAACTAGCAGCTTGACCACCACCAGCATGATCAGGCACATGTCAGCCAAGCACCCGACTTTGTGAGATGTACAACAGAGTCGAGGAGCAGTGCTTGCTGATGTCAAGCCTCCTCCGGCCCTTCACCAGCAGTTGCCCACGCAGAATTAACACCATCATCAAGCACGTCCTTGTCCCAGCACAGCGTTCAGTTATCCATTCAGCAAACCTTTGAACGCAGGCGCAAATACACTGCCAACGCCCCACATGCCACACTTCTAAATGCTAACATTTCGCGACTGCTTGCGCTGGAAATGTTGCCTTTTAGGCTGGTGGAGACAGAAGCATTCCGCAACCTGATGGCGGCAGCTGTCCCACGTTACTCGGTCCCCAGCCGCCACTATTTCTCCCCGTGTGCCGTCCCCGCATTGCATAACCACGTGTCACAAAACATCATACGTGCCCTGAACAATGCTGTTTCAGCCAAAGTCCACCTAACCACAGACACGTGGACAAGTGCTTGTGGGCAAGGCCGCTACATCTCGTTGACGGCACACTGGGTTAATATTGTGGAAGCTGGGACCCAGTCTGAGCGAGGGACGGAACACGTCCTTCCCACACCAAGGTTTGCAGGCCCTACCTCAGTCAGGGTTTCACCTACACACTACAGCTCTGGAATGTCATGCTCCTCAGCCTCCTCCTCCTCCTGCGCATCCTCATCCACTTTACCCTCCTCACCAGTCCCAAGCTGGAAGCACTGCAGCACTGCCTCGGCGAAGCGGCAACAGGCTGTGCTGAAGCTAATCTGCATAGGTGACAAACCCCACAATGCAGAAGAGGTGTGGACAGCTCTGAAACAGCAGGCAGATCACTGGCTCACAACTCTGAACCTAAAGCCAGGAAAGGTCATGTGTGACAATGGCCGGAACCTGGTGGCGGCTTTGAGGCGAGGCCAGCTGACACATGTTCCATGCGTGGCCCATGTGCTCAACCTCGTGGTTCAGCGGTTTCTAAAGTCATACCCAGAGCTGTCTGATCTGCTGGTAAAAGTTCGCCACCTGTCTGCACATTTTCGAAAGTCACCTACTGCTTCAGCCGGCTTTGCTGGCTTTCAGCGCCATTTGCATCTTCCGGCTCACAGACTGGTGTGTGATGTCCCCACGCGTTGGAATTCAACTCTGCACATGTTGGTCAGGATATGTGAGCAGAAGAGGGCAGTTGTTGAGTACCTGCATCACCTAAGCCGTCGGGAAATGGGTCAAACTCCACACATAACACCTGAGGAGTGGAGATGGATGTCCGATCTATGTACCATCCGCCAAAACTTTGAGGACTCCACCAAGATGGTGAGCGGCAATGAGTTGGAGCAAGAAACAGTAGTGGGTGTGGGTGATAACACATAGCCCAGCCTCGTCTCATCACAACGTGCAGTGGAGGACTATGACGAGGAGGAGGATGAAGACATGGAGCAACTCTCCGGCCAAATTGAGGATATGACATGCAGTCATATCCTCGGTTCAGCGTGGCTGGCCAGAGGACAGGGTAGATGATGAGGAGGAGGAGGAGGACAGCATGTTCAGTCATCGTGTTGGTCAGGCTACTGAAGTCCTGGCTGTTAAGAGTCTGGCGCACATGGCTGACTTTATGGTAAGCTGCCTGTCTCGTGACCCTCGCGTTAAGAACATCTTGGCCGACAATCATTACTGGTTGGTAACACTGTTAGACCCACGCTACAAGGAGAACTTTATGTCTCTAATTCCCGAGGCGGAGAGGTCAGGCAAAATGCAGCAGTTCCAGAAGGCCATAGTCACGGAAGTAGGCAAAGCATTCCCCTCACAAAACGCTAGCGGCATAGGTCAGGAATCAGTGGACAACCAAGGCGTACAGCCGAGAGGGGCACAAGTCCAATCTGCCAGAGGTAGGGGAACAGTCTTTAAGATGTGGGACAGTTTTCTCAGCCCCTCACATACCACAGCCCCTGAGGTGCGGGGTAGTGCCACAAGAAATCCTAAGTTTGCCCAGATGCTCAAGGAGTACCTTGCAGATCGAACAACTGTACTCCGACATTCCTCTGTGCCTTACATTTATTGGGTATCCAAGCTGGACACGTGGCATGAATTGGCTCTCTATGCCTTGGAAGTCCTGGCCTGCCCTGCCGCTAGCGTTTTGTCAGAGCGTGTTTTTAGTGCCGCAGGTGGAATCATTACAGATAAACGCACCCGCCTGTCAACTGAAAATGCTGACAGGCTGACTCTGATCAAGATGAACAAGGGTTGGATTGGGCCAGACTTCACCAGCAAATGACAGCGGAATTTAAAGTTTGTAATGGGAATTTGCCATGTACCTCCACTCACCCATGGGTACACACTTCTGGACTTTGTCTAATCGCTGGACTGCTCCTCCTTCTCCTCATGCGCCACCATGATGACCGTTACAATAGTTAGGCCGTTGTTTCAGGTATACCCCCAGTGGTACATTTTTTCGCCCATTCTTTCAGAATGGGCATTACAACGACAGGAGACCCGCTCCTTTGCAATGGGAACAATGTTTTGAGGCCCTCATGCACGTCTCTATCCAGGGACAATGTGGAGCCTCCCAATTTTTGGCTGCCCTGCCAAAGGGCTATACTACAATAGACCCACTTCCTTACAGTGGGCACTTTACAGGCCATCATGCACGTCTCTATCCAGGGACAATATGGAGCCTGACGCTGCCACCGACAGGCACACACGTGCGGTTTTTAAATGCAAGCACGGACGCAATAAGAACCTAACAGGTTTTTAAGAGCGACAATTACTGAGAAGTTTGACACTATCAGACACTGCTGACTGACGTGTATTATTCACTAGACTTGTACGTTATATACTAGTTTGTGAAAAACGCACACAAGTGCACCTGTACGCTGCCACCGACAGCCACACACGTGCAGTTTTTAAATGCAAGCACGGACGCAATAAGAACCTAACAGGTTTTTAGGAGCGACAATTACTGAGAAGTTTGACACTATCAGACACTGCTGACTGACGTGTATTATTCACTAGACTTGTGCGTTATATATAAGAAAAAGGAGGAAAAAAGGCGATCAAACTGTCCAGATTATGTGTAAATATTTTATTGTCAAGTGAAGGGTTTTAACCCTTCACTTGACAATAAAATATTTACACATAATCTGGACAGTTTGATCGCCTTTATTCCTCCTTTTTCTTATATATGCCTCTGCGATTGTCCTGATAGTCCTGATAATCCACATATTATGAATATTTTATTTAATGATGAATTGATATTGAAGATATATTTTTAAAAAATATGTGGTTACTCGGTATGGTCTCACTTTTTTCATTTTTTCTTGTGCGTTATATACTAGTTTGTGCAAAATGCACACAAGTGCACCTGTACACTGCCACCGACAGCCACACACGTGCGGTTTTTAAATGCAAGCACGGACGCACTAAGAACCTAACAGCTTTTTAGGAGCGACAATTACTGAGAAGTCTGACACTATCAGGACTGTTTTAGACTGTGTACACCAGCCCCAGATATGATGAAGGCTGGTATACGGTAACCACTAGGGATGGCTATATACCCTGCCTGGCTGCCTGTATACAGCTACAATAGTGTGTCGCCCTGGACAAGCCAGGGGACACAGGTAACAACACACACACACCCCCACCCCCAGCAGTTCACAGCAGACATCCCCAAAGTGACCTGCTTTCTGCCTCGGGCTCAGACTGACACACCAGGTGGGCGGAGTCAGGAGATAGGGACGCCCACCCAGGAGTGAGCTGGCCTGAGGCAGGAAACAAGCCCAGTCAAGTCCTAGGAGAGGAAGAGAGAAGGTCTGCAGAGAGGCAGACATAGCCAGGGGCCTAGGTTGGAGCCTAGGGCCTCGTACAGAGAGTCCGGCGCCATCTTTGGCGCGAAGAATTTCCCGCTCGAGCGTCTTCCCCGAGCAGGAAAGGCGCGAAAGTGGAGCCCCGCTCCCTGAAGAAGGAAGTGCTAAAAAGAGGCTAAGGGGGACGGGATGGCGTCCGGCTGCATGTGAACCGCGGCTGTGGAAGCAGGGACGCCAGGACTCTACCAGCATTTGGTTCCTGGAAGAGGCCGCCGCAGTGATGCACCGACACGTTACCCCTGTTACCGGTAGCGGAGCCCGCAGCGTCTGTGGGGGAGGACCCAGACCTGGGGTCCCCAGGCCTCACCTTTGTCACCACCCTGCCACCGGCCCCGGCAGTCCGCCCGGCCGCGACGGAGATGACGACGGCTCCGGCAGTCTGCCTGGCCACAACGGCAGCGAAGTACCGGTCCCGTTGACCAATCTGGAGCCGTTCCTGGACTGGGGTCAAGGGGTGCTGCCCACTACCTAGGGGCAGCACCAAGGCTAGGTTGTTTGGGTGGGTGACTGAAGGACCCGTTACACTGTTATTATTAAAAGTGTTTGACTGTTATTGCAACGTTAAAGTAATGTGCATCCCTTTGTGGGAGGATTGAAAATGCTTGTGTTTAATGTTTTGATCTTTTGCAGTTTAAAAGAAAAATAAAACCGGTGATGGACGGGCAGCCTGAGGACGGCCTGCATTTTGCTAAGGGGGAATGTGTCGCCCTGGACAAGCCAGGGGACACAGGTAACAACACACACACACCCCCACCCCCACCCCCAGCAGTTCACAGCAGACATCCCCAAAGTGACCTGCTTTCTGCCTCGGGCTCAGACTGACACACCAGGTGGGTGGAGTCAGGAGATGGGGACGCCCACTCAGGAGTGAGCTGGCCTGAGGCAGGAAACAAGCCTAGTCAAGTCCTAGGAGAGGAAGAGAGAAGGTCTGCAGAGAGGCAGACATAGCCAGGGGCCTAGGTTGGAGCCTAGGGCCTCGTACAGAGAGTCCGGCAGACGGTAGTGGCCGTCTGCAGGGAGCCGGGGAGACAGCTGGTGGAACCGTAGGTAGCCGGGGCTGGGCGGTGGCCCACCGGTATTGAACCGGGGAGCCAGCTGGAAGCCAGAACGCAGGAGGAGTGTGCACGGAGGCGAAAGAAAGGACTTATCCCACTAAACTGGGTCAGGGGAGAAACAACAACTGCAACCGTCCGAGGGACCCGTCCAACCAGCCGTTTGTTTACCGAGAACTATGTCGTGTTTACTGGCTGAGTGAGTACCTCCGTGCCATGCGGCACAGCGCTGCCCCTGCGCCCCTGCACCTCCACAGGCCCCATAGACCGCCTGTCCACCATCCAACACCACATCACTGGGCCCCGGGATCACCAACCCCTACCCACGGAGGGGCAAAACAACAACTGGCTGCTCCATACCATCACTCCCGGGTTCCCCAGCCAGAGCAGCGGTGGTGTACACTCAATCACCACAACCGTGGGTGGCGTCACGGACAATAAACTATCCCAACAACCAAACCCCTTTCACTCACGGGCGAGGAGCACCGCTAGAGTCCCCGGGATCCGGCCCATCGCTCGAGCCACCGAGCAGCAGCAGGCCGCGGCAGCAGCGGCAGCCGGACCCGAGCAGTGGGAGAGCGCGGCGTCCCCTCCTCCGCCAGTGACAATAGTCCTGAGAAGGACTCTTCTGGTCACTAGCCTGTATTTCGACCTGGCTATACCCTGCCTGCCCTGCCTGTATACAGCAACAATAGTCCTGAGAAGGACTCTGCTCCTGTACTCCGACCTGGCTATACCCTGCCTGCCTGTATACAACTACAATAGTCCTGAGAAGGACTTCTGGTCACACTGTTTGCAGCCCTGCTACAGAAATAACTATAAAGGGCCGCAAACCTTTCCCTGAAGCAGCAACACTCTCCCTGCACTGACTGTCTGGATGGCTGTGTGCAGAGCACAGCGCGCCCGCCGGTATAAAGGCTCGGTCACGCTGTGCAGGCCGGCCAATCACTGCAATTCCACAACTAACAGGGCTGTAGCATTGCAGTGGTCTGCCAGCCAATCCCTGCATGAGGGCTGGCTCTCAAAAGAGCGCCAACATGCAGGGATGAAGACCACGAGTACAGCACGAGTATCGCAGGATTACTCGGTCCCCGCCGAGTAGCCCGAGTACAGTGATACTCGTGCGAGTACCAAGTAGTGACAAGCATACTCGCTCAACACTAATTATAACCCTTCTAGTGTTGTTTTTTGCTATAATTATTGTTTACTGTATTTTGTCTTGCTGTAAGAAGATTTGTAATAAGGGAACAAACGAGGCTATAGCCATGGCAACCTTCCCTTCAGTATTATATACAACTGTAGCCCCCTCCAAATCTGACACAATGGTTACCATCAAAGCTCAACAACAACCCAAAGTCAAACTTAAGAGGTTGTTATAGAAGGGGGCCACGGGGCCCGGATCCCCTCTATGGGAACTGAGGTGAAGATGCTAGGAAAGAGCGTGATTAGCACGCACCTATATACCATAACTGTGGGACACTATCATAAATAGCACAGATAGAAGGGGGAAGGTACCATATCGTAGTTTCATCCTAATAGACTATATTACAATCCCCATATAAACGGATATCATAGAATATACTCCCAATTCAACCTAAACATTTGTGAAAAACACGTGTAGGAGACTTATTCAATTATAAAATATCAAATTTTTTATTATAATTCAGAAAGATAAAATTCATTTTCCATATAATATACAGATGAGGTAAGGTGGATTCTTTACACACCCACCCATCAAGGAACCGCCCAAATTTAACCCATCATGATCCCTAGCAAGAAAGTATAACTAGCCAGTGCAATATATGAGGGACACATCATGTGGTCAAACACTCAAGTCACCAAACAGCAGTTTGCAGACTTACCCATGGTGAGGGCCAATCAATGGTGGTTCAGAGGTGGGTAGGTGAGTATCCTTCAACCCGGATGCGCGTATCGCCAAAGCTTCATCAGCGGCCTGCACCCCGCTGATGAAGCTTTGGCGACACGCACGTCCGGGTTGAAGGATACTCACATCATTGTAATCCATACTGTTGACTGGAAATTTAATCCATCAACTTTAACCCTCCTCAGAATATAGACTTTAATTTTTGGCTACATAGTTGTAGAGATGACCAAGAGTGATTATTGGAATAAAATTCCCCCTCGGTTTGTCAACAACACAAAGTAAAAAATTATAGTTTCTTAAGATAATTTAACCTCTCCTCACAACATAATAGCTGACAAGTTCATCACTTTACAATATGCCAGGTTTACTCAAGCAGATTTCCGAATTCATCACAACACATGCGCACTGGTCTTTTTCTTTATGGATCTAACCTTTCTAGAATACAATGTTTTATGCTTGTATCATATATCTGATTTTCTCATATTATTTTGATAAAATATGCTTTAAAACTTATGTTGGAACTTCAGTAGGAATATTTACCTCGATACATCAACGTTGTCTTTATCCCCAAGCCATTAACATTGATTTATTTTTATGATAAATCTGTTTTTATTGAAATTTTTTCATCAAAATATGATTACATAAAGAAAGCAGCAAAGAGTATGAATAAAAAACTGAATAACACATTAGCCACATCCTCCTTATATTATCGACCCGATGACTGAATATGACGGTCGCAACGGTTTATCTCGATATCATATCGCACAACCACATATTACTTAAGGGAAGCTTCCGGGTCGGTTTGATATTTTCCAAGCTAACCTGAATCTCCTCAAGATATGGCTAACTAGACTTCAAACAACAAAGAAAAATAAGTATTCCAAGAGTATTAAAAACAGAAGAAAAGAGGGGGGGAGAAGGACAGAGGAAAATAAGAGACCAAGAGGGATTGGACAAAGGGTTGGAGGGGAAGGTAAGGAGAGTGTGTGAGTATGTGCTGTTACCGAAACAAGGCTTGGAAGTTCGAGGACTCCTTGAACAACACCCAGGGTTGCCAGACCTTAATAAATTTTTCGTTACTTCCCATCACCATTGCTGAAATTTCCTCCATGTGACAAATATGTGACAGCTCCGTCTGCCATTCCCCGATAGTGGGGGCCTCTGTGGCTCTCCAGTGCCTAGGAATGACTGCTCGGGCTGCTATCAAGCAAAATCGTAGAAGGCTCTTCTTTTGCTGCCTTACCGAGTCGGGTAGAATTGACAGAAGTGCTATTTTAATTGAGGGGGTGATGTTCTCACCAGACAATTGATTATACACTTGAAACACCTGAGACCAGAAGTTTGACAATTTCTGAAATGCCCACCAAATATGGGTCAGCGTGCCTTTGTCCATTCAGCATCGCCAGCAGCATTCCGATACTGATGGAAAGACTCTGTGTAATGTGGCAGGACACTGGTACCATCTCGCTAACAGCTTGTAGCTCTTTTCCTGAGCACTACAAGCTACTGAAATTTTGTGAGAGAACAGGAAGGCCTTCCGCTTTTCCTCTTCCGAAAAACTGAGACCAAGTTCGGTTTCCCACATTCGGAAATACCCAGGGTCCTCCGAACCGCGGGCCTCAATAATCAAACGATATATGAGTGAGATTGAGTGTGTGGGCGGTGAAGACTGAAAAAATAAACGTTCAAACAGCATGGACGTAGTCGGATCTGGTGGAAGTTTCCCCCCCCCCCGAGCCATGACCGCACAAAAGAGTGTAGCTGCACATATTCAAACCAGTTCAAGTGAAGGTCTGGGAATGTGGCCTGTATTTCTGCGAAAGGAGGCAGGTGTTTACCCTGTAAGATCTGCCCCAATCTGATGTCCAACCCCCTCTCCCATCTGAGAAACCTGTCTGCGTTGCATCCCGGAGGGAAGCCTGGATTATTGAACAGGGGAGCCAATGGGGTGGGACTACCCGAAAGGCTGCCCTTGCATTTTATGACCTCCCAAGCTTCCAAAGTCGCCCTGAACAGAATCCTATTTGGGTCTGTCTGTTTCTTTACCGCCTCCATGTCCTCTTTCTGAATCCATGGGAGTCCTCTAAGAGGGACCTAGGAAAAAGTTTGTTCCAACTCCACCCACTGTTTGGTCTCTTTGTGATATCGCCAATCAATCAAGCAGGCAACCAGGGAAGCTCTATGATAGGCCTGTAAGTCCGGCAACCCAACTCCTCCCCTCTGCTTGGATCGGACAAGTGTCTTGTAGCTAATCCGAGGCTTACCTCCTTTCCAAACAAAACGGATCAGTGTGGACCTCAGGGTCTTAAAGAAGGCCGAAGGAGGATTTATGGGGACTGTCTGAAAAATATAAAGGAACCTCGGGAGGATGTCCATTTTAAAAGAATTTATCCGACCAAACCACGAGAGAGGTTTCCTATTATAGGTCTCCAGGTCTTTGAGAGTTTTATTTAAGAGGTTCTGGTAATTCAAAGAGTACAGCAGGCTTAACTTGGAAGGGACCGAAACTCCGAGAAACTTGATTGATGTGTTTTGCCATCGAAAGGGGAATTTACTTTTTAGGATTGTAACCTCAGCCGGGTTCAGGGATATATTTAATGCCTCCGTTTTGGAGTAGTTTATTTTGAAATGACTCAAGTTACTAAACCGTTCGAATTCTTTTGTTAACGAGGGGAATGAGACCAAAGGTTGGGAGGTGTACAGCAGAAGGTCATCCGCCTACATAGCTGTTTTATATTCCTTGTGCCCAAGGCTCAGACCATGTACATTAGGGTTCCCCCTAATTGTCACCGCAAGATGCTCCATTACTATGACATAAATATTTTACTAGGCAATGTCCCACTAGCCAGATTCCTACTCCACACTGATGAGGGGCAAATACCCCGAAACGGCTGTCTGTGGATGGATACCATGTTTGGCATAGGTGGTCTCCTTGACTGGAGACTGCCCTTCCCGTGGTTGTTCCTTCCCGGTGAAAGACCTGGCTAGTTTCCTGCCAGCGTTGAGAAACATGTGATGATGTCTCCGCAGGCCTTCTTGCTTTGAATATTTCCCAGGGGGCATTGCTCTAGAATCACTGCGTTGAGAAACACGTGATGGTGTCTCCGCAGTGGTGGATGTTGATCTCCCTAAGGTCAACCATCCTTGCTCACATAGTCTTTTACTAGGCAATGTCCCACTAGCCAGATTCCTACTCCACACTGATGAGGGGCAAATACCCCGAAACGGCTGTCTGTGGATGGATACCATGTTTGGCATAGGTGGTCTCCTTGACTGGAGACTGCCCTTCCCGTGGTTGTTCCTTCCCGGTGAAAGACCTGGCTAGTTTCCTGCCAGCGTTGAGAAACATGTGATGATGTCTCCGCAGGCCTTCTTGCTTTGAATATTTCCCAGGGGGCATTGCTCTAGAATCACTGCGTTGAGAAACACGTGATGGTGTCTCCGCAGTGGTGGATGTTGATCTCCCTAAGGTCAACCATCCTTGCTCACATAGTCTTTTACTAGGCAATGTCCCACTAGCCAGATTCCTACTCCACACTGATGAGGGGCAAATACCCCGAAACGGCTGTCTGTGGATGGATACCATGTTTGGCATAGGTGGTCTCCTTGACTGGAGACTGCCCTTCCCGTGGTTGTTCCTTCCCGGTGAAAGACCTGGCTAGTTTCCTGCCAGCGTTGAGAAACATGTGATGATGTCTCCGCAGGCCTTCTTGCTTTGAATATTTCCCAGGGGGCATTGCTCTAGAATCACTGCGTTGAGAAACACGTGATGGTGTCTCCGCAGTGGTGGATGTTGATCTCCCTAAGGTCAACCATCCTTGCTCACATAGTCTTTTACTAGGCAATGTCCCACTAGCCAGATTCCTACTCCACACTGATGAGGGGCAAATACCCCGAAACGGCTGTCTGTGGATGGATACCATGTTTGGCATAGGTGGTCTCCTTGACTGGAGACTGCCCTTCCCGTGGTTGTTCCTTCCCGGTGAAAGACCTGGCTAGTTTCCTGCCAGCGTTGAGAAACATGTGATGATGTCTCCGCAGGCCTTCTTGCTTTGAATATTTCCCAGGGGGCATTGCTCTAGAATCACTGCGTTGAGAAACACGTGATGGTGTCTCCGCAGTGGTGGATGTTGATCTCCCTAAGGTCAACCATCCTTGCTCACATAGTCTTTTACTAGGCAATGTCCCACTAGCCAGATTCCTACTCCACACTGATGAGGGGCAAATACCCCGAAACGGCTGTCTGTGGATGGATACCATGTTTGGCATAGGTGGTCTCCTTGACTGGAGACTGCCCTTCCCGTGGTTGTTCCTTCCCGGTGAAAGACCTGGCTAGTTTCCTGCCAGCGTTGAGAAACATGTGATGATGTCTCCGCAGGCCTTCTTGCTTTGAATATTTCCCAGGGGGCATTGCTCTAGAATCACTGCGTTGAGAAACACGTGATGGTGTCTCCGCAGTGGTGGATGTTGATCTCCCTAAGGTAAACCATCCTTGCTCACATATGACATAAAGAAGGGGAGATAAAGGGCAACCCTGTCGGGTGCCATTTTTGATTGCTACCGGGCCAGACAGGGCACCGTTAGCCCTGACACGAGCTGATGGTCTGGAGTACAGTGCCATGACCTTGCCAAGAAAATTCGGGCCTAACCCTATCTGACTTAGTGCTGATCTCATAAACCCCCAATGCACACGGTCAAATGCCTTTTCTGCATCTATTGACAAGAGCCCCAAGGATAGCGATTGAGACGTGGCTCTTGCAATTAAATGTATCATCTTGTTTACATTGTCTCGGGCCTCCCTTCCCTGTACAAACCCAACCTGGTCCGTGTGGATTAAGGACGGTAAAAGGGGGGCTAGTCTACTTGCCAGAAGTTTAGCAAAGATTTTTACGTCTATGTTTATTAGAGAGATCGGACGGTAGTTAGAAACCACCGACTGATCTTTCCCGGGTTTTGGCAGTACTGCAATGTGGGCTTCCAGTGATTGAGGAGCAAAAGGGGATGTGTCCGATACCGAATTATAGACTTTCGTCCTAAAAGGGGTAATTTGGCTTTTGAATAATTCATAGAAAGCAGGCGAAAATCCGTCTGGACCCGGACTTTTCCCGTTTGGGGAGTCCCCTATTGCTGCTGCTATTTCATCTTCCCCAAACCTGTCATCTAACCGTGTTATGGTCCCCATGTCTAACACTGGAAGAGGGGTTTCAGCGACGTAGTCATCTATGCGTTTTTGGAGGTCCTGTGGAGCCATATCGGAGTATTTCCCCTGTATATTATATAGATCTGCGTAATACTCCTTGAAAATACCTAGAATTTTAGTGGGGTCATATGTATCGGTATTCTTCTGGGACTTCAGTTTAGGGATATATAAAGCCTGATCCCGAGGGTGAAGAAGGCGTGAGAGCGGACGGCCACATCTGTCAGAGTGTCTATACAACACCCTTTTAAATTGGGTTTTGAACTTTAGTAGTCTGCTGTCCAGCAAACTCCGCAGAGCTTCCCTGGTTGTAAAGAGCTTAGCCAACGTTTCTGGGGAGGGGTTGGATTTATGAGAGGTTTCCAACATGGAAATTTCCTTAAGGAGCAGAGCAATTTCCGCTGTTTTTTCCTTTTTAATCCGTGCCCCATGCTTAATTAGAATTCCTCGGATAACGCATTTAAAAGCAAGAAGCAATTGAAGAGCCAAGGGCTTAGAGTCAGCTGCATGTGAGGATACAAAAAATTCCATAGACTCTTTTACCTCCAAGATGCACCCCTCGTCTCTCAACAGGGAGTCGTTCAATCTCCACGTCCACGTTCGGTTTAGGTAGTCTGGGGGAGAGACATCTAGAAAGACCGGGGCATGATCAGAGCAGACCACATTCCCAATGGTAGGGGTCGGGTGCCACGCAAGGACCCGCTGGCTGACCAAAAAAAAGTCGATTCGACTATATGTCTGATGTGGAATGGAGAAAAATGTATAGTCCCTTTCCTGGGGATGCATAATTCTCCATACGTCCACCAGATGAAGGTTATGCAACTCACGCTTTAGGGCCGTCAGGCGTCTCAGAGGTATGGCACTCCTCCCAGTCGACATGTCCACCGCCAGATTTTGTGTAAGATTGAAGTCGCCGCCCACCAACACTTCCCCCTCCACAAAATCTGACAGAACCTTTAGGAAAGAGCGACAAGCGTTAGTCTGATTACAATTAGGGCCGTACCAGCCTGCGATCGTATACACTGTTGAGCATATCTTAATTTTTAGTATCACATATCTACCTGCCTCGTCTAATTTGGAATATATCACTGAATGTATCAGGCTTTTGTGTAGAACTATTGAGACTCCCTTAGATCTCGATTCACTATTTGTGCTGTGGAACCAGTGTGTATAGTATCTATTACGAATGTCGGGTACATGTCCGGTTTTAAAGTGGGTTTCTTGTAGGATTATAATCTGAGTTCTTTGTTTATGCATCTCATATAATATGTGAGACCTCTTCTGAGGGGTGTTAAAACCTCGGACATTCAGTGAGCTCAATTTAAGTTGTGGCATCTTAGTTCAGTACAACACCTCTGTCAGGGAGAAAAAAAAACAAAACAAAAAACACTAGGGAAGTTGGGGATTTCACACAGAGTCACAGGGACGAGAGTGAGTTTTAAGACAGCTAGATGATGTGAGAACGAAACTTTAGTATAGAGGCAGAAAAGAACAGAAAGAAGAGAAGGAGGGAAAGAGAGGATGAAAGAAGAGAAAAAAAAAAAGGGGGGGTGGGGAAGGGGGGAGGTTAAGAAAGGGTTACTTCAGGAATAGAGGAGGGAAAAGAATAAGATAGAAGAGTCGAAAAATCACAGTACCAGACAAAGAATTAGTTATACAAATAACCTATCTATACAAAATACTCTTAGGCCCATTTCACACGTCAGTGAAAAACACAGACGTTTTTCACTGGCGTATAAAACACGCACATGTCCCTGCGTGTGCCATGAATCTCGGCACACATGGGTTGTCTAAGTGCAATCCGGGCTCCGTTCTCCGTGGCCCGTGATTGCACTTAGAAATCAACTCACCTGCGCCCGCTCCCGCTCTCCATGGTGCTGATCGCTCCCGCGGTGCAGCATCCGGCCGGCGCTGACCACTGCAGCAGCTGCTTCCGGGTCAACTGTGTCGCGCATAATGAATATGCGCGACAGTAATCAGCCGGCTTAGAAGCAGCAGGGAGAATGGGCTGCAGAGGACATCGCTGGACGCCGGGTGAGTTAAAATGTTTTTTATTTTAAAAGCACGTTTTTTTCTGGCACGTGTTTCACGGACCACACCACTGCGTGGTCCGTGGGACATCAGTGATGCCAGAAAAAAATGGACATGTCTCCGTGCGGCAAACACGCACACGCGGGTACGCCGCACGGAGACACGTGCAGTGAAAAATCACTGACGTGTGAGCACACCCATTCATTAGAATGGGTCTGCGTATGTCAGTGATTCTGGTACGTTTAAAAAAAAGCACAAACGTACCAGAATCACTGACGTGTGAAGGGTCCTTAGAGTGAGTAACAATTAACAGTTTATAATTGGGGGCCAGTATATACTACACCTGCCTGCAGCGTGTAGAGCCCCAAGTTAACGTGAACTTTCAAAGGAGGCGTGTTCCCCGCCGGACCGGCCCCAGGCCCAACTTAACTGAATATGTAGACTTTAATGCACCCAACCCAACAATCCTAAACACAATAAACTCTATGAAGATATGAAACCAGAATTATCAATGCTGACATTAGAAATATTGGTACGTGATGCCACCTGCATAAACCAGTGAACCCTGTATGGCATAACCATCACCTCTCTTCACATATCAATGTATCCTATTTAAGATAGTCCAGGGACTCTCAGTCTCCACTTGTTGGTGGTGCTCCGGACTTTGCTCCACTCCGTCGCCGTGGGCCACGATCCCTCTTACGGACCCGCTGCGACCGAGGAGCCTCTGTCTCAGGGCATCCAATAGGGGCCTTAGAACCCTGCGTTTTTGTAATGTGTGCCGAGACAAGTCCTGCAGCAATTGGATCGACGTGTTCTTGAATAAGATGGGGTCCTTCTGTCGTGCCTTTCTCAAGATTTCTTCCTTTATCTTGTATTTATGGACTTTACAGATAATGTCCCGTGGACTAGATCCTTCATCTGGTTTAGGGCCCAGACATCTGTGTGCCCTATCTAATTCCAAACGGGAGTCCCGTGGAAGGCCCAATATTGAATTAAAGAGATGTCGCAGTGACTCATCTAGATCTTGGGGGGCGAGGGTTTCCGTATTCTAATGTTATTTCGCCTCCCTTTGTTTTCGAGGTCATCAAGCAAATCTGTCAGATGTTCTATCTGTCGAGCTTGGGTAGATAGTGCCTGTGCCTGTGTATTTAGCTACAGTGAGATAGAGGTAGTGCAGGATTCGGTCGCCGTCACCCGCTCCGACAGCTGCTGTACCTCTCCCCTGATGGAAGCAGATTCTGCTCTGTAAGAGGCCTCTAATCTGGAGATGTAGTTTTCCATTTCCTCTCTGGTAGGAATAGTCCTTATTCTGGCTTTGAGGTCATCCCACACACAGTCCTCTTGCATTCCTTCCTGTATACTCCCATCCCCCTGACCAGACTGTGATGGTCTGAACACAGCAGGGACCGAGCCTTTTTCTGGAGAGGAGGGAGTCTCCACTGTCAGGGCACTGCTTTGTATGGGTGACAGCGACCTATGGACTGAGGGGGACCCCATCTCTGATTGTGTGTAGTGCTGTTTACTTTGAGACATTGAGGGATGATCAGGAGCAGGTGTAGGAGTCCCAGCTATAGCTTCCAACATAGTGCTCAGCAGCGTTCAGGTAGCTAGGGAGTGCACATACAGTGGCGTGTGAGAGTGGAATGTCAGTGGGGCGGGGGATTTGAATGTCCCGCCTGTTCACAGAGATCTCTACGGGGGTTGCATTGTTCAGAAATCCCTGCTGCAGCTGCGAGGTAACCTGATTCCTCTCACCCTCTGCCTGCTTTTCTGTACCACCAACCTCTGTGTCTGCGGCATCTTTCATCTCTGTGCTGTGGTGAGGAGCACGCTCTCCACGTGTGCCTGCCGCCATTTCAGGTAAGGAGGGGGCACCCTGAAGTTGCTGTCTCGTGTGCACTCCAGCCTCCGGGTTCACTCCACTCTGTTCCTGGGAGCTCCCATCTCCCAGCGATCTCCCCTGGGCACGTTCTGTCTGGACACTAAGGTGCAGGGAAGGCCCTGCAGATTCTTCAACGGCCGCCATGTTGAGCTCCATCTGTGCCAGGCCCTGTCTGGTAGAGCTCCTCAGGAACCTGGTAATACTTTCTGAGGGAGGCACCGGTGAGTCCACCATCATCCCCCCGCCGGTCCCCTTGGTTTTGGCGGGCATTTGTGGCTGCAATGTTGGATGGGTATGCAGAATGGAGCCTAAAGCCAGTCCAAGCATGGGAGAGAGATCACACAGCGTCCTCACTCCTCTATTGCCAGGCCATGCCCCCCCTCATTGATTTATTTTTAAATGGCTTTTCTTTCTTTGAAGCTGGCAACTTGATGCAGTAATCGATATCTGGAGTTCTAGAGCCTAATTTCATTATTAAACACGTAGTCATGAAATATCTAGATATAATAGCTGTACAGATCAAACATTTCAACTTTTTTTTTAAATGTTTAAGTGCTTCAAATATAAAATTCCTAGCAGGACTGGGATTCGATCCCACACGGATACACATCCATTGGATTTTAAGTCCAACGTCTTAAAAACTCGGCCATCCTGGTGGTCTTCCAACTACTTTTAGCTTGTAACTGCAGCCAATTGTTAATAAAACCAGTGCTATCATTTTAAAATTTGCTCTAACAAATTTTTATGTTTTATAAGTTTTTTTTTAAAAGCATTAGATGGGCCATCATTGTAATCCATACTGTTGACTGGAAATTTCATCCATCAACTTTAACCCTCCTCAGAATATAGACTTTAATTTTTGGCTATATGTTTGGAGAGATGTCCAAGAGTGATTATTGGAAAAAAATTCCACCTCGTTTTGTCAACAACACAAAGTAAAAAAATTATAGTTTCTTAAGATAATTTAACCGCTCCTCACAACATAATAGCTGACAAGTTCTTCACTTTACAATATGCCAGGTTTACTCAAGTAGATTTCCGAATTCATTACAACACATGCGCACTGATCTTTTTCTTTATGGATCTAGCCTTTCTAGAATACAATGTTTTATGCTTGTATCATATATCTGATTTTCTCATATTATTTTGATAAAATATGCTTTAAAACTTATGTTGGAACTTCAGTAGGAATATTTATCTCGATACATCAACGTTGTCTTTATCCCAAAGCCATTCACATTGATTTATTTTTAATGGCTTTTCTTTGTTTGAAGCTGGCAACTTGATGCAGTAATCTATATCTGGAGTTCTAGAGCTTAATTTCATTATTAAACATGTAGTCATGAAATATCTAGATATAATAGCTGTACAGCTCAAACATTTCAACTTTGTTTGAAATGTATAAGTGCTTCAAATATAAAATTCCTAACAGGACTGGGATTTGATCCCACACGTATACACATCCATTGGATTTTAAGTCCAACGCCTTACCCACTCGGCCATCCTGGTGGTCTTCCAACTACTTTTAGCTTGTAACTGCAGCCGTTTGTTGATAAAACCAGTGCTATCATTTTAAAATTTTCTCTAACAAATTTTTATGTTTTTTAAGTTTTTTTAAGAGCATTAGATGGGCCATCATTGTAATCCATACTGTTGACTGGAAATTTCATCCATGAACTTTAACCCTCCTCAGAATATAGACTTTAATTTTTAGCTATATGTTTGGAGAGATGACCAAGAGTGATTATTGGAATAAAATTCCACCTCGTTTTGTCAACAACACAAAATAAAAAAATTATAGTTTCTTAAGATAATTTAACCGCTCCTCACAACATAATAGCTGACAAGTTCATCACTTTACAATATGCCAGGTTTACTCAAGCAGATTTCCCAATTCATCACAACACATGCGCACTGATCTTTTTCTTTATGGATCTAACCTTTCTAGAATACAATGTTTTATGCTTGTATCATATTTATGATTATGTTATATTATTTTGATAAAATATGCTTTAAAACTTACGTTGGAACTTCAGTAGAAATATTTACCTTGATAAATCAACGTTGTCTTTATCCCCAAGCCATTCACATTGATTTATTTTTAATGGCTTTTCTTTGTTTGAAGCTGTCAACTTGATGCAGGAATCGATATGTGGAATTTTAGAGCTTAATTTCATTATTAAACACGTAGTCATGAAATATCTAGATATAATAGCTGTACAGTCATGGCCAAAAGTTTTGAGAATGACACCAAAATTATATTTTCACATGATCTGTTGCCCTCTGGTTTTTAATTGTGTTTATCTGATGGTTACATTACATACAGAAATATAATTGCAATCATATTATGAGTACCAAAAGGTTATATTGACTGTTAGAATGAGTTAATGCAGCAAGTCAATATTTGCAGTGTCGACCCTTCTTCTTCAGGACCTCTGCAATTCTCCCTGGCATGCTCTCAATCAACTTCTGGATCAAATTCTTGCATAAGCAATGCTTGCATTTTGCCAGAATTTGTTGGTTTTTGTTTGTCCACCCGTCTCTTGATGATTGCCCACAAGTTCTCAATGGGATTAAGATCTGGGGAGTTTCCAGGCCATGGACCCAAAATCTCTGTTTTGTTCCATGAGCCATTTAGTGATCACCTTTGCTTTATGGCAAGGTGCTCCATCATGCTGGAAAAGGCATTGTTGGGCGCCAAACTGCTCTTGGACAGTTGAGAAAAGAGCAAGAAACAGGCGAACACAATCCCAATTCCTATTACAAAGGTATTTATTACATAAGTTTATGCATATTGATCTTTAAGGAACAAGAGATGAAGGCAAAACAATAAAAGTCAATAAACAACAAAATTAAGCATACAATCACGCAGTACCTGCTGAATATCTGCCAAAGATCAACCAGCTATATTATAGATGGCATAGGCTTATTATATGTCACATCAGCACATATATGGCTGTGTAACCCAGTCCCACAGGGCAACCATCCAAACAATAATCGACTATATTGGGCTCAATTTATTATTTATATAAACACCATATATAGCCTACACAGACCACAGCAGTAATTTTAATAATAGCTGGGCATTATATGCATCTCTTTTTAGATTTACTGAATGTGCAACAGTTACCCTGTGTACTGGGGACACAAGAATCAGTATCCATTTAGCCGATGGGCTAAGAACACTCAAAATTTGATAAGGATACAGCAAGTGTTAATGCAAGCCCATGCCCTTGATCATATACTCAGGCACAATGTTCCCAGTGCAGCACAGGGGGGGCTGTCAGATAGGGTTAATAAGATTGCCCCATTATCAAAGACAGCCAGCTATTTACAAAAAACACCAATATAAGATATCTGACAACCAACTGGTTAACTGGTTAAGGCAGGACAGGACAATTACCTGATAAGCTGGGTGACAAGATGAACACAGGAACCAGCCCACAAGTGTGAATACAAGCCCTTGGACAGTTGGTAGAAGTTTCTCTTGGAGGACATTCTGGTACCATTCATTATTCATGGCTGTGTTTTTAGGCAAGACTGTGAGTGAGCCGATTCCCTTGGCTGAGAAGCAACCCCACACATGAATTGTTTCCGGATGCTTAACAGTTGGCATGAGACAAGACTGGTGGTAGCACTCACCTGTTCTTCTCCTAATAAGCTGTTTTCCAGATGTCCCAAACAATCGAAAAGGGGATTCATCTGAGAAAATGACTTTACCCCAGTCCTCAGCAGTCCACTCCCTGAACCTTTTGCAGAATATCAGTCGGTCCCTGATGTTTTTTCTGGAGAGAAGTGGCTTCTTTGCTGCCCTCCTTGAAACTAGGCCTTGCTCAAGCAGTCTCCGCCTCACAGTGCGTGCAGAAGCACTCACACCAGCCTGCTGCCATTGCTGAGCTAGCTCGGCACTGCTGGAAGTCCGATCCCGCAGCTGAAACAGTTTTAAGATACGGTCCTGGCGTTTGCTGGTCCTTCTTGGGCGCCTTGGAGCCTTTTTGGCAACAATAGAAGCTCTCTCCTTGAAGTTCATGATAATGCCATAAATTATTGACTGAGGTGCAATCTTTGTAGCTGCGATACTCTTCCCTGTTAGGCCATTTTTGTGCAGAGCAATGATGGCTGCACGTGTTTCTTTAGAGATAACCATGGTTAACTGAAGAGAAACAATGATACCAAGCACCAGCCTCCTTTTTAAAGTGTCCAGTGGTGTCATTCTTACTTAATAATGACTGATTGTTCGCCAGCCCTGTCCTCATCAACACCCACACCTGTGTTAATGGAACAATCACTAAAACAATGTTAGCTGCTCCTTTTAAGGCAGGAATGCAATGATGTTGAAATGTGTTTTGGGGGTTGAAGTTCATGTTCTTAGCCAATATTGACTTTGCAAGTAATTGCTGGTAAGCTGATCACTCTTTATGACATTCTGGATATATGCAAATTGCCATTAGAAAAACTTAAGCAGTAGATTTTGTACAAATTAATATTTGTAGCATTCTCTAAACTTTTGGCCATGACTGTACAGCTCAATCATTTCAACTTTTTTTTTGAAATGTATAAGTGCTTCAGGTATAAAATTCCTAGCAGGACTGGGCTTTGATCCCACATGTATACACATCCATTGGAGTTAAAGTCCAACACCTTAACCACTCAGCCATCCTGGTGGTCTTCTGACTACTTTTAGCTTGTAACTGCAGCCGTTTGTTGATAAAACCAGTGCTATCATTTTCAAATTTGCTCTAACAAATTTTTGTGTTTTATAAGTTTTTTTTAAGAGCATTAGATGGGCCATCATTGTAATCCATACTATTGACTGGAAATTTCGTCCATCAACTTTAACCCTCCTCAGAATATAGACTTTAATTTTTGGCTATATGTTTGGAGAGATGACCAAGAGTGATTATTGGAATAAAATTCCACCTCGTTTTGTCAACAACACAAAGTAAAAAAATTATAGTTTCTTAAAGGGAACCAGTCATCAAAAATTTTGCACTAAACCTAAAAGATTCCCCCTCTGCAGCTCCTGGGCTGCATTCTAGCAAGGTTCCTGTTTCTATTGTGCCCCCTTTCTGACCAAAATAAAGACTTTATAAAGTGGTACCTTTTTGTATTCAGATCTTGATAATGTTACACGGGGGCGGGCTCTCTGGTGTCCGTTAGTCTGCCTCCCTGTCGCATTAGGCTGTCCCCCATCGCACAATTTCAAAGAGGCGACGTGAGGTAAGCTGGTCAGCGCTTGCGCAGAACGGTGGAGGCGGCAGTGAAAGCGCGAGGACGAGATTATGGGTGGGTACTTGCTGATGAAAATCACTGCGCCGCCCATAATCTCGTGCATGCGCCGTGCCACTCTCGCGGGACTGTGCAATGTAGATAGTGTGACCACTGGTGACGTGTTGCGCATGCGCGAGATTATGAGCGGCGCTGTGATTTTCATCAGCAAGTACCCGCCTATAATCTCGTGCTCGCGCTTTCACCGCCGCCTCCACCGTTCTGCGCAAGCGCTGGCCAGCTTACCTCATGTCACCTCTTTGAAATTGCACGATGGGGGACGGCCTAAAGCGACAGGGAGGCAGACTAACGGACACCAGAGAGCCCGCTCTCGTGTACCATTATCAAGATCTGAATACAAAAAAGTACCACTTTATAAAGTCTTTATTTTGGTCAGAAAGGGGGCACAATAGAAACAGGAACCTGGCTAGAATGCAGCCCAGGAGCTGCAGAGGGGGAATCTTTTAGGTTTAGTGCAAAATTTCTGATGACAGATTCCCTTTAACATAATTTAACCGCTCCTCACAACATAATAGCTGACAAGTTCATCACTTTACAATATGCCAGGTTTACTCAAGCAGATTTCCCAATTCATCACAACACTGGTCTTTTTTTTATGGATCTAACCTTTCTAGAATACAATGTTTTATGCTTGTATCATATTTATGATTTTGTTATATTATTTTGATAAAATATGCTTTAAAACTTATGTTGGAACTTCAGTAGGAATATTTACCTCGATAAATCAACGTTGTCTTTATCCCCAAGCCATTCACATTGATTTATTTTTAAATGGCTTTTCTTTGTTTGAAGCTGGCAACTTGATGCAGGAATTGATATCTGGAGTTCTAGAGCTTAATTTCATTATTAAACATGTAGTCATGAAATATCTAGATATAATAGCTGTACAGCTCACTCAAACATTTCAACTTTTTTTGAAACATTTAAGTGCTTCAAATATAAAATTCCTACAAGAAGTACAGTTAGGTCCAGAAATATTTGGACAGTGACACAATTTTCGCGAGTTGGGCTCTGCATGCCACCACATTGGATTTGAAATGAAACCTCTACAACAGAATTCAAGTGCAGATTGTAACGTTTAATTTGAAGGTTTGAACAAAAATATCTGATAGAAATTGTAGGAATTGTACACATTTCTTTACAAACACTCCACATTTTAGGAGGTCAAAAGTAATTGGACAAATAAACCAAACCCAAACAAAATATTTTTATTTTCAATATTTTGTTGCGAATCCTTTGGAAGCAATCACTGCCTTAAGTCTGGAACCCATGGACATCACCAAACGCTGGTTTTCCTCCTTTTTAATGCTTTGCCAGGCCTTTACAGCCGCAGCCTTCAGGTCTTGCTTGTTTGTGGGTCTTTCCGTCTTAAGTCTGGATTTGAGCAAGTGAAATGCATGCTCAATTGGGTTAAGATCTGGTGATTGACTTGGCCATTGCAGAATGTTCCACTTTTTTGCACTCATGAACTCCTGGGTAGCTTTGGCTGTATGCTTGGGGTCATTGTCCATCTGTACTATGAAGCGCCGTCCGATCAACTTTGCGGCATTTGGCTGAATCTGGGCTGAAAGTATATCCCGGTACACTTCAGAATTCATCCGGCTACTCTTGTCTGCTGTTATGTCATCAATAAACACAAGTGACCCAGTGCCATTGAAAGCCATGCATGCCCATGCCATCACGTTGCCTCCACCATGTTTTACAGAGGATGTGGTGTGCCTTGGATCATGTGCCGTTCCCTTTCTTCTCCAAACTTTTTTCTTCCCATTATTCTGGTACAGGTTGATCTTTGTCTCATCTGTCCATAGAATACTTTTCCAGAACTGAGCTGGCTTCATGAGGTGTTTTTCAGCAAATTTAACTCTGGCCTGTCTATTTTTGGAATTGATGAATGGTTTGCATCTAGATGTGAACCCTTTGTATTTACTTTCATGGAGTCTTCTCTTTACTGTTGACTTAGAGACAGATACACCTACTTCACTGAGAGTGTTCTGGACTTCAGTTGATGTTGTGAATGGGTTCTTCTTCACCAAAGAAAGTATGCGGCGATCATCCACCACTGTTGTCATCCGTGGACGCCCAGGCCTTTTTGAGTTCCCAAGCTCACCAGTCAATTACTTTTTTCTCAGAATGTACCCGACTGTTGATTTTGCTACTCCAAGCATGTCTGCTATCTCTCTGATGGATTTTTTCTTTTTTTTCAGCCTCAGGATGTTCTGCTTCACCTCAATTGAGAGTTCCTTAGACCGCATGTTGTCTGGTCACAGCAACAGCTTCCAAATGCAAAACCACACACCTGTAATCAACCCCAGACCTTTTAACTACTTCATTGATTACAGGTTAACGAGGGAGACGCCTTCAGAGTTAATTGCAGCCCTTAGAGTCCCTTGTCCAATTACTTTTGGTCCCTTGAAAAAGAGGAGGCTATGCATTACAGAGCTATGATTCCTAAACCCTTTCTCCGATTTGGATGTGAAAACTCTCATATTGTAGCTGGGAGTGTGCACTTTCAGCCCATATTATATATATAATTGTATTTCTGAACATGTTTTTGTAAACAGCTAAAATAACAAAACTTGTGTCACTGTCCAAATATTTCTGGACCTAACTGTATGGATCAAACACACGCGGATACACATCCATTGGATCTTAAGTCCAACACCTTAACCACTCGGCCATCCTGGTGGTCTTGCAACTTATTTTAGGTTGTAACTGCAGCCGATTGTTGATAAAACTAGTGCTATCATTTTAAAAATTGCTCCAACAAATTTTTATATTTTATAAGTTTCTTATCAAGAGCATTAGATGGGCCATCATTGTAATCCATACTGTTGACTGGAAATTTCATCCATCAACTTTAACCGTCCTCAGAATATAGACTTTAATTTTTGGCTATATGTTTGGAGAGATGACCAAGAGTGATTAAAGGAATAAAATTCCACCTCGTTTTGTCAACAACACAAAGTAAAAAATTACGTCTCAATTACGTCTCAAGACGTCAGAAAATCAGGTTACTTGTTCTGTACCAACACTTTGAGACGTCATGCAAAAAAAAGCTTGTAGCGCCCCCCAGCAATGGAAAGGTTTCAGCTACAGGGGATAGCTGAGACCCTGGAGATCGTGATTTGGGCTGTTTTTTCCGGTCCTCGCTCACGTGATCACCGGTATACACCGTATACTGATGATCACGTTACAGTAAATGACAGCGCCGGTAAAAAATGACTTATCTCCCACCTGGCATGATCAAACATGTCAGCTGGGAGATAAATTTCCTCCCCGGTCCCCTCCGGTCCGCCGGTGTCGCCAAAGTGCCCCCTCGATCCCCCTCCCTTCCATAATCCAAGATGGCGACGCGTACACCGGCGCACACAGCAGCGCGCCACCTGCATTCACCCTCTCACTCTGATTTCTCTCGCATGTGCCAGGAAACATGTGGCAGAAAACTCCTCCCCAGGCCCTGCCAGGTCACCCCCTATAACCCCCCTGTGCCCCCCGGTAACATCCGTACCTTAGCCTCGGCGATCCCTCCACTTCTTCTGTAGCGCGGGTCACATGTGTGCACTGTGCAGAGCAGCTGCCAGCCAGCTTCCTGTGTTTAGTGTGAGCTGTGGAGCTATGCTGGCTGCACGGACTCTGCAGCTGTAACCCGGGGAGAGTGGGTGCAGATTTTTTGCACCCACACTCCTCACATGGAGGGTCTGCACTCCTAGAAAATGGGGGATACGTTTCCTGAACGTGCCCCCATATTCTAGAAGGTCCACAATCGTCGTGGGACTTCTAAAATGGATTACAGCGGACCCGATTTTTTTTTTCTCTTTTCAATAAATTGGTGAAAAAGGGAATGTTTTTGGGAATGTTTTTTCAAATAAAATTTTTTGTTGTAATTTTTTTTTATTACTGTCAATTAGTTATCTCGGGTATCTGATAGATGCCATGACATCACTAACTGCTGGACTTGATGCCAGGTGACATTGCATATCTGGTATCAACACCATTTATTACCCCGTTTGCTACCGCACCAGGGCAACGGGATGAGTTGGGGCGAAGCATCACGATTGGCGCATCTAATAGATGCGCCACTTCTGGGGCGGCTGGGGCCTGCTATTTTTAGGCTGGGAAGAGTCCAATAACCATGGAACGTCCCACTCTGAGAATATGAGACCCCAGCTTTCAGCTTCACCTTGGCTGGTGATCTAATTTGGGGGGACCCCACATTTGTTTGTTTGTTTTTTAAAAAAAAAAAACAGCCTGGGGAGCCCTAAAAATTGATCACCAGCCAAGGTGAAGCTGTCAGCTGTGGTTTGCAGGCTACAGCTGTCTGCTTTAGCCTAGCTGGCTATCAAAAATTGGGGGGACCCCATGTCGTTTTTTGTTATTATTTTTTGGGGGGGCTAAATACAAGGATAGGCACCCTTTAGTGCCACATGAAAGGCACTAAAAGGCGCCAGCTTAAAATATGCAGGGGGTGGGACGTTGTATACATGTTTGACAACTATCCATTCATCCATTGTAGCATTTCAGGTTGTGTGCCAAGAATCAGGGTTTGCAGCGTTTTGGGCATAGAGTGTTTTCCCTGCATCTATAATGCTGCGTTGTGCAGTAGAAGGATTATTTAGAAATCCCATGCCCACTGTGCTTCTTTTCCCCGCAGCATAAACCGACCTGTGGTGCAGCTTCCCGAGCCTCAGCATGTCAATTTATGCTGTGGAGACAAGAGTGCTCTCTGCAAGTAGAATAGAACTAAAGTCCACAGCAGCCTGAATCCAAATTGTGGGCATGGGCAGCTGCGTTCTCCTGTGGACAACACTCATCTCTGCAGGAAGGCTGACACTGTGTACTAAACAACGTGCCTCTGGATAATGGCCACATAGCCTAAAAGTGAGAAATTTGTTGCTACAGCAACATTTTTGTGAAGTACCTGTGGATTCAAAATGCTTTCTACACACCTGAATAAAATCCCTGAGGGGTCCATTTTCCAAAATGGGGTCACTTGTGGGGGGGGGGTTCTGCTGTACAGGTACCAAAGGGGCCCTGCAAATGTGACATGGTGCCCGCAATTTATTTCAACTTTTCCAAAATTCAAATTGTGGTCCTTCCATTCCAAGCCTTCCCATTTATCCAAACAGAGGGTTTTGGCCACATATGGGGTATCCCTGCACTCATAAGACATTGGATAAAAACCTGTGGGGTCCACGTTTTGTTGCTGCCTTTTGAAAAAGTAAGAAATTTGATGCTAAAGCAACATTTTTGTGAAAAAATGAAAATTTTCAATTTGGCGACCAAAGCTTATCAAATTCTGTGAAGCATTTGTGGATTCAAAATGCTCACTATACACCTAGATAAAAGCCTTGAGGTGTCTTGATTCCAGAATGGGGTCACTTGTGGGGGACCTCCACTGTTTAGGCACCTTAGGGGCTTCCCAAATGTGACATATTACTCACAGCAAGTTGGGCTGCAGTGTGTACATCACCCAGGCCAAAAGCTAATGCTCTACCAGGACACAGCTAAACCCCCACTAATGTGGAAGCATCACAGGTGCAGGAGACGCAGATCACACACACACCTCCATGGAATGGAGGGGAGGCGAATGCTAGATGATAAAACTGCACACAAGTGGCTTGCATAGAGCGCTGTTCACATGCAGATGGCACAGTCACAAACCCGCAGCCTATTAGGTGACGCCCTTCTATTAGATCAGGTGGGCTGCCAAGCCGTACCCCACTGTGTATCATGCACGGACAGACACTCTACAATGCAAGGCCCAACAGAAAGGGGCCTGGCTGTATCCTGTACAAACAAAAAAATATGAGGTTTTTGTTGGTATTTATGGCCATAAAACGTAAGCCTACACCCTCGTCACGGGACCTCATGTCTGTAGGTCCCTACACTAAATATAAAAATAGCAACAAAAAGAGGACAATGTCCTCCAAAAATTAAGTATTACTCACAGCAAGTTGGGCTGCAGTGTGTACATCGCCCAGGCCAAAAGCTAATGCTCTACCAGGACACAGCTAAACCCCCACTAATGTGGAAGCATCACAGGTGCAGGAGACGCAGATCACACACACACCTCCATGGAATGGAGGGGAGGCGAATGCTAGATGATAAAACTGCACACAAGTGGCTTGCATAGAGCGCTGTTCACATGCAGATGGCACAGTCACAAACCCGCAGCCTATTAGGTGACGCCCTTCTATTAGATCAGGCGGGCTGCCAAGCCGTACCCCACTGTGTATCATGCACGGACAGACACTCTACAATGCAAGGCATTCGCCTCCCCTCCATTCCATGGAGGTGTGTGTGTGATCTGCGTCTCCTGCACCTGTGATGCTTCCACATTAGTGGGGGTTTAGCTGTGTCCTGGTAGAGCATTAGCTTTTGGCCTGGGCGATGTACACACTGCAGCCCAACTTGCTGTGAGTAATACTTAATTTTTGGAGGACATTGTCCTCTTTTTGTTGCTATTTTTATATTTAGTGTAGGGACCTACAGACATGAGGTCCCGTGACGAGGGTGTAGGCTTACGTTTTATGGCCATAAATACCAACAAAAACCTCATATTTTTTTGTTTGTACAGGATACAGCCAGGCCCCTTTCTGTTGGGCCTTGCATTGTAGAGTGTCTGTCCGTGCATGATACACAGTGGGGTACGGCTTGGCAGCCCGCCTGATCTAATAGAAGGGCATCACCTAATAGGCTGCGGGTTTGTGACTGTGCCATCTGCATGTGAACAGCGCTCTATGCAAGCCACTTGTGTGCAGTTTTATCATCTAGCATTCGCCTCCCCTCCATTCCATGGAGGTGTGTGTGTGATCTGCGTCTCCTGCACCTGTGATGCTTCCACATTAGTGGGGGTTTAGCTGTGTCCTGGTAGAGCATTAGCTTTTGGCCTGGGCGATGTACACACTGCAGCCCAACTTGCTGTGAGTAATACTTAATTTTTGGAGGACATTGTCCTCTTTTTGTTGCTATTTTTATATTTAGTGTAGGGACCTACAGACATGAGGTCCCGTGACGAGGGTGTAGGCTTACGTTTTATGGCCATAAATACCAACAAAAACCTCATATTTTTTTGTTTGTACAGGATACACCCAGGCCCCTTTCTGTTGGGCCTTGCATTGTAGAGTGTCTGTCCGTGCATGATACACAGTGGGGTACGGCTTGGCAGCCCGCCTGATCTAATAGAAGGGCGTCACCTAATAGGCTGCGGGTTTGTGACTGTGCCATCTGCATGTGAACAGCGCTCTATGCAAGCCACTTGTGTGCAGTTTTATCATCTAGCATTCGCCTCCCCTCTATTCCATGGAGGTGTGTGTGTGATCTGCGTCTCCTGCACCTGTGATGCTTCCACATTAGTGGGGGTTTAGCTGTGTCCTGGTAGAGCATTAGCTTTTGGCCTGGGCGATGTACACACTGCAGCCCAACTTGCTGTGAGTAATACTTAATTTTTGGAGGACATTGTCCTCTTTTTGTTGCTATTTTTATACCAAATGTGACATAGCGTCCGCTAATGATTCCAGCCAATTGTGCAGTCAAATGGCGCTCCTTCCCTTCCGAGCCCTGCTGTGCACCCAAACAGTTGATTTTTATCACACATAAGGTATCAGCATACTCAGGGGAAATTGAACAATACATTTTATGCTGAATTTTTTCCTTTTACACTTGTTAAAAAAAGCTACCTGCTTGAAGTGACAATTTTGTGGTAAAATTGTATTTTTTTATTTTCACAGCTCAACATTATAAACTTCTGTGAAGCACCTGAGGGTTCAGGGTACTCACCAAACATCTAGATAAATTCCTTGAGGGGTCTATTTTCCAAAATGGGGCAATATGTTGGGGAGCTTCACTGTATTAGCACTTCAGGGGCTCTCCAAATGCCACATGGCGTCCGCTATTGATTCCAGCTAATTTTCCAGTCAAAAGGTACTCCTTCCCTTCCGAACCCTGCTGTGTGCCCAAACAGTTGATTTCCACCACATATAAGGTATCGCCAAACTCAGGAGAAATTGCACAATAAATTTTATGCTGATTTTTTTCCTGGTACCCTTGTGAAGAAAAGCTACCTGGTTGAAGTAACAATTTTGTGGTAAAATTTTATTTTTTTATTTTCATGGCTCAACGTTATAAAAGTCTGTGAAGCACCTGGGGGTTCAGGGTACTCACCAAGCATCTAGATAAATTTCTTGAAGGGCCTAGTTTCCAAAATAGGGTCACTTGAGGGGGGTTTCTGCTGTTTAGGTACCTTAGGGGACCTCCAAATGCGACATGGTGCCCGCAATCTTTTTCAGCCAAATTTCCTTTCCAAAATTCAAATATTCCGTTCCAAGCCCTCCCATTTGTCCAAACAAAGGTTTCAAACCACATGTTAGGTATCACCACGCTCATAAGAAAGTGGGTAACAAACGTTGAGGTTACATTTCTGGAATCACATCTTGAAAAAGTGAGAAAATTGATGCTAAAGCAACATTTTTGAGAAAATTATTAAAATTTTCAATATGACAACGTAACGTTATCAAAATCTGTGAAGTACCTGTGGGTCCAAAATGCTCACTATACCCCTAGATAGAAGCCTTGAGGGGTCTAGTTTCCAAAATGGTGTCACTTGTGAGGGGTTTCTTCTGTTTAGGTACCTTAGCGGACCTGTAAATGCAACATGGTGCCCGCAATCTATTTCAGCCAAATTTGCTTTCCAAAATTCAAATATTGCTCCTTCTGTTCCGAGCCCTCCCATTTGTCCAAACAGAGGTTTCTGACCACATGTGGGGTATCGGCGCATTCATAAGAAAGTGGGTAACAAGTTTTGGGGTCCATTTTGTAGTGTTATTTCTTCTAAAAGTGAATAAATTTGGGTTAGAGCAACATTTTTTCATTCCACATTGCTTTTGTTCATGTGAAGCACCTGAAGGATTAAAAAACTTCTTGAATGTGGCTTTGAGTACTTTGGGGGGTGCAGCTTTTAGAATGGTGTCACTTTTGGGTATTTTCTGTCATCTAGGCCTATCAAAGTGACTTCAAATATTATGTGGTCCCTAAAAAAATGGTTTTGTAAATTTTGATGTAAAAATGAGAAATCGCTGATAAACTTTGAACTCTTCTAACTTCCTAACAAAAAAAAAATTGTTTCCAAAATTGTGCTTATGTAAAGTAGACATGTGGGAAATGTTATTTATTAACTATTTTGTGTCACAGAACGCTCTGGTTTAATGGTATAAAAATTCAAAAGTTGAAAATTGCTAAATTTTCAACATTTTTGCCAAAATTCAATTTTTTTCATAAATAAACGCAAAAAATATTGTTCTAAATTTGGTACTATCATGATGAAGTCCAATATGTAACGAAAAAAAATCTCAGAATCACCGGGATCCATTGAAGCGTTCCAGAGTTATAACCTCATGAAGTGACACTGGTCAGCATTGCAAAATTTGGTCTGGTCATTAAGGTGAAAATTAGCTCCGTCACTAAGGGGTTAAGATAATTTAACCTCTCCTCACAACATAATAGCTGACAAGTTCACCACTTTACAATATGCCAGGTTTACTCAAGCAGATTTCCTGATTCATCACAACACATGTGCACTGGTCTTTTTCTTTATGGATCTAACCTTTCTAGAATACAATGTTTTATGCTTGTATCATATTTCTGATTTTCTCATATTATTTTGATAAAATATGCTTTAAAACTTGTTTTTTTCTACAGGTTTGCTTAACCATAAACAAGATGTTTATAAAGTAATAAATACATAAAAATAATTCAAAGTGAAAATGTAATTCAAAAAATCAAATCTCTCTTCTAGCCTCCATGACAATCCAATTCAGCCTTATAATAAAAATGTTTGGAATTTCACATTTATGCAACCTATTCATTTTCACAAATTGTCTACTAAAATTAGTTCTAGTTACTATTAGAAATGGCTTTGCGCATGCCTGGCCCAAGTCAATGTTTTCTGGCCGTAGACAGAAGGTGTCATGATTGTCTCCTTATTTTTGGAGACTAATGGCAGTTGGAGGACAGAAGCCCCTTATTTCTATATAGGGCTTTGCATTTAAATGTCATTTCATTTCTTTTGGCACTGGAGTAGTTAATGCCAGTTTTTGTGCCAGCAGCTCTCCTGCAGTTGAGGTCAGCTGCACCTGCGTTGTAGTCACACCCCCTTGTGCTTAAATAGATAGGTCTCCCCGCAAGCTTTGCTGACTAGACAAACCATTTGTATGAAAGCCGGTCTGGTGGAAGGAAGCTGGTGTGAATCTTCCAGAAGTTGTATCCTCTCCAATTTGGTTCTTTATCCCCTGTTCTTCTTTCCTCTCCCTGTGTGCATTAGTGTAACGGTTTGGCTAGCATCTGCCAGCAGCCAAAACACAAGTCAGGGACACTATAGGGTTTTTCTTAGGGTCTCCGGTTCCTGTTCAGTGACAGTTGAGGAAACTGTATAAGGTCTGGTTAGGAGTGTAGGGTCAGTGGCAGGTGAGTGCAGGAGGTGTCCATCTATCCCACTCACTAGAGCTAGGGTCCACCATTGTGATTGTGTCCCCAGTGTTTCCCCCTACCTGTTGTACTGTTGTTGGTATTTTTGTTGTGCATCCAGACTTTGGATGGTCTGAACGCATCTGCCACGTGTCAAAGCGTGACTGAAGGCGGGTGAATTTCCTAAGCTTCCAGGTTCTCTTTGATTCGCCGGCCTTGTGTGATGTCATCAGTGTTGCATACAGCACACACATGATGACATAGGAGCCTGACAAATCATATGTGAAGCCTAGGACCTTGGAGGTTACGGAAATTTGCACAACTCCTGTCCACAGCCAGTGAGCGCTGAACTGCTCATCTCTAATTGTACCTACAATTGTTTTTAGTAGGCATTTTGGTACAATTGCATGAATTTGAATTTCCAAACATTCTTTTTTATTTCCAGTTGTTACTTGGGCTTGTAATGTTACCTATAAATTGAAACATCCAACAAATGTATTTTTCAAATAGAAATATTTTTATCCAATAAAGTGTAAAAACACAGTCCAGCAAGATCCAATCACAATATGTAGTAGGTGTAATAATTATTATTAATAGTAATAATAATAATAATTAGCCAATGCCTACAATTAGAAGTATAGTTTTCCTGATTTGCTATGTCTCTTACCTCATGTGCTGGCCATTACAGCTTAGGTATTCTTGGTTATGACCACTCATAAAGTGACAGTTAGTTGTTAGTGGTTCTAACCATGGATACCTAAGCTACTGTAATGCCCTGCACATGAGCTAATCGACAGCTAATCAGGAGAACTATACTACATTTCTAATTGGAGGTATTTTCTATTATAATTATTATTATTATTGCTACATATTGGGATAGGATCTTGGAGAAGGGTATATCTCTTTAACCTATTCCCACAATAAGGACATTTCTTAACCCCCTAAGCACCAAGTAAGTTCTCTTTTTATTCTACAAGAACACATTAAAATTATAGTTGTGAATAATTCCTTTTGGATTTACTGTGTCCAATGTTTAACTCCAAAAGGTTTCTCTTTGGTGAAGTCTCTTTTTTATTTGTTGTGTTTTTTCCAATAATTGTTTCCACAACTAACCACCTTAGGTCACACAGCCTCATGAAAATGTCACACTACCATTGATTCCCCAAACTTTTTCATATTAATTTTGTTCCTCCTTCTTTTGTTTTTCCTTCCCTTTTTCATTTTTGTTTCTCATATACAGTAAATGAAACACCGAGCGATGTTCTGTCAAACAGATTTTAACTAGATAGGATGTTTAGCCAATATATGTTTATTCACAAGGGCAGTTTAAAACATAAATTACATTCTCAGTTTTATGCCTTACTCACGCGAGTTTATCAATCAAATGAGTGCAGTGCGACAAAATCTCACATTGCACTCTGACCACTGTTATTTAATAAGGCAGAGCAGACATCTGAATTGGCATGGGAGAAAAATCGCAGCATGTTTCGGTTCACAGCGTATCTCAGTTCACGCCCACCCATACAAGTCTAAGGGTGCGTGTGAAATATCGGTCTGCACTCAGATGACATCTGAGTGCAGTTTGATATATGCAGAGACAGAAAATGGAGAAGATAGAAAGTTTAATTTCTCCCTCTTCTCCGCACTTGTGCTGCAATTCTCGCATGCAAGAGAATAGGAGCACAATTGAATGACACTCAGCTCACACTCGCAGTAGAGCTTGAGCCGAGTGTCATTAGCATATCGCATTTGATGCCATACACTCATGCCTAACATGTATAAAAAGCTTTCACTAAAACTTTTATATCCTTTGGTTGGATTTACAACATAATCACTTGTTATAATTGACAAGCAATTCTGACAGGATAAACGTGGATATGTACCCCTCTTTTCAGTTTTAAGCTGCTCAATAAAGTCTGCCCAAATCATTTGATCGCTCAATGATATCCCCTTCTTATTCTCTTATTCCCTTTAGCCCTGAGTCTGTTTTTACCTTCATGTCCAGGCCAATTTTTTCAATTCTGACCAGTGTCACTCTATGAGGTTATAACTGGAACGCTTCAACGGAGGATTCTTAGATTCTTAGGCAAAAAGGAAAAAGGTATATCCAGCTCACCTGTCATTAAAGTCCATGCTTTCCTCCAAGGTGCACGAGTCCCGCCGGTCAGTCCATATCGGTATGTGTAGCAGAAGAATTGGAAGGAAAAAGTGGGCTCAGCACCAATATAATAAAATATAAAAACTTTTATTCATTTCTGATTAAAATAATATCAGGGAACGCACTGTACAAAACATGAAAACAGGTGAAACTTTACGCGTTTTGGACAAAAAAAATTCCTAAAACCAGAAGTGTCCTTAGTCATAAGTTACCTGCAAGAAGGCCTAGGAAGGAATATATCCATGCTACAAGGGAGGAGTATCCCACACTCAGCTGCAGAAAGATTCAATCAAGATTCGAATCCAAACTAGTGGACAAGAGAGCTGTACCAATATACACCCCTAAAAAAACGCATAAATAAACGCAGTACCGCGGAATTCCAAAGCTAATGAACTGAAATGTCATAAATCTTATATCGTATCAAAAAAAGGGGGAGTTTCTTATTATAGCTGGTAAATTATTAGAATTCATTGATAAATATGCATATGGAAGCATATATGAAAACACATCATATATGAAAAAAATGAATACTTATCAAGATTTAATTGAGAAGGAAGTTCGGAACATTTTTTCTTCCGAACTGACCTCGCCCGGCAACCTTTCTAATCGTGAGGGACGTACCCTGAGGGATCTGAAGAACAACCCCTATATCTTGGTCCACTCAGCTGACAAGGGGGGCTTGGTAGTTATCCTTGACAGCTCCCTATATTAAAAACTGATTGTGGATATGCTGAGCGACACTGTAACGTACAGACGCCTTGATGGAGATCCGACTAATGTTCTCTCCCTTAAATTAAGGGACATTTTGCAGAAGGGGTTTGATTGTGGTATCATAACCAAAAAAATACAGGAATATCTCATGATCGATAATCCAGTGTGTCCTATATTCCAGGGCCTTCCTCAGGTCCATAAGAATATCTTTCCTCCCCCCCCTTCACCCCATTGTGGCCAGTATAGGCTCCCTGTCCAGCCACTTATCAGATTGGGTGGACAATATCCTCCAGCCTCTCGTTAGGCGTACCACCGGTTATGTTAGGGACACTAAAAGTCTGCTTCAGAACCTCCAGGACATGGAAATGGAGTGATCGTTCATTTTGGATCATGGGCAACGTGAACTCACTTTACCCCAGCATTCCTCACGATTTGGCCCTACAGGCGTTGTTTTTTCATTTGGACAAATATAGTTCTTTTGATGATGTACAGAAGGAATTCATTTTGACAGCTACCGTTTTTTTGTTAAGTCACAATTTTTTCAATTTAATGGCACTTTTTATTTGCAGATTTCAGGTTGCCCGATGGGGGCAAGTTTTTCATGCGCCCTGGCAAACTTGTATATGTCCTTTTGGGAGGAGCACTGTATCTATGTGGACAGTAACCCTTACATTAAACATATCCAGTGGTACGCACGGTACATTGACGACCAAATCTTCATCTGCGAGAGGCTTGATGATATCGACCCGACTGATATGGCAAATGGTCTGAGTACGTATCTGAACAGCAATCAATTCAATTTGTCTTTCTCAATTTTTTGTTTTGAGAATACCGCACCCATGTTGGATGTTTCCCTAACTAGCAACCCCAGCACTGGCCGAATTGACACAGCCTTGTATCGCAAAGCTATAAGCAGCAACACTATTCTGCACGCTGACAGCTGCCCCATTTCCCACACTATACGGAATCTGCCCATAGGGGAATTTTTTCGAGCCAGGAGACTCTGCTCCTCTCTTCTTCTTACACATTGGAGGCTGTACGTATCACTGAGAGATTAAAAAGGAGAGGATATTGTGAAGATGTAATTTACCCTCTCACTGTATATGCTGTGATACTATGTCATGATATGTATATTTCCCTGGTTGTATTAGTTGTAATTCATGTATTTTCTTGGGGGAGCTACTGGTCTCAATGTGTCTCTCTCATACAATTGTAGTCTTGGCATCTAATGTGATTATGTAAATAGCCTGTCCTCTTCTTTCCAGAGTTGTGTATCTAATCTGTAATTGCATTGGCCAGTGAAGGAATAGTCATTGTTCTTTACAGCAGGGGATCCCTTCATCTACTGTGGCTGGCAGACATATGGGAGCCCTGTGATGGACCAAACCATTGATGATAGGATGTGTGACCCCTACCCCCTGAACAAACATGGTGGGCTGGTCAAGCAGCCCAGACAATGCATTTCCCTTTTTGTAACTTCAGAGTGAGCTGAAACTTGAAGAGAGCAGGAGCCCCAGCCTGGGTGGCTGTGGACACGGACGGAGCTAGGCCTGTGTGGCAGCCCGTGGGATTGTGTGGAACTCTTTGGACTACTGTAAGGACGATTGCTTTGTTATCCGGTCCGAGGATTGTCGGGAAGGGCCCCCGAATCTGTTTTATGTGGACTAATCGTGTGCTGTTCCTGTATTCCTGTTAGTAAACCTGTTGGATCATCCTCGGCCTGTTGTCTCTCTTTGCTCTGATGTACACTCCCGTCACAGATATTCTGATTCCTCTCTGAGGAGGGCACGCAATATTACAGGCAGTAAATCACGATCTGAGTTATTAAAGGATAAATCTAAATTGCAAATTCATCCAGAACGTATCACATTTTCGACTCCATACAGCTCTGATTACCCTGCCATAAAGAATGTTGTCCTGAAATTTATTCCCCTACTCCAGCAGGACAGGGACATTGATGAAATTCTTTTCCATGGGATTAATTTGGTAGCTAGATGCGCCAGAAACGCGAGTAATGCCATCTCCTCCAGCCTCTATATTCCCAGTAACAACAGAAAACAAACTTGGCTTAGCACTACCGGCTCCTACCGGTGTGGTTCCAACAAATGTGGACTCTGCAGATATATGAGCAATACCTAGCAATTTGAGAATTCTAATGGTAAAACTTTTAAAATAACATCCTTTATTAACTGCTCGTCCACATTTGTTGTATATAGGGCTACCTGCTGCTCCTGCATCAAAGACTACATAGGTTGTACTTCCAGATGTCTCAGGGTGCGTTGGTCTGAACACATAAGAACTGCATCCTCAGTTTTGTCTTTGCCATCCAGTGAGCCCAGAAAACAACGTTCTCTTTCAGGGCTCACGCGACATTTTCTAGATATACACGGAGGTAACTTTTCCACTTTGGTGGTCACGGGTATTGAGCATGTCCCCAGATCTGTTAGGGGAGGTGATCGTTTTGCCACCTTACTGCAGGTTGAGGCGAAGTGGATACTTAAATTGGATTCCAGGTACCCAGCGGGCTTAAATTTTCTTTCCGATCTGCGATACATAATTTAGAGTATGTGTATTCTCTTCATAAATATTTTTTCATTTTATGCGCAGATTGTCGGTATGCATATATATATTTTTTTGGAAAAAGTCTCCTTTAGTCATATGCATAATTCATGTTTATATGTAAACACGGATATTTGATGTTTAGTCATAACATTCCTCTAATCACGATTTTTCATCATTGCGTCTTAACAACCGATCTGTCCTTCTTTTGGTTGCAACAGATTCAATGGCTGTGTTATTTCACAGGAATCCGTTAGCAGTTTCATGTGAAATAACGGATCCGTTGAGTCCATTACATCTGTTATGCGTCCGTTTTAAGATGGATCCATCGTAATCCTTATGTTTTTTTGGGACAGCCCAATGGGAGTGTCAGACATTTTGGAGATGTATATAAGTGTGTTCTCACAGGCCGGCTCTAAGTCTTTGGAGCTGGTTTGCAGCCCTTTGTGCAGATGTTGTACTGAAGTAAGCGCTGCGATGAGCCTGGTGTTGATGGGTTAAAGTGCTCCTACATTGTATGAGGAGGCGTGACGATTTGCATCACTCACTGCCTTTCCCGTGTCAGTGAGCTTCTGTGCATGCACCAGCAATGTCACATTGTGTGACGTGTGCGTCTCAAGCGTGCGTTCCACCGTGCGACCCGGAAGTGTGAGAGGGGCGGCATGGTTTCAGCGTCACACGCGGGCAGCTGATTAAGGATTTAAGGATGGCGGGCGCAGCTTAGCGGTGCGCAGTGTTTTGAAAGGCCCGCTGCTGCCGTCTGGTGAGTCCTTTTCAGCAATTTTCCTAGCGGTTTGCTTGGTGACATGATCCTTTACAATAAGTACCTTATATTCGTTGCTTATTTGTTTTCAGCATGTCCTGTCCAGTCCTTGTGAATTAAGGACTGTTGCCTGATGTAAACTCCCCTGACGATTACTAATGTAAGAAACACGTTGGGAGAACAGGGACACCAGGACCTCATTTCTAAGCAAGGGGACCATATGGTTAGTCCATGTAAGGACCATTGGGACACCCAGGATGTTATGAGGATCCTTTAAGGCAAAGGTGGATGGATCGCATTTATTTGGGTTAGACCATTCCATTTTCCTGCATGTGAAACAGTGATTTTTTGGACTCTGTAGTACTGTGTCAGTCCAAATCCTGTTGGTAGCTGCCCCTGCCTGCAGGTTGCACCGGTCAGCATACCAGTTCTATGTTATCACTCAGAAGCAACCTTTTGGCCATTTGAACCCCCTATACATGCTATGGGGAACTGTGTGTATTTTTTGGCTTTTTAAGATAACTTTTATTGAAGTTGGGATATCCTGCTTCCTGTTAAGGAAATATATTAAACGTTAAGTTTTATTTTTTGTACCCCGTTTTGCTACTCTGATATTTGATTTTCGATTGTGGTACCTTACCAGTGGTTATTTTTGGCAGGGTAGAATGGTGTGATTTTCGTGTATTTTAAATTTCTAGTGTTTATAGTTCGTTAAGTACTAAAGAATTTTTGTTAATTATTTGTTGAAAAATTAGATTTGCATATTTTGTAGTCTTACTAATTATGTGTATTTGTTTTCATGTGTTTGGAATGTAATGTTATTTATATTGGTTTTGAACACTTGTTTTAGGAAACCCACTAGAAAAATTTTAATAAAACCAATTGTTTGCAAATTGTGTTACTTAATTTAAAAAAACACACAAAACTAAAATTTAATAACACATGATTTATTTATAATTTTTAAAATATTATTTACTTAAAAAGAAAATTATAAACTATTTTACAAATTCTGATATGTATTTGGGGTGGAGATAAGGCTGGAGAGGCTCGCAGGGCTGCCCCCTTCAACAGATGGGGTATGAAGAGAGGATGGGGAAGGGGAAGTTTGGGCAGAAAGTAATACAGAAAGGGAAGATGTGGCAAAACAAAGAAAAGTGGTAGGAAGAAAACAGGTTTGAAAGACAGTAAATGGCTGAGGGCTGGGAGATGGGTGAGGGACAGAAGATGGGTGGGTTTGGAGTAAGAGGGAGGCAGAAACAGAATGATGGTACAGGGAAGTGAGTGAAGGTGGAGCGGACAGTGAGGCAGGGGATGGAGTTGGGGCAGACATGATATGTGGGTTAGAAAGTGGAGACGGGGAAGGAACGGAGGTTTGGATAGTGTGGATGCTGGCCAGGTATTGCAGTTTGGGTGGGGATTGAAGAGTGGTACTGGACAGGTGGCGGGTAATGGACAGGTTTCTGGAACGGGGCAGGTGGCTGGAACTGGGCAGGTGGCTGAATTTGGGCAGGTGGTGGAGGAGGGGCTGTGGGCTGAGATGGTGAAGTGGTGGGCACAGGAACAGGGGGAAGGAAACAGAGTTTGGAAAGAGCTTCCTGGCAGGCCTGCATCACATACGGTTGATGCTCAGAGGGTAGGCTTTTCAGCTGTCCGACTATAGATTGAAAATAATGTTGAGTGGGTCTTGCCTCTGAATACATCAGATCCATCTTGCTGGACAACTCCTGCAAACTATGGTTTATCAGATTGAAGCAAGCAATCATTTGCTCAGATAGAACCTTCATGAAGCTATGGATGGATGCATTCAGATACAAAAACTCGTGGCTGTCCCTATCCTGTCCCCTCGGGCACTGTCGCACTGAACCAAAAGCTGTTTTAGTGTCAGAAGTGTCCAAGGGGTTGGATAAGGGAACACCAACTCGCTGCTGAGCAGCAGACGCATGTAATTAGGTCTGCCAGTATGCTGCTGGGAAGGTGGGGAAAGCCGGTATGGAAGAGAAAGAGGTAGAAGAAGTAGAGGTGGAAGGGAGGGAGGGATCAGAAGTAGAGGAGGTAGAGGGATCACAGGGTCTGCTGGAGGGGTCACCGGTGATGGTCTCTTCAGAAATCACTCCAGGAGGGGGCAGGACTGCTGCAGGCTCCATGGTGTTAGGGAATGTTTTGTGGGAGTAAACAAACAAATAAATTAAATTAGCTTTTATTTGTCACCAGCATGCTGGTGTAAAAATATATTAAGCATAAATACATTACAAATGCACAAAAAGACAGTGTAATTAACTTCTTGCAACCATGGTTGATTTCAGAAACGCAAGGGCTTTTGCATACTTGTATGTGGAGCCCTTGCATCCTGCCGATCCACTAGGAGCCTGTACTTCCTTATTGTAGTCCCTCCTGAAGCGATCACGTAGGGACCACCAATGGGGTCATCAGCTTTTTACCTGAAAATAGATAATACACAAGGTTAAGCATAGAACAGCTTAAAGCTGGCAAGGACATTTTGTGAAATAGCTATACTTACGTGCTAGGTTTTGTTGCCTCGCGTTGAGATCCTCCCATCCATCAAACCCTTATAACGCAATTTCGTCCCAGAGCCGTCGGGTGACTACACCATCGGCATGGAGGTGGTCTTGCATGTCCCACAACGGCTGCCTTGAATGGACGAGGTTGATGAGGAAGTCCATATCAAGTCCAAATTCCTCCCCATCAGACTCCTCATCCTGCTGCTGGGGTGAAACCTGTGGAATCGAAGCAAAATTTTTCACTAAAAACATGTAATTACTAATGCATTTTTACAATTGCTAATACCACCAAAAACAAAAAGAAATAATTTTGTTGAAAAACAAAAACTCACACGCTGTTGACCACCGCCACGCTCACGACAACCCTGGGAGCCGCTTGGAGGATCTCTACGGCGGGAACATATGTGCTGTGAGTCATGTTCCCAACTTACCATAATAGTTTGGTATTGGTAGCGCCCCGTCACCGGATGTGGAATGTATGGTTTTGTGGTATGTATTGTCTGGTGTAATGTTTGTGATATGACTTATATGAATATACTTACATTTAGCGAACCTTCTCCAGGCATTTCGCCACCCCGTTCCCTTTCTTCTGGGTGCCCCTGTGCTGCAGCTTCCTCCTCCGATATGCAAGTTGGACAAATGTAGTTGTAGTTGCTCTCAGATTAAAAAGTCAATATGTTGTCAATAATTACCTGCAATCGCTGATGTCTTGGGGGTGGGCTCCCAGAAGACATGTCGTGCTTTTTTTTACACTTAGGGCTATTTAGAAAAAAAAACACATTATAAAAAATCTTGTGGCTACTCACCGGTAAATTGGTCTGCAAAGATACTTACATGTGTGGTTAAAATTAATTAAACCTTGGTGGGTTGGTCGGTTTTTCAGCTTGTTGCACCTTTGGGTGAACATTTTAGCTATTTAGAAAAAAAACCAAAACAGATTAGTAAAAGAAATGGTGGCTACTCACTGGTAAATAGGCCTGCAAAGATACTTACATGTGAGGTTAAAATTAATTAAACCTTGGTGGGTTGGTCGGTTTTCCGGCTTGTTGCACCTTTGGTGAACTTTTCAGCTATTTAGAAAAAAAACCAGAAATAAAGCTTCTGGGTACATACATATTCAAAGTTTCACAGAAAACCAAAAAACAAAATTACACATGACATTTCAGGAAAAGCAAAACTATGTTAAACATGTTAAACCTCCCCCCCTCCCAAAACAAAACCCACCCACCCCCAATAATCCCATAGCCCCTCAATATCCCTACCATAACCCACCTACCCTCCAAAATTTCCCTTACTCTGCAATATAATTTTTCCCACCTCAACAAACGCAATTAACTAAGATATCCCCAGCACCAAAGTGCATTACCTTTCTGTTTCCAACAATGTGGATAAATCCACAACAACAACAATATGATATTTAGATAACCCAAAATTTACAGTAAATACAAAAACTAAAAAGGCGGAAAATTAGGAAAACTAATACAAATTGTGCAGATTTTTATTAGTATTTTTTTTTTCTTTTGTGCAACAATTTAAAAAAAAAAAGAGCATAAGCTCTTTATTTAAGAAATTTAAAGTTCAAATGCATACATTTCTGAAAAAAACGAATGGGAGAGATAACAAAAAAAGGGGGGGACAACGAGTCTCTGATTTTCCTCACCCTGGCACTGTTTCGTCCTCCTGCGTATGGTGGCTGTATATGGTGGTCTTCTCTTATTCGGTGGTTTTCTCTTGTTCGATGGTCTTCTCTTGTTCTTCAGGTCCAATCAGCTTTGTCTGCGTGTTAATTACAACTTCTTTATATACCTTTCTAAATTTAAGAGCTTGCAATATGATTGGGTACATCCTGGGCATGCTCAGCAAAAAATTACGGAATCCAGAGCTGGATTCCGTCGTGCGATGAATTACCGCGGAATCCAGCACCATAGACAACCATTACATTTTTGACGGATTGCGACGGATTCCTGTGCGGTGCGTTTTGTTAACAAGCCAAAAATGTTACAGTCTGCATTCTTTCCATTATGTCATACAAAATAGTTAATAACATGTATACTTTTCTGTCCACCAAATTGTATGGTGTATT